>NW_004955411.1:14619274-14689101 GCF_000276665.1 Chinchilla lanigera
GGGACGAGCTCCTGCCGCCCCCGCGGTCCGTGAGAGCGCCGCGCCGCGCCGCGCCGGGCGTCCCGGACCGGGAGCAGCTCCCGTCGGCAGCGGACACCAGCTCCGGGGATGTGAGGCAGGAACGCGGCCTCCAATGCGCCCGGCGACGGGTGGGAGCTTCCGAGCGGTGGCAGATGAAGAGGGATTGCGAGGTGGCTGCTTCAGCAGCAGAACTCAAACACGTCCAACCGCTTCCCCCTCCACTGTAGGACTCTTCCACCCGCCGCCGGCCCCAATATGGCGTCAATAACAACGCCGCCGATTCAAATCCTGCGGCCTCAAGGCGCCTGCGCGTAGGGGCGGGCCCACGGAGCATGCATTCTGGGAGTTGTAGTGTTTCCCGGTGGGCAGATAGCGATGTGAAAAGTAGATAGGGAGGAGTCACAGAAACTACGACTCCCCTCATGCAAGGCGCGCCATTCCGAGTTCCGGGTTGAAATTTAAATCCCCCATGCACAGCTAAAGAGTACAAGGAACTGAGCGAAAGAGAAAAAAGAAAATGCACCGAGACAGTGATAGACAGGAAAGCGAACCAGTGGAGAGAGCAAGCTATGCAACATAAAGACCTGTAAGACCCAGAAAATAGTTGTTACCACAGTGATTTCATCGGGAAATAGGAAAGAGCCGACCTAATAGTCCAACAGATTACTTTTGGTAACCAGAGAGCCAAAAACAAAACCAGTCACAAGAGGGGGTAGGAAATAATGAAAAGATATGACACCTAGTAGGATTGCGAGAGAACAGCAGTAGTGGTATCAGATTACAGGATCCTTGATTGAACTCTTGTGCTTTGAGCTTCCCAGGAGCTGCTTCAATACAGATTAAATTCTGCAAAGCCATCTTTTCATCTGTAATCAGTAGGTTTTGAACTAAGTACAGCAAACTGTTTCGCTCTGGGTAAAAAGCGAGTGATACCAGCAATTAATTGCATTATCAGTTGAATTTGGTGTACATCTTGTGAACATTAACACACACGCAAAGCAAATCAAAAGACATAAAATGTCTAAAAGAAAACATGGGACCCATTTTATAAGCGAAGGGGGGGAATGTTTCTAAAGGTTGTATTCTTTATTAAGAACCGAAAATAAGGATTCAGGACAATTAAAAAGTGATTTATGTACAAACTGTGTCGTCCTCTGCTTATACATCCTGTTACCAATCCAAACATAAATATTTGAATGGCATTATCAGCTGAATAGCAAATACTTTTTTTTTTTGGTACCGGAAATCAAACTCAGGACCTTGCGCTTGCCAGCAGGCACCTGTGCCGCTGAGCTATATCCCCGGCAGAATAGCAAATACTGAGTTCTAATATTTATTCCCATTATTTATTTAATAATCACATATATTTTGCAGCCATTTTGTCTATTATTCTTTATACCAGCTTTGGACATTAATTCAGGATAGACTCATTTATTTATTTTTATTTTTTATTTTTTATTTTTTTTTCCTGTACGGGGGATCTAACTCACGACCTTGCGCTTGCCAGGCAGGCGCTGTGCCACTGAGCTAAATCCCGAGCCCCTTTTGAACATTAATTCAATATCTCTTGTTTTTTAGGGTAATCCAACACTTCAGGATCAAAAGTCTTGATCTCACTTTGTCAAGAATAAGTTTGACTACGACACCTACTAAATAAACTTTCACTAAATTCTAGCCACGCTATAAAAATCCATAATACCATGAAATTAATAGAATATTTCAATTTTATGTAAATGAATATAAAAAAGATTCTTGGTAATATTTTCTGAAATTAAGATTTCATCTTACAACATTTATATCGGAAAGTGAGTGTTCTGAGCTAAATTGTGTTCCTCAATATGCATATACTTGAGTCCCCAGTACTTAAGAATGTGACTTTTATTTGAAAAAGGGTTACTTCCTAAATAATTCTTTAAAATGACATCATACTAGAGTTGGGTGGGGCCCCTAAGCCAACTGACTGGAATGCTTTGGTGGTGCACCCCTGTAATCCCAGCACTTGGGAGACTGAGGCAGGAGGATCCTAGGGAGTTCAAGACCAGCCAGGGCTACAAAGTGAGCTCAAGGCCAGCCTGAACTGCATAGGGAGACCCTGTCTCAAGGGGTTTTCAAAAAAAAAAAAAAAAAAAGTGGACAGAGATAGAAGGTAGAGACCCGAAGGTGTAGGTTAAAGTGATACTTTTATAAACCAAGGAACATAAAAGATAGCCCTCAACCCACTAGAAACTAGGACAGAGGCACTAAACAAATTAATCTTCACAGTTCTCGGAAGGAACCCACCCTGAGGTCATTCAGTTTGAAGAATTTTATTTTCTAATTCTGTGAGACAGTCATTTTCTGTTGTTTAATCTACCTGGTTTGTGGTACCTTGTTATGGCAGCTGTAGAAAACTAATACGGGGGAACTGTTGTCTTTTGAGATACCCTAGGCTGCCTGAAAAATGAAGAAAAAAATTGCATTTACTGTGTGCCTGGGGGAAGTTATCTGATAGACTTAATGGTTTCGTCATAATTGCTGCTTGTGTGGTCATCACAGAACAGCACACCTGCATTAGGGCTGGGGAGCCTCTCCTACCTAGGTCTACGGGGCTACTTAAGAAACTAAGAAGAAAGCCGGGTGTGGTGGCGCACGCCTGTAATCCCAGCACTCGGGAGGCTGAGGCAGGAGGATCCTTGTGAGTTCAAGGCCAGCCTGGGCTACAAAGTGAGCTCAAGGCCAGCCTGAACTGCATAGCGAGACCCTGCCTCAAAAAGACAAAAATAAAAATAAAAAAAGAAACTAAGAAGACAAGGCGATCCTTCCTATTCATCCCTTTATCTTTGTTCAGGCTCTCTGGCTCCTCACCTGTTACCTACTTGCTATTTAAGACTCCGCCCAGGCCTTAACTCCTCTATGAACCCTTCCCCAATGCCTCAAGCTTGAGTTCATTTTACAGACTTGAGGGGACACTTATCTGCATACCTTCATCATTATCCTCGCCACACTGCAAAGTAATTCTGCGTTCACATATGTTTTCCCACCATTGTGTTAGCTCCTAAACAATAATACAGTTACCTTGCCTCAGTAATATCCATTCAGTGTTTCTTAGAAACTTGCTTCCGCCTTATCCTTTCAATAGTCTACATTATCATTTAAGATAGCTACTAAAATACTATAGCAGTCATTTTTTGTGTGGGGTTTTTTTTTGTTTGTTTGTTTTTTTGTCTTTTTTGAGACAGGGTCTCACTATGCAGTTCAGGCTGGCCTTGAGCTCACTTTGTAGCCCAGGCTGGCCTTGAACTCACAAGGATCCTCCTGCCTCAGCCCCCAGAGTGCTGGGATTATAGGCATGCACCACCACACCCGGCTATAGCAGTCATTTTAAGGTGGAAGAAAACCTTTAGAGAAAAACATACTCGCAAAAATATTTCTTAGACTAAAATTGAAAAAATATTAAACCGTAAGTTTTAGCACTTTAGAAATTTTTTTATAGATCAAAAGGAAAAAACGTAAACACATTAATACATTGAATCAAGTCACATGAATCCAAATATAATACAGCTAATGGTTCCTGTGACCTACACAGACCAGAATTGCTCTGAATTGCTCTGAATAAAACATTGAATTTTAAAGGCTTGAAATGTTTAGAATAAGTTTTCTGCAGTCCAGGAACTATTTTCTGATTTGTACAATCTCAGAAATCTCTGAAGAAAATGAAATTGTTTCACCAAGATGCTAGTATTTGATTGGTATTAAACTTTTCTAACACCTCTCAAAATATTCTCCAGGATCTGATTCTGATGAGTCATTCTTTGACTAAAGCCGTAAAAGTAGACTTAGCTGGATAGAACAAAACTTCATCATCCTGAGCCTGGAGATCCGCTTTAAGTAATTTTCAAACAAGTCTTCTGATGTCAAATAAAGATAAATGCAAATACATAAGGTGTAGAGAGGTATTTGCTGACTTTTTAATGCTGAGTTTGAATAATTGTAGGCTAAGGATTAGAAACATCAGTTCTAATTCAGGAGCCACTTCAAATCTATATTCGGAATAAGGATTACCTAGGGAGGAAAAACTGTTTAATCATTGTGTAAATGACTGCAGTTAGGAAAGAACAGCTATGTAAATCCTTCTGCACAAGAGTTTGCAGGATTCCTGAAACCTCTGAGCATCGTATTTGCAATACACAGTATTTGGCGTTGTAGATGTGATGCTGGCTAGCTTTTGTTGTGGTCATTTTGAATGTAGACCTTATTTTTGGTTGATTGACTACAGCATAATCAGAATTGTTCCTTGATTCACGACAGGACTACGTCCCATAAATTCATCACAAATGGAAAACACTGGTCAGTTGAAAGTGCACCTCATACACCTAGCCTACAGACATCATGGTGAACACCACAATGTGCTGTAGAATGCTAGTTGCTATCCTCATGATAGCATGGCTCACTGTGTAACACCAAAACTCACTGGCCAGGGAAGAGATCCAAATTCAAAGTACATTTTCTGCTGACTGCGCATTGCTTTCCTACCACTGTAAAGTCAAGAACTCCTAAGTTGAATCATCATATGTCAGGGACCATGTGTTCCTTTCAGTGATTTCAAAAGGTCTCCAAGTGCAGCCCCCAGTCTCAAGAAAAGATTATTTGTAATCAGGCCAGATCAGTATCTGGCCCGGCTCTTAAGATTTTCATGAACAATATCCAAAATCCTGTGCAAATGTAAAAACACAACTGCAAATTATGTTTCGTTTCAATCACTTCTCCATCAGAGATTGACTTTTTGTATAGTGCCCTGTAAAGAGCAAAGCACTCCAGAAAATAAGTATAACTCAGCGACTTTTTAAAAAGCCACGTGATAGACTTGAGTGGCCAAAATAAGATTTTACAGCATCCTCATTTTAAAATTTGCAAACTTAAATACGCATCCTCAAGTACCCTTTGTCCTTTTCTGTAATTGTTTACACTTGCATTACAGAAAAGCCTTAGTGCTTGGGGATCTTATTTTCTTTTTTGTTGTTGTTTTGTTTGTTTTGTTTTGTTTTCCGGTACCAGGGATTGAACTCATGACCTTGAGCTTGCCAGGCAGGCGCTGTGCTGCTGAGCTAAACCCCCAGCCGCTGGGGATCTTATTTTCTAGCATTGAGCAATTAGAAGAATCAAGTAGGAGAGGGAAATTGGAACGGAAGGCAACACAATACACTAGCTACAAAAAAGCAATGCCATCATTGGATAGCAAGAAAGAGATTGTAAAAAATAACTAGAGAATGCAAGAAGCACAACCACCTTGACACACCTTCCCATCAGAACAATTAATTCTACCTTAGCGTCACTGCAGGTGAATCATTGAGGTACTAGTACAGCATCATATCTTAATGATAGGGTTGCCAGAAGTAAAAGATAAAATGAGACACTCATTTAAATTTTAACTTCAGATAAGGAATAATTTGTTAGAAGTATTTCATTAATCTTGCTCATGTTTAGCTGAAATGCAAATCTTACTGAGTGTTCTATATTACATCCAACAGCCCTCACAAGGAGATGGTGACCCCCAAGCCATCAAAAAAAGCATAACCAAGGTGGGCATGGTGGCACATGCCTGTAATCCCAGCACTTGGGAGGCTGAGGCAGGAGGATCCTTGGGAGTTCAAGATCAGCCAGGGCTACAAAGTGAGCTCAAGGCCAGCCTGAACTGCATAGTGAGACCCCATCTCAAAAAGACAAAAAAAGGCATAACTAGGTTTAGTATACAGTTCAAAAATGATAGGAAATGTGGTTGTGAAAATGTTCCATTGACAGTATTTAGGAATAAAAGAATTAAGTTTCAGTTGTTTATAAAGTTAATTTACTTTAAATATTTTGGCCCCTGTGTATTCTATTCACTGCCGAGTAGCAGACATAAAATATACAGGAAACATTTGATGAACGAGGAAAAATTTAACACACCGTCTCACCATTGGTAAGCACCTCAAGCACCTGAATTCTGTCCCTGGCTCCAGTCATGCAGTTTTAGAATGCCTCTGTACCTCCTACCACAGGCTTCAGCTCCACCGGCCTGCTTACATCCATGCCTGGGTCAGAGTTGGTGTCACTGTCTGTGTCAGGCTTCCGTTTCCTCTTGGGCCTTTGGTTCTGTGCTTCCATGATACTACCTCAAACCTTCTCTGATGGAGTTTTTCAAGAAAATGAGATGATCCCTATACTTCCCCAATACTTTAGGCGTCCTTCTCCAAGCCCATTGTTATAAGGGTCAGCCAGGTGTGTGGTGTGAAGGAAATGAAGGAGGCCCAATCTTTCCAATCCCACCCACAGATAACCAGCATCACCCTGGGACCAATTATTGGTTGCTTGTAGCTTGTAAGCCTGTGTTAAGGCTAGGGCTTCACAGAACGCCCAACAAACTGTGTCTTACTACTAATGTTTGTGGCAAGGTTAGTCCAAGAAGTTGTCCCCACTTGGACTTAAAGAAAATTCTGCAATCTTAATAGGACTTGCCTTTGAGCAATGGGTCATAGAGTACGTCCATGGGAAAAAAACATGGTTCTCCCCTTTAAAGTTTACTTTCTACCTTAAGTGTGTCTGAAGATTCTTCTCCAAAAGTCTCATTTATGGTAATAATTTTGAAAAATTACATAATTGCACATAACTTTTTTTGGAGAAAAAAAAAGACACCCCAAGTACCATCAATTCGAAAACTAAAAGCCAGTATATCTCACAATGGTGCCTAGTGTGTAGCAAATCCTTAGTAAGTGCTGGTGTTACTATCATGCAATGGCAAACTCCAAAATCATCGCCAGCCTGAGGTAGGAAGAATCTCCAGAGTATCTTCTTATCTACTGGACTGCCCAGAGGCCAGTCATGACTCCTGGGCTCCAGATTGAGTGAACCGCCGCCCTCCACATACCACTCAAGACCTACTCTCTAAAGTAGACTGCTACCAATGA
Source organism: Chinchilla lanigera (assembly GCF_000276665.1). Classification (NCBI taxonomy): domain Eukaryota; kingdom Metazoa; phylum Chordata; class Mammalia; order Rodentia; family Chinchillidae; genus Chinchilla; species Chinchilla lanigera. The sequence continues at coordinate 14,626,219 of NW_004955411.1, forward strand.
CTTCTATCCGGTTTTCCCTTACTCCTGGGTAATGAGGTTAACTCTCTGACTGTATTTCTGGGTGGTGCCTTATTACTTCTGTTGTGTTTCAAATACTTCTTCCCAGAGATGTTTTCCCCAAAAGAAATGGGAGTTCAGATTAAAGCTGTCAACGGATGTTCCCGACTATTTTCCAGCTGTCTGTCCAATTCGAATGCATTTTTTATTGGGTTGATCCTTCACAATCGCCAGCCTAAAAATCACAACACTTTTGAAACAAAGGTCATGGTGATTTACCGAAAAGAGAATCAACTAGCGAAGCCTGAGTGTTCTCTGCCAAACAGTCCAGGAGTAATCAATGTCAGGTTGATAGCCTGATTTCAACCCCAAAAACTCACTCTGGCTTTTAGGTTCCAAGAGATGATGATAGTAATCAGCTTAATTTAACTGGTCTGTTGCAGCTTGTCTTAGCATATGAAAAGTGACATGAAAGATGAGGAGGGAGCATACAAAAACCATTTTAAATTTTGAGAAGGGTCTTCCCTGTTTAAACCATCAGTCACTGAGAGTCTACAAGTCAAAGACAATGACAACAGAGGCATGCAAAATGAAAAAGACACTATTTCCCCTCCAAGGAAGCTTACAGTCTGGTGGAGCATATGTGTACACAAATAATTCTACAGAGAATATAAATGTACTCACTCAGAGAACAGCTAGTTTCCAAATCTGTGAAGTCAGATTACAGGGTGTGCCTCTGTAATTCCACTTAAGTGAGTGAAAACCTAGGTTAACAATATTTGGAGGGAGTAAAAGTTATTATTTCTAGAGATTCCACCATGACCCAAATAGATTTTCAGTTTATCCTAATAAAAATTCTAAAACATAGTACCGTTGATTCACTTGTACTGCTAAACTTGTGGCTGGTGGCTAAAGTCTCCGTCTAAAATACGTTAAGAGTTGAGACTATTACCTGCGTTTAAAATTCCAAAGATGCGTCCCACACTGCTGACTTGGCAGCAAAGAAACAGCAGGGAAGAGACAGATTAATTTACATTTTACAAACATTGTAATGGAAATACTAGCAAGTGATAAAAATATATCGAAATAAAAATATATGAATATGTATTTATATAAAGTATAGATTTTTATTGGCGCTAGAGATTGAGCTTAGGGCCTTGCTTGTACTAGTTAAGACTCTACCACTGAGCTGCATCCCCAGCCCCTAAAACTAATATTTAACTTTAAGCGAAATCTCAACGTGTGTTCCAGAAGATACAAAAGAATATCACCTATAAACCAGGTGTGGGCACACATGCCCGTAATCCTAGAGCACTGAGGCAAGAGGATTGCAAATTGGAGCCCAGCCCGGGCAATTTTGCAATTGAGCAAGTCTCTGTCTTAAAACTTTAAAAAGTGGGGAGGGGGTTGAGGTTATAGCTAGGTAAAAAGGCTGTGGGTTCAACCCCTAGTACCATCCCCCCAAAATCAGCTATTACTGTATTACTGTGTTTTATTTCTCCATAAAGCTCTCCAGGGACCAGGCTTATGCTCTAAGCAACTCTGAGTTCCTAGAGAGTCCTGCATTGTGGATGACATGTGGTCCATATGACTTCTCTTCTCCTAAATAAACTTTCATTGTGTCTCCAAAACAGCGAGCACTTTTATCTACAGATTACTAAAAATAATTCCCAAGCCATAATAACCACATCTTTTACTTTACATGCTAACAAGCAGCTAAATAGAAATTCAGGTCCTTTCTTTCTCTTCTTGCTACTCAGTGGCCCATGGACTAGAAAAACCAGCATCACTTGGAGCTACTGAGCCAAAACCTACATTTTAACTGCTCCCTCTGATGAGCCTAACATATGAAATTTGAGAGCTCTGCTCTAGTTCACTCAGCTAGCTTTTCCCCGCAAATATGCTAAGGACACTCTGGCGTGGTGGTCCTCGGTGGTGTGCCTGCCCTCCCTGTGAGGTGAGGCCTCAGTGATAGATTGTAAGATAAGTAAGACAAGGTCCCTGTGATAAAAAGAAAGTAGAATAAAAGACAGGAGTCCAGGCAATCTGAAAATATTCCCCTGCACCAAGGAGACTTTCCGTATGTAAATATCCTGCCCTGCAAAAGAACAGAGTTTAAACTGGGCTTGGTGGCACATGTCTGTGACCCCAGCCCTCTGGGAAGGTGAGGGTAGCAGGGGATCACAAATTCAGCTCCAGCGTGGGCAATTTAGTGATTTACCAAGGCCCTGACTGAAAATAAAAACATGAAAAAAGAGCTGGCAGTGCAGCTCAGTACAACTCAGTATGCAGGCTCATAGGTTCAATCACCAGTACCACTTAAAAAAGAGAGCAAGAGAGACTAGAATTCAGAATGGATTTCAGTGGAGATGATACAGTTCGATGTGTTTGCTTCTCAAGAAAGCATAACTCAGGAAAGTAGTGATAAGAACAGATGTACTGATCTCCCATACTTCTAAATAGTTTCTTCATTCCTTAGTCACTAACTATCCCTTCGCTGCACTCAAAGATGCATGAGCACCTATGATTGTTTACATTTACTGTTTGCTGTATGCCACTGACTCTGAGTACCTTTGTGCTAGGTGCTCCAGTTACAGATAAACACTCCATTGGCCCAGGCCTCAGGGAGCTCAAGGTACATGCAGACAACTACGACACAAGCCTGCAAGCACAAATACAAGACCGCGGCTCAGATTGAGAGGAAAGGACTAATTCTGCCCCAACTCTCTTTCCTTTGTAAACCTTGGAACATTGTCTTCATGACAAAGGTATTGCTCTCAAGAATGTCTTTAGCATCTGAGGTGGAAGTATTTGAACTGGAGACAGCCACTTTCCTCATGAATGGAAATAGCTCCGATAAAAACTGAAGCATCACTTGCAGTGCAACAGTATTTCTTCTACAACTGTGGCTCAGCATTCCAACCTTGTGTTGTATTTGGTGGTACTCAAAGCATGGCTTGTGGATCTGTTCCCAGCCACAAATAAGTATACAAGATAAATCCATGGTGGTTTACATACTTTTTTTTTTTTTTTGGTTTTTCTCCTGTACCAGGAACCGAACTCATGACCTTGTGCTTGCCAGGCAGGCGCTTTGCCGCTGAGCTAAATCCCCAGCCCCAACATACCTTTATAACAATTTCACATAATCATGGCATGCAAGCCCGTCACCAGGGGACAAGTCTCATTGCACAGGCAGAGTTCAGGTATTGAACTAGATTTGGTGAGTCATATGTGGCATGAACTTTGTGCTAGTGGTAGTTAACTTCGTCAAGTTTAACCCTAAAATCTATAAAATCCAGAATTTATCTTGTTGTTTTTTTTTTTTTTTTAACCAAAGATAATTTAAATTTAACTATCACTGTAAAAGATCAATTCTGGAACTAGCTGCTGAAGCAGGATTGAAAAATGATTGTTGAATACATGATATCATACACGTCATTTTGGACAAATTTGGAAATGAATATTTGAGCCAGGCACAGTGGCACATGCCTATAATCCCAGAACTTTGAAAGGCTGAGTGAGGGGAAGTATAAGCTCAAGTCCTGCATAGGCAACTTAGTGAGACGCTATTATAAAATTTTAAAAAATTAAAAAGGCTGGAGATGTAGCTCAGTATGAAGGCCCTAGCATCAATTATGTACTGTAATTGCAATTTAAAAAAAAAAAAAGCAAAGAAAAGAAGGAGAAAATTGATAATTGGAGCTTTATAGACATTGCTTTAAATTCTGTTTTCTTTCTCATCCACCTAACTCGGTGAGATAGGTTTCTCTGTTCTGAATATTATTAACCATAGCAACTGTGTAAATAAACATGGTCCTCTGTTACTCATCTAGCCAATCTAGATTAGATAAATTAAGAAGCAAAAAGCAAGCTCAGTTGTCGTATGAAAAGCCTTAAATATTAATATAAAAGGTATTTGTTTCAAGTGTGTATATTAGCATTTAATATGGAGAATCGCTATTTCCTTTCTTGTTTCATCAGAAATGTGGAGCAATAAAAATACAGAAGCAAGGCTCCACTGTCTCTGCTCAAGTTTTCAATGAACAAGACATACATTTTTGTTATTTACTTTTTCCTATGGTCTTTCTCACATTAGACTTATTGAAGGACATGTTTACTGAATCTTATAACATAAAAATGTGGGCTTGTATTTTGTATTTTTTTTCCCCTAGCAATTCATTTGTGTTGTTTACAAAGGTACAGGTCAACGTGATTTGGGGGTAGGGGGGGGTCCTAGCTGAGATGTTTCTTCACCTTGGAAAATTTAAGAAAAACTTCTCTATAGAAACTTACCTGTTAATAATCACTGCCATCAAACCCAGAATTGTTAAAATGAAAGAACATTGCTAATAAGCTAATATACAATAGAGTTGAGTAGATGGACATGGTGGTGCATGCTCGTAATCTCAGTACTCAGGAGGCTGAGGCAGGAGAATTGCTGCTGGTTTAAGGCTATGAAGTAGTTTTGATTCAATCATTCAGATATATATATGCTATATATCACCAAAGATGTGTATACACTTTAGCAGTTCAGGATCCTGATAATGGATAAATGTCTGGAAGTTAATGGCCACCACATAGTGAATTCTAGGCCAGCCTGAACTACATAGTGAGACCCTGCCTCAAAAAACAAAAAAAAACTGAAATAGAGTGGGTTAGCTAATATATATAGAATGTTACTATGGGTCAGACACTCTTCTGCCTGCTCTATGTATATTATGTCATTTATTCTTAGTTTATAAATTAGCTATTCTTGTATCACCATATTTTTATTTCTTTATTTTAAAGAGAATAAAAAACAATAACAAAATAACAACAATATAGACAAAAATAAAACAAAGCAAAGGCAAAAAAAATGATACAGGGTTTCAGAACAAAATGATAGGAATTAACAGTAGCTGTTATTTTACATATTGTTATCTTCAACCAAGTTGCACCATGTTATTGATGAGACAACTGAAGCACAAAGTGGTTCATCCCTTGCTCAAGGTCACATAGCTCTAAAGTGGCAAATCCCAGGTCCAGGGACATAAAACACACATTGTAGTCATAGTCCTCCACCAAGTGACTATGGGCTTAAGTGAGCCATTTTAACCCCTGTGGGAAAAGAAAGGGAAGAATTAGAAATTCCACAAAAGCTATGTTGCAGAGGCCTTATAATGTACCAGGCACTGTATTAAGTCCTTCCGTGTATGATCTCAGTGTCTCCAAAGTGTGGGGCAATGCAGGAAATGGTTTTAGGTGTAGGGAAGACGACCCAGTGCTGCATAGGCAAGCAGAAATCACATTGCCTAACACAGTGAGAAAGCTATTCCTGCTTCCCTTTTCTGACTTCTGCTGATTACATGAGTAGAAGAGTTTCCCTTTGGTGCAGGTCCAGAATGACTTTCTAACATCTATTTTCTTTCACAACAGAGTCTTTCTAATTTCTGTTGCATCCTCAATTTAGGACAAGTAGTTTTTCATTTACGTTAAGGTTATAGAATTTCTTTTTTTTTTTTTTTTTTCCCCTCTCAGGATTGAACATGCTAGACGTGGGCTCTGTGACTAATCTGTATCCCTAGGAATATAAAATTTCTTTTGGAAGTATTTATTTAGGTTTTTAAAATGAGCTATAAGAAAATACAAAGGGGAAAAATAGAATGAGTCTTATGTGGACATGGGAAAGTTATAACTAATGAAGTTTGGAAGATATTTCACTATCTTCCAACAACTCAGTAAAGTAATTACTATTCTCTATCTGAAGGTAGGATATCTGAGTTTCAGAAATATTCAGTAACCTTCCTAAGGCCACCCTGTAGGAAGCAATGAGTGGGATTCAAACCTGGAAGGGTCTGTCTCCAGAATCAGTGCCCTTAAGCACTGCATGTACTGTGTTCCTTAGATGACGACCATGTATATTTCCTTCCAAGACTACCCCTCTGAACTCTGTATACACTTCATGATCTAAAACAGCATTTCTCACCAGGCATGGTGGCGCATGCCTGTAATCCCAGCACTCAGGAGGCTGAGGCAGGAGGATCGCTGTGAGTTTGAGGTCAGCCTGGGCTACAAAGTGAGTTCAAGGACAACTTGAATTGCATAGTGAGACCTTGTCAAAGAATTAAAAAGAATTAAAAAAAAAAGAATTAAAGAATTAAAAAAAATTAAAATAATTAAAAAAGAATTTTTTTAAAAAACAAACAAAAAAACCCAGCAGTTCTCAGAGTGTGGTTCTTTCAGGAGGTACTTCAGGCAAAGGTAGTTCCACTAGATACTGAGCTACGTTGTCTCTTGCACTCCTGATTGTTCCTGAATATACAGTGATTTTAGAGGATGTATGACAGGTGATATCACAATACACTGAGTACAGAATATGAGAGTCTAGCTGCCTTTTCTTATGTTAGACATTAAAAAGATTTATGGGAACATAAACAATGCCATTTTTTTTTTTTTTACTGAATCTTTTTTGGGAAATATAGCTTTCTAAAATAGAAAACATGATTTTTATTAACATATGATGGGCTTATTATTGTTCTTAAATGAATTAATACATATTTAAAACATCCATTTTACTTTCTAAAATAGTAAACATAAGTATATAAATAAACAAGTTCTTTGAGGTCACCAAGAATATAAAGGGGTCTTGAATATAAAGTTATAGTTAGGAAAAATAAATGATACAGACTTAAGGTAATGAGTATATGAGTTAGCTTGATCATGTTTAGCTCTATTTATTTTCCTTAGAGACCTCTTTGGAGAAACCAGGGTATAGTACAACAACCATTGATAATTTCCTGCCATTTTTGTCTGTAACTCACTACTATTTGTCTATTTGTTTTCCTGAGAAACGATCTTAAAGATACCAATAGGTAAAATAACAACCATTGCTAATGTCCTACCACTTTGTCGGTAATTTGGTGAATCCCCCTATTGCTATGTTGTCCTTCTTCTACTCTTTAAAGTGAATTAGCTTGAGTCAATCATTCCATATATATCACCAAAAAATGTGCGCACACTTCAGCAGTTCAGTGTCCTGATAAATGAATAAATGTCTGGGAGCTAGTGGCCACTACTTTGAGCACCTCTTGTCATTGTAGAAGCCGAAGGTAACTTGTATGAATCTCACAATGTCTCAATAAGTTTAGTATTAAGATATTTATGCAACTGTTTCTTTTTCTGATGTACAATTTTTTGGGGCTCTCTCTCTCTCTCTCTCTCTCTCTCTGTGTATATATATATACATGTGTAATTATGGACCTCACAATTATATTTTGTCAAAAATAATAAGAGCTACTCTCTACTTTAAAAAAAGAAGAAAGAAGAATATAAAGAGATCCCAAGATGGAAGATACGTAGTAGGATAATATTTATTAAGGTAACGTCTTCTTCCCATGTTTCTACCCTTAGTCTCTTACCCTGTCCCCTTTCACTTAGGCCCATAATCCCTGACCTGTGCTGCTTCAGAGGGACATTACCCAATGGAAAGCAGAAAATGCTGTCCAGGCTTTGTATTTCTGAGAAGCCTAAACCTATCAAGGAACCTCCACTCATTGCTTTGAAGCAATGACAGTGAAATGGAGCAAGTACCACTGAGGGGCAAAATGGCATTATTGAGAGAAGACAGCTAAATATGTAAATATTTCTAACTTCAAAGGGTGGCTACAGGGAAGAACAAAGATGACAGAATGCTTAGAGAATCACAACAGAGACAGCTGGGCTGAAGAAAGACCGAGACCAGACACTGCTCGGCCAGGGCGGGGCACCTTCCAGTACCCAGGAGTCACATGGGAGCTGAGAACTGTCGCTGCCTAAATTTGGAGTCTCTGAGCATCAGCCGGCCCCTGCCAGCCCCATGAGTGACACCCTCTGAACAACTGCCCCCTCAAGCATCACCAGCCCATCTGAAACTAAGAAGAGAAATGCTGTGGCCCTGGACATCTACAGGGGTGATGAGAGTCCCACAGAGAATGCTCTGGACCCTGAAGGGAAGAGTGTAGGTAGAACCCGCTGCAGGGTCACCCTGATGAGAGAGAGCAGTTAACATGCCTTTTCTCAAATATTCGGAGCTAGATGTATACATATTAGGTCAACAAATACGGGACCGCGTTGCAGGCCACCGGAAGTCTCAGGTGATGGTACTGAGATCCACTTCAGCCCACAAGGGGGTTTTCTTGGTCCAGAAGCACAGTTTTGCTTTGCTTGCTTTCACGAGAATGCCTGTGGGATGGAAAAGGCTTCTCCAGAGCCCACTGTCCTTTCTCCCTTGCAGTCCCTTCACCCTTAAAGATTCCTTGCCTTGGGCTGGGGATATAGCTCAGTGGTATAAGCTCCTGCCTGGCAAGCGCAAAGTCCTGAGTTTGATTCCTGGTATTAAAAAAAAAAAAAAAAGATTCCTTGCCTTGCCCCCAAGTACAGCTGAGTTTTCTGAGTCCTCTTACACAAAATGCTTAATCTACAGCAGAGAGACTCCTCAGGGTGAAACTTAGCAGATAGAAAATCATAAATATGTGCATTTTTGTGACATTCCAGCCTTAGCTTTCAACTACCCAAAGGAATCCATGACTCTTGGATTGGAATCTGGGCCGCTGTTTACTAGCTACGTGACCTTGAGCATGTCACTTTACAAATCTGGGCCTCCATTTCCTCCTCTTTGAAGTGAGGCTTTTCATGATATTTAAGGGCTGGCAAGAGGAGCACAGGAGTCCTTGCTGTCATGATCAAGGAGGTGGGCCACGAAGAAGTGGGAAGCCTGTGTCTCAGGAGCCATCCTAGTATAGGGAGGTAAACGCGGGCAGCTTTGGTGACTGCAGCCCGTCTTCCACATGCAGCCTGTGTAGCCCTCAGCACTTACCCAGCAAAGGGTCCCACATAAACCTCATGTGGGAAAGTGAACGGAGGCCACTTTGTACAAGACCAAAAAGGCTGCAGGCTGCTGTTACATGAGTATGCCTTGTTTTGAGAAAGAAAGGGATCTGAAGGTAGCACTAGAAGGGGCCAGGAGCCTTGATCTTGGAGACACAGTTCTGCCCCGGAAACCAATGTTCCCTTCATTTTAGTATCTACCAGCCAAGCTGACCCAATGAAGAAGCAGGAGATACAGCAAAGTCAGACAGCAGAACCTGGAATCCTGCTCCACCACTGCTGAGCTGAGTGTTCTCGGGCAACTTACTAAACCTCTGTAAGTCAGGATTTCCTCTTTTGCCAAACTGAACACTAACCTAACTTGGTTCAGTAATTCATTTTATGCAGAGCACTTACCAAGTACACAAGAAGCATTCTCTAAAGGGAGACGTCATTGTGGTCACGTGCCCTTCCTAAGCTGGCACCTGAGGAGCAGCAGGGATCCCGGTGTCTGATTGTTCAAGGAATCCTAGAACAACCAAAGGAGTAATAGAGTGATGACCCCAGCCTCATGGTAGAAGATCACAGAACTCTTAGGGCTTCTTTGGGCTTAGGAAGCAGGCAAGAAGAAAATTAAGTTCAGAATATTCTTTCAAAACTATCTTCTCCCACCCCACTATTCCTGTGGTGAATAATGTGCTTATTATAATCGAAATGTAATAACTGCATATTATAATAGAAATCCACACTTGATCTTAGCCAAACGGCTGAGAAGCAATTGTAATAGAAATCCAATCCAATCAATTTAAAGACACAGTTTTCTCAGAGGCCAGGGCTTCATCTTTTCTGCTTCCAAGGTATGTCTGCTGCTTTTCTTTCGCTTGATGCACCTACTTTATCTTTTTATGGTGCACACGACCAAAAATGGCTGACCCAGACCATTTTGCATGATTTCCTGGTTTTTTTTTTAACTTCCCGGTTTAAATACAGCAGATCAGAATTTCCCTGTTTGACTGGCCCAACTCCCGCCACCTACCTGGCCCTACACTGCCAACCACAAGTGTGCCTATATCAGCGGAGAGCGTGGAAGAGTGGAGGGGAGAGACCCATACTATGTTTAGAGTGTAAACAAATACATCTCCATATATTTGCCTTTATATGTATGTGAGTATATGTCTAAAATAAAATAAAAGACTAATAACTGCCTAATAACTGACTAATAGGGCCTCTGGGAACAGAATTATGGCATGTTTTTACATCCCCTTGTATCCATTTCTATATCTTTACAAAACAAGTATGAATTATTTTTATAATCAGAAGAAAACAAAGCAATCAGGCACTCCCATTTTGGAGGTAAGCAAAAGTACAGATTTTATATATGAAAGGGAAATATTTGATATTTTAAAATTGAAGAGAGGCAATAAAAATCCAGTATATTAACCATGACACACAGTCAGAGTAGATGGCAGAAAAGGCTGCCCTTTCCATGACCTGGTTATTAGGAGGAGCTGTGTAAGGTGGACAGGAGAAAAGCCTGCCTCTCTTAGCACCAGGGTATGTCGGGACTATATTCCATTTGAAGAATCTGGCCCACCCACGACCGGAAAAAACTCTTCCTTAAGGCACGCACACAACATAGATGAATTAATGAACTTGAGTTCAACTTTTCAGCTCAAGCCCCTCCCCAAACCCCATATTTTTATATTCACAAATGAAAACAGGACACTGGTAAATGATGTGAGCTGAAGCATACAGTGGAGTAAAAGGCTGAACCTAGGGAAAATTGGAGGCTAAACCTGGGAAACTAGAAGTGACCCTGGTTAATTCTAGGAACACTCTTACTATTAATGGTGGGCTTGTGTAGATGCTCAGGGTTTATTTTTTTTATAAAGGAACCGAGTGAGTTGGGAAATTATTGTTATTTTTTAATTTTTTCCCTTTGATTCTTCCTTTCTTGACAAGAACATGCTCCATATTCTATACCACAATGAATTTCAATGGGGAAAAAATTAATCTAGCTGTGTAGGTACCTTTACAGGAGTGCCACATCTTCCCACACTGCAGGATAACAGTATTAATTTGCCATAGATAGAAGGGCAATTTCAATTAAAATGGTCTTTTGTCTTCCTTTGCAGCAGGCAGTTCACTAATTATCATTTTAGAGCATTGTTCACCATCAGAATGAGAACTGGGTAAATTTTCCATTATAGCTGAAGCATTTTTTTTAATGACATTATTTTTCCAAGCCTTTGTAACCTGGACAGGTAAACTATTTCCTTGCAAACTCTGTTTTCCTCTTCCTTTAGAATTCTCCCCTAAGCAAGAAATATTTGCTAAATCCCTGGTTGTGGATTTCAGCATTGCTAGCATGTAACAAATTTCCCAAAGCATTTCAGGTAATGGTAAAGGTTGGGATAATACTGCATGGGATTTAGTACAAAGATAGTTTTTTTTTTTTGCAAAGATAGTTTTGAATGGTTGCTCATATAAGACGTGCCAAATTGTGAGTATTAGTCAGTCATTCCTTTCATTATGAGATTCTTCAGATGAAAACAATGCTCAGAGATTGTGAGAGCCGGGAGATCGTCTTGTTCAGCTCTGCTTGGTTACATATGAGGAAATGGATCTTTGGTTTTTTTTTGTTTTTTTTTTTTTTTTTGTCTTTTTGAGACAAGGTCTCGATATGCAGCTCAAGCTGGCCTTGAGCTCACTTTGTAGCCCAGGCTGGTCTCAAACTCACAACGATCCTCCTGCCTCAGCCTCCCGAGTGCTGGGATTACAGGCGTGCGCCACCATGCCCGGCGGAAATGGATCTTTGAAAGATTAGAAATGTTGTCTACAGTTTCATGCTAAAAAAAAGGCAGAATTCTTTTCACTCTAAACTCAATGCTCTTTTTTAAACTCACACTTGGCAACCCGCGTTCAGGCTGTATCTTTCTCTAGAGATGCCAAATTCCCTCCTCCCTACCCACGTTCTACTTTGGCGATTGCTCACTCCCAGCCACGAGAGGGGCAGTACCTCCCAGCATGTGACGACTGCATCCCACCAGTCTCAGTGACTGACCCCAGGGTAGACATCTGACCTAAGTTGGGTTGATCAAATTTTCTCCCAGGAATTTGGAATAGGGACAAAGAGGCTGAGTCATTTAGCAGTGAGGAGCCAAGCTGCAAGGTCATACTCGGCTGGCTTTCCACAGCAGGCCGAGGCCTCTTGCTAGCCAGAGTGAGGGGAAGCTGAAAAGCCATGAGTTAGCAGAAAAAGCCTATCTGCAAACACAGAAGCATCAGGATGGAGTACACAGATCTCAGAGACACACAGGCCGTGTACCACAGAAGGCAGAGAGGAGAGTCGGGGAGGGTGTACTCACAACATCCCCTTCTTGGTTCTATAATGTCCAGTGGCCGTGTCTCCTACATTGGCTTACTGTAACCCCATAAAAACCCCTGCCTTTCAACTCGACCTCAGTTCATTCAAGTTGCTCCATACGTCCCGGTTCTTTCTGAGGCACTTCACAACTCATATTGAATGTAGTTTGGGGGGGAAGTCTGTCTACTTTTATGATGATTATGGAAATTAAAGTCTTATCTCACACCCCACAGCCCAATGAATCGCTTTCTCCATCCTTTCCACTAATTATCTGGGCTTTGGAGACTGAGCTTTTAAGGCAAGTGGTTCTCAGAACTCTAGATGCGAGCCAGCCTCACTCTGGGTCTTTCCCCATGGATACCCTAGAGATGCTCATTCCAAGAACAGAGATATTATTGTGGTATGTAGCTGCTACTCGGGACATATGTCAGGATTTCTAATGTCTCTCCACCCAAAACTTCCAAGAAAGGCTTGATCTTGATTTCTCATAGCGTCCCTTTTCCTTTAGATGTAATTGGGGAATCTCCATAAACCCAAGGTTGACCCACCTGGAACATGGCCATATGCATGAAGAGCTCAGGCGCTGCTTCTATGCTAATCTCTCCAGAACAATGAAAGAGACTTTTGAAAGAATTCCATTTGTCCTTCTTTTTTTTTTCCCTTTTAATTTTTCTTGGCGGACTGAGGATTGACCTTTAAGGGCCTTTGCACTGAGCTACATCCACAGCTTTTTGTCTATTCTTTATTTTAGCATAGGGTTTTGACTAAGTCCCTAAATTGCCCAGACTGGGCTCAAACTTGCAGTCCTCCTGCCTCAGCCTACCAGAGTACCGAGATTACAATCATGTACCACCACACCTAGTTTCCACTTGTCCTTCTAAAGTATAAAATAATGATGAAGTGACTGAGTAGGTTAGGCTTTATCAACTGATTAAAATGATAAATGCTAAGTTTAAACAACATGAACAGATGTTTACGATTCAATGAATAAGGAGTAAACAATACAAAAGTCTAAGTCTCAACCATGTGAAAATAGGTAGAATTAAGATAGGTTTTTGTTTTTGTTTTTCTTTTTTAAATAGAGTCTCACTATGTTGCCCAGGCTAGCCTCAAACTCCTAGGCTCAAGTAACATTCCTGCTTCAGCCTCCCAAGTAGCTGGAATTACAGGTGTGTCCCAGCACTGCAAGGCATGTCCAGCCATAAGCACATTTTTCTGGTAGCGGTCAACAAGATAAGTAAAGTAGGCATGACTTATCTATTAACCTCAGTATGCAGGATAAAATCTCTGAAGTATTTTTGCCATGGATGACTTTGACTAGGGGTTGAGTCACTGTCTTAGTTTGAGTTCAGAATTTTTCCCTGTATTTGCCTGATTTTGTACTCTGTGCTGGTCCATAGCACTCTCAATTGATATGACATCCTGATTATGCAGAGCCGTCCGTCCTTCTGTCTGCAGTGACTGTACCTAGATCTCTGAAATAGATACCCTTTGTTTTCACTACAGAAATTTCACCAATTGGGTTTAGGTTGTTTTCTTTTTCTAATTCTGTGACAAAGTGGCAGGGTGATTCTAATAACTTCTGCAAAGTTTCTGGGAGTACCCTCTACACCTGAGGGAATATCTTCTGCATCTCTCAAGAGATGTCATGTTTTCTGCATTCAGGAGGGGAAAAAGAAGCTGTTTATAGATTAAGTGCCTCCTGGAAGGTTTGTATTAATGATAAGTCATTTTATGATTATTTTCTATCCAAGTCACAAGAAGACTCTTTGATTTGCAGGAGGAGTAAAGACTGGACTCTGGCTGTATGCAAGAGTTTAACTGTCTAATTATTTCAGGTCTATCCCAGTAGACATTTGTTATATTTGTGGCCCCTTATGATCTCTTGAAGGCACTCCCATATGAAGGGCACTTGCACTGTGAGACCTGGCTTCTCAGGATAAAACTAGAACTCTCTATTCCAGCCATTTCTGCAACCAGGGTGCAAGTGTATGACCTAGTTTCTGTAATCAGACGCAGCCACATGACACTGCGATGCAGAAGAGAAAATCACGAGAAAGCAGGTGTCATGCAGAGTCTGTTCTCTGTTGAAGCTGTGGGGCTTGGAAGAGGCACAGAAGGAGCAGTAGCCCCGGTGTTAGTCGCTCCTGTGGGGGTTCTCACTGCAGCCACAGTGGTGTGGTGGTGGTGCTCTCTATCCCACCAGCCCAGCAGTAGAGTTTGGTTTTCACTTCTTACCAAGTCACCTCAGAGCATGATTCTCTAACCTTTGCAGACAGTGTATGTGCTGACACCTTTTAGTACATTCATCTTTTTTTAAAACTAGCAAGTAGGGATTCTGTTGTCTACACATTAAAATCTTGAATAACATGCTTATTTCGATGATTTCATAATGGGCTACAGGATTTAGGAATTATTTCTCTTGTTCATCATGCTTCGTCAGTATGTTGATATAAACGGGACCATGGTCATAACATATCCTAAATTTTACTGACTCTTTTTTCCCAGCATGAATTCCAGAGTTTCTCCCGGAGACTCCAGGTTGCCTCATATGTGGTCATAAAATAAAAAGTCCTGTTCCCCTCTTTTGCTTCCCACATGATTATCAGCAGCCTAAGGAACCACTTGGAGGTGTTGGGTCTGTACTGAGGTCCATGCCAAGCATGATAAGACTGGTACCCATGACCGATGCATGCTACCTCCCAAAGCTCTCAGTCGGTATCACCTCTGGACCCACTGCATCATACCCTAGGCCCACTCGCCTTATAGGTGCCCCTGAGAAAACGCTTCCTCTGGTGAATGCATAACACTGTTCTCTCTGTCGGGTTCAGAGGTGAGACTAAGCTGAGGATGCCAATAGGATGCTGCTTGTCTTTTTTCTTCTTTGATTTTTTTTCTCAAGTACACAGGCTCTTCTCCCCTCTCTGCTGATGCAAATAGCCATCACTGGCTGTACCAATTTATCATTCAAGTTTTGTCCTGTTTCCTCAGAGAGGGGACAATTTAGGATCAAGCTGGTGGACTTCTGAAGTGTTATTTTTTAACACTTTACAGTTGTAGGTGTCAGAATACTATTTTTCACTATGAAGAAAATTATGGCTTACACATCGTCAGTTTGTTATATGAAATTTATGCTGACACAGCCTGTCTTTGCCAGAATGCTTTTTAACAGATATCTCCTTCTCTTACACCCTGGGATGGTATTTGTCTGTTAACAGAATACAAGCAACTTCTTAGGCAAGTGGACCCAGAGTGTCAGCATAAGCACCAAGTCTCAGGAAAATGAAACAATTAGGGAATTTCTCAGCAATATTACTGCCGGTTTTCCCTGGGCACTTGTACCAGTGTTTATTATAATGACTTTAGTCGGGACATTTTTTTCACCCTAACTCAGAAGCTCAAGATTTTAGAGATCAACAGAGGATTCCATGTATTATAGTCTAGCTTTGCAGAAATTATTGGGTGGAGTTTTCCTGTGAGTAAATGGAGCAGTAAAAATCCCTTCTTACCACTACTTTCCATCTAGCTTTGCCATTTGGCATTTGTCCACCCGTAGTTATTTTAACAATTCCAGTTTATGGTTCATAAAATATCATAAAGCCATATTATGCCCACAGATTGAGCTTTGCAAACAGCATTCAAACATCTCTCCTCTGGAAAACACTGAAAAAAAAAAAAAAAAAAAAAGGACCTTGAAATTTCAAAAGGATAAGATTTTCACTTCTCTCTGGATCTGTGTCATGATTCCTTTGGGAAACACAGCTTTCTACTGTGCAGTGAACTCTTACACCTTTTTCAGAATTTATCCAAGGACAAAAAAAGGGATAACTAGTTCATGTGACAGTGATATCTAGTAATGTTCTGAGAGATTCTGCAGGCTGCCAAAGTGGCCCAGGATATTTGCACGGAAGAGATATTTCAAGGGAGGAGTAAGCATTTTACTCTTGGTTTTATGACTAATACATTCTATGGAGATTTGATGGTTGAAAAAATACGTTGAGATGTCAGTTTACTCATCCCATCTCTAGCTGAATCCTAGAAGAGAAAGAAAACCTATCTTGAGGGTGTAGTAGGACAGTAAGCTATGCAAAAAAGAAGAGCAGGAGATGCAGAAATGTGACTCAGGGTGTGGGCAGGGATAGTTTGGTTTTGGGGGAGACAAGTATCTCTTCATCAGTGTCTGCTTTCACCTCCATAATGTCACATCTATCCTCTATTATGTTTTCTGATAATCAATTTTACACAACATTCAGAGAGATGTATACAGGTACTAATTTAACATATGTAACAGTGCATGAACTAAGCAACCTATTTTTATGCATAAAAAATAGATCATCATAGCACAGATTATGTTGCTAATGGAGAGTAAAAGAAAGTGATAGTGAGGGAAAAAGATACTGAAGCCATCCAATTATCTTTGCAGGGTATAAAGAGTACATATATGATTAGCCTGAAAGCACATTACTTATAAAGCTCAAGTATTCTGAGACACAGTTTTGTTTTTTGTTTTTTTTTCCAGTACCTGGAATCAAACTCACGAACTTGTGCTTGCCCGGCAGGCGCTGTGACACTGAGCTAAATCTCCAGCCCACAGTTTTGTTTAATGTGCATAAAATACAATTTGAGTCTGGGCACATGGAAGAATTTCCCCATATCTTATGTTTCTTTTTTATTTTTTCTCAGCAAAATCTAAGGATAGAATACAACATGTATGGAAAGACCAAAACTTTCTTGAGTCCTTCTGACTCTGAAAAGGTGAGTGGGCCATTTGCTCAAACACAGCCCAGTCATTTATTTCTCATGCCCTTGAATGAGAAAGAACCCTGGGCCAGGCTCCCCTCCACGAGGTAAGAAGATCTCCAGGTCACATGGTGGAAAGGGGAGGGTGAACCCGCAGTCCTCCAACTCCAACCCTCCTTCTCATGTTTCTGGCAGCCTTTATGTACTGTGATTCTGCACACAAGCCCCCTGTCCCTTTGGTCCATTAGTGTTTGAATCAGAGCCCCGAGACCCTCTTGAGATGTCTGTCAGAACCAGCAAGTCTGGCTTAGTCTCACATGATACAGAGGAGCACGACCTTTAGAATCGCTGGGATGGCTCCTGCTATTGGCTGGGCTCTGACATCAAGGTCATCTATGTAATTCCTGGGAAGAGATGCACAGTGGGCATCCCTAGCCTGGATCAGGTGCTTCAGATCATAACATCTTATTGTTTTTATTTCTGAGGTTCCAGGGATTGAACCCAAGGAGCACTGAGCTATGCTCCCACCCTTTATTTATTTATTTATTTATTTATTTATTTATTTATTTATTTTGAGACAGGGTCTCACAAAGTGGCCCAGGCTGGGCTTGAATCTGTGATTCTCCTGCCTCTGTCTCCCCAGTAATTGAGATTATAGGTGTGCACCTCCACGCCCTGCAGAAGCGTGACGTTTCAGAACAGGAAATGTCCTTCTTGAGAAGGACCAGGCAACAGAGGGAGGGTGTAATGATGTATACCAACTCCTCCACCTGGAGAACATGCACGTGCCTGTGCAGAGGGCCCAGGTCACTTGAGCCACCTGCACGGAAGGAGCTCAGTGGCACAAGGAGGAGAAATCAGACAAGTTAGGACCCAGGGTGTGGCTCAAGGGCAGAGCGCGTACTTAGTTCTGCAAATGCACCAATCTCCAGCAACGTGAAACAAACAAATCCAAGCAAAACAACAACAGACAGCAGTGCACAGCAGTCCAGTCTCCTCAGCAGAAGCTGCAAAAATTACAGTGACTACCCTCCCATCCCTCAGAGGGGGCGGGAAGTCCTTCTTTCAACTTTAGACTCCCATCATGATAATTACAAAATTAGAAAGGAACTGAGATGAAGGAAACTCTGTGGCTTCCTCAGTGAAGTAAACCAGTTCTGCCAGAGAGAGGTGAGCAGCCAGAGTCAAGTAGAAACAATACTCAGAGTCACCTCCTGAATCATTGCGTAATTAGCTTCTGACATACAGAAAGTCCCAAAGAAACACAGCAGCAAAGGAAGTGAATGAGCCAACTGCACTGGCTCCGTGCCCAAGGAACACCCTGCTTCGAGGATAAAATTGCACCTTTTGTGCCAACAGTTCAGGCAAAGGAACCTAGACAGATGATGCCTGGAATGCAACAGAAGAACAAGCTGGGAAATGTAGGCCTTTTAAAAATGGTTGCTTTTGCTTGGTCTGTTTGCTTGGTTGCTTTAGCGAAGGGAAGGAGCTGAGGGCCTAAATAACCCACCTTCTTGTTCTAATTATCATCTGTTTGGATGACACACAAGGATGTCATCTAGGTAAAAGAGGGCGTGGAACCCTCCTACCTCATACTTCCCTCCTGGCTAAATGAAAAGCCAAGGGCTACTGTAAAAAGGAATTTGTGTCCTGCTCTTGGGGCTGGGAAGTATTTGCATACTGATAATGTAACACTCTAAATTTTAACTTTGTTCTGTTTCCTGCTTGCTCATAAAGTGATTCACATGACTTTTAATAGCTTTAGCCTCTCAGGAATGGAAGAGCAAGCCAGCCAGTGGTCACTGGAGGGACCTACGCCTCCTGGTATATTTCGGAGGAAAGAGAAGTCAGGGTGAGGATCATTGACAAAAGTTAGCCAGGCTAAACACGATTGTTAGTCACCGTCCTTTCTGTGTCCCCATCCTTGCTTCCAAATTCTCTTGCTTAAACTATTTTTGTGTGTGAGTGAAAGCTACTTTGAACTTAAAAAATTTTCCTTCTGATTTTGGTATTATTTTCTTCTCTTTTTTTTTTACTGAAAAGGTATTGTTTATTGAATGAAACAATACAATTATTTTAAAATCTGTAGCTGATACACATTTGATTTTTAATTTTGCATTGTCACCACAAATCAGGTGTACGTATAAACTTCAGTGGCAGATTACACCAGAGTGTAAGTTTCTAAGTGATGCTAACAGAGATGCACTTTCCTTATCATAAGCAAATTAATTTTAAGTTGACAGGTGTGTAAAACAGCAAAGCATGTTAGCAAAAAAATACCCATTTTTAAGAGAAAAGGGTATTTTCCCGTTTTTAGCCTAAATTTTATTTAGTTTTTCCAGTGGAACCAAAGCCTCCGGGACCCCTGTTGGTGTCGTCCAGTCCTTGAACTTCTTCTATTTCTGAGTAATAAATCTATTCACAAATGAGCTGGGCAACTCGATCATCTTTTTCTTTTTTCTTTTTTTTTACTTAAAACTTTTCTTTGCCAAAATAAAATAGCATGACAGTCTGTGGTCTTCATTTATGAGCCGAGCTCCAACATCTCCCAAGTGTTTGGCAGCCAAGTCAGCACCCGGAAGGAAGACCGATCTGAACATCCGTTGTCACAAGAGCTTTCTCCATAGGTGACATCGTAGAATTCCAGGCCCTGTACAGGTCGTAGACCGCTCGGGTCGGGGCGAGGCGGCCAGCAGGCGACGCCTTCCGAGCAGGCAGGGTAGGAGAGGGCGGGAGGACGGAGGGGAGGCAAGAGCGCAGTAGGCCGGGAAGCTTTTCTTCACGTTTAATCCTTTTCATTATCTACTAATACAAACAGAATAGCATATAGTTGGGCAAGTCTCCTGACAGTAAAAAACAAAACAAAACAAAAAAACCTAGGGAGTAAAAAGAGAAATGCAAGACCCCCCTACCCCAGTTTCTGGGCTGTAATCAAGAAATCAATATGGGGCCAAATTCCATTAGATTAGACAAAGAAAACCGTAGATTGGTCATGTGCATCGGAAACAGACTAATACCGTGATTTCACAAAGGAGACCAAAGACCGCGACTTTCAGGCTCTGACAGTAAGTGCGAAGAGGTCACTTGATCTGGTGAGACAGCTAGAAGGAGCTTAGGGTGTTTTGAGCTTACTGCTTTAATCACTTTACACCTATCAACTCATTTAATCCTCAGAACAATACTGCTAGGCATTTACCACGGCCGTCCTTGTCTTGCAAATGAGAAAACTGGGGCACAAGGTGGTGCTTACAATAGACGTAGAGATCCTTCACGGAAGGACTTTCCGTTCTGCTGCCTCTACTTGATCTGTCAGCTTCTTCAGAGTTTCTCTCAGCTGTTTGGCCTGAGGTCTTGGTCTTCCCAGGGCAGCGTGCATTGGGCAACAGAGGCGAGGTATAAAGGCCCAATGATCTCAGCTCAAGATAGGACAATTCCCGCACGTAAGAGTCCCAACAGAGCTCCCTGGCTGGTTAGCAGAAGTTCTGATCAGCCTGCGTTGCATTTTACTGTCTATCTCAACTTGGTGACCACTGTCCAATTTACCCAGGACTTTCCAATTTTAGCGCTGATTTTTTTCTACCCCAGTAACCATTAGGCAAATCAAGGCGATTGGTTGCTTCAACCCTATCTGCTTCCCTAGTAAAAGGTCCTGAATCCTAATCTTGCACAGTTTGGTGGTCTGTGAGAACCACACCCTCCCCAGCCCATGATAGGGTCTAACTGTGTCACTAAGGGCGAGTATCCTAGCAACAGACTGTGTGTTTTTAAACCTCACTCTCCCTACATGTAAGTGTTCCGGGCACTGACAAAGGGTATTCGGCAGAGGTCCAGATAGGTCCTCCAGACTCCATACAACCCACGTAAAATATTCTTGGTAACAGTAAAACTGATTCATATTTGTTAAATGTGCCAGGCGATGCATTAAATGCTTTGCCTATGAGGGAAGGTCTATCAGTATCCTAACTTTATAAGTGAGAAAGCTGAGAGTTACAGAGTTTGCTTGCCCAAGGGCAAATCTCAGTATTTTAATGTAGACACTCTGCCTCTACTCTGTCCATGAGAGTACAGATAAAGTTGAATAATTAGCATACTGTTGTAAATTGGAAGGCATTGGTTTTTTGTTTTTGTTTTTTTGAGTACAGTTGTAAAGTTCAGGGTGGGTTCAGTGAAGATGCAAAAATCACCAGACAAAATGGAAGGAGGCTACAACTGCAGTCCAAGTTTTCAAAAAAACCAATAGAGTTTAAAAGTAAGGACATTATTCAATTCTAAGTCTTTTCTTTTGCAGCAAAGCAAACCTCTATCTCTTTCCATCTTCTCAAATCTTCAGTAAAGTCTGGCTCAGAAAGGCCTAATATTTACGGTGTGGTATAAACCACAAAGAGGCTGCTTGAGGAGAGAACAGGAATCAGTAGAGGCCAAAAAGAAAAAAATCATTTACAGTTGCCCTGTGATAGCCGTTTCCAAATTCCCCCAACTCCCACCTGCCTCCGGGCCCGGAGAAATTTGCAGCAAGATGTAGGAACTTGTAGGACTTTCACAGGCAGGAAATAGATTTGAGTCAATTTTATCTCCGTTTGACGGGCAGGGAGATTCCACTGACAACTGGGCAGCAATGCACAACAAGTTAACTTGGATAAATAAAAGATAATGGCAGCTGCCTCCAGGAGAGGAAAATAGGAAAGCAGGAAATTTGTAATTTTTTTTTGTGGGTTGTTTTTTTTTTTTCCCCTGGGTTTTCGACCTTTCAACAATAAATACACATTATCTTTATAATCTAGAAAAGAACACTAAATTATCAAAGCAATCAGTCTCTATTTCTCCTGTATTCCTGATTATATAGACTTTTTTGTCTCATGAGTGTGCTCAGTTACTAAAAAGGAACAGATAAATCAAATACACATAAAGATTCGTATGTAAGTATTTCCTGTAGTTATAAGAAAGCAGTGTATGTGCTGGGAGAGGGCTCACAAACCTAGTGGGAGAGCACCCAGCCTGTTCTGGGTCAGTGCAGTGAGTCTAGGAAGAAGACCCTTTGTCAATATTTGAGCTTTGATAACGCCAAAGTTAAGATTGATCAGGCCAAGGTTCATTCCTGACTTGATTCTTGACTTGTGTATTTTTGAGTATGCAATTTTCTCCTTTTAGTTTTCCTGTTCTCCACGTAACCACTATTATTTGCAAATATATAATGCTCACAGAGAACACTACGATATCAGGGTTAAAGGTTCTACATAAAAAGAAAGTAATGATGATGACGTGTTCAACTTTACTGATCAGGCAAACAACCAATATTCAGACCAAAAGCGGAAGCAAAAGATTATGGGCAAGTTTTTTTACATCTTTCAAATAACACAAATCTTAGTGCTGCACTTAATGAAAAGACTAACTTTAAATGTGATGCTTTTTTTTTTTTTTGTCTTTTTAAGACAGGGTCTCACTATGCATTTCAGGCTGGCCTTGAGCTCACTTTGTAGCCTGGGTTGGTCTCGAACTCGCAACGATCCTCCTGCCTCAGCCTCCCGAGTGCTGGGATTACAGGCATGTGCCACCACACCCCGCAATATTTCTGATGAGTATCAAAAGCATCACATTTGAAGTCCAGCGTGGTGGCGCACACCTGTAATCCCAGGACTCAGGAGGCTGAGGCAGGAGGATCGTTGTGAGTTTGAGACCAGCCCGAGCCACAAAGTGAGCTCAAGGCCAGCCTGAAATGCATAGTGAGACCCTGACTCAAAAAAACAAAAAACCCACAAACAATAACAACAAAAAACCCCAGAAATATTTAGTAAGAAAATGAAGACAATTTATTATTTTTGAATAACCCAAATCCTTTGGGGTGCAGAGCAATGACAGATATGTAATTTCATACCTTGGCGCTATCATTTTTAGCTTGCTAACTTGCATATCTGGGCAGGGAGTGGTTAAAAAAATGAATATTCTTTATGTCTTTAGAAAAATGAATGCCAAGGATGTAGCTCAGCGACACAGCGCCTGCCTGGCAAGTGCAAGGTCCTGAGTTCCATTTCAGGTACAAAAAAAACAAAAACAGAAAAATGAACAGAACCCCATGAAGGCCTGGAAAGTTGAAAATGAAAGTGAAAGTTATGGAGAGAAAGGGGATTCTGTTTGCTGTTAGCTGCTTCACCATTTGACCAGCAAGTGAAAAAAGGCACCGTGTCTCTCACCTCTCATATTTTGTGTGAAACTGGCCATCAAACTTTGCTTTTTCTTCTGCTAAGATGCGCTGATTGCTGAGGAAATGCTTCTGCTTCCGCTTCCGGGTCACTGGAGAGATTTACTCCTGGGATTCAACTTGTGAACGAACATGCGATCTAATGATTTCTTTTTTGTTAGGAAGGACTTGAGAGTCACGAGAATGTAAATATTATTAGCGGTGGTAAATTTTAGAATTCAAAGAGCCTACAGCAGCACAGGACCTACCTAGCAAGCATGAGGCCCTGAGTTCAACTCCGAGTACCAAAAAAAAAAAAACAAAACAAAACCTTACATATATCCTAATCAGATGCATATGGCATCCATTTACTGCAATAATAGCAATAAAGTGTCTGGGTAATTAATTAATGGGTAAGATATAAAATGAAAGAAAAAAGTCAGTGTTTAAGGTAATATACTACTTTCAGATTTTTTTTTTTTCATGATCATTTAAAAACCTGTTTCTCTGGTTTAGAATCCAGTTTAGAAAACTAGCTACAAAAGACTTGGGGGTAATCAGTAGAAAATTTGAATGTAGGTTAAGTATTAGTTGATAGTAAGAAGCTCATGTTACTTTTGTTCAGTGACCTAATCTTATGTTAGCTATAAAGGAAAATATTTTTTATTAACTTTTTAGTGATACATGTTGAAGTATTTACAGGGGCAATTTAGAGGAGGATGTCTTTAATTTGCTTTAAAACTTCATTATAAAAAGTAGTGAGTAGCCGGATGTGGTGGTACATACCTGTAATCCCCGCACTTGGGAGGCTGAGGCAGAAGGGTTGCCATGAGTCTGAGGCCAGCCTTGGATACATGGTGAGTTCAAGGACAGCCTCAACTACGTAGCAAGATCCTGTCTCAAAAAAAGGAAAAAAGTTGTGAATTAAAAATTTAGAATTTACTTAATCTATCATATGAATTTGAATTTCTATGTACATTTTTATTTATGATTTTTCTCTTATATCATCTACCTTGTCTTGCACTCTTATTTATGCGCTTATGATGTTGCTTTTTGTTTATTGGTCTTTCTTCAGTTTTGAGTTTTGATTAGCACGGATTTGCATTACACGATGATTACGTTCCTTGTGGGGAGTTGGTGCCTATACATAACACATCGTAATTATTTTTCCATCTTTTTCCCCTCCCTCCCCTCCTTCATCTCTTGATCTCCTTTCCTTTTGCAAAAGAGCTACCTCCCTACTTTCTATCACCTGTTTTTTATTTGCTCTTTATTTATACTTTGGGTTTCTCATATAAAAGAAATCAGGTAATAGTTAAGCTTGTGTGTCTAATTTCACTTAATATCATAGTCTCAAGATGCACCCATTTTCCTACAAATGACTCAGATTTATCCTGCGTGGTAGGGTAGAGCTCCACTGTGTATAAATACCACATTTTCTTTATCCACTCTTCTTCAGATGAATGACTAGGCTGCTTCCAAAATTGAGCAATTATGAATTACGCTGCTACAAACATGGGTGTGCATTTATACATTTATTGTTTTAACTCAAACAGTAAGATAATGCATATTATAAAAAATGTTAAAACTTGCCATCTCATTTCTCCATTACAAATATTATAAGCAGGAGGAGGGAAAGGAAGGTAAAAAGAATTTAGATGTGTTATCTGCATGTAGCAATTCCCCCATGAATGTAATCATTATGTAGTACACAAATATGTACTAATAAAAATAAAAATTAAAAAAGCAAATATCATAAGCAGATTACTTTCTTCCAGTTTTGCTCCTAATTATCTTGTGTTTTTCTTTAATTATAGTGTATGTATGCTTTGGTCTCCTGTGTATTTTCCCTTAGCATTATGTCTTCAGCCTTGCATCCCCTTAAATTTCCTGACATATATCTCTCCAGTGCTGTTAAAAGGCAAGATATTTTTAACCTCCTTGTATGCATGCTTATTCCTACTGTGAATTTCAGGGTCAGTCAAGGGCCCATGACCGTTTACTCAGCACCTGTGGGCTTCATGGGTGATTTAGCATAGCTGTAATAAGCACGTGAACTATACCTCAGTGAAGCCGTGCTCTGCAGTCCCTCACCCTATCTCCCTCCTCAGACATCACACTGACAGTCCTTTAGGACTCCTTCTGAAAAAATGGGAGGAAAAATTCCACCGCATATTTACACGATGCCAAAAATCACCTCTCAAGTGAGCTGTCAATCACAAAGGGGAAACAGCAAAGATAAAATCTGGGGGCGACCGTGTAAGACAAGTGACCAATTTCAGTATCACTAATACAGACTCTAGACTAAATTATGTATCTCTTGATATGAGTCAGTATGAAGTTCAAGCCTTTTTCTGTGAAGTATTGCTGCCAAAATGTTTCCTGTACATCTACTCAGGCCTTTGATATCTATGTTGTAGTTCATAGAAAACACAGAGAATTAAGGAATGCAAAACAATTCCACATAAATCTAGAAGCAGGAAAATCTTAAAAATCAGTCATGTAAAGAAGGAAGAAAGGGTGCTGTGTTACATTAAAAGAAACTTGCGATCCATACCACCCACCTGCACTGTGTGTTGCTTGTTTACTTCCTACTTTTAACAAATCAGATATGAAAAGAAATTTGAGTGAAAACCGGTCTTTAGATAATAATAGAAATGACTGAAATTCCATTAGAGGTGTAATCGTATTGTGTTACATAAAAGAATGCTCTGATTTATTGGAGATGGGTGTTCATTGTACTCTTTCTTATTTCCAGTATTTTTTTTTTCTTTTTGAAAGAGGGTCTCACCATGCAGTTCAGGCTGGTCTTGAGCTCACTTTGTAGCCCGGGCTGGTCTCAAACTCACAACGATCCTCCGGCCTCAGCCTCCCAAGTGCTGGGATTACAAGCGTGAACCACCACGCTGAGCTTTTCCAGTGTATTTTAAAACTTTATCATTAAAAACATTTCTTGAGGTGAGAGTTGTAACAGGGAAGGGAAAGCAAAAGAAGCATTTAGGGCTGTTTCCCCACTCCTCAAGGGTCACTTTTTTCACAACTTCAGACAAAATGGAAGTCTCTGCCGGAAGCATGTGATACTGAATGTCCAACTGCAGAGACAGAGCCACTGGACACTCTTGCCTACATGAAACAAGCTCCACTTTGTACTTCTCCATGGGCTCAGCCCTCTAATTAAAGGCACATGATTAAACAGTTTTTCTAAGTTGACTTAGGAAAGAGAACCACAGGGGAGAGCATGGATGAACTAAAACACTTTTCTTTTTAAGCTTTGATTTCTTGGGCTTATTTTCAAATTCAATATCATCCAAGTGGACGTCACAAGATTTTAGACTCTCCAGATTTAGTGGTACAGTGGAAATTAAGTAGACCGTAAACACGAGTTCCAGATCGTCAGAACTGGATCACTAAACATTTGCAGCGGTACTCTGCTCTCTGCTCTTTCAGACAACAGACAGGAAGGGTGCTAGCACGTTTCAGAGGTGTGCTGAACAGAGAAAACAGTCCTGCGTGCTGGGAACTCCTGTGTGAAACAAACACCCTTCTGTCTTCCTTCCTCTCCTAGAAGGGTGGATGTGACCTCTGCCCTCCGGACCTCCTGTCACACTCCTCAGGGAGAAGAGGTTTTCCAGGACGCTTCTCTTTCAAACATCATGAAAAACCCAGATTTTTCCTTTCAAGTTTGGTGGGCTATTTCAATAAGACATGCACAATTTGAATCCATTCACGCCTAAAAATATCCCATCAGGTGGAATCCAGATTCTCTGCCCCCTCCCCTCCCGCTGGAGAGGTCTGTCAGCACTTGATCTCAGCCCGGCTGTCATAGTACACGACAATCCAGCCAGATCAGCATAGGTGCAGAAAGGGGTGTTTCTAATGCTTAGTACTATGATAATAAATGAATTACAGTTCAAGACATGAAAGATGAGATCATCAAGGAACATAAAATATAAAGGTGGGCGAGATTAAACAAACTATACATCCATTGTCTGTAGAATTTCATTTGATTGGTTTCGCTCTAAAATGGAGATATTAGAAGTAGCTAGTTTTAGAGCCTAATACAAGGGTCTTACTGCACAGGAGGAGAGATCAGATCGCCACAGTACATATTTATTGAGCTCTACTGCTTGCAAGGCAATGTGCCAAAGTGGGAGATACTACAACGAACAAGTCTGATGTGGCCCCTGCCGTAGTGGAGTGTATTGTGTGGAGGGGAGGGCACACCGAAACATGGAAACTGACAGATAGCACTACTTTAGAAAATCCCTCTTCCTACAGAGGAAACCAAAGAGGGCTGCAAAAAAGAACAATAAGTGTGACAGGGAAGGGCTCCTCTGGGAGGGGCAGCCAGGTTAAGTCCTATAATGCAGTCATCTGGAGCAACAGTGAAGATTAGAACATTACAGGCAGAGAAAACTTCCCAGAACTCCTCAAGGAGACAAAGAAAATGAAGAAAACCTGTTTGACTTAGGTGCAGTGTGCAAGGGGATTGTGGCACTAGGTGAGTTAGATAAACAGCTTTTAGGCTTGTGTTAGCGTTCACAAGATTAATATAAAATACATGTGTGGTTATAGGAAGGATTTACTAGGTAGGTTTACAGGACTGGAAGTGGGAGAGTCCCAGCGGTCATCTGCCAGATCAGAGATGGAAGAGTGCAGAACAGCTTACTGCGTGCTGGAGGGTGGAAGGCCCGGAGCTCACTGCAGAGTCCGATGTGGGTCTGTGAGAAAGTAAACAGTCTGTGTTGGGAGGCTGAAGGATGCAGTGCAAGCCTGAAGGAACTAGAGGCCAATGTCTGAAGGCAGTGGTGAAGACTGGAGCACCCCCAAAGAAAAAGGGAAGATTCTCTTCTTCGTTCCCTTTTATTACACAAGGCTACAAGCCTGTTGATTGGTGTCACCCACATCTAGGGGGAGTCTTCCTCCTCAGTTTATGGCCTATCAGTCATCCTGGGACACACCCCGAGCTGTTCTTACAGCTAAGCTTGCTTACAGCTAAGCTGTGCTTACTGAAGTCAAGCTGACATATAAGAAATGATCACAACGCCATAGCAAGGACTTTATACTTTTTTTCCCTAAGTGCGATGGTAAGCCATATTTAATGACAATTAGGAATATCCCACTTTTAAGAACGTTTGGGACCACTGTTAACATACTAAAAATTTAGGAGTCACAGATACTTGTCTTATACTCTAGTCTCACTCAGCCACTCATTATGACCCTTTCAGTTCTAACTCCCTCCTGCCAGTATGCCAAACTGATACCCATTTGGTGTATCAGGAAATCTACTGCTGTGTGACATATTGTCCCTAAATGTAGTGACTTCCACCAAGAGTGAACCCTCACTATTTCGCAATTCCATGGGGTGAGGGATTTGGGCTGTGTACTTCTAGTTCAGTGCCTTTCATGAAGTTGTACCCAATATGCTGGCTGAAGCTTGCAGACACTGGGACACTCGACTGAAACTAGAGGAGTCATTTTCTAAGATGGCTCATTCATGTGCTATTGGCAGAAAACCAGGTTTATTCAACAGCTGCCATGTAGCCCTCTTGAGTATCGTCATGGCATGACAACGGATTTCTCTAACAGTCAGTGACTCAAGGAAGAGGTTAGAGAGAAACCACATTATTGGAAACCTAGGCTTGGAAGTAATATACACGGACACTCTACAATATTCCATCAGCAGCATTAGCAGTCACTAAGTCCAGCTCACATTCAAGGAAAAGGAGTTAAATTCCACCTTTTGAGTACCTAGAATTTGAGACATATTGAAACACCGCTGCATTTGGTTACTCAGCTCAAATGTGAAGGCTTCCTTCATTTTCCTGATAAGAGCTGGTCACACCGTTCTTTCAGTTTTCACAGCATCTCATTCCCAGCTCTTAAAATTCTTGTGTAGTTTACTGTGTTCAGTTTGTTTAGATGTCTGGCGTTCCCACTGGACCGGATGCTCTTTCAGGAATCACTTACATTCTCAGTCTACTCATTAACGAATTGTTCACAATACCGCTATCACCACCACTCCTCAAGTTGGTGTTTGAAAGATTTCTCATACTTAGTGCTTTTATTGCCTCTCCTTCTCATAGATAGATAGGTAGATAGATAGGTAGATAGATAGATAGATTAACTAGATGATGCACTCCAAAAATAAGATTATATTACTCATCTCTCTTTAAAGTCCTTATAACGCCAAAGGCAATATTCTGCCCTATAGTGATAAATACCTTTTCTCCAAGAATTAAATAAAAGAGGGCTCTTCAGCATTCAGTAATCTGTCTTTGGTAGTCAGAACAACTACTAGCTACTCTAGCACTATGTAAACTCTAGTAAAGAAAGGCAACTTCAGTTCACAATGCATAAAACAACATTGAAAAAGGCCTCTGAAACACAGAAATTTCTCTTCTGTTTGCTTTAGTTGGTTCCTTATTCTTAGGGGAAGAGACCTCTTAGTTTTCAGTGGAAAGAATTTGAGGAAATAATTTTATTTTCTTTGTAAAAATGAGAATCCATGTCCCTTTCCATAGGTAAAAAGTATCGGCACATTCTTGGTCACCGTATCTAGAATGTTCTCATTTTGGATAGTTCTACAGAGATTCAGCTGAAGGTCTAGATGAACTTGATTCTGATGATTAGAAATCTTGTGCTATTCTGAAAAGTCTTCTGTGGCAAATTTCATTGGGTTTGGAGAGGTTGTTTGACCAGCCCTGAACCTATCACAGTTCTAGGGCAGAGCAGGAGGAGTGGGGTGAGCAGAAGCTGGAATGTGACCTTTCCCTCTTTCCCTCTTCACTTTAACAAGAACGTTCTTTCTGAGGATTTTTCATTAAGCAAAATCGCTGCACATTAAAATGAAGGAAGATCAACAGGAAATCTTCCAGCAAAATAGCCTCTTAGCATATCCAAAAGGAAAAAGCAAATGCATACCAACTCCTCTCCTTTCTCTTTGACTTGTAAGGATAAAATTGACTTGACAGAGCAAAAGTGTTTGATTTTATGAAGAAATCCACTTTTCAATACCATGACTCATTCTTGCCAAATCAAGGAATATGGGGCAGGCCAGAACACAGGATCTGATACACAGCCAGGCAGGCCCTCAAACGCTGGTGGTGACTGTCTTTGTCAGAATGCTAATCTGGCTGGATTGTCATGTACTGTGAAGCCAGGCTGAAATCAAGTCCTGACAGACCTCTTCAGCAGGACAGCAAGTGGGGGTTCTGAAGGAGGGGGCAGAGAATCGGGATTTCACCTGATGGGATATTTTTGGGCGTGAATGGATTCAAATTGTGCATGTCTTATTGAAATAGCCCACCAAACTTGAAAGGAAAAATCTGGGTTTTTCATGATGTTTGAAAGAGAAGCGTCCTGGAAAACCTCTTCTCCCCGAGGAGTGTGACAGGAGGTCCGGAGGGCAGAGGTCACATCCACCCTTCTAGGAGAGGAAGGAAGACAGAAGGGTGTTTGTTTCACACAGGAGTTCCCAGCACGCAGGACTGTTTTCTCTGTTCAGCACACCTCTGAAACGTGCTAGCACCCTTCCTGTCTGTTGTCTGAAAGAAGGGAGAGCAGAGTACCGCTGCAAATGTTTAGTGATCCAGCTCTGACGATCTGGAACTCGTGCTTACGGTCTACTTACCTTCCACTGTACCACTAAATCTGGAGAGTCTAAAATCTTGTGACGTCCACTTGGATGATAATTGAATTTGAAAATAAGCCCAAGAAATCAAAGCTTAAAAAGAAAAGCGTTTCAGTTCATCCACGCTCTCCCCTGTGGTTCTCTTTCCTAAGTCAACTTAGAAAAACTGTTTAATCATGTGCCTTTAATTAAAGGTCTGAGCCCATGGAGAAGTACAAAGTGGAGCTTGTTTCATGTAGGCAAGAGTGTCCAGTGGCTCTATCTCTGCAATTGGACATTCAGGATCACAGGCTTTCGGCAGAGACTTCCATTTTGTCTGAAGTTGTGACAGAAGTGAGGAGTGGGGAAACAGCCTTAAATGCCTTTTCTTTGTTATTCTTTTCTTTTCCTTTTTAGCTTTTGTCTAATTCACTGCAGTGTTAGCTTAGCCTGAATGTACTAAGCAAACTGTCTGGTTGAGGTCAGTGCCCAGATCCTGAAGAAACACGGATGAATTTCACTCCCTGCCCTACAAGGACTTGGAGATGTCACATGATCAGTAGGACGTGAGTCTATGGGAAGATGAGAGCAGGGTGCTGGGTCACAGGAGAAGGCATACAGGGGTGGCAGCCATGGCCCTCAGTGCTGATCCGTAGAAGTCCAGGAAGGCCATTGACTCCTCTGGGCTCCAGCTGTCTTCTCTGTTCTTTGAGTGCTGACCAGGGGGCTCACAATATGCAGCTAATATTTGATGAGACTTGCGGTTCTGCCCATAGCTAAGTATCATGGTGTCCAAAGGGATGTAGGACACAGAGTTCCCTAAGTGAGTGAGCTCACTGCCCCATTTCTTAGCCTTCACATCTATAAAATGGGGGTAATAATAGGCTCCGTGTCACGTAGGGCTGCTCTAAGGTGTACATGTCACAATACACTTAAAGGTTTTAGAATAGAGCCTGACATAAGTGTTGGCTGACATTTGATTTAAAAAAATGCTTCCCTTGCCAGATGGATTTTTCTGAGTTTAGCATTTTTTGCCTGGTCACCACCCCCTACTGTCTAAAGTGTCCATATGTGCCCTGTGAATATTTTGTGACTTTTATTATCCCTTGGAAGTGTCTGCATGGCTATTAGAGGTCTAATTTTCAAGCTGTGAAAAAAACGTAAAATTTTCTTAGGAAAAAAAGCCTTATGCTTTAAGTACCTCTAATGTTCTTTGATTTTAATCTCATGTGCAGTAGTTGCTGTTTAATGTCTCCATGGGGCATTAAGTACAGTGGTACCTCGATTCATGAACTTAGTTCTTTGCGTGATTCTGGTCACAGAATTAGTTCCACCATTCTGGTCTCCTGAACTGATGTACCACTGTATCAGAATCTGAATATTAAGTAGCAGGATCTGAAGGGAGGTATTGGAAATGTTGACAGCTCCCAGTTTTGAAAGTTTTGCTTTGCCTAGACCCCAGTTCAAAGGTAGTATTCATTCACTTGTTCATTCTTTCACTCACAAGCTTTTATTGAGCACTTGCTGTGTGTTATTCACAGTATAAGCTAAATTATACACAGCTTCTGCTTTTTAAGGGCTCAGAGCCTATGGAGAGACAGATGAACAAATGTGTAGATTACTGAAGTGGTAATTGTTGTTCTAAGGACATAAAAATGCTTTGGAAACCAGAAAACCAGGCAATCAGTTGTACCCAGAGGAGCCAGCAAGTGATAATTAAAGTGGGTCTTAAATGGTAAGTGTGAACTTTGTGTGATTGTGTGTGTTTTTCTGACTAGACCTGGCATGTAGGGGGAAGTATGTAGGCCCTTGTGAAAGGAACTGATGTCTTGGGGAGGTCTGGTGGACAGCAACCTCACCTAGCTCCCACCTTCCTCCAGAAATAAGAGAATTCACGTTAGATATCCAGATGGTGCTGGGGCTATCTCCATAGGATGCTTAAATGTTAAGTATTAAAAGTAGATGTAATGATTTTGTCATCTCCAAGGAACCTGGTTATCTTCAGTAGCTAAATTTACACTGTAATCCATATGGTGTAGATACCCTCTACTATTCCAAGAGTCTTTTTTGAGGCAGATTTATGAGATGGTAAGGAGGTTGGGTATCAAAATGCAAAAGCTAAATTAACACAAGGAATTTAGAGGCCCACAAAATCCATACAATGAACACTCACATACTGCTGTGGTTTGAATGCTGAATGTTCCCCAAACACTCATGTGTTAAGGTCTTGGTTCCCAGGGTGGTGCTAATGAGAGGTGCTAGAATCTTTAAGAGGTAGGGCCAAATGGGAGGACTTTAGGTCATTGGGGGATGATCTTGAAGGGGATGGTGGGACTCTAGCCTCTTCCTCTTTTTTTTTTCTTCCTGACCATGAAGTAAGCAGTTTTGGCTCCATCATGCACCCATATCAAGATATGCTGCCTTGCCACAGGCCCAAAGCAACAGGGCCAATAGAACATGGACTGGAGCCTCCAAGACCATGAGCAAAAAAATAAGTCTTCCCTTTCTATGAGTTAATTATCTTAGGTATTTGTTATAGTAATGGAAAGCTGCCTCATGCATATCTCTAACACTTAGGTTAAGCAAGCATTATCATTTACCCATTTTAGCAGATTTTGAAATATATGTGTATATACAATGTATTTTCTGAATCGCTTTAAAGAAAATTACAGATGTCATAATATATCACATGGAAATACTTCTCCACATGTGTCCAAAAATTAAAGACATTCTACCATGTAGCTAAACATAAAATTTACACTTAACGCAATAAATAATAATTTTATAATTTCAAGTATTGAGTCCATATTTATATTTCCTTGCTTTCCTCATTTTATAGCTTTTTTGACAAGGCAATTCTATATTTAAATGGGTGGCGTAAATTTTTTGGATCTCTTGGACATCGACTAGTCTAATTTCTACTTCAAACTATATTTTGCAGCCTACATATTGATTTGAAACCCAGAAATAGTGCTTAAGCTTGTCTAAGTACACATAAATGCACAAGTGAAATGAGATTGATCTGCTGAGAAAGGCTGAGGAAAGAAAGAGCTGGGATTTAGAAGCTTATCCTTTCAGGATGAGAATTTTAAAATGGTTCTGCTTTTTTTTTTTTTTAATTAAGAGCCCTGGAAAGATTAAATTGATTATAAAACAAACATGCTAACAGATAACATTCAATATTTCTTTTTGACACTTCACAGTAGTCTTGGATATTTTAATTAAATGTTGGAAAAAAAAGGGAAGCAAGAACATTCGACTGTTTATAAAAATCGTTTTCTCACCACTCTCCTGACCATCCCACAGCATCAGGGCTCTGCTGACCCCTACCAGACTGAACACTCCGGGCTTGGGTCATTTGCCAATGCCTGGCTAGAAAACACTCTGATTCCTGAGAAAAATGAGAAACATCTATTTCTACTAGGAGAACAGAAAAAGATGTATGTAGAATTTTTTTTCCAGAAGCATGCGGTTAATTTGCCTGTCTGATGTCCCATAATCCCTTAATACTTTATTTTCCTATATTACCACAATATAACCATCAAAATTAGGGAATTAACATTGATGCAGTACCACAGTCTAACCCTCTGATCAAATTTACATTTTACCACATTCTTGAGTAGCAAAAAGATCCAGTTTGAGATCCTAGAAGGCTTTTAATTGTTGTCTCTTTAAACTGCTAGCAAGAAAGCCATCACCAGGTGAGGCTCCTGGACTCCGTACCTTCAGAACACTGTGTTAAACAAATTTCTCCTCCTCCTCCTCCTCCTCTCCTCCTCTTCTCTCTCTCCCTCTTCCTCCTCCTTCTTTTTAATTAAGTAGCCGCTTCAGGTATTTTACTATGGCAAAAGTAATAATAATAAGCCCCCACCCTCCATTTTCAGAGCCCGTAGCACAATAGCATCTTCACATCAATATTCCTTTCTCTGCCTGTCTCTTTCTTTCAACTCTGCTGCTGTTTTTTTTTTTGGTCTTTTTGAGACAGGGTCTTGCTATGGAGTTCAGACTGGGCTTGAGCTCACTTTGCAGCCCAGGCTGGTCTCGAAGTTGCAGCGATCCTCCTGCCTCAGCCTCCCAAGCGCTGGGATTACAGGCATGCGCCACCACGCCTGGCTCTTTTTTTTTTTGGTCTTTTTGATCCACTCTGCTGCTGTTGTCACCTCTTTTTCTCTGACTTTGGCCTGCCTGCCTTCCTTTTATAAGGGCCCTTATGATTAATTAGACTCAGGTCATCTGAATAATCAAGGATAATTTTCTGATCTAAAGGTCCTTAATTTAACAACTCTCTCAAAAACTCTTTCGCCATGTAAGGCAACTCCTTTGCCATGTAAGGTAACAGGCCTTAGGGATTAAGCTGTGTATATCCTTGGGGGTTTATTATTCTACATTCCATGATATGTATGTATGAAAAATGATATGTACACACATTTCTATTTCCTTATCAATATAAATATATTGAAAACTGTGAGTTTCTTGGATGCCTCCCCTTGTTCTAACAAATGCAAGGTACACTCTAGGTCGCTCTGTTTCAATATTTTCAACCCTCTTCTCCAACAACAGTGAGAAGGCTTCTTATTCTCCTTACTAAATTTCTTACTTGGTCAGCCTCCTCCATGTTACCTTAGTCTCCCATTCCATTTCATTCTGTGACCCGTAGGAGGACATTCTCCCATTCTGCACGGACTCTGATGCTTCACACCTGGCCACCCTTCCTTGGGAACGCTCTCCTCACCCCACTTGGATTCTGCCGCTCCAGGGGCGCTGCCCCACGCTGAGCAGGCTTCCTGTGTGGACTTCCTTGTGACCCTGCTGGAACTCTTAACACCTAGCTCTGGACTGCCATGACTCCCTGTCACAGGCCCAGCGGCTATTTTGCTCTGTCCCACCTAATGATTTTATCACCAAATCATTGCTAGAGGGAAGAGAGGAGACTGAGAAGTCCCAGGTACATATTTGTAGGAGGGAGAAAGGGCACTGGAACTTCGCTCCCCTCGAGGGTGGGAAATGCGGGGTGGTGAGGGGGAAAGGTGGGGACATGAAGTGGGACTGAGTTCATAATAGAGGATTTGAGGCTAGAAGAAACACAGCTCCTGGTCCTGTTT
Source organism: Chinchilla lanigera (assembly GCF_000276665.1). Taxonomy (NCBI): domain Eukaryota; kingdom Metazoa; phylum Chordata; class Mammalia; order Rodentia; family Chinchillidae; genus Chinchilla; species Chinchilla lanigera. The sequence goes on from NW_004955411.1 coordinate 14,662,035, forward strand.
GCATGTCTGAGGAGTCAACGCATACTTCTCTGGACTGAGGATGCTGCCACTGTTCTGGAGGGTCAGCAAACCACTTTTTATTAAAAACCATCCACTTGGCTCCTGGTGTTTTTTCTGCTGATTAAGAACACTGGCTTGGCTAAATGAACAAGGAGGCTGATTGTTGCTTTGTTTCTTGAAGCAGGAGAGGCTTTTGATCAAGTGGAGTGGGAGTTTATGACTGAGGTATTTGAAAAAAAAAATGAAATTTGGAGATAAGCTTAGGAACTGAGTTTGAACTTTATTCCAAGCTCATTGAACAGAAATGTTTCAGATCCTCTTAATCTGGAAAAAAACCACCACAATTACCCTTTTAATCGTTTATTTTTCTTTAAGATGAAGCTCCTTCTCAAAGATCATTAATCTACCTACTTGAAAAGGGCGCTTCAAAAATAAACTGCAACTGGGACTGGGGAGTTAGCTCAGCGGCACAGCGCCTGCCTGGCAAGTGTGGGGTTGTGAGTTCGATTCCCGGTACCGGAAACAAACAAACAAAAACAAACAAAGAAAAATAAACTGCAGCTGAATGACCTTTGAAGCTTTTTTCTTTCTGAGGAAATGGGAGACTCGGCTGGGGTGCCTCCTTCCTTCCCCGGCACCCAGAGAGGGCTGTGCCCAGCAGTGACCGGGGAGGATGTGGGAGGAGCATAGGCTGAGTTTCACCACGTGACTGCATTACAAGCTGAAGCTTGTGGGTTCTGATCCCAGCTCCCCCATTGGCTTCCGAGTGACTTCAGGCAGTCACTTAATGTCTGAATGTGTGGTCTGCCACAGGGCGCTAATGATACTCCTCCTGTGCTTATCTCATCGCGGTGTTGCGAGGGCTGATTAAGGAAGAGGGTGGGCAAACGCTGGCTGCGTGTGTAGGATGAGCTAAGAAAAGTGAGGCCAGAGACCTCTTCAAGTTAGAGGTGACCTTTTCTTTTAGGAATGAGCTATGCTTATAGCGCTGGTATTTGTGGCTGTTTCTCTGTTTTATTCATTCAAGTCATGCCATTATTCAGTATATGTGTAATAATGTGCTTGGTTTAACACAGATGAAGTCATCCACTTCGATATTTTTTGTGTACTTCCTCTATGCCTGACACTCTGTGTCAGAGCAAAAAAGCCTTCCAGATGATTGGAAAGTCAGAGAATGTGAACTATTTATGAGCACATTCATGCTTATGTTGGAACTACCCACTCTGGTGATATATTTCTTTGAACAGACACTTTTATCACAGAAATTATCTGAGTGAAGCTAAGCTTTAGTGATACTTTTTAGAAGGAAGGGCTCCCCATTAGCCAACTTTTCATAAAAGCATAGTCTTTCTAACAGTATTCCACTTAATGAGTTTCCACATAGCTGTTCCTTGCTAAAAGGGACATTAACCGAAATTTGGGCTACGCCTTTGCAGCGCCAAGCACAGAGCAAATGAATAGCCGGAGTACATATCCTCAGTATAGGGATGTTACGTCAGACTGCACACAGACTGGAAACTAAAAGAGATTATTTCACACTCCTGAAAACCCTTCATTTATGTACACATGGAAAGAGCTGCATTTCACTGCATCCCCCACACAGATGGTCGCTGCCTTCCATGACATTATCTTTGAACTTGTAACAGCAGGAAAACTTCACGCTTTCATATCACCCAGAGCTGACATCTAGGTTCAAAACGCCAAGGGAAAAATGAAAAACACAAAATAACACAACACAGAGTGGGAAATAAGGGTTTGGCAACTTTGTCTCCAGTTATTGGCTTTGGCTCTCAGCGGGACTTCTGGTTGGCTGCTGTAGGAAAACTTTCGGAGTATATTGGACAGCTACAGCAGGCCACATGAAATTTCTATTATTACTTCAATCTTGGCTGCCTCTGGCGCACGGAGCCAGCTGCCTTATGTTCCTGTCCTGCAGCGTGTTATTTCTGAGAATAGCTTCAGTGCACGGGGACTTCCCCAGAGCCTGTTTAAGGACCATCACCTCTTAGGACTGAGACTACTCTAGCATGATCTTTGCATTGCAGCTGCTGATGTTTCTGGAGCAGAATCAAGCCCAGCCTGGTTTTTTTTTTTTTTTTTTAGAAACTGTGTCATAATGAACTGTGTCAAAGTCTAAGGGATCAACAAGCCCTTAAATCTGAAAATAAATACAGAATTGCAACATACACAAGCAATACATAAGTATTTCTAACTTGAGGTAGACAGCCCTGGAAAATGTTACCAGTTGTCTAGGCAGGTCCCCTAGAGAGGGCTCAGTTTTGTTCCCTAAACCCTATTTTCTCCTCTGTGTACTCAGGAAGAATGTGATAGATTAAAGAACTTCCTCGGGATTTAAATGGAGTTTCCATCCATGGAGGTTCGAGCATTTGAAGTAACAATTTTAAAATACCTTTGTATGCTGTAACCTTAGGTACTAAGAAAACCCCAGAGGACTGTGGTCTCACCCACTGGTGTTTGTGTTCCCTGACCTCCTAGGGAAGAAGAAGGACTTGTTCTTTTTTCCTAGAATTTGGATCATGTGCAGTTCACTCTAGGCTGGGTTGTGCTAGAAGGCTGACACTGACCGTTTTCTTAGGAATCCTGAACTTAAGGAAAAATGGAATTTTATTCAAGGAGAAGCTTGATTTCAAGGAGAAACTTCAAAACAATGCATTTTTGTACCTTCTTGCTTGTGCCTCCAGGCTTGGGAAAAGTTAAAAATGCTTATGTGTGCCTGTAATCTCAACACCCTGGGAGGCTGAGGCAGGAGGAGCATATGTCTGAGCCTATCCTAGGCAACAGTGATTTAGCAAGAGCCAGTCTCAAAATAAAAAACAGCTGAGGATGTAGTTTAGTAAAAAGGTCCTGGGTTCAATCCCAGTGCCACAAAGGAAAAAATAAAGGAGGAAGATAGTGATGATGAAAAGGAAATGTTTTTGTTGATAGAAAATTGACCCAAGAAAGGTCAGGAGTCCAGAATGTTCTGACTTTGTCACTGATTCACTTGTTCAGTGACCTGAGGCAAATTCCCTCTGCTATTTCAGTCCTCAATTTTTATACCTATAAAATAAGGATCCTGACATTTATTACATAGTTAGTATGGCCAGTAAGTTGGGAGCCTGGCTGTTGGAGGCAGATTGCCTGGTTTAAGTCCAACTTTTCCATTGCTGTGACAAAACACCTGGAAAAATCAATGTAAAGAAGAAAAGCTTATTTTGGCTCATGGCTCCGGAGGGTTCAGCCCACAGTTAGCTGGTTCTGTTGCTTTTGGGCATGTGGCCAGGCAGAAAGCTCATGGCTGAAGAGCTTGGTGTAGGAGACCTGCTCACTTCATGGTGCCCGGATGCAGAGAGAGGAAGAGAGAGTTAGAGAGGAAAGGCCGGGGATCACATATAGTTCCTAAGGTCATGCTCCCATGATCTACTCCCTTCAGCCAGATCCCACATCAGATTTCCATAACCTCCTAATAATGCCATTGAATTACGATCTCATTAATGGATTAATCCACTTGACAAAGTTAAAGCCCTCATGATACAGCCCTTCCCAAAAAACCCACGAGCTGGTAACCAAGCCTTCAGCACATGAGTTTGGGGGAGACTTTATATCCAAACCATAATACTGTGTCACTTTGGGCAGATTACTTATCTGCCTCAATTCCCTCCTCTATCAAGATAATAGTAATACCTACTTCATAGGATTGTTGTGAGGAAAACATGTGATGATACAGACAAAATGCCTGCCACCCACCACCCAAGCAGTATTAGGATTAGTGTTATTTTACTTGTTTGCATTTACTGTTAATAATATTGTAACCTAGCCAGAGATGCTGAAGTCTAAAGAAGTCAAGAAATAAGCATGAGTGGAAGTTTACCTGGAGTCTAATTTTTCTTTTTTAAGCCAGCCACTTTATAGAAGAGCCAAGATTTCAAGACCCTTTGCAGATACTCATAGGCATGTTTCACAGCTACCTCTGTGTGATATCAACAAATGTTTGAGGAAGATGAAGAGTGATGTCAGGTCAGGGAACAAACTGGGAGGTCCCTACCTCTGTCACCACATCCAAAGCTAAGCCAGGGCTTTTGTAGGATCCTCAGCACCATTCTCCCAGCAATTATTTGGTCTTTGGAGTCTATAAACATTAATTAGTTACCCAGGTGAGGTGTGGGCTATGTCACTCCTTGGGCTGGGTTAAATGAGGTACAAATAAACAAATGCTTAGAGATGATGCATCCCAAGATGTTCACTTACAGAGAGGGCATGACCCAAAGCAGGAAAACAAAGGACCTTAGACCCAAAGTTGGAGATCAGGTGAGAAGTCAGGGGCAGTGTTGGTTTGATTTCGGTCTTCCCTTCTCTGAGCTAGCCCTTCTCCATCTTTTCAGGCTATTTTTCTGCCTTTTCTCTTTGTGGTCCCTTCACTCTCTTTAGCTCTTCCTCTCCAAGCTCTATGGCTATGCTGCACTCAGCCTTTTACTCACGTTGTTTCTCTTGTCTCATCCTATTATTACATTTTCATAATAATATAAATGGATGCTTCCTTTTCTGGGATACTTCCTTTTCTGATCCTGTTATATATTTTACTCATTCTTTTGGTCTTAAGCACAAGCTTCCCTCCCCATACATCCGTTCCTACCCTGCTGCTTTTACAGTTTCATCTACAGGAATTTTATTTATAAAGATAAGACTTTCATTTCTCTGTTATGGCCAGAACATTGTGACCCTGCAGGTGGTGAGTACACGGTTTCTGTACGGCCCTTCTTGCACATTCTCTGAATGCCTATAGTCAGTGTGGAACATCTGTGCTCGAACCCAAATATAGTGGGATGTAATTCCCATTGCATAGAATTAAAAAAATGAGATGAAGATATTAATCACTTACTTAAGACCCATGGCTATGGACAGTAATGGGGTCTAAGTCTGGAGGAATTATTTTTCCAACTTTCTAGAGAATCTCATGTACTGAATCTGAACGAGTTGAGAGTAGTAGGAGGGGTTAGAAGGCTGCAGGGAGTCTGAGAGATTAGACTCAGTCAGCAGGTTTAGATGGGGGAGGATGTGCAGACCTCAGGACACAAAGGAATGCAAAGCCATACAGAACCCTCACGGATGACCAGAGGAAATTGGTCTTGGGAGGTGGCAAAGGCCAGACCTGACCTCCTCGCTCTTGTGAGCGGTCTTGACTAAACTTGGGCTGAGTGTTGGTAAGAGCTGTGGCGCCAGGGTGTGAGTTTTCCCAAATTGCTGAGTGAGGAGAGCCAGGGGATGAATGTGAGATCTGCCTGTAGCAGAGATGGAGGCCGCGCTGGGCGGTTCCTTCAGTCACGGAGCCCAGACACTAGGAGTGACGCCAACACCAGAAAGTGAAGCTGATGTCAGGAGCTGAGACGTTAGGAGCTGCTGTCAAGACACGAGGGTGGAGTGGAGAGAGAGAGGGAGTGTGGAAACAGAGACTTGGCCGAGACACAGCTGACGAACAGCAGAGCAGCGGACAGGAGCTTGTCTGAGATGGTTTCAAGGGACAGGGATGGACCCGTGTGGCTTATAGTCTCAAGACTTGGAAAGAAAGGAAAACAAAGCACCTTAGAGCATGACATTAAGGGAACCGTTTCTGAAGTGAATTTTATTGGTGCATTCTAGATCTACATAATGATCACATTCATCGTAGGGAATTTGTACTTGCTCATGATTTAGCTTGATTCTTTTTCCCCCAGTTCCCTCCCTTCAGTCCCTTTTCCCCTCCTTTTCAAAAGCTTCATTTCCATTTTTTCCTTCTATTCTCTCTCTTTTTTTCTTTCCCCTTTCTTTCTTTCCCCTTCCCAAGGGGACACTTTTAGAAAAGATCTCTCATTCCTTTGCTATCAGGGTAAACTGTGCAAGTAGTGGGAGAGGAGGCCAGAAGGTGGGCTGTTAGTGATGAATCAGTTAGGGTCTCTGATTATGTTGACTCTTTGGGAATAGAAGAGAGACAAGTGAACTGCTATGTCCCTAAAATAATCTTAGTATGGAATGCAGTATGTCTAAGAGGAGCTGTATTAGATTCTCTAAAAGTTTCGTGGTTGTCCATGAGAGGGCTTCTGCAGACAGGCTGAAGGATATTTTGGGCAGTGTGATTCCTTCCTCCCACAAATATTCGTCTGCTTACTGGCTGACTAATTCTCTGTCGTGCACATGCCATTGTGCACTGCATTTGGGTGGGGACTGGACATAGTGGGAACGAAGGCATCAGTGTCCCTGTGTGTGTAGGGACATATTATAGCAGAGGACACAGGCGAACACAAAAATGAGGACATAAGTTTGGCAAGTGAGTGCGGTGAGAGAGGTAACAGAAGGATATAATTTAGAGCAGAGAGTGAGGGGGCCTCTCTGAAGCACTGATATCTAAGCTGAGAACTCACTAATGCATAGGGCTTAATCAGGCAAATGAAGGGAAGAGCATTGCAAACTGAGAGGATGGTATATATGAAATCTCTCAGAAAACAACCTACAGTTTCAAGAGACATGAAGGACAGTGTGTTGGAATTCAGTTAGTGAGGGAGGTGTGGGCTGGAGAAGCAGGCAGAGGCCTGGGTCTTCAGGGCCTCATAGATTCCACATTTCAATTTGTGTTTAAAGGAGAGGCAGTGGAGACGCTTAGAACAAGAAAATGATACAAAGAATGGATGTTTTAGCTCTGATTATTGCTTGGTGACCGGGGGCAGAGGTGGAAACAAGAAGGATCCATTGAAAGGCTGCTGGAGAAGTCCAGGTAAAACAGGAGTTTATCCAGAAGGAGCAGTGTTAGTGAACATGGCAGGCAGGTTATGCCATATTCTCAAGGTGAAGGCAGAACCCAGAGGACTTCCTGATATACTATAGTCCCTTAAAATAAAGCGACTTTCCAGAATTACGTGGATATAGAATCACAAGGGTAGGGGGCTGGGGATTTAGCTCAGCGGCAAAAGCGCCTGCCTGGCAAGTGCAAGGTCATGAGTTCGGTTCCCGGTACCGGAGAAAAACCAAAAAAAATAAAACCAAAGGAAAAAAAAAAAAGAATCACAAGGGTAAAATTTGGTTTACTGCTAAAATTCCAGTAAAATGCTGAATTCTTTTCAACATCTACCAAGAAAGAAAGCAAGTTCTGTGTCTTTTGATAATCATTAGGTTATGGGCTGTCAAATCTGAAGCTGTGCTTTACAGTTCTGAAGCTAATGCTGTCTTAGCTGCGATCTTTAATCTCTTGTCTGCTCCAGTTATATGTGCTTATATCAGACTGAACATTGGATGAATTTCACCAGATGTGGGTCTCCTTAGTGAGAGAGGGTCTCAAAGGGAGAGTGAGGCTGTTATGTGAGCTGAAAACAAGACAACGTACACAGCACAAGGCAGACAGAGGCTGCGCCCCACCAGGATTGCTGGGTGCCATGTAAATCTGCATTTTGAGAACATCTCCTTAGAAAAATATTCCTTCTTTCTGGCAAAGTAGGTTACTGAAAATTTTGTAAGTAATAAAAGAATAATAAAAATAGGATGGGGTGGTGGCACACCCCCTGTAATCCCAGCACTCGGGAGGCAGAGGCAAGAGGATCTCTGTGAGTTCTTGGCCAGCTTCATCTTCGTAGAGAGTTCAAGGTCAACCTGAACTGCATAGGGAGACCCTATCTCAATAGTAATGATAATAATAATAATAATAATAGTAATAGTAATAATAATATAGATAGATGTTAGAGAATTTAAAAGCAAATATATTAGAAAAAAACTATGATAAGCAGGCGTGATGGGACATGCCTGTAACCCCAGCCCCTGGGAGGATTGTCAAGAGTTTGAGGCCAGCTTGGGCTACATAGTAAGTTCAAAGCCAGTCTGAACTACATAGTGACACCCTGTCTCAAAAAAAAAAAAAAAAAAAAGCCTACAAAGAAATCCAGTTCAAATATAGACAGAGACACCCTATGATGAAATCTATTATAAATGTGCCATATTGAGGTTATATTTTTGAGAAAGTAGAAAAAGAACAAAGCAACCAACCAAAAATACATTTTTTCTTCCCTCTAGTTACTTTCCCTGCCCTAGCCGCAATCTCGGAAAACACTCCAAAAGGAAGAGCAGCAAGAGGGTCCCATCCTCTTCTCCTCCTCCCCATTTTCCTGTGGATCTCTCAAAGAACTGGTGCCAGCAAACAAACAAGCTAGAAAAGAATTCTGTGGGAATCTCTGATTCGGTCGTCTTTGGCTGTGTAGCATATGATAACATTTTACTTTTCCCTAATTTAGAATGTTGGGCTGGCAGCAGACAGGAAGTGAAAGGAATTGTATGAGAAACAAATTCAGTTGTTAGGAAAAATAATACCATCGCTGTGTCCTTTTTAGACTGCAGTCAAAAGATCTGGCAGTATGACAGCATCACAAACATATCCGAATGACGAGCGGGGCCCCAGGGAAGCTTCAATGTCCCTGAAAGACACAGCGAGTGCACTTTCTGAGGGCCCCAAATAGAAAAGGAGGTAAAAGAGAGGAGAGGAGGGGAATGGAAAGTGGAGCCAGAACAAGCAAGCTAGAGAAACTTGCAGCTGGCAGTTACTCATTTTTTCCAGTCTACCTGGATCTCAGTGTCCTAATTGCCTAATGAAGGAGCTAACTCAGCCCTTTACTGGATGTCTGTTCAAATTGTAACAAGATCAGCAGTCAAGATACTGTACTTGTCATGGTCAGAAAAAAAAAAGTGGAGAGCTTAGTTGACCCAACTAGTAGAGTCAATTAATGTTAGGAGTGTTTTGTAACAATTTAAGAAAAAAAAAATTAGCCTTTTCTTGTTCAGTCCGGTGCAGTGGAAGGAGAGAGTCTAGTTTTCCGACTTAGGAACATTTTGGTTCTAACTTACCAGCTGTATGAAGGGGAGCAAGTTCTTGCTCAAGTGTTAAGTTCCATGAGCTGGGATTCACTGATGAATCAGCACACAGCCAGCAGCCCGTAAGTACTTGTGAAACGAATGAAGTCATTTATATTTTCTGAACCTTTATTTGTTCATATTAGAGAAGGAAATGCAATACCTCAAAGGGCTGTCATAAAGATGATGGCTGCTCTTATAAAATACCTGACCAGAGAAGGCAGTCTGGTTAGAGAGAACCTTGGAATAACTTCAGTTGTATTCTTGCCTCCAGGCATGGTTTGTTCCTGACTCCATTTCTCTCTTTCAAGTTTTGTATTTTAGTTTGCTTTCTTAGCAGTTTGTTCATGAACCTTTTATCCCTCTGTCCTACCACCACCCTTCAGAGATTTTTGTTCTATTGAAGAAGACAGGCAACACTAGAAACCATCAGCGGCAAGCATGTGCTGCCACTGGACAACGTCTTAATGATGTATTAGAAGAAAACTTACGTACAAATATAGTGTGTTGTTCTTTGGGGGGACTTTCACACATCTAAACAAATGCTCTGAACAAACAATCTCCACCAGTCATGTCCTTTCATCTCCTGTCTTTCCCCAAGGAATTTTTGTTTTCTGGCCACCCTAAGTTCTTCATAGTTCTTGAGTAAATCACATTCTTCTGGACCTCTGTCATTGCCATGTCTGTTTCTTGTGCCTATACTTCCTGTCATCCTGGCTTGTGTTTTACAACTTATTTTTTAATTTTACTGCAGGGCTGAGGATTGACCCCAGTACCACACATGCCAGGCAAGTGCTTCACTGCTAAGCCACATCTGTCTTTCATAGTATGACTCCATAACTCTCTGTACTGCCTTCATCATGCTAATCACACCCATCGTTACTTTATGACTATCTTCCCCACTCTAGGAGCCTCATGGTGGCAGAATCCGCTTCATTAACTTCAAGTCCTCAGTCCCTGGCATGAAGTAAATACTGTGAGATTTTTGTTGAATTGAAAATGAACAAACTAAATAAGTATCTTTATAAAATTTCACACCACGATGGATCTCAAAGGTGCAGTGGTTATATTTCTTCAAATAAAAGGCAGACATTATGACTTGGTAAAGGATTTTGTCTTTAATTTGTTAAACTGCTTATATGAAAATTCTAATAAAGTAGAAAATTCAAGGATCTTTAGTTGTGTATTTAATTATTTGCCTTTATTAAAAATATTAAAATTACTTGACATTGTGATGATCAATAAGTATCTCATGTGAATGCTTCTTGCACTGGCAGTAGTCTAGAGTTTTATGTAACAAAAGCCCATATAATGGGTAGATGTCTTTGAAACATTAACTAAGATTTTTTCATTCTGACTCCTATTTTTATGTTGCCTCACAACCCTTGATTCTGGAGCCAGACTGTCTGGGTTCAAACCCATTCTTTATCACTTAGTTCTGACTGATTTTAAACAAACTACTTAAACTGTTTGTGGCACATTTTTATTATTTGTAAACTGGGGTAATGATGGTACCTTTTTAATAGGATTATTCTGAAGGTTTACTGAGATAACACATATAAAAACAGTCAAAATGGTGCTTGGCACATAGCTCTAAATAAACGCTATCTTATTATTACTATTGTGTTTGTGTGTGTGTGTGTGTGTGTGAGAGAGAGAAAGAGAAGAGAAAGCAGGGTCAGCTGAAAATAAAGTAGTTATTGTCTATCTCTGTATTTTAAAACATATTTAAAAACCTGTAATAGCATAATATCAACAAAAATGGTGGAGGAAGGACCTATGAGAATTCCTCCCTCCATGAAAGCAGCAAGAAAACTGGAAAAGAGTGTCAGAATAAACTCTATTTCTGGAACTCTGGAAGTAAATCAAAAGCTTGCAGTAATCCAGGAAGCATTTTTTTCAAGAAAACAGTGGAATCTCAATAAGAATAGTGAGATTTGTAGCACTTTAATGTATTCTATTCCTATCCCACACTCTGCTTCTAAGTAGCTTGAAAATCAATAGCTCACAATCACAACGAACATCAGCAGCCTGGTAGCCATCAGAGTAGGCAGTTCAGGGTTGTAACTTTTCCAAAGCTTCATTTCCAGGGAACTTTCTTTATCTGACTTGTCTATGGTCCTCTGGAAGACTATTTATAAGACTGTCTTTATTTAACCTACCTTGGAGCGCATCCAGTGCCACAGAGCAGAAGACCTTTTCCCCTGAGATGGTGTTTGTTGGAAATATTTACAGGCAATCATTTAACTTTGTGGCTGCCTCAGGCAGTGGGTTATAGTTGGAATAAACAATAGGCTTAACAGAAAGAACTAAAGGGTAAGAAGCTACAGGGATTTAGAAAACTCAGACGTATTCCTGGAAATTTATAAGGCCATGTGCATATGCAGTGTTGTGTGTACTATGCTCAGGAAAGATCTAGAAAAACCATGAACTCTCATTACTGATTGTCACTGAGACGCTACAGATAGTGAAGCCAAAGTCATTGACTAGCTGGCTAACCACCCCCAAGCACATACGGTGCCTTAGCAAAGACTAGGAGTCTTACTGGTTTGAGAAGTTTCCAATGACTAGATGACCACTAAGCTAACTAACTGATCAGATTGTACCTCTTTAATAGGATTATTCTGAAGATTTACGGAGATAATATCTATCAATTTGTTAAAATGGTGCTTGGTACATAGCTCTCAATAAATGCTATCTTATTACTACTACTGTGTGTGATTCTAGAGGCAGATTGTCTGGGCTCAAATCCATTCTCTACCACTTAGTTATGATTGATTTTAAGCAAGTTACTTAAACTCTCTATCCCACATTTTCATTATGTGTAAACTACACATTATTTGTAAGCTACACATGGAAAAGAATACAGATTTTTCTAAATTAGTTCAGAGTTGTCACTAAACAAACAATAGCAAACAGCAATAATAAAGAGAAAGAACTTAATGTTCAGAGTTGCCACATTTTTGTCTCCTATTTATTTGTATTTTATGTCTGTTTTTCAACAAGATTTCTAGACTTTCAAGCAAAGAAGAAAGTATTGCCCATACATAAGAAAAATCAATAGAAATCTCCCTGAAGATGCCCAGATACTGTATTTCCTGATAAAAACTTCAATCAGCTAATTTAAAGTATACTCAAAGAACTAAAGGGAAGTAGGAGAATGATATCTCACCAAGTAGAGAATATCAACAAAGAGGCAGAGATTATTAAAACATATACATTTTTGAAAAATACAACTGATGAAGAATTCACTACAGGAGCTCAAAAGCAGATCTGAGTAGGTGGAAGAAAGAATCAGCAAATGTGAAGATAAGTCAGTTGAAGTTATCCCGTTTGATAAACAGAAGAAAAAATAAAGAAAAGTGAATACAGTCTTAGAGACCTGTGGGATAGGATCATGCCTGCTCATATATACATAATGGAAGTGCCAGAAGGAGAGCACAAACAGAAATTAACAAAAGCATTTTGATAATGTCTTTAAACTCCTCAGATTTGATGAAAATTTTGCAATATGCACAACAGTTTCAGAGCCAGAGAGCTTTCAATTTGCAAGAGCCATAATGACTGTCCTATGATTTAAGGCATAGCATTTACACATGATGAAGATGTCACACATAATGATGTCAGAGAGAGAGAGAGAGAGAGAGAGAGAGAGGACAAGAACACAGGATCTCTTTCTGGGCTACCTAGAGGAACTCAAAGTATTTGAAAAAGAAATTTAGTGTTGAGATGTCTTTACTCTTTCTCTGTCAAGAACAAAACTCTGATTGCTCATGGCTAGGAAACTCAGAGAAGTGCGGGAATTCCTCGAACAATCTGTAGCATGAGAATGCTCTGGGTCATTCTAGAGGCTACAATAAAGAGGAAAACAATGTGTTTAGGTGGAGAGGGTGCTAGAGTTGACTCTCTCATCCTCTCCCACGCCTAAAGTATCCCTCAATCCATGGGGCTAGGGCAGATCTGAAAATTATTTTTCATGCTTCAGTGAGACCCAGAATGAGTGGATTTTTCTAGCATAGGGTCATTATGTCATGGAACAGGCAGACCCCAGGTCTTGGGAAAACAGTCCGGCAAAGGATGCCTGAGACATGTGACTGAGTGGTGAAGCATCAGCCTTGCTATCGGAGACAGTGCAGGTGAGATTGCCAAGCCTCCTGGCAGTCCTAGAACACCCACGCAGCAAGGGGCACACATTATCTAAGCCTGACTTTGGCCACCACTGCAGTGGAGACAGGGGCTGCTACTCAAGAGTTTGTGAAACAAACCTCAAGAAGACCAGTGAGCTGAAACCAGATATAAGGTGGGGACCAATGTCTATCCCCTGATGTAAGGTTGACATGTAGTTTCCTCTGGAATTTAGATTATTCTGAGAAGATGAGGAAAAAGAAAAGAAAAAGAAACTTGTAAGAGACCCAAGTACCTTGAATTGGTACAATTAAATTTTCTCTCAGAAGAAATGGGAATTGGAGAGTTTAAGTTAATTTTAGTCACAAAGAAAATGATATCCTTGCACATCTGGACTCTTGCACTGTGAAAATATATTCTTGCTGCACTTAGATTATTCCTGACTTAACTCAAAATTGCACTTATTCTGCATTACATATGCATGTAACTGGATAAATTAAGTACTCTGCAAAGAAGAAGAGAAATATTCTTGAGTAATGTGGGAGAGTCCACCCACTATTCCACTCAATGAGCATATGTCTCTGAGTATATGACAGCTGGGACATGCGGATAAGCACGCCTCTAACCCTGCTCAGTACCTGAGAACTTCTCAGAGAGTGAAAAACAAATCTCAGCAAACTAAGCATGATTCTATTGCTGATGATATTTAATTTTTCCAACCCCAAATTCATGTCTGTTATTCTCTGTGGCGCTCAATTGAAAAGCCAGCAGTCGTTTCTCACAGCAGAGCAAAAACTGTAGAATTGACTGAGAAAGGGTAATAGTCTCCAACATGGAGCCTTCCTAAGGGGCCATCAAGAGTGATTTTCTTATGCAATTTTCTCTGTACATTTAATCTAACCCAAAAGTAAAACTTCATTGTATATTCAAATGTTTAGGATGAATATCCAGAAAGTAGCTACAGACAAGGTGCCTTTCAACAGCTGAGAGTGGCTTTGTGTTTGTGGATTATTTCTCCTTTAATAACTTCACAGATCAAGTTAAATGAATGTTTACATTTCTCAAAATGTTGGGATGCTGGCCCTAAATTAAGTTCAAATGCGGTAGCCCAATACATTCTTTTAACAAAGGACTAATGTTGGAGGAAAAAGATTGCCTTGTGGATTTAGTTTCATATATACTGGGGTCTCTCAAAGATGAACAAACATTTGGGGCCAACTGGAATTCGATGCTGAGTTAAAGCATTGAGCTAGCTCAGCACGGTTGCCAAGGCTTTGGGCAGGGACCCTGAGACAGGAGTCTAGGCAGCGGCCGCGGGGTGGGCCAGAAGGGGAGGTTGGAGGGGTACTGGAACCCTGCTTCTGCATCTCAGCACACTTTATATCTAGGCATATTTTCCTCTTCTGTTGGTCAAAGTGTCAGAAAGGAGAATTTTTACTATGCCATTTATGAACTGCCTTTGTTTTAAAATGAACCTTCATTTCTTGAAAAGTAAATACATATGCATGATTTAAAAAGTACTGCATTCATACTGCACCAAGTATCATCCCATCTCTTAATGCACTTGTCTATGAGGTAAAAACTTAGATTTTGAAACATTTTCCAAAAGAACCAAAAAAAAAAAAAAAAACCAACAACAACAACAACAACAAAAACAAAACCCTAGTGCTTTTTCTGGTATTTTAAAAAATTTGTTTCTAAATAATATTTTGCAATTACTTTCTTTTTGGTTTTAGATATTATCTACAGACTTCCTACCATGAAAGATGAAGATTTAGTTTTCTTACCACACACTGCATCCTAATATATAGGTAGGACCTACGGATAGCCTCAGCATGGGTGAGGGGTCACCTCACAGAAGCTGTGGCCATAGGTAAAAGAACATAGCTGTTGCCAAAATGCCACAGCGTAGAGGTTGTGGAGGATTAGACTTGGACTGCTTGTTTGCCTGCTTGAGTGTCCAGAGCAGTGGGTGGGACTCCTTAATCTTTGTGTAGTTCTAGGGAAGCAATCAGAAGCTAAAATTAAAGCACTATCAGAATAAGGCCATGCAGCTATTCAAAACTTGCAAGAACTAAGGGTGAGAACTCAGGCCAAAAGGATGTGCAGTATGCCCAAAAATTGTTCAGAGCTATTACAGTTGGTAATTCCAACCCAGGTTGATGCAGACCAGAAGCACGTGCGTGCACAAGAATGCTGTATCCTGGAAGTGAGACTTTTGGACCCCAAAGAAGCAGTTCTGACATCTGATTAAACACAGTTAATTGGAACCATGCCGTTTACTCTTCTCCCTGCCAAAATTCCGCTAATGAAAGTGAAAGAATAATAAAAAAAAAGGCTCTAAGAAAGGAGAAAAAAAAAAGAAATAAAATGAAAGTGGACAAAAGAGGTGAACACAAATTTCGGAAGCTAAAAACACAGATGGATAAGTAGTAGATTTAGCAAAGTAAAGAAACTGAAGTGAAGAGAGGTAGAAAACTGTAAGCTTCATGGACAGCCTGACAGATGAAAGACAACAGGGAATGCTGAAGGCAAACAGGCGAGCAAAGGACAAGTTCACTGCATCAGTCCACTCATCAGAGCACCCCATTCCTTCTGCCCACGTGTTTCCCTTCTCCCTGGGTAATCACAAAACAGTCTTAGCCTAGCCAGGCAAAAGTCTAGTCTTTACTTTCTGGAAGAGTTGGACCAGACAAAGACAGAGAGTCAAACTGATTGAATAACCAAAATGTTAAATATTAAAGAGAAATTTTAATTTTTGCCAGCAAGCTTTGGCATGAATTATTAACAGGTAACTGCCAAAGAAAGACTCAGTTGTAAATGAATTTAGAGAAAAGAATTAAGAAAAAAAAGAATTTCAAAAAAAAACACTTCACCTTCAAAGAGTAGGAGGAAGTCAGTCCCAGGACTGACTCACCAAAACAAAAACACTAAGTTTTTGAAGAAAAAAACCCACAAAGTACCAAATTACCAAATTTACATTGTAAACATGTGAGGGAGAGAATTTTAAGGGAGTTGGACATGAATGGAATATAAGTGTGGCCAGGGGATAATTTACAGGGGACGTATAACCCTGGGAGTTCAATGCTAGATGAAGGACAGGTAAAGCCATCTAACTAGTCCGTTAGATGCCTGCTTGAACAAAAACTGCATAAAATGGACCAAACTAAGCAAGGCAAAGATGCTAAACTATGTGGTATAACTGAGAACTGCATCAGAAAGTTGGGGAAACCCTGAACCTACCATCTGTTTATGCTGCCCAGAGGCTCTTGAACAGATTCACTTTATTAAGACAATGAGTCCCTCAGTGTCAGGGTGCCCATCTTTGAGACACTCAGTTGTGGTCTTTCTTGTAGGCCACTGTGGTACTTAATCTTGACTGTCAATTTGATTGGCTTCAGAGATGCCTAGATTTGTAGAGCATACGTTTTCACATGTCTCGATGGGTCGGAGGGTGTGGCCTTAGAGACGATATCTGGTCTCTGGCTTCTTCCTCTTTGGCTCTTCTCCTGCTGTCTGCTTCCCAGATGCCCCTCGTTGAGCAGCTTTCCATTGCCACACTCTTCTGCCGTGATGTTTCTGCCTTGTAGCCTGCTGACCCTGGACTGAAGCTGGGAACTGTTATTTAACTTGTGTGAGCCGGTTATTTTGTCTCAGCAATGGAAAACTGACCAAAATAGTCACATTACAGTGGAATTATATGTTAAATTATCAATAGTGATGATGGCATTGCATAGTGATGGTGGTCAGATGTGCATAGTTAGCTGTCAGGGGAGAAAGAACACTTACTTACCAAAGGAAAGCAAGAAAATGGTGGCAATCAGGGTGCCTTACCCTGCAGATAGCTCTAATGATAGCACAATAGATCATGGTATCCTAAGGGATGAGATAGCTAATCAGGTTTTTATTCAATTTATCAATACAAAAAAAAAAAAAAAAAGAATTTAGAGCCAATAAGTAGAAGGTTGAAGCTTAGACACTGCAAAATAAAATTTTGGTATCTCACCCAGCTTCTAGATTGAAGTCAATTCAGAGATCCAGTTTCCTTTTTTTGAAGAAGAGGGCAGGTCTTTTTGAGGAATGATCATAAAATGTAGCACCATTGTATAGATAAACATTTCCTCCCTTCTTCTCTCTTCCTTCATTTTAAAGAGAGTAGTAAAGAAAAAGGGCAATAGCAACATACCAACATCACAGACTTAACAAAACAAAGCAACAACATTAAAAGTGATACAGGGTTTGAAAACAAAACGATAGGATCCTCCCTTCTTCTCTTGAGGGACCTATAAATATATGTCAGGGTAACTACACTGGGAAAAATGGAATACTCAGATTCACAGATTTTTAAAACTGTGAGATCAGGTTGATCCTTTTACCAGGGAACTCAAAACTTACAAACTTCCGATAGAGTGTGTGCTTTTGGGGGCCATGTGTTAAGAGCAATCCTGGCCCAAATCTATTTCAAAGATGGTGGGGTGGGTAGGTGAACCAATCTTCTATTTCCCAGCCCATGAGGGTATAATAGATACATCTAACAGTTATGGAACCCTTATATTTGGTCCCTATCCATTAGAATAAGAATTATTAAGTAGCAAAGACCATGTGGAACTCCTCTGTACTGTTTTGTCCGCTCAGTTGAGATAATAAACCAGAAGCATAAACTGTACACCATGAGGAACTGCAAAGATTGCCATCACTATGAAAGACTTCAAAAATAGACTTGTGGTTACTATCACTTCCCTTTCATTCTGCCTATTTTGTTCCTGAAAAATCTGAATGGATCATGGCAGACTATAAAATCCCATAGACTTAACTAGATATTTTCCCCTGTTCTTTATGTTGTCCTGCATGTAGTATCTTCCTTGGTTGAAATCAACATGGCTACTAGCACTGGATAAGCAGATATTCATCAGATGAATCCATACTTTTCAATCCCTATCCAAAGGGAGGATCAAAAGTAATTTACCTTCACATGAGAAGGGCAACCAGTCAAATCGTTGTTCTTGCCCTGAGACTGTGTTAATGCTCTTGCTTTCTATCACAGAGGCTTCGGTCACACCAAAAGTCATTGGAGCATCACATGACATCTTGCTAAATGGACTTGGCGAGCAAAAAACGGCACATACTGGTATGCCTTAGTAAAAGCATATGTGACAAAGGTAAAATCCAGTGAAGATTCAGGGGCTTGTCACAACAGTGAACTATTTTTAGGGATCTCAAGGTCTGGAGTATGCCAAGACATTCCTTCTAAGAAAAAAACCCTAAGACCTCATATCTCATACTTCCTACCAGTAAGAACAAGGCACAGGGCTTGTCTTTCTAGCAGTGCTTCCCTTTGGGGACAAGAGATGACAGCATGCTCAAAAGTTGTCTCACTGGCCTCTGGCTTTCCAAGCAGGCTTAGCATTGGAAGCTGGTTGTTTGAGTCTGTCATTTTCTTTTTTCCAGGCTTCCAGTTCTGTAAATAGCAACAAGGCTGTTCCATAATTTTTAGTCGTTATTGATCTCATACTGGTCAGGCACCAGAGCCACTGCATATCCCATTCCCTCATCTTCCAACTGCCTCTAATATCAATTAAATACCAAAGGAAGACCTACTATTTGTGGTCATTGCGTGCAAGGGATTTCTGCTCCACTTACCACCAATAATGAGAACCATACTGATTTCAAGACTGTGAGTGACTTAGTACCAAAATCTCATCCCAAAGATGTCTTCTTTAGGGCACCTTTAATACCAATTCTCTGTATAACAGTGTAAATATGATCCCCCTTGACTCTTGCCTTTGAAAACACTTTTAGTCTACTGGAACTTCTGAATATGTTACATTGTATGACTAAAGGGATTTTGAAAATGTAATTAAGATTCCAAATCACTTGACTTTAGGCTAGGGGGATTATCCAGGTAGGCCTGTGCTAATCGCATGATTTATTTAAAGCTGGGTCTAGAGGTCAGAACCAGAGAGGACAGAGGGATTTGAAGCACAAGAACGGTTCAGTGTAATACTGTTGGCTATGGAGACAGAGTGAGCTACGTGGGAAGAGCGCTGGTGGCCCCTAAGAGTGGAGCACAGCCTCCGGGTGACAGCCAGCAAAGAAACAGGAGCCTCAGGCCTCCAGTCATGGCCACTGGGTGCTGATACAACCAAGCAGCTTTGGAATAGAGCTCTGAGCTCCTGATGCGAAAACAACTCTCCCTACAGCGTGGTTTCATTCTTGTGAGAATCTGAGCTATCAAGTCAACCGCACAGGGCTAGACTTCTGACCTACAAAATTGTGACCTGAGAAACAGATATTTAAACTATGAAGTCTGTGGTGATTTGTCGCATAGCAACAGAAAACAAATGCATTTTTGAGCTTGTGCTGCTTAAAAATCAGAGCCTGAGGTAAAGCTTCTGTGTAGAAGATAGTAGGAAGGAATTCTCTAGTACGGTGCAGGGAAGGTGGGCAGGCAAGGAGGGGAGTGCAGAACGACGGGCCTTATTAGCAGTAACTGATATTTAGAACTTGGGGAGCTGTTTATTGAGATTGAGAGACATTGAATGACTGCTTTTGAGGACAGCTCTCCAGGTGAGAGCGGGAGAATTATTTGTTGGCTCTTGTCTCCCGTTAGTCCAAGGTTCTCCCTACTGGGTATTAATTCCTCTCATTTCCTAAAAGTGCACCAAGTGCGTCTGGGAGTCTCACCCCAGTGTCACCAGGAAAGCCACAGGACAGGGGCTCACCGTGGGCCCAAAGTGAGGTGCTGTTAATATGTACAGAGGTGGCTGCCACCGTGCTGACTGAGCTGGAACAAGGGATCAAAGGCCACAGCGAGGGGAGACAGAGAAGATCTGAAGCGGCACATAAGAGGTGACTGGTACAGTAGGAATGGCCTCTTGGTGCTACTCTCTGTGTGCAGAAAGCTGAAGAAGTGGTTAAATTTTTACTACATTTTGTTTTGACCTACTACTTTCTTTGACAGAGATCACTAACTGCAATTGCAAAAATCCATCATAATATTTGCTGTAAACAGGAAATCTGACCCTGCTGGAGCATCTCCATAAAGATTGCTCTGGGAGTCTCTGGGGAACTTCAGTGTCCCAGAGCAAACTCTTCCCTGTCAATTGTTTTCAAAGCGCACATAACATTTTCTCTCAGAATTTTTATTTTTCTCCAGATCTGGTCTCATCATTTCCCATTTCACATGGTGTTTGAGTTGGAGAGTGTCTGAACAGCTAGATACAACCCTTTGATCTGTAAAGAATAAACACAGATTTGTAATATCAACCCTTCTGAAGTTCAAATTACACTGGCTTCTGCCTGCCCTTGTTTTGAAGAGTTTCTGCTTTCTCCCTTAATCTCTGTGCTCAGGGATTGGGTAAACTTTTTTCTTGCAGTTATTATTATTGTCACAGAGAAAGGTCTTTCCAAAAGTCCCTCAGCAGATTTCTAAGTTCTCTTAGTCAGAAGAGAATCACCTTTTAACCCTTAGCTGCAAGGGAGGCAGGTAGTTTCTGACAACAGTGAGAAAGGGCAGAATCAGGGTACTGGGAGAGCTACTCACCAATTCCTCTTCCTGTTTTCTTCCTCTTGATCAGTTCAGTGTCTTTGAGACTGTATCCTAGATAGTTTTTCAAGGAATGGTGACTCTGAAGCTCCTCAGCCACACATTTACAGACCAATTATAGGATGGATGATTTCTATACACAGCTCATTTCATCTACTGTTTGTTGACTCTTTCTAGGTCACCCCCAGAAGGTGAGACCCTCAGAAAGTGTGACCCTAGAAAGTATAAGGTGAATATTTTTACCCACTATTCACTGATTTAGGTAGTCTCATGGCTTTTGATCTACACAATTTAAAAACAGTTTTTGAGTTCTTATTGTGCTTTGGGTATGCATCCTTACAGCTACTTTATATATTTATTACTTCTCTGAACCCTGAACTATTTGAGTTTGCAAAGGCCAGGAAAGAAATCAATTGCAAACTCATTAGGCAAATGGCATTCAAGGGAATGCAGATTAATTGTCGAGAACAGAGAAATTATCCTTTAAAAACCATACATTTCTAATTTTAATTCTTTTGAGTAGAACTTTTCAATTCATATATGTATAAATTATGAAAGTGCTTTAAACATATCTCTGCAATTGCAATAGAGGGTATCTGCGTAGCCAACTGCTGTTTCTCTTCTAGTGGGAAGGTTTTCAGGCATAGTGAAGTAAGGCAGATCAACTTTAATTTCACACTGCTTGCAGCTGCCCTTGCCTCTCTAGCCTCCTATTCCAATTTTCTTTTTTGCACCTGTTCTGGCTTCAGGAAAAGAATCAATAAGATTGAAAGAATTTTATCTAAAATAAAAGTAAGTGGTACTTGACTTGTGGATTGTTTTAAATTTCCCATTAGCTTCTGCCTAGGACAGCTGCTGAAAGACTTTGAAAATGTTTAGCTCATTGACTAAATGTCAAAGGAGAAGAAGAGGAAAGAAAGGATCGGAAAGATGTCTTGGAAGAAGAGGGGAGTCACAGTGTTTTGTAGGACAAACCCAATTGGAACATAGCTCTGTGCTGGAGTTGGGGGGAGTGAGAACATTCTCCTTACTCTTTACCTTTCTGTGTGGAAGAACTTCTGTTAGATTTATATTCTTGGCCTCTTGTCATATTTGGAAGAAAAACCAAGTATGCTTTAGATAGCCTCTTCTTTTTCTTTTTTAAAGACCCTCTTATCTATTTTATTCCCTGTCGTATTGTAAGGGGCTCCCTGTGAGGACAGATGTGCTTGTGTAACTCAGAGATAGCAAATGAAGCCTACAGTGGTCGCACACCAAAGCTGTGCTCTGCTATCCACTCTTCCATGGGTAAGCAGATGGATTCTCTGGTCTCCATCAGTCTGACCTCTCTCTATATCTCAGTTCTTGAGTTTGAAACCAACTTGAAATCTAAAAATCCTTTCAAATCTCTCAATAGTCTGTTCTGACTGCTCTTCCTCAGCTCTGGTGAGGTTCCTGTGGCAGATAACTCTGGAGCCCTTACAAGGAGCCACTCAGGGCTCAGGTTTGTTGTTTCACAACAACCCACTCTCCAGGGAACTAACTGAAGTCCCAGGAGAACCACGTGAATATATTCCAAAGGCAGTACCTCAGATAACTAATTACCTTGTGCTAAGCCCCAACTCTGAAAAGTTTTGCCATGTCTAAACATCACCACATAGGGTCCAAACTTCCCACATCTGGGGTACATTCTTAAACCATACCCAAAACACAGCACTGAAATTTCTTACCTTAACTCAGAAGCACAGTGAAGTGTACCCTTTAGTGAGAACATCCACATCAGTGACAGTATTAAAAATTTCAAACACATTACGTTGTTGACTCTGCTCAGCAATCCTAAAAGGTAGGTACCATTACCATCCTATTTTACAGATGAAGAACTAATATTAGAAGGTTAAGAATTTTCCCATGATTAGGGTGCCAGGTGAATATAGGTATTGAGCCCACTTTTCTTCCTGACTCAGTCCTGTGGTTAGCGGCCAGCTATAATGTCTCCCATAGCTATTCAAACAAAGACCTGTGAGGAGGAGGAGAATAAGGAAATATGGGAGAAGGAAAGAAAGCCCCGAGAAAGGCTACAAGAGCTAAGATGGAGTATTCACAAGCAAGGAAGTCTGTCTTCTAGAAAAACCAAGATTCAGTTTGGACCATTGGTAAAATATTAGTCTGTAGTTATTTCAAAGGTGAATAGTCCATGAGAAAAATTGGGATGATACTCACTTTCAGAGAGAAGTTTAAATTCCTCTCCAACCCTCACATGTCTCTTTACTTTTCTTCTTTTTCTTTCCTTCTCCACAATCCTTGGTTTGGTGTTGGTTCTCAGTGAGCAATACTCATTCATGCTGGTACTCCATGCAATTAGACAAATTTTAAAATTTATTTTAAAATTTTATTTATTTATTTTTTTGTACTGGGAATTGAGCTCTTGACCTTACACTTGCTAGGCAGCAGCTGTGCCACTGAGCTATATTGCCAACCTTAGGCAATTAAAAAAATTTTTTTTTTTTACTTTTTTTAGTATATGTTTGCAGTACATAATGATTAGATTCATTGTAAGAAATCGGTACATGTACATAACACATTTCAATTCTTTTTTTCTTCCTTCCTTCCTTCTTTCCCCCCCTTTTTTTTTGGTTTTTCTCCAGTACTGGGAACCGAACTCACGACCTTGTGCTTGTCAGGCAGGCGCTTTGCAGCTGAACTAAATCCCCAGCCCCTTTCTTTCCCCTTTTATTTTGCCTGCATCAGATTCATTTATTTCTCTTATAAGACCTTATAGAGTTAATTATCATATATACAGATTAAAAACCAGACTAATATGCCAAAATATATATAAAACACATAAGACAACCGTATTCAATCAAGGTATACTTTTAGATACATTTTCCATGCTGGATTATCATAACTTTTTTCTCCTCTTTCTTTTTTCATATTATCTGGCTTTTATTTATAAAGTATTTTTTTTATATAAGAGAAATCATGTGATATTTAAGTTTGTGTACCTGATTTACTTTGCTTAACATTATGGTCTCAAAGTATATCCATTTTCCTACAAATCCTCAAATTTATCCTTCTTTGTGGCAGAGTAGTATTCCACTGTATATATGTACCACATTTTTATCCATTCATCTGTTGATTGACGTATAGACTGTTTCCAAGATTTAGCTATTATGAATTGTGCTGCTACAAACATGGGTATGTATATATCAATGTGTTATGATGTCTTTAACTCTTTTGGAAAGATACCTAGAATGGGAATAGCTGGGTCAATTGTATTTTCTATTTTTAGTTTTTTGGGGAAGCTCTACTGATTTCTGTAGTGGTTGTATCAGTTTAGAGTCCCACCAACATTGAAAAAGGGTTCCTTTCTCCCCACAGCCTTGCCAGCATTTGTTATTTAAACAAATGCTGACTTAAAGTCCTACTGTGGCAAAGTTTCTCCATTTGAAAATGTAGGAGGAGTGTTACTACCGGTTTTCTTATCTGGGTGTGGGCTAAAATTAATTATATACATTTGGTTGTATATGTTGATGGTACATGATTGGGTGCTAAGCTTTTTATTTGTACGGATTCTTGGTATTTCTGTACCATATGCACATTTCAACTGAAGGAACATTTTAATTTTATGAATGACTTCTTCAAAATATCTTACATCCAGTTTCATAATGTTGAAAAGTGGAATCTTCAAACTAATCTCAACTCTAATTTCCCTTTCCCACAATTGTAAAATGTGGGACATTGGTGACGATCATTGCTGACTCAGTCTCCTGGGGGGAGAATAAGTTTCATCATTTCAAAACATCCCAGCAAAACTCCAGCTCATTCACTTGTGGTAACTTGCAAAGTAGGGTTGTTCCCAGGCAGCTGGGAGCTAACGCAGGCACAAACAGAGGGGTGATGACGCTCGGAGCGGAGGGGCTAAGTGGAGGCCGCCATGGATGGGCAAAGTGGGAAAACTCCGCAGCACTTCACAGACAGGGGGCAAATCCAGCAGGCGGGTGGGAAGAATAAGAAAGGCAAATTCCTCTCCAGGTAAAGGCTAAAAGGTGAAACAGGAAGAAAGAAACAAGGCTGGGTTTATAAAGCTTAGTATTCCTGCCTGGAATCTTGTTTTCCTACATACTGCTTTGTTCAGTAAAGTATTTCAGTAGTGGAGCCAGGCCCAGAGGATCACTCTGGGGAGTGTGAATCAATAGGGAGGGAGGTGGAGGTGGAGAAGTCACACCTTGCTGCTGGGTTTGATGGGCTACCTGCAGGCTCCTGCGGGGCTTATTTAACAAGCTTTTGATTAGTGTAGAGAGGTCCAATGAAAGATGATGAATCACTCCTGGGAGCTGTGGCAGAGATCATCTTTGTGACAGCGGGAAACCTGGGAAATACAATATCCAGAGCTGGAGAAAATTATAGCAAGTTCCCCACCCCCACACTTTTTAAAAAAAGTTAATTAACTTTATTGGTACATTTTAGGTATACATAATGATCACATTCATCACAGGGAATTTGTACTGGTGCATGATATATCTTGATTCTTGTTTCTGTTCCCATTCCCCTGCCCTCCCTTCAACCCCTCTCCTCCTCTTTATTTACAAAAGCTTTGTTTACATTTTTCCTTCTTTTCTCTTCCTCCCCGCCCCCCAGTTCTCCTTCCCATTTGAACATTTTCTTCCTATTTCACAGTATCTATTTTACGTTTTGGTCCTTATTTACACTTTTGGCTCACACCATAGAAACAATGCAGTATTTACATGTGTGTCTGGTTTGTTTCATTTAAGAGTATGGTCTCAAGATGCATCTATTTACCTATAAGTGTCTCAAGTTTATCCTTCTTTATGACAGTATTACTTCATTGTATAAAAAAACCACATCTTTTTATCCTTTCATTGATTGATGGGCATTTGGGCTGTTTCCAAGATTTAGCTATTATAAACCAGCTATTACAAACTTTAACTATTTAAACATGAGTGTAGTGGATTGATAACTGGTGGCCAACTTATAACCCTCAACTGAACTCAGTAAGCGTGGTGCTGGGTGTGGGAGGCCCATCCTGGGACTGTTGCCAGCAGCATAAAAGGCAGACCTGGAGAGGAAGAAGACTGTTGGGAGCTGACAGGCTGTTGGGAGTGGAGAAAGGCTGTTGGAGCTGGTAGAAGCTGTAAAGGGCTGTTGATTGTTTTGGAGGAGCTCATCATGCTGGCTTTCCTGATGAACTTGGCTGTTTTCATCCTGTGAGGAGCTTGGGACCTTGTTGGCACTGAGAATGGCTTTGGTTCACTTTGGGGGAGCTCTGGTCCTCACTTTGAGCATTGCTTCCTAGCTCCGGAGGGGAAGATGATGCACTGCCGGTCTCCTGGAAAAGCTTGCTGCGTTGGCTTTCCTGATAGGAACTTGGCCATCTTTTTCTTGGAGGAGCTCGGGACCTCACTTTTGCTGAGGATGGCTGTGGTACCTTTTGGGGGAGCTCTGGTTCTTCTGAGTGTCACTTCCTGGCTGCAGTGCAGATCCCTCAGCCTGCTCTTTCATCCCGCTTGCATAGACTTTGTAGATTCCACCACTGACCTTTGGGCCTTCCCAGTGCAGATCCATGAAACAGGCCTGGGTGAGATGTTGTCGTGGGCTCTGGGCCTCTCATTGGATTCATGGGATGCATGGTTATGGGCTCTAGATCTTCACCTGGACTCATACAGGATATTTCTGTGCAATCCAGGCCCTCAGCTGGATTCTTGGTCTTAGTGTGTGGACAGATTTCCTGCACTCTTTTGTATATCATACTTTGGGTGACTATTAGAAATAATCATATAAAATGTGTCTTGTATTATATTGTTTCACCTTGCACAATAACCCCCAAACCATAACAACGGGTATGTGTTTATTACTGTGCTATGATGCTTTTAATTCTTTCAGGAAGATACCAAGAAGGGGAATAGCTGGGTTGAATACGCTTTTGTTTTTCTATTGCATTGCTCTGGATTTTGACTAATGTCACCAAATTGTTAGTCTGGACCTTTGTTAACCTTTACTCTAAGCTTCAAGGCTTTGAGTTCTGCTAAGTAAAGGTTTTCCCAAAGCCTAGAGGCAAAGATACAACATTCCTCTAGAATCTCCAAATATCCTCTTACTTTTCCAAAATATTTGAATGCAACTGAGTAGTTGCCCAGTAGCTTCCTGATAAAAACTTCCTATAATCATCTCCACCTCCTCAGTCTTCCACCTTCCCCCTACCTCCAAGTTTAACTCTCTGGGTCAGAACTTATTCAGATTTATTTGCACAAAATCATAGCATGTAATCAGTCATTTGTTCCAGCTTTTTGAGCATCTACCAATATGTTGTGGGAGACCTCAAATTCAAGAGACTCATTCCAGTGAATGTCAGATATAAACTAATCTGTCATTACTACATTAGTCTTTCTTCTCTAGGAAGGATTCAGTTTGCTTTATATGCACATTCCTCTTCATGAAGAAAAAGGAAAAAGATAAATAGTTTTTTGTTTTTTACATTTTCTTTTCTGGTACCTGGAATTGAACTAAGGACCTCATGCTTGCCAGCAGGCCTTGTGC
>NW_004955411.1:14689386-14819958 GCF_000276665.1 Chinchilla lanigera
ACACTCACTGAATGAGTAATCCTTCAAAATTATTTTTTAATCATCAGAACATGAGAAGGAATTAGAGAGTTGAAGAAAGAATAAATGCAGGATACCAGCGAGGAAGTGGCAGATGTGGTGGGGCTAGGGTGCTGTTGGGCGAGGTGAGGGGTGCTATTGGGACTGACTTGTGGACAAGAGCTCATAAATGGAACTATAATGTGTGTCACATGCATAGGTTCAAATTACCCAGCAGCCACTCTACACAGGTAAAAAGAAATAGATGAAGTTGATCTCATTAATATATTTAACTCAATATATCAAAAACATCGTTTCAACCTGGGATCAAAATGGAAACTATGAATGAGGTAGTTGTCATTGTTTTTGTGCTGTGTCTGAAATTTGATGTGTATCTTCCGTGTGTCACATAGTACCAATTTGGACTAACCACATTTCAAGTGTCAACATCCACAAAATGCTAATGGCCCCCATATCAGACCCCGTAACTCTATGATCACTTCCCCTTTGGGGTGGTGTCTCACCAGCTTTGTTTTGGAACTCAGAGGGCAGATCTTCTTGGGGAAAGCCAGGCTTTGCTTTGAGTATTTTAAAAGCTTGCTATTGGTTTCCTTTTTAGCTTTAATCCTCATTTCCTCTTGGCTCAGTCTACTTGGAATAATATCCTAAAAACTGATGCTGGGTGAAAGGGGGTAGGGGAATTGAATTGTGTGGAGGGATCAAAGCCAGGCTCTGTAAATGGATGCCTCTCTCTTTAGACCTGACTTTGTTCCTCACGTGGGAGG
The DNA here is from genome assembly GCF_000276665.1 of Chinchilla lanigera. NCBI lineage: Eukaryota > Metazoa > Chordata > Mammalia > Rodentia > Chinchillidae > Chinchilla > Chinchilla lanigera. Next base: position 14,690,169 of record NW_004955411.1, read on the forward strand.
TCCATCTGGTCTACTACAGAAAAAAATTTTTTATAAAGTAACAAAGTCTTTATTTTAATTTCTAGTCTGAGCAGATGATTCACTTTAGCTAGTTAATAAATAATATACTTTCACACTTTAATTTCAAAACCAGCATTCTTTTCCCACATAAAGTTGCACTTTACTGTCAGTGAGCATAGTGCAGAAGGTGGGCTTGTTTCCCTGAGAGCTGATGGAGTGGTCAAAAGCAGAGAGTGAAGCTGGACCACAGGGTCTTCACCTTACCCAACTGTCCAGATTCCCCTCCCTTTTCTTAACTTTAAGGTCAAAGCAGAGAGATCTAAGTCTGTCTTTTACCTGCTCTCTCAATGGGATGGCAGTCTCCAAGCCTTAGTCACTCCCTTCCTGTACCTCACTTAGAGTATAATCACCACGACAGAGCATTTTGTTGCAGGTAAATGAGCCTTTTGCTTAAAGTCAGAAAACCTAGGTTCTGTCACTTTTTTACGGGGCTGGGGATTTAGCTCAGCGGCAAAAGCACCTGCCTGGCAAGCGCAAGGTCATGAGTTCAGTTCCCGGTTCCAGAGAAAAACCAAAAAAACCAAAAAAAAAAACCAAAACAAAAAACTGTCACTTTTTTACTTCGTGACTCTGTGCAAGTTATTTGACCTTAGTAAGCTTTCATTCCTACATTTGTAGAGTGACAACAATGATATTTATTTTATAGGCATGTTGGAAGGATTAAATGAGGTAATGGCTGTGAGAAAACTTTCACATCTGTAAAGCTTTTAACACACTTCAGTTGTGAATAGTGTTCTGGTGAGCCTTCTGGATATGTTCCTGATGAATTCCTTGGCCATTCCAACTGTCCTTTTATAGCTTTTGGGGCTCCTAACCCCAACTTATCTGAGTGTCAGCTCTGCCAGGCTTGCTCACTCCCTTTCCAACTGTCTGCCCCCAAATCCTGGCTAAGTGAACTTTGGGCCACATGATCATACTCCTGGCCACACTGACGGCTAGGGACAGACATCTAACCCAAGCTGGGTGATGTAGATTTTCTCTACCCTGAAAGGGAGATTGGAATCAAAGGAGCTAATTGCTTGTATTTAAATAGTTTAGAATAGCAGTTCTGAAGGTGTGGTCAACAGACGCCCTAGGAATCTCTGATACGCCATCTTGAGGTCCTCAAATCAAAACCATTTTCATAATAGTGCTAAGAAGATATTTACCTCTTTTGTTTATTTGTTTGTGTTTTAACTGTGCTTTTAAGGTGATGGAACAGCAGCAATGATGGGAAATAAAGCTGACCATTTAGCAATAGCAATAGCAAGGCAAATAGTGCTCATTCTAGTCCTTGTATTTCTCATGACCATACACTCACAAAAAGAGAAAAAAAGGCAAAGGCCAGCTCTACCTGAGAAAAAAGTCCTGGGGAAGGCAGTGAACATGATTACTTCTATAGCACCTTGACCCTCAAGTACATGCCTAATAGTTTGTGTGATGAGACGGGATGTAGGAATACAGCACATCTACTGAATATTGGAGGCGGTTGTCGGAGGAAAACTACTTACCTGATTGTTACTCTAACAACCCTTTCCTTTAAGGGCCTCATTATTACTTGAAAAAATGAATTATGGTTTCTTATATCTAGGGACTTGGTAGGTATTTTCTTGAAAATGATGAAGGGATCCTGTCACTTCAAGGAAAACAACCTATAGTACTTTTATCAATGATAAAATCTGAGTTTCCAAATTTTTTTTTGCAACACTCAAAATTAAACCTGGAATCACGTATGCTAGGCAAGCACTCCACTGTGAAGTGTATCCTCAGCCCTGAAAACTACAACTTTGAAAACCTGTATTTTCTACTGTGGGCTTGATAGCTTTGCAATACTTACACTTTTCTGATGGGATCGGTGATGATATAAAATATATCTATATATATTTATATATTTATAACTCAGTCCACTAAGATTTTGCAAATGATAAATGAATGGGTAAAAGATCTACCAATATGTAATATAGACCCATGGATTTCAGTGTAACGGTAAAAGACAGTTCATTTATGAGTTCAAGTTTCATATTGTAATCAAACTTTAAGAAACTACTATTTGTTGGTTTTGGTGCATTGTAAAAAATCATTCAAAATTATCTCAAAATCCTAAGAAAATATTCTAATTGAAAACAACATGTCTTTATGACACTGAATTTTCTTCATAAACTGTACATTGTTGTCATAATATTTTTGCTTTTGGGAAAACCAAAGAAATTGGATTTGGGCAGCTATGTTTGTTTGAGAAGAAACTCATGTTTAGGGAGTATGAGAGAACACACAACAGTGCAGAGAGACGTAGAGATGTGGGGGAGAGTGTGAGATAGGAGATGCTTCTGCTCCTGCTGATTCTATACGTGGTTTTTGTCTCTCTGGGGGCCTGGACGTGCTGTTCAATTTAGAGTTTTAGGAGATTTCTATGTATTCCTTCAACCCCACTCCCCTATCCCAGTTAAACTTACTTAAAATAAATTCAACTTATTCCTTAGTTTACTTATTCTTTATGTGGTAGTCCTAAAACTCAGTCTGTAGACTCAGGTGTATAAGAGATAACGCCTCATAACATTTTCTACAGTCAATACAATTTTGTCTCTGGGCCGACATTCCGCTAAGATGACCTCTCTCAAAGGTGTATCACCAACCTCAGTCATTTACTCATTCTTGGAGAAAGGACAGCAGGGATCCGCAGAGGGGCAGTTCTAGACCAAAGGAGAGCTCTGACCCTGACTAGCTGCATAATTCCTGAGCCTTGGTTTCTTTATCTGTAAAGAAATGATAAAAACATTTACCTTAGAGACTACGAACATGCAATTCATTAAGCATCCAATATGGTAAGAGGTATTCTCTGCCTTTTTTTTTTTCTACAACCCTTTATTTATTTATGTTCATTTTTTTCCAGTTCTGGGGATCAAACCCAGGGTTTTGTGAGTACTAGGCAAGTGGTCTAGACTTGAGCCACCCCCTGGCCTTCTATAAACATTTTTAGAGGGACTTGTGATATAAGAAGGCATTGTGCCAGGCAGGTAGGAAAAAAGAATCCAGCACTGACAGATTGTGCGCTCTGGGATTCTACAGCCAGGTAAGAGGGGTGATTAGGTAAATGGTGAGTGTACAAAGGGTTATAACATGGGACAGTGTGTGTGTGGTGTCAGGAGAGACAGAACTGCGGGTGCAAGGCACAGTCACGTCTGGGGAGTGTGTCCGCGTGCAGACTTACCTGCCTGCAGTTGGCAGTGTCTGTTCTCAGATTAAAGCTTGTTCTGCTTCTTTTGTTATATTTCATAACCCCTAATTTGGATATTTAAATTAAAAAAAGACAGAAGGGACTTTGCTCCTTTCATGTGGAAGGGGGCAGTCTATCAAAATTAGCCAGCATCCCTCCTGTCCTAGGGTGAGGATGTATTTGCTTCCCCTATCTTTGCTGGAAAGTCAAAGCCTCTTGGGGATCAGTGTGGTCCAGGTGCAGTAGAACTGCTTTTTGGATCAGTGGCATGAATCCGATTTGTTTCATCTGTGATGTGCTGGAGCTCAAGGGGAGGCAGTAAAACCACAGCCCAAACCCGAGAAGAGTTGGGAAGAATTCTCTGCCATCAACCCTAGGAAGCAGAGCAACACATCCTGTCCTTGCAAGGCTCTGAGGCTCTCAAAGCAACACTGTCCCTGTCAGAAGCAAATACTCTGCAAGGATTTGTCTCTAGGCAGCGCTACAGCCTCCTCTTCTGGTACCAGGGAGACTGGTGCTTCTGCCAGGATTTCTGGCATCATCGAAGGTGAAGGAGTACAAGACCGTCCACACTTGTCTGCACAAGGTGGACCTTCCAGGCAGCCTCTGGTTGAGAATACACTACAGAGCAGCCAGGGTGGGGGAGGGAGGCACGGAATAGGTGGAAGGGTAGGCTGCTAGGACAGATTTTTTCTTTTCGTAAAACCAACTCAGCGCTCCATCTCCACTGCCTACATGATGCTCACACTTTGTCAATCTGACAGTCTGTGGGTTTGGGCTGGGTTTGCAGCTTTATCAGGCACTGCAGCAATAGAACAGACTTTTTCTTTTTGGAAACCACAGTTTCCCCCTGCTAGTGTTAAAATTATCTGGCTTTTCTCTTTTTTAAAACGCTCTCCTCTTTTCTTTTCCGTTTTTCTTTTGTAGGTTGCAAAATATGGTAAAGTAACTGAAAAGATCAGAGGATAAATGTACAACACGATGAAGAGAACATCCTGGTAACCATCACCTAAATCAGGCATAGACCATTTCTCACTCCCAGAACACATCCCAGCCCCACAGGCCCGTTCTTTCATCACATTCCTCCTCCCTGATTTTAATGTCTTTGTTCCCTTGCTACTCTTTATGCTTCTGCCTCCTAAGTATTCATCTAGAGGCACTATGAGTTAGTTTTTCATATTTTGAAATTTATATAAATGGAACAAAAAGCAAACATTATTTCGCTGCTGGTTTTGTCTGATGATGCATGTTAGATGTATATTATAGTTGCACAGAGCTGTACCTTGTCTGTTTTTATGGATATATAGTATTCCATTGTTTGTATTCATTATATTTTTTGCAGGACATTTCAGCTGCTTCTGCTTCCTATCAACAACACTGCTGAGAACCTTCCTGTTCACCAGGGCACACAGGCTTTTCTTAAAAAGAAAAGCTGTGATTTCACTTTATGTAGCTGTGAATGAGCCTTTTAGTAACGTTAACAGGCAAGGGAAGAACTGTGTATTCAGGATGGTGCTCTAGCCCACTTTCTGCTCACCAATGGGTGGGGAGAAGCGGCTGGAGGTCACTCTTATTAGAATTCTCTCCCAAAGTCAAGGCAGAAAGAAGCAAGAACTTTCTGGGCAGGATAAAGGGAGCAACTTGAAAGGATGCTGAACCGGAGATCAAAGAGCTCTTCATGCTGCTGGCTTTTGATGTTAGCGTAACTGCACACCCGTAGTAATTAATTAACTTATCTTCAGGGCTTGCTGCGTTTCCCCACCTACCACCTCCTAATCAGCAATGTGTTCTCAAGGCCAACACCACCATCATTAACAAGTTCTGGGGCTTGGAGTGAGGGTGTCTCCAGCAGCTATGAGTGCTTAGAGCTGCTGGAATAGCCCTGGGGAAGAGCTTTGAAGCCCACTCACAGAGGCTGCAAAACCACGGAACCTTGGAAAAGCAAGTCCTCCTAGAGATCATCTGCGGGTAAACTCTGGCTGTTTTCAGGCTTCTTGGGGGAAAGTGGAGTTTTAATAAGAAACTGTTTGTTTTCATTCTACGCGGTTGGTAGCCAGAGCATGTTCAAGGAAGGATCCTCCTTCATGTGATGATTGTACTTTCTTTTGTCTTCCTAAGCCCCAGGCTTCTTATTTCAGAAATTGATCAGTCTATTTTCTAGCTTTGAGGAATAGATATACATGTTGCTCCAGTGAGCCTTTGACAGAGGTGCCAGTTCAGCCCTCAAGGTACCAAAAAGAGGACAGAGGCCTGAGAGGAAGAAAAGAGGAGATTAGAAAAAATGGGTGTCAGTCAGGTAAAAAAAAGTAATCTGTAGTGAAAGAGATGAGAGGAGCAGCATCAAATGGGAAGGGACAGAGGGAATGTTTCAGGCCAGCTGGAATATTTTAAATTTGGATCTCAGTGGTAATACGTGTAATTTCATCAAGCTGCACTTATACTTGTGCACTTTACTAAATGTAAGCTGAACATTTTTTAAAAAAAAAGCTGTCAGAGAGTTCTGTTTATACTGGCTATCTGTGTGTTCATCCCTATCTCCTCTTTATGCTACAAGTTTCATATGTGTTGCATACACATGTTGTATAAACCCCACAACATGACACTATAATTTTTATTTCAATGAAAATAAGAGAAGTTTCTTATATTTACCCACAATTTGACTATTTGTGATGTTTCTTTGGAGATATCCAAGTTTCCATCTGCTATCATTTCCCTTTAGCCTGAAGAATTTTCTTAAACATGTCTTGCAGTGCTGACAACCAGCATTCTTAGTTTTCGTTTATATGAAAATGTCTGTACTTAACTTTCAGTCTTGAAAGATATTTTCACTAAATATAGAATCCTGGTCCTGGCTTTTAAAATTTTTCTTTGAGCATTTTATGCATGTTGTTGCACACTGCTGACCTCTTTTTCTTTTTTCTGATGAGAAGTCGGCTATCGTCTGTATCTTTGTTTCTTGTATATAACATGTTGCTTTATTCTGATGTTTTCAAGATTTTTATGTTGTCTTTGGATTTCACAATTTTGATTAAGATGAAAAGTAATTTCTTTTTATTTATCCCACTTAAGTTTCACTAAGATTCTTGCATCTGTAAATATATGTCCATTATCAAATATTTTGGTATTATAAAGAATTTAAAAAAGGTTTTAAAATGTCCTATTCCTTCTGTTTTCTCTCTGTCTGGGGTTATAATTACACACATTGTTATAATTATTATTTTATATTATCTCACAAATCTCGAAGGCTTTTTGTTGTTTTTCTGTCATTAGACTGGATAATTCTCTTGATCTATGTTCGTATTAACTCTTACTTTGTTATTCTCAATCTCTTAAAGCTATGAGTGAATTTTTATTTGAGACCTTACCTTTTAACTCCAGTATTTCCATTTTAAAATACTTTCTATTTCTTTGATTTTTCTATCTACATATTCATTTTATTTCCTTTATATATTTGAACATAATTGTTTCCCTGCTTTAGAACAGCGGTTTGATGATCTCCACTAACTGTAATTTCTTCTGTTTTTTTTCTTATATCTAATTGTTTTGAAATATGTCATGCATATTGTGTGATACATTGTACAGACTCTGGCTTCCGTTATGATTCTGAAGAATACCACTTTTTGTGTATTTGTTTTAGCAGGCTGATCTCAAATTCCAAACTCTATTTCCTCTGTGATGGATACCGAAATCTCTTAGGTCTTTTAGTCTTAATGAGGTTTCTTGGTATCTGTCCAACATACACATAGTTTAGGCTTTAACCAGAGATTTGGGCTGAGCTTATATGAAGAATATGGGGCTCCCCTCTGTGGCTGTCTTCTATCTGGTATTTCTTCCTTCACTTTCCTGCTATTATAGTCCTGAATTTTATCTTCTGATTTCTTAGGCAGGTTTCTATTCTGGTCTTAGCCACGTCCTTCTAATGGCATTGATTGGAACTGCTCTCAGGTATAGGATATAAAAAGTGGATACTTATCCTGTGTCATATCCTTCCTCTCAATATTGGCCACCTCCGGCTTGGGCCCGAGTTTTATCAGTCTCGTATGACTTCAGATGTTTGTGTGTACATTTTGTTCAGAGTTTATAATTGTTACTTTTGGAGGACTGGTCTAGTATGAGCTACTCTTTCAGCACTAGAAATGGAAACTCGTCATCTAATTTTGCTTAGTATTTTTGTGTCTTGATTTCCTATTTGTTTTGTTAAAATAATATCATATAGTGAGTGATAAAAGTTTAATTAAGCAGCAGACATGCTTCCACTGTTTTGGAAAATACTAGTAATAATAAAGGCTCAGTAATTTTAAAATCCCAATTTTAATAAATATACTCTAGTTACAAAGAGGAAAATAGTTCTTTGAAAATGGGTAGTTTTTACAGGCAAGCTTAGAATCACTAAAGCAGTATGAGGATCTTTTCCAAGTTATTTCTTCCTATTCTCACAGAAAATGGTAACTCGTCTTTTCTTTGCCCACATCTGAATGTCATTCTCCAGAATCCTCTTTATATTAATTTGTTCAAAATATGGGCACAGAAATAGGTTTTAAAGTTTAGAGAAGACTATGATAAAAAAGAGTAAAGTTGGGTGGAAAAAAATAGAGAATTTTTATTACTTCATGACACGATCTTGGAAGGATTCTCCTCTTTATTTTTGGTACAGACCAGAAATAAATGTTTATGGATTTTTAAAAAGTCTATAGCTTTCTCTACATTGTATAACATCATCCTATAAAAACTATAATGCTTTTCTGATCAATTTGTCATTCCATTTGACAGATGACCATGCGGGTATTCATGGTTTATTACTATTATTGGGGTACAGGACAAGAAAATGATGAAAATCTTGGATCCACTCAGAAACAAATCTGGAGGTGTATGGTGCTCCATTTTTTTCCTGCATTTTAAGAGATATAAGAGTAGGTAAAGCTCTGGTATTCTAACTTACCTTGGTTAGAAACTTACCTTGGTGACAAGTGCCCAAGATTTGTGAGCAGTTCTACACCCCTTCTTCTTCATTATGACACTTCTTAATAATCTCCTCTTCTAAGAGACTGTCTATTAATGTAAGACTTATTTAGTTATATTATATTATTTATTCAAAAACTTTTTTGGGTGGTTAGCATAAAAATAATCAAATGAATATTATCATATATAACTACATAATGATTATTAATAAAGAAGGTAAAATAATTTTGGGGGACTCAAATACATGTTATTTAATTTTATGCACCCAATACCAGTATTTATTTTAAATTAAAATGAAAGAGCCTGTTTTTTTTTTCAAGTATAGCCTGAAAAACTGGGCATGGTGATGCACACCTACAAACCTAACACTTGGGAGGCTGAGGCAGGAGGATCACCTTGAGTTTGAGGCCAGCCTGCACTACACAGTGAGACCCTGTCTCACACACACAAAAAAGTACAGGCTGGATGGCCAATAATAACAAATGTCTTTTACTTCTTGTATTAACATTCACATAAGTATGAAAAATACTACCTAATGTGGCCACTAATAATCTTTATACAGGTCTTAACTCAACTATATCCTTACAAACCACTGGCTTAATGTCTCAGTTACTTTCTTGTTGGGACAAAATACCCAGCACTCACAATTTAAAGGAGGAGAGGTTTATTTTGGTGCATGGTTTCTAGAAGATTTAGTCCATAATCAGTTGGCTCCAAGGCAGGCAAGGATGGTAGAAGGGTCTGGCAGAGTGAAGCTGCTCTAGGCGTGGCAGGCAGTCGGGAAGCAGAGCGTGAAGAGAGGAGCTGGGGAGGAAGACACACCATCCCGGGTCGCACTCCCAATGACCGGCTTCTTCTCACCAGACCCCACCTCCTCACAGCACATCCAGCTGTCAACTCTTCAACGGATGAATCCACTGATAGGCAGAGCCCGGCTATCCAATCATCTTCTAACCTCGTCCCCAGAACACATGAAGCTCTTGCGCGACATTCTCGCTCTCAACTACGACACTCAGGAACAGCTAGAAGACGTCGGATGCTCCAAATTTTGACAACATCTAACAGAAATGGCAGTCTTTCTTGGCTCTGTGAAAGATAGAAATTATAAACGTACATTTTATTATTTGAGCTAAACACGAACATTAATTTCATTGTTTTGTCAGTGTGTCCTTTGTTAAGATGCTGATTACATTTTTTTCAAAATGCTGTTAGCTTTATGTAATTCTGGGGTGATGTTCTGTTACCTTCCTCATAAAGTCAAGCCAAAGGTACTCGATTTTTCTTGTTCATTTTGGAGAGTGGAGAATTAGGAGGGATCTAAATGTTTCCCGATGAAGCTTATAAGAAAGAGATTTAGAGTAAAAAGTAACTAGAGAAAATGACATTATTCAAGTCAGTGATCATAACTAGCCCAATTACTGAGTTATTTGCTGGCTCTTCATCCTGGTGTGTTAGGTCCCAGACCTGGGTCAAAGTCTGGCAGAATGCTGTGGGAGTAGGACCTGGATAAAACTTAGTACTGGCCACATAAGGTAGTGTTGTATCCTTTTTCTTTCCTGCCATAGGCAAATATATTGCCTCTGGTGAAGACATTTGTTGTTTGTAGCCCTAGCATGTGCTTTAAGGAAATACTTTTCTGTTTCATTTGTAAAGAAAATTAAATAACTTTTGTATTTGTATCTTCAACCAAAGATGTAAGATGATGGTGAAGAATGTGGTAGGTAAGCCATGGGCATTTTCTCAGCCTTTTACTGGGATTTGATGGAGCCCCATTGTCTTGGTTATTTTTCTCTCATTATTGAGACAAAATACCTGACACCCAGAATTAAGGAAGGAAAAGGTTTATTTAGCTCACAGTTTGTGGAGATTTCTGTCCATACTTGGCTGGCTCCAGGCAGAGTGGCACATGGGACAGGGCAACAGTTCATGATGGTAGAAAACAGGAAAAGCAGCAAGAGCAAAAGGGGAGGAGCAGCAGAGAGTAAATTTATTTCCCTCCCTTATATTGTATACAGGCTACCTGCCCTAGGGCGGGTGTAGCAGTCATACCCGTAATCCCAGCATTGGACCATGGATCAGTCAAGAATTCTAGAAGCCTCCTCCATGACTGCATGAGGCTTTCTGGGGACATCTAGACACAAACCGTAATGCCCATCAAAGGTGGTATGAGAAATCTTAACTTCCCTCTTCTTTTTTCTGTTGATTTGCAACAAAATGAAGGAAAGAAGAAGAAAATTTATATAGGATAGAATTGTTTTTGTTAGTAACTAGTCAGAAAGTTTCATTTTTTAAATCAGAAAGGAAATTTCACATGATGCCTCAAGAAACAAATCTTTTGAGCAGATACAAAATAAAATATTGAAATAGATCTAGTATGACTGTAACTAGGTCCAAATATATTTTAATTTTCCCAGTCAGCCCTACTTAAGATTTCCCAGAACATCTCTGTGAGACCAATTTAATCACTTTCCAAGCTGGTCACATGGACGAAATCTAGATCTCCTCCTCAGTCCACCCCAGAATATTTAGCCATTATAATGTGTGCCCCGTAGCCATTGCAGAGGTATAGCTACTTGGAATGTTTCCCTTTGGGGTACAGATACCTAGAGCACAAGACACAAGTCATCACTTGGGGGATGGTACTCTAAGCATAAAGAGATTTATCTTTGATGACAGTGAACATAGATACACTAAGCAATGAAAAATAATAAAAAAAACCCATACTGAATATCATTATAGGCCAGTTATTATGCTAAACATTGTATTATATGGTCTCACTTTATCCTCATACCCCACAAGTATGTGTCACTTTTATGCCTGTATAAAACACTGACACTTACAGGACCTGCCTGAAGTCACACAGCTATCATAGTAAACATTAAAATTGTAGAGGACCCAGGTTTTAATTCCAGGTCCTCTCCTCTTCAAAGCTCTTTTCAGTAATTGCCATATCCTATTGATCACTCAGATTTATCAATCAACTCATGAATTAATCAAATTAATCAAAATAACAAGATAATGTACTTGGTCAAACTTGTTAGTTTATATCGAGACAGAAAGAAGCTACTCTTATAAGAGCAAAGTTGCTTTGTTTAATTTAAACATCTTATTAGTTGGAAGTGGCAGTAATCTCCAGTTCTCAAAGGGTGGTGTGGCAGCTTCTGGAGGAAGATTCTGCCTGGGGTTGGTGCAATTGTAACACTAAAACATTATTCGTTTCTTTTCCCCTCAGTTCTCCAGCGTGTACAGTGGAGTTTAATGCTTGGTATCACAAGTAGATGACCGAAAGTAGAAGGTGTGAGAGTCTACCTGAGGTTTGGGAAGTTAGAACCGAAAGAGATTTACAAGAATTTAAAACAATACTGCTGTTTTTACTAAGTAATTTTTTGTTTTGGAAAACATAATAATTTTTTCAAAAAATATATATTGTTTAATGACTATTTTTTATTTTTAAATGATTTAATACATTTTGTTTTGTTTTGTTTTTTGAGACAAGGTCTTGCTATGTAGTCCAGTTAGCCTTGAACTTACTGTGTAGCTTATTCTGACCTTGAATTTGTGATTCTCCTGCCTCAGCCTCCTAACTGCTGGGATTAGAGGCATGTACCGCCATGCTTGGCTCATAAATAAATATTCCTCAGTTTTAACGTTTACTATGATAAATATCAATAGATAAACAAAAGCTCATGGAAGTTTGCTAAAAATTTTCAGGAGTCTTGAGGAGAGTGAAACCTGTCTTAGTTATTTTTCATCCCTGAGACACAGTGTGGAACACCTACAGCTTAGAGGAAGAGAGGTTTATTTTAGCTCGCGGTTACAGTCCATCGTCAGATGGTTTCAAGGCAGAAACAGCACGGGGGAAGGATCTGGCTGAGAAAAGCGGCTCTTGATGTAGCCACCAGGAAGCAGAGAGAGAAGGGATATACTTTTCCAGGTCATGCCCCGCCCAGTGACCCACCTCGTCCTACCAAACCCCTCTTCCCACCCGCAGGTCAGCCTCAGCGCCCCCGGGATCCAATCATCATTCAAAAACCCTGCCTCTGAGTACAGGCTGGTTTGGGCGGGCATTCTTTACCTAAACCATAACAAGACCAAACATTTTGAGGACTGCTGCTCTAAAGTTACTTAAAATATGGGCTTAAGTGTTAAACATGTAACTTCCCTTCCTTTCTATTGCTTTCCAGCAAAGGAATTTGTAAGTTACTAAATCTTAAAAGACACACTTGTTGGTTCCGTGGCGATCGTAGAACGTCTGTACAATTTTTCTTAGTGCAAGAAAATATCTTTTGGATGACCCTTCCAACTTGCAGTGTCTCTCAGAGCCAATTCAGTTCCTACACTCAGGAGTTTGGTATTGGATTCAATGGCAATCAGTAACATTTTCTACGGCTCAAACTGCAATGGTGAAAACTAAGGTAGTGGGAATGCACGCAGAGGAAGACGGGCTGAAGAGAACAAAGAGAGAAGAGTGTATGCTGAGCGCAGCCAGGAGAAGTGGAAAGGGAATACCGTCTGTGTGCCCCATGGCTCTCCGGGTCTGAGTTCTAGAGCCTTCTGAACTTTTTTTTTTTTTTTCCAGTAACAGGAATTGAACTCACGACCTTGTTCTTGCCAGGCAGGAACTGTGCCGCTGAGCTAAATCCCCAACCCCGAGCCTTCTGATTTTTGGTTGCTTTCATACTCTTAGGTTTTGTGCATTACCCTATAATCTTGGAATGAATGTTCTATTTCAATTAAAACTATCTTAAGTTGCTTTCTGTTATTTTCAAACAAACAGAGCTTACCTGAGATAGTCAGTTTCTGTGAAGCTGAACATTTTGTGGAGGTTGTTTTTTTATTTTAAAGGGAAAAAAACCCTAACAAAACAGCAACAGTGAAGACAAAAACAAAAACTACACACAAAACCAACAAAAGGATACACGACCTCAAAACAAAATGATAGGAATTAACAATGATTGCTACATTACACACTGTTATCTTCAATGAAGTTGCTCAGTCCACCAAATGTAAGAATGTAAGATTGGTCAAATAAAGACAGTAGCAAGTAATAATAATAATAATAATAATAATAATAAATAATAATAATAATAATCATAAACATTGGAAATGATGCAGAGCTTCACCATACAAGATGGTAGGAATTCAACAATGGTTCTTATACTGCATATTGTTGTTTTCAAATCAGACGTTATGATTACCAGATACAAGCGTGCAAAATTGGTCAGGAAAAAAGAAAATTTTAAGCACTAACTGTTCCTTTCAATAAACTACAGATATCAGAAATACACCTATCCCAGCTATCCTTGTATATACATATAAATTTTGTTTTTCATTTTAAAGAGAAATGAAAAAACCCCAAAATAACAAGAACAAATACATAAACAAAACAGCATAGAAAACAATAAAAATGATACACAATTTCAAAATGAGATGATAGGATATTAACAGTGATTGTTATATTACATAATGTCATCTTCAAAATGGTTGCATAGATAACCAGATATAGGCATGTAAGATTGATCAAACAATTACACATTAACTGTTCTTTTCAATAATTGAAAGTAACTCAGAAAGAGATTAGAAGTAATTTGTTATAAGAGAAGAAACAGGAACATTAGTAAGACAGATGAAGTCATTTCTCTTTGAAATTTTAAAGATACTTATAGACATTACTGGCCTCAGAAGAACAAGTGAAACCTGGTACATAGGCAGCCTACCAATGAACTCTAGGAGAGTCTGCCTTTCACTGCCTTACCTGGTTATCTAGAATCTCCTCCTTGGAACTATAGTGTGGATAGATCATAGATGAGTATAGATGAGTATAGATCATAGATGAGTATAGATCATAGATGGACCTTCTGGGCAAACCACTTCATTGTAGGATTACCATTTTAGTTCATAATAAACTCTGTAAGGTCACATCTGTCATGTTCACTATTGGTCTCTGAGGACTTAGAACATCTGCAACAGTGTGATACTCATACATATTTCCTGAAAAAATACACAAATGATTGTTTTGCAGAGACTTGGAAGAGGCTCATTAGATCAAATATTGTGAGTTAAAATCTTATCAAATTTTTATTTTTGCAATTCAAATACAAAACATAATTTTCATAGAGACCAAACAAAATTCTTTTCTCTCATCAGAAACTCTTTCCTAGCAAGATTGTCTCTGATTCCTTCTCTCCCTCCCTCCCCTGCTCTTTTCTCCTCTCCTCCCCTCTTTCCTCTCCTCCCCATCCAAGCTTTATTGCTAGAAGTGGTATCACCTCCTTCCTTGTCTCTCACTGATCATTAGAGTTTTCTTCTTTTTAAATCCTGGAGGTCTGTGTAGTCTCTTAGTAATGAGATCCCAACATTGCCTGCATGTAGCAAAAAAATTAAGAAAATTAAGACTCAAATTAAGCAAGTCAGATCAGACCATGGAGAGACTTGAGGCCCTGGTTGAAGAGTCTATGGCTTTATTTTGTGTGTGATAGGAGGTTCTAGAGGATTTTTAAAGTTCTCCACTCGGCGAGTTCTTACTTGAAGAAATGCAGCTTTTAGGAAAATTAATTATTTTACTCCACTGGAAGTGGGAACCGATGAGCTGGAGGCCAACAAGGCCATCTATTTCTATGGTATGGCTATGGAGTGGTAAAGACAGTCCACGGCTTCTTCGTACAATGACTGCAAGGTGGCTAGGGATTCTTCCTGTATCTTTAGAGTCCAGAAGGATAAGAAGAATTATTATGCTCTGTCATCTCCAAACCCCTGTGCTCTGAATATAGCATAGGAAGGACACGTAAGGAGGATGTAGGAGTTCACATAATTATGTAGTTTCTGTCTGTAAGGGTTTCAGGCATCCCTGCCATTTTTGCTGTTACTCCATCTAGCTGGAATGACATCATCCTCTCTCCCTCACAATCCCTCATCCTGGAGGTTCACTCCCTCTTTGTCACCTTCTCTAATCTGCTGATCAAAATTAAGAACTTCTTCCTGCTTTCCACAGGAATAACTTGTTTCTCTAGCAGACACTCACTCTGTTTTGCCTTGCACTGTGTCTATCTCCTATTAGAAGATGAGCTCCTAGAGGAAGGCCTCACAATGAGCCCACTTCGTGTGCACCACCATGCCTGATCCATGGCTTTGCCCTCAGATAAGGATGAATTTCATATAGTATACACTTTGAAGACTATTTTTCAAATTAAGATAGAGTTTGCCTATATTCTTGGGAGCTGAGATGCCATTAGATGAGGTATTTTACTTATGCACAGTGGTTACAACATTGCAAAAATGTAAATGCTTTCTGCTGAAAGTGTGAAAATCCTATACTTTATGTTCACACCTACCAGTTTCCGTCCTGCTGAGCAGCCTTGAATGACTCCCGTGGCTGTTTTCTCTTGCCTGAAATGTTAACTGAACACCAAGATTACAGAGTGAACTTTTAAGTGACTGCTCCAGCGCAGAATCCCACCTCTTCTAGGTCCTGGCTTCTTTGGGAGACCAAATGACATGTAATTTAACTGTGTTGGATTTGCGTGGCATATAGTAAATGGTGTGCATGATTTTAAAAAGTTCATTAGTCTGATCTAACAACTTGACTACACCCTTCAAATCATGACTGATTAGGACTCATTCGGAGGAATGAATTGGAACACAGGAGTGGGTCCATGACTCAGATGGTGTAAATGCCTTTTATAGTTTGTAGCAAGGAAAGGGAGTTGACAGAGGTAATGATTCTGGGCCTGGGTTTATATAGCCTTTCATCTAAGCATTGTGCCTTAAAGCACTTTGCTCCTATAACACAGTAAATGGCCACTGAAGCACAGCTCCTGCCCCTTCTGGATGGGGAGGAACGCAGACTCTAACATGAGCTTGGGTGCGCAGGGGAGGCCCCATTGCTGTATTCAGTTGCCTCTTGGTTCAGAGATCGTAATTCTGCTATAGGAGATCAAGGGAAATGACAGTGTATAACATTATTCAATTATATTCAAACCTATTTCTTGGAGCTTGACAATCATGGACCAGAAAAGACTCTTACATTACAAGGTTGAGTCAATAAAACACCCTGGCGATTGGAGGCAAAAGTCAGCTTCTCCCTGGAGTTAAATTTTTTCTTTTGTACTAAAGAAGGGATGAATGAAAAGTTGCACTTTTTGTCTTTCGTGCCTTCTGTGAGGCCTGGGCTTATTTCTTTGTTCTCAAATCTGTGATGCTTTGGGAGGCAGACTACATCTATGCAGAGAAAACTTCGTTGTGGGTTACATTTTGGAAGTAGTGAGTGCTTGATGGTACTGTAACTATCAAAAATACTATGGTTGTGGTTATCTAGGTTTACTGTGGAAACAGCAGGGCAGATCAGGGGACAGGTGTTCACTTTATTTCCTGCAATTTGGTAAAGGCAATGCTGTCTACTAGGGAAGAGATCCTCAATATTCATGTGTGGTTTTTTTTTTTTTTTTTAGCCTAAGCAACATTTTGTCCTCAGCTTGAAAGAACAATTGCTATTGCTTTTGAAGCACTAATACTGTGGGGGTTCTTATTTAAAATCCACACAAATTATTATTTCTAGCCTTGTTGAGTTGTAATTTACAAATGAAAATTATGCATAAGGTGTACAATGTGATTATTTAATGTACATATAAATTGTGCAATGATTACCACTGTCAAGCTAATTAATACATCATCACTTCACCTAGCTACTGCTTCATTTGCATGCGTGTGTGTATAAGATGAGAATACTTAAGGTGTATTCTCTTAGAAAATTTCAAGTAATGATACGGTATTATTAACCGTAGTCAGTATGCTGTGCATTAAACTCACAGAACTTACCTTTAAGTGAAAGTTTATACCCTTTGATATACTCAGATTCTTTGTTCTAGGGCTCCTTAAGTTAATTTATGGAAAGAATTGAAAAATCTGATCATTATCTAATTTTGAGCATCATTAGTAGGTCCACTCATGAATATATTCATTCAAGAAATATTTATTGAGGGCCTAGTACAAGCCCTCAACCCTGTTCAGGTTATGGGTATAGAGCACAGAACACATAAAGATCTATCCCATAGTGGGGTGTGGTGGCACGCACTGTACTCTTAGCAGTCTGGGGCACTGAAGCAGAAGGCTCATAAATTGGAGCCCAGCCCGTGCAACTCATGGGATATAGCCTCATAAACAAGCACCAGCTTGACTGGGAGATAACTCGGTACAGAGTACCTAGGTTCAATCCCCATGCTGCCAAAAATACTTTTATCCCATATGAACCTTCAAATGTATAGGTCATAAATCAAAGATCAATACATGACAGTCTTATTTAAGCCCTTATTAGATCTGAGGAATCAAACTGCTTGTCCTTGGGATTGAAGTATAGTTACGAATAAGAAGCATTTGGGTGGGAAGCAAGTGGTGTGGGATGGGGTGGGGAACCCAGCCAGTAACAGAGTACAGGAGTAGAATTGTGTTTGAAGAGTCATTTCCTTTAGACTGAGTCAGATTTAGAGCAAGAAGGAAGCATCTCCTCTTATCTGTAATGTAACTAAGCCCTTTTTCCAAGCAGAAGCCAATTGTATATTGATGTTAATATTCATGCTTAAATAACTTGAATGGCCTCTATTAAGTGTTTACTAGAAATCTAGCTAAGTGCTTTGACCCATATCGTCTTATTTAATGTATAAACCACCTCTCCAATTCTCATTTTACAGATGAGACAACTGAGTCTATAAGTTACAGAGCCGCAGCTTGGAGGAAGAGTAGCTGGGCTGTTTGTGCTATACAATGGGGTGTGCAGCACTCCTACCACCCAGGAATGATTAATTCATTTACTTGACAGTTTTTTAGGGCCTCCCGACATGCCCTGCACTATGCTAGGTAGTATAACAACACAGATAAAAACACAGAACTTGCCTTCCTGTAGGCTGTGAATTATACAGGACTATAGCATGAAAAAACTCTGGCAAAGGTGTACCCGGAGTGTTGGGGGGTGGGTTCGGAAGAGGCAATCAAAGAAAACATCCAAAAGGAAGTGAAGTGGAGACTTACAGGATGGATGAGTGCAGGATGTCCCAGGAAAACAGACCAGTGGGGCAAAGTCACAGGCTTGTGAGCAAACATACATGATTAAGGAACTGAGTAAGCCAGCAGTTGGGGAGTTTAGGGTGTGATTCTTCATCCACCCAGCATCTATTTCCAGGGAACAGACTGTCGGAGACAGTGCTTTCAAATTAGTCTAATGGCCATAAATATCTTGTTTTCCAAAAAGACGTTTTTCATGAAAACATTATTGCACTGTCACCTTTAACTTAGAACTGGAGAAGAGCCATTCTCTGGCTCCTCTGAAGAATGTCTTCAAGACTGTTTGCTTGAAAAGGTTCCCGGTAGGATCAAAACCTTGTTACAGTCATCAGTGATCAATTGTTCCTAGAGCCTTGAATCCCTTCTCAGGGATTCTCAGATCTTCTGTTAGAAAGTTTTGCTTTAGACTTGCAGGAAAGAAGACTGAAGCCTCTGTAAAGCAGCAGCAAGCTGATTTCTAAAAGGAAGTTCATGATCAAATGACCTGTTGACACATGTGTCTCGACAGCAACATTTGTTTACTTGACATTTTTGTGAGCTCTTTTATTACCACGTTCGTGACACATAATGATCGCCTTCATCGTGGGTAGCTGGGTATGTGTACACAACATGTCTTAATTCTTTGTTTGATGTTTTATATTATGTACCAAGACCTACTCCCTTAGGAGTCACAGTGTCCAAATGTACTCTGAAATAGCATGATTGAACATTTCAAACTTTCCAAAGCAGCAGGGGATGCTGAATCCTTGTACCCACCAGGTAGATAAGCCAGACTGTGAAAGCTTCCTTGCTTTTGTCTGAAAAATACTTTCAGACTTAGTTGTAGCAGAGGAAGAACCATCAGTTCAATTTTAACTTTCTGATTTCAGTTTTAGGAACATTCAGGTGGTTGCACTTGTCTCAGTCATAAGAACATAGTTGTTCTTAAAGTTGGGTCAGTGATAGTTTTTGTTAAGTTGGGTATCATCTTTTGTTAAGATGGGGGATCATCTAAGTAACTCTTCTTAGAGCTACTTAAGCCGTTGGCAAGAAATCATTTTGGAAGGCACAGGAAGAATAGAAGATCTGTGGGTTTGGCTTCAAAGTGCCTTTGAGAACATGAAGCAAAGGTTCAGGTTTTAAATTCTCAGCTCAGTAGATGATCAGAAGACCAAGAAATTTCAGAGATTGCCCTAGAAAAAACTTTAAAATCATTTGCAGCAAAGAATTTATGATACTGAAAATCACACCCAGAATCTGTGTGAGTTACTGAATTACAACATAGTTTAAATTCACAGTCTTCCAGCTATCTCAAGTAAAGATTAGGACATTGATAGGGAAGAATGGCACACCCTAGAAGTGGGGCAAGGACATCTGAGGTGAGCTGATGACTCTGAACCTTACTTTTTGTTTTGGTTCATATATTATTCAAAGCTCTTCGTTGTACATAATGGAATCCACACTGGCTAGTAGAGAACTCAGAATTATACTACTGCTGCTCATATGTCACTTGCCATAACCTAGTCATAGTGAGGTAGGACAGAAGAAATAGGGCCAGGGATATAGCTCAGAGGTACAGCGCCTGCCTGCCAGCACGAGGTCATTGAGTTGGATTCCCGGTACCAAAAAAATAAAAAAGAAAAAAGAAATAAATATGGGTAAAAAGGAGACAAAGAAAATCAGAAGTTTAAAATTGTGCTTCCAAGAAAAAACTGTTGCTTCAAGACACAAAAGTTACCCAAGGTTACAATGCCCTTTTCCCTTGCAGGGAACCCACTTAAAAAAAATCTTAAGGGTCTCAAAGATAAAATAAGCCTATAAATTTGTCAAGGGCTCTTCCATTGTAAAGTGTTCTCATCCCATAGCCCTCCATCCTCAAAAAGGAACTCTATGAGTGGACAGCATGTCTCTAAACTTCAAACACATTCAAATAGTTTATATTTTAACCTGGTTTACCAGATAGCTGCCTTGGCAGACCATCAGAGTGCACATCCTAGATCGCCCATCTTGAGGATGACCTCAAGACCACATAAAAACCCAACCAGAGGGCATAATGCATCTCTCTCTTGAGGACCTCCCTATTCTCTCTAAGTGTATACTTTTAAAATTCTGGCAATGTAAACTTTTTCATGCCCCTCATGCATGTTGAAAATTATTTTTTTCTGTGACAGAGGACAACCTACTTTGTGGGTGGGGTAAGGTGAGGTTCTGACTCCATCTCTGGTGATAACATGACCATACATACGTGCAAGGGAGGCTGGGAAATGTAGTCTGCAGTTGGATATATAAAATTTTATTACTCATATAAAACTTTTTATTACATATCATAAAAGGGGGAGAATGAATACGGAGGAGACAATGATATTTCTTCTAAAATGAATGCAGAAAGATGAGCAAGGGGCTGCGGTCAGGAAGAGAACAAGTTTGTTTTGGGAAGTGATGAGTTAAAAAGCCTATGGAACATCCAATGTGAGATGCCCAGTGAGACAGGCAGGAAGGCTGATTGTTGCCCAGGGAGTGTTTAGAATTAAGAAAAGAGGCTAACATTTGAGGAAGAAGTAGAGGGAGAGGAGCACTTGGAAGGAACTAGGAAACGACAGACAGTGAACTAGAAGAATTAGGAGGAGATGCTGCCTTAGGAGTCCGGAACTCATTTAATGTAGGGAACATTTGTCAAGTATTATAAATGTTGCTAAAAGAATAAGTAGGAAGGGACTGAGGCAAGGTCATTTAATTTGCACTTAGTTCAGTGGAGGGAATGGTAGCTGAAGATAAATGACGTCGGGCTCAGTTACAGATAGAAGGTACAGAAGTGGGGTGTGAAGGGTAGACAGGCAGCTGGTGTGGGTAGCAAGAAGGTTGAGAGTTTATGATGGGAATAGCAACTCTTGACCTTGTTGGAAGGCTGACAGCACAGGTCTAAGGAACTGAAATGCAGAGAAGAGAGTTAACGGTGGGATGTTTGCAGACCCAGTGGGAGGGATCGTGGAGAGGAATAGGGTTGCTTCTTCCTCTGGGCCAAGGAGGAAGATGACAATAATTGGTAAAGAAGATGAAGATACACCAAACACTCGAAAGATATCTGACTAATCTTTTCAAATGCATATTTCTACGAATATTCAAATTGGGGTAGCTTAGTGCTGTGTGTTTCCAGAATTGTTTACTCAGATAACCTAGGTTTAAGCAGCTCAGCTCCCCAGCACAAACTCTGGCTTCGAACTGAGGATGATCTTTCTCGAAGCTTTGCAAGCAGGCGATTCATAAAAAGGGAGGGTGGGGGCATCTTCTAATGAATTTCAGGATGTGCAAACGAACAGAAGCAACAGCAACGAGGGATTTCTTTTCAAGAGACACCTTGGTTTATCAGACTATAGAAGTTGCCCCTTGGAGGGCTTTGAGGGCCAGGGACTTGCTGGCCTTCGGTCTCCTCAAGGACACACAGTAAAGAAAAAAATTGACGCCCTCCCAAGAAGTAATCTCAGCAATGGACTAAAGTTGTTAAATGGAACTTTTAAACATTTCCAGTGTGGATGGTAAAATCATTATTGGAGGCCATCAGAGAGCTTCCATGAGTCACTGTTTAATGATATCCAGCAGGATTACAAAGGATTTGAAAGTAAGCTTGAAGCTATTGAGAACAAATACTGTGCCAAGAATATCAGAGTGATTTGGGTTTTGGACTTTATGAAAACTGTATTGTTAATTTAGAAAAAAAAAAAAAAAAAAAAAAAAAAGGATATAAACTATATTCCTGAGGCTCTGGAAGTCTGTTGTTTCCCTAATGTTATTTGTCTTGTCTCAGCAAGACATTTGACATTCAAAAACCTGCTAGGCAAACAGGAGCTGCTGTTTAAAATCTTGTTGGCCAGATCATGTCGGTAGAGAAGAGCTGAATCAAAAAGCAAAAATTTGTCAATTTGAATGAATTGTTGAGTGGATGGTGATAGGGGTGGTGCAAAGCAGAGTGAGGAACAGGAAGGGTGGCGCTTTTCCCCAAATGCAGAAGTGCTCCAAAAGTGTTACATGTTTTGGAGGAGAAAAGGGTCATAATTATTTCCTTCCTGTGGTGGATTAACTAATGGTCAACTTGTAACCCCCAGTGAACTGAATCAGCGTGGTGCTGGGTGTGGAAGGCCCACCTGAGGACTGTTGCAGGCGGCATAAAAGGAGAACTGGAGGGAAAGATGGTGCCTTGTTAATTCTCCTGCAGAAGCTTGTCGTGCTGGCTTTCCTGATATGAACTCAGCTGTCATCATCATTGGAGGAGCTTGGATCCTCACTGTTGCTGAGGATGGCTGCAGTTCTTTTTGGGCAAGCTCTGGTCCTTACCTTGAGTGTTGCTTCCTGGCTCCAGGGCAGATCCCTCCCCTGCTGGCACAGATCCTTCACTCTGCTGGTGCAGACTTTCTAGATTCCACCACTGACCTTTGAGCCTTCCCAGCCCAGATCCTTGACACAGACTTATGTGAGATGTTGTTGTGAGCTCTAGGTCTTCAGGTGGACTCATGGAGGATTTTGCCATGGGCTCTAGGTCTTCAGCTGGACTCGTATAGGACATTGCTGTGGGATCCAGGCTCTCATCTGGATTTTTTGTCTCTAGTATGTGCACAGATCTTCTGTACTCTTCTGCATTTGACTTTTATGGGTGAATGTTATAAAATAATCCTATAAATTAGGTGTCCTGTATTAAATCTATTTCCCTGCAAACCCTGGCTACAACACCTCCCTAAATCCATGACCTTTTGCAGCACAACTTTGCAGCAACTCTCAGAAAGAGGTAGTGTCTGTTTCTCTGCTCCTTGAATTTGGCAGAACTTGTGATCGCTTTTGGCCAGTAGAATGCAGGAGAAGAGAATTAGCCCCAATTTGAGCCTGGGCCTCCAGAGTCCTCATTCGCTTCTCCTCTTCCTCTTGGAACACCTAACGCACACCTCAGCTGACCTGTTTGATGATGGGCCAGCTGTGTTTCCACAGCTTCTGCTGTGGCAAACACTCTCCTAGCTAAGAAGGAACAAGAATGTGCTCAGACTGAAAGGCAAGAGAACTCAGCTGAGCCTGACCCAAACTGCCAACCAGTCCACAGAACCATGCTGCTGTTCTAAGCCACTGCATTCTGGAATGTTTGTTACACAGCAAAAGCTAATGGATGCATAGCTTTGTGCTTGGGAAGGGGATGTGCAGGGAAGATTAAGGGGAGGGGACTGATATTGGGAAAACAGGCCAGAATGGATTGCACTCAGGTATGTAAAAAATATAGTGTGCTCAAAAAATATTGCAAATGCTTTAAAAACTTTATGCCAACAAACATTGCCGTTAATCCCATTCATAATACTCCCCCTCACTGTAACACATTTATCCAGTGCTTGCTGCCATTGTCTGAAGTAGTTCTGCAAGCCCTTTTTTGTGCCTTTAGTTGCACTATTGTGGCTGATTTGAGTCAAAGTTTACCCTTTTAGCTGGGTGTGGTGGTGCATGCCTGTAATCCCAGAACATGGGAAGCTGAGACAGGAGAATTCCTAGGACTTTGAGGCCAGCCTGGGCTACACAGTGAGGTCAAGACCAGCCTAAACTACATAGTGATAACCTGTCTCAAAAAACCCCCCCACAACATTTACCTTTCATGGCTATTATTATGATTATGATTATGATTATTACTTTTTAAAGCCTTTTTTGAAAAGCAGGTTCTTACTTTGTAGCCCAGGCTGGCCTTGAACTCTCAGCAGTCCTCTGGACTCAGCCTCCCAAGTGCTGGGATTATAGGTGTGTGCCACCATGCCTGGCTTTCATGGTTATTTTGATTTTGCAGAAGAACCAGAAGTTGGAATGTGACAGATCTGGTGACTAAGGTTGCTTAGTGACTAAGTTGCTTGGTGTTTTTGTGAACCTGTCTTTGTTGGGTGGTACTCGGTAGCAGCATTCATCACTTTTAAAAAAAATCATACCTCAAAGATACAAAAAAGGACTTCCAGCACTGTTTCAGAGAGGCAAGAATGATAGGGTAAGTGTTTGGAATGACGGGGACTATTTTAGGGGAAGTAATGACTATGTTTTTGGCTTGTAATACATTTTAAAACTGTAAACATTCACCAGATATTTTCATCTGCCCTTGCAGGCAAAGAAGGAAGCTTAAAACTGACAAGAGAAGAACTGAATAGCAATTCTCATAGCTGTCAGGCTCCATGCTTTTCCGCCCTCCACCTTCTAGTACACTACTTCTGTCCAACACACATGAGCTGAAAAATTTCCAAACTGACTCTTCAGGTGGCTCCTGGTTGGCTTTGTCTCAGAGCCTCCAAGGACAAAAAAGGCTGCTGTCTCAAACTATCTTTTGTTCTGGCTGGTTTTCCAAGTTATATAGTCACAGAACTCTATGAGACTGGTGGGGCGGGGGTCTAGCCATTCGTAGAAGCTTTTAAGTCCCCATCAAATTTAGTTGGGAAATTTCAGTTTTTCTTTTCTCAGTCTCCTATTAGAGACTCAGTTTGCCACTCAAATCCTTCTGAGGCAATTCATGGTTCTTCTAAATAAGCAGGGTTTCTCATCTTTCATTTTTTCCTGCTCTGCATGTTTTATAAAAAAATCTTGTGGAAGCATAAGACCCACTTCCTTTTGCAACCAGCAGATTTTACAGGAGTTTGCTTTGATGTGAAGTATTCTTCCTACTATCCCACGCCAGGCCAAGGCTCCTCCCAAGAGCAGGGTTCTCTGATCCTCTTGAAATCCTGAATAAGAGGTTACTGTGGGCAATAGAAGCTCTGGGTAGTCACCATCACAAGGCCTGAAAGCCCCAACCAAAGCCCCTGGCATTTAGGAGCTGCACTGGCATTTTCAAAGCACTCTGCTACCATTAATTGGTTAAGATAGAACAGAGCTTTGGAAATTAGGAAAGTGTTTGTTCCATTTTTTTTGTAAATATGAAGACATTTGCTAAGAAAGATGGAGGGAAACATCTGCCTCTCCAGAAGAGCTAATGTGGGTGGCAGCAGCAAGGCATGATGGGAAGAGTGTGAGTTGTAGACTCAGGCAGCCTGGGGTTGAGTTCTGGCTACACCTCACCAGGTGTGTGGCAGTGGGCAAGTTATTGAGCTTCTCTGAAATTCAGATTTTTGATGTATAAGGAATTTATTACAGTAAAGAACATAATCTTATTAATCTCCCTCAAAATACTGCCCCTCCCTTCGAACATACTTGTCTCATTGTACTTGCCACTTTCTGAAGCAGTTTTGGAAGTCCTGTCCTGTGAGTCTTCTTATGGGTGCCACTCTGTCCTGAATGGATTCAAAACACTCACAGCAATTTCTGTGAAATAAAAACATTACAATGTGTCCTCATCCACCTCATTCACTGGATCTAGCACTGTATGACTTCTGGCTCTTCACCAAAATAAAATGACCATAAAAAGTAAATGGTTTGAATCAGTTCAGGACTCTGAGGCAGCCACAACAGTACAACTAAAGACACTTGTGAAAGAGGACTTCCAGAACTGCTACAGAAAGTGGCAAGAGCAATGGGATAAATGTGTTTGAAGTGGAGGAGAGAATTCTGAGGGGCATTATTAGCAACATGTCTTCTACTGTAATAAAACATTCACATTATTTTTGATCATACCTGCACACTGTTGAGAGTTGTGTGCAATTTTTAACATTGAGGTTGTACACATAATACACAAAATGCCTAGTATCTAATACATACACAATAAATGGCCACTATTGCTATAATAAGGAATGATATAAAGAGCTTGGAAATTTTGTTAAGATACAATATGGTTTTCCATACCACTAAGGCAAAAGCTGTTTGAGTCCTAGTCACAGGGAGTTCACACTGCACTCCTTCCTTTCCCATTCACAGCTCTGAGCCCTGATCCTATTTCCTCCTCTGCTTTTGGTTTAGAGATTCTTTCTTTTCTTTGTGAAGGAACTCTCCCTGTGTTCCTGATCAGGCAATCCATTATCACGGTGCTCATTGCTTCTCTTGGTGTCCTCTTCAACTGTGGCCAGGCTGTGACTTTCAAAACTCAGACCATGAAGAGCTCCTTTCTTCCCATCCTGGAATTCACTCAGACTATTCGCAGCACCTGATTTGTCTTTGCTCACATTAGCAAGTTGTGCGGTGTTTCCCATGTTACACCAAGACATGATAATATGTGTATATAAACTGGAGTCCAGGTAAGGCTGCTGTGGATGGACCTGGTCCCATGACTCTGACTATCAAACATTGCCCAGTGCTCATTTCTATATGGGCCGGGATGCTGCATATTGTTAAACATGGGTTGCTTCACAGAATAGGCTTGTATTGTCCCTGTGCTAGCACTAGTGATATAATGATGGACAGAACTCGTTCCCTGTCCTTCAAGAGCTGCATTCCCTTAGGATACAAGTTAACATAGAAATGTCAAGGTAGTAAAATAGAGAAGAAAGAAACTGGTCTCTGTAGAATTTGTTAGTCTTGCGTTAAATTCTGGTTCACCCATTTGCTAACTAACATGAACCTGAGTAAATTATTGAATTTATCTGACTTTTAGTTTCTTATTTAGCCAAATGGAGGTCATAAATCTCCCTCAAGGCTTGCAGGTAGGGAAGAGGATGAGATTAATGAGAAAAATGTTGGCTTTTATCTCTACTCATAAACAGGGACATTTATCTGCAAGGGATCTCTGGATTCTTTCCAAAATGCCTGAATGCATTCTGAAGGCCTATTACAATTTTCATATTGTCTGTATTACAATAAAGCTCAGCAAAACATTTGTGGTTACCAACCAGTAACACAGATTGTTTTCTTGTTCATTTATGAATAATTACTGTATGTTTCCTATGTGTCAAGGTAGTCTTCAGCTTTGAGGATGTCTTAGTCTCATGGACTCCATTATGAGAAGTCACAGATTCAGCATAGAGGCCAAGGAGACCAGTTGTTCAAACAAAAAAACCAAGATCTAGAACACAGGAATTCCATTTTTTAGTGAGAAATTCCATTTTCCTAAGTCATAAGAGATGCTATTGATTACAGGGCATGTAAACATAAATAAGGTATGTGCCTGCATTTCTGTGACTCCAGACCCTGACCAAATTAAAGTATCACAGCAATTTTACTTTGTTTTTTTGGGGGGGGGGTTTTCTCCAGTACCGGGAACCGAACTCACGACCTTGCGCTTGCCAGGCAGGCGCTTTTGCTGCTGAGCTAAATCCCCAGCCCCAGCAATTTTACTTTGGTAAATATGTCAGCAGTGGCAACCTCTCTAATAGCAGGGAAGGCATTTTTTAGTATACGTCAAGTTAGAGCTAATGACTTTATAATTTTAGAATTATTCTAAATATTTCCTTGAATTTTAAAAGAAATCATCTGACTTCTGGATATTTCAGAAGGCTTGATATTCTTATTGCCCATCTGTTTGCCTATCTCTCTGCACACACACACACATAAACACATGCACTGGAGCCACTTTGAAAGGTCCCATAAAAATAGTTTGCAGTGAAAAGAGGAAAAATAGATACATTTCATTTTTTCTATTGTTTTAAAATCTATTTTGAGGGACTGGGGATTTAGCTCAGCGGCACAGCACCTGCCTGGCAAGCACAAGGTTATGAGTTCGATTTCTGGTACGGGAAGAAAAACAAAAACAAACAAACAAACAAACAAACAAATAAAATCTATTTTGAAGGCCATTTTAAAAGAGAAGACCACTGTTTGCTTATTAAATAATCCTAAGTTTTGTATTTTGCTCAAATCTGTGTTCAACAAATCATATTTCTATTTTGTTCAAGGAAAAGATTTTATTTACAGTAACAATTTGCCTAAACATAAATATAAATAATAGGAACATAAGTATTTAACTTAAAAGTTGTTCTTTTCTTATTAATTGGTAGTCTTTGTATATGACAACTCTCTATATTTTGACATTCAAATAAATAATCTGCATGTATAATAACTTCCCTGGGAGAAATAAGGTGATTTTTGCTTTATTATACTCTTAGATGAAGTACGAGAGAGAGGCCAGAAGCTGTAGATCCTATCACTTACAAACTGATGAAGGCTCAAGTGAGATAATTTCTAATTTATGGCAAGGAAAGTAAAGTTTATATTAAAAAAGGCTTAGTTTTTATCTTTGTAAAATATGGGTAAAATTAAATGTGTTAGTACATAAAACTTTTAAAATAATGTCTGGTTGATAGTAAATACTCAATAATATCATTGTTACTATTATGAGACTGTATTTTGAAAAGCACAAATGTCTGTATGTCTTAGTCCACTTTGTGCTGTTATAAAAGAGATCTTAGGGCTGGCATTTATAAGGAACAGAAATTTATTTCTCACAGTTCTGGAGGCTGGGAGTCCATGGGGGAGCATCTGGTCAGGGCTTTTTTTTCTGCATCACAGTGTGGCAAAAGGTAAAAGAACAGACACAAGTGTGTGTACACAAGCAAGAACTCAAACTCACAGGTTCTAGCCCTTTCAGTCCTTTCATGAAGTCCTAAATAATTCCCCTCAGACTGACTTCCCCACACTGTTGCAGTGGAGATTAAGTTCCCAGCATATGACCTTGGGGGACGCATTCCAATCACAGCACTGCACAAATAAAAGATACTATTCTGTGGACAAATGCCATGAAGAAAGGGCTTACACATTTCATAACTTTTGAAATTTATACATATATTAATGATTTCATAACGTGAAACTCTAGGCACATTTGAAAAAGGCATTTCTAGTTGGTTGCTAAGGATCATGACCAGGTTTTGAATATATGACTAGAAATTATACAAGAAATATGTTTGAAACAAATAGTTGATATTATGGAGGACATACCATTTCAAAAGCAGAGGAAAAATACAAAAATTCAAAGTCCTCTTGGTTCACTAAGGCTGCTCTTGTTTTTGCCTCATTATCCAGGATGTCTTCCTGCCTTAATTAGCCCGAGGTCAAGTGTGCTGATAAAGGGAAGCCATTTCCTTGGTCCATATTCATGCTTAGAGCTACAAAGGGAAAAATCCAATGTAGAGAATTTTAAGTTTTATTTATGTGTAAGTGGATTTTTCCTGTATGCCATAAGATTAATTCTTACATTTAGAAAAAAAATTGCAGAAGTTCGAGGTAGAATGATATTTTGCAGTGTGTGTATATGTAAACATATTTTAAAATGGTGCAGTGGGTGTGTGGTTCAAAGTCTGGAGAGAGAAGAGGCTTGTGGATTTTAGACCAAACACCAACAGGACTACTTTCTAAAGCTGAGTGACATTTGACAGATTGGGTAAGCATCACTCTGCTGAAATACTTCCAGTCAAGGCATTTGTGAAAAAGGAAACGTATAATTCCAGCAAGTTAAAGAAATATATATTTAATATTTGGAAACATCTACTTAACTTCAGGGAATTTTAAATATTTCTTGTTGTGGGAAATGGAAGGGGGTGAGGATTAGGTAACTGACCTGATTGAAAATCTGACCTAGCTGTTTAAAATAACTTTGATGCTTAGCAATGAAAAGCCAAAGTGGTCTGAAATTCTTCTTCACTGTCATCCTCATCGCATCATTCATGTTATCACATCAAAGGCCACAGTCTTCTCTTGGTTGTCCTTTGGTTGCTCTTGGTCCTTTCTCTTATTTTTTCTTTCCTTTAGAGGACATCTCTTTGTATTGTTAATCCGACCAACAAAAACCACATAAGCTGGAGAGGAACCGGAAAAAGAAAATGAATTAAGTAGTTTGTAGACCCTCAAGAAAAGCTTGGGAGAATGGGTCCTCCAGCCTTAGAACGCCTTGAGAGTTGAACAGTACTGTGATTCTGCCTTTCCAGTGAGGTCTGAACTACCCTTTCCACAGACACAGCGAGCTCTGCATGCTATTATCGATGGATTAAGCCAGGAGTCTTGATTGCTCAAGCTATGGCATGAATAAAAATTAAACTTAGCAGGGACTTCTGCGATGCAGGGCAAGTTACACTTGAAAGACCTCAATGAGTTGTCTCACCCTAAGGTTGTAAGAATCTACAGATTTCAGCCGTCATCCAGCACTCCAGGAATTCAGGTCAGGAAGTGACCTTCAATCCCAATTTGGCCATGCAGTTGCCATGTTACCTTGGTAAGTCCCTCTGTTTCCTCTCCGTAAAGTGAGGTTAGCCAGGAGCTTTGCCATCTCCTGCAGTCCGTGTGATTCCATGCCTGTTGGAGGGAGAGACACTGAAATAGAAGCCTTTCTTCTGATGTTCAAGGACATTCATGAAAGTATATTCCTCCCTAGTTTGGGCTGGACAATAAATACTAAAAGTAGTAAGTTTTCTCTCTGCTGAGTGCACCTTGGTCCCTGGTCCTTGGGACAAACTCATTAATCTCTTTCCTATTATTTGAGAGCTGTGAGTGACCTTCAACATATGTTACCAGCCTCTCATATTTTATCTATGGTATTATGTGCTTTGTGAGAACAAGAAGTAGAGGAAATATGTGCAGTGTATGGATAGGAAGTGGTTTCCTTAGCAACAGTTGCAGTAAGAAAAATATACCAGAGGACGTGGGTTTTCCCCTCCTTTCATTACCCCCAAATCTAGTCCCTACCATATACTTAATCTTCTCTTTTTAACTGTAACAAAAACATGTAATCATGCATCTTGAAAATCTGTTATAATTTGGAGGGTGAACCAGAATTCTGCACATGCACACATTACAGTGGGCCCTTCACTGCTGTTTGGTGACTCTATTCAAGCACCTGTGTTTACCTGGCTTGGTTTTTCCTTGGAACTGCTCAGAAATTTGAGTGACCTATGCAAGCTGTTTTCTTTTACCTTTGTGGATTCCTATACCCTCATGCCTGTTTCTTCTTAATGTCCCTCTGAAGTACAGTGTGCAAATGTTGAGGGAAATCAAATGTTTACTGGAAGTCACAGGCACTAAGAAAGAGAGGATGTGAATCTTCTGGTTATTCTAAAGTAATAGCTAATCCCAGGTGTGCCTGCTTTTCTCTCTTTTTCAGGCAAAGCATGTGCAATATGAGATAACCAGTGGAAGTCTCTTGAGGCTTCTTCTATTTAACTTTTTAGTTTTTGGAGCTGAACAGAAACTTTTATTAACTTGTCAGAGTTATCTGGTAAGGCTCAAGAAAGATCTAATACTATAATGATCCAGTAGGACTTGGGATGGACTAATCTTGCCGCTTTCTTAACATTAATTTAGTACCAAGCCAGCAGAGTTCTCAAGAACTTTGATTCTAGGCAGGAAGATTCCTATCCAGCTGCTTTAGGGATAGAAGCACAATAGCCTGAGAAAAGTGATACTTCTCATTTATTCTAGGCAGTTGTTTACCAAATAATATTGGTCTTTTTTTTTTCACTTCACCTATCTGAACTGTATTAGAGATGTCATGAAATAATTTTAATACTATTCCTTCAAGCGTTATTTTTTCACCAGGTGTCACTGTTAATGGACTGCACATGACCTCCTTTCCTTCTGGATGATTCCTGCGACCATCCTACGACTCTGTGCAAGAGAAAGGAAACACACTTGGCTTTCAATGACCATGTGTGTTTCTTCAATTCAAGGAGCTGAGGTATAGGATCCTGCCCCATTCCTATTTATAGTGCTCTGTATTTTCTTTTTTTTATTTTTTATTTTAAGGAGAATAAAAAACTTAAAAAACATTAAACATGATACAGAATTTTGAAACAGGATGATAGGAAATTAACAATGGTTGTTATATTGCATATTGTTATCTTCGAAGTAGTTGTTCAGATTACCAGATATAGGCATGCAAAATTGATCAAAGCAATTAAGCATTAGCTATTCCTTTCAATAAACCAATAGAAGTTAGTAGTACAGTTGTCTTAGTATTTTAGTATTTAAAAAAACAGTATTTTAAAAAAACAGTATTAGTATTTTAAAAAATACTTAGTATTTTAAAACAGTAAACAACTTAGTATTAGTATTTTAGTATTTTAAAAAACAGTAAACAACTAGTGTCCGCATGAAAGGCAGGAGAGAAATTTGGGACCTGAATGGTATGTCTTTGAGTTGACCCATGACAAAAATGTGAAAGCAGAAGTAACTGACTTTTATTTCTTCAGTATTATTTAACATTTTATATTTTTAAAACGTGCTTATTAAAACTTTTACAAATATGGACATATCAAGGAAAAAAGAGGTGGGATGGCTATTCATTTCTTGTTGCTTCTGTGTTGAGTTTTCCCTGGGTAGTCTCCCAGCCTGACAAGAGATCTGGTTGTATAGAAAACATGCAATATAATCACCATTGTTAATTTCCTATCATCTTGTTTTGACATTCTGAATTATTTTAATTGTATTATTATTTTAATTTTTTCTCCCTTTAAAATAAAAAAAGAAACTAACCAGTATGCTTCTTGGGGTGCTTTCAAGAGCTGTGTGATTTTTTTTTTTTGATGCTCTCAAGATAAGTACCTTCTCTAGCTCATCTGTCCACATTATAATTTCTTTCTTGCGTTGCACTCTTTCTGTTCCTTGATCCTTGCCATATAGTCTGAAGGAGAAATGTTTTCATATTTATTAATTAGGCTTCTATTCTGGATTAGCACAAGAACAGGAAGGGCTTCTGTCCCTAGCACTCCAGAGAAAGCATTCTTGTCAAGATCCCCTGTGACCTCTGCTTTGCCAGGTTTGAAGGTCATGCTACGTCTTCCTCTCATCTGACCGCTGTTTAGTGTTACCCCATCTGCCTTCTTCTTTTCCTCTCAGTGCTGGCCACTTCTGCCAAATCTTCCTCATGGACCCTGCTCCTTTCTGTGAGTCTAATGCCTGAGTCCCAAAGTTAGGCCCAGGCCTCTTCTCTTCCACATCCAAATTCTCTCCTTAGAGATTTCATCTTCAAATATCATTTGTACCCTGAAGACATCTAAGTAGAAATTACGGGTGCTGACCTCTCCCAAAAGCTCCAGATTTGTAATAGGAATAGATTTTTTTATGCAAAATTTCCCGATATTGCCACTAAAGAAATTATCTGAAGTATCCTCATGAAGGGAAATCACAAGCTGAATCACAACCAACCAAAGCAGAACTCACCTCCCCAGCAGGCTTCTCGCCCAGCCTGATTCCTTAAGCAGCCTCACCACCTACCCACTTCGTCAATGCCCACTGCTGCTGTATTTCATTACCATTTGACTCTACTTCTTAAATAAATTGGAGATCCATTTATCTTTTGCACATTCACTGCTATCATCTTTGTTCATGCTATTCTTTTATAGCCTGCATGCCTGAAAATCATTGCCAAGGAAATTTTCTTCTTTTTACTCTCATCCTCACTGTGGTACTTTACACTGTATCCAGAACAATTTTCAAAAAAGGTAAGGTAGAGTGCATCATTTCTTTTCTTAATAGCCACTCATATTAGGCTCTATACTTGCAACTCTCAAGGCCATGAAACCTGTCTTTGTCTTTGCAGCCTCTAGTACTTTGCTTCCATCGTAGCCTTGACCTCTTGAGAAGCTTAAGCCCCCCAATAAGAACAATAGCAACAAAAAATTATGAATCTGAAAATCCTTTAAAATATTTATTTTTGTGTAGGTAGGAAACTTCCCGGGTACCCCTTTCCTCCCATTAAAGAATCAAAGACTGAACGTAAGTGATCAGGACTGCTGTTCATTTTCCTGTGATTTGATAAATGCTGCTGAGGAGAGCTGGAAAAAATAGCATGAACTTAAGAAGAAAGACAGATTAGTTGGAGAATAAAATGGAAAAGTAAAACAGTGGGGAGGGGTGGCTAAAACGAGACTCACACAGAAAAATTTTTTCTTGCTTTATAATTCATATTATAGTAAAATTTTATAAATTGGGTTGCTGTAAAAAAAGGAATGATATTAATTAGCACCATATTAATAATTATATGATTCATTCCTGAATTTTTGTAATTTTTCTGCAAACAGCTAAAATGGTTCAAAAAGCTCTAATGATATATTATCAAGCAATTGTCTATAATAGACATTAATTATATGTTATCAAACCAATCCATAGAGCTTTCTGAAGGTACAATAGACTAATAAAACACTGGAAACCTAATTGCTACTTTAAGAATTTAGAATTGAAATAGCTTAATGGCAGGAAATTTTTAAATAGGAAAAATATTCACAAAACATTTGCTATGATGTAGTTTTTCACTGTAAGGAAAATTTTAAAAAAAATCAGTGAAAACTAAATAATTACTGAGATCTTGTTACACAGATATCACTATTAAATTTTCTCTTTTTCTAAAATAGCTCATTGTGTGCTTTTCAGAGCCTTTTATGAGTCAGCCACTAGAGAGCAAACTTCTTCTTTTTATAAAGCTGTAGTTTTATTTAAAAAAAAAAAAAAAAAAAAAAAAACCTCATGTATATATCTCGGCACTCTCACGACACCACATTATCTCAGACTGTAAAATCTGATAATATCGCTTCTAGGTGCCTGGGGCAGTGGGCATGGGAGTGGAAGCTAGGAATTTTAAGGCCGTTTATATTAAAAACACAGGAAAGAACAAGATAAGATGTTGTAATGTTGAACCACTTTCCTGGAGTGAAAATGAAACCTTCTGTTAATGGAGCATAAAGTCTTGTGTTTCATCCTATGTAATAAAATATGATAGGCATTGTTTGGTCTGACAGGCATCTTGGGCCTTTTTCCAGGCTAGGGTCTCTGGAGAGACTCAAAGAGATGATAGTGTTTCCAGGTGAAACGTGGATAAATTACATTGTCAGCTATCTCTGCAGCCTTTAGTTCCAGGGGTTTCTGCCTGGCTGAAGAAAGCTGCCAGTTCAAGAACACTCTCATCTATTGGACGAGCCCTCACTACTGACATCCCTTCCAAAGGTCAGTGTGGCACCCAAAACATCAGTATGTGAAAGATCAGTATGCTAAAGGAGGCCAGGGAATATAAGAGAAGATGCACACGGGAATGCAATGGGAATTTACTGCATCAGGAAGTCCCAGTGTATCAGGGTCCAGAATGTATTTCCTTGCTGGCCTTTTTTGCCAAGATTGAGAGACACTCAGCTCAGTCAAAACACCATCTCTCCTGGGATCTGTGTGTAGTTGGCCCTGTGTACCCAGCTTTTATGGTTTGTGTCTGCATGTCCCACCAAATCCTCATGCAGTCATGCTCCTGGCTTCTATTCTAGATTTTTGATTGATTCATAGTCCAGTGCTGGGATTATGGGTGTGAGTGCTACACCCACTCCTGGGGCCGATAGTTCGCATACAATGTAAGGGAGGGAAAGAGGCTGTTTGCCTCCACTTTTCTCTTTTGCTCTTGCTGCTTTGCCGTCTTCTGCCAGCATGAATGGTTGCTCTCTGCCTTGTGCCACCCTGCCTTGGAGCCAGCCGAGTATGGACTGAAACCTCCACAGACTGTGAGCTAAATAAACTTTTCCTTCCTCAATTCTGGGTGTCAGATATTTTGTCTCAGCAATGAGAGAAAAGTAACCAAGGGGAACTAAGGGGAAAGATGCCAAAAACTTCAAAGAAAACACTTTCCAAAGTTTATGAGATATTCCAGTAGGGTTATTTTCTTTTGTCAAACTGAATGGTGAAATTGTCAATAATTGAAAAATTTAGCTTATAAAAAATGGCTGCTTCCCAGGGTTTAACTTAGTGTTTTAGGATGCCAAGCATTCTGTGGAAAGTTCTTAACATAAGCATTGTTCACCATTTTATAATCATTCAGCAATCACTGTGTGCCCACTGCATGCTCAGCAGAAGTCTACAATGCACAGAAGTCTAGAATTCCTACCTGGTGCACAGTGCTCTGGTGAACACCTAAGTGAACATTATGATCAACCAGATGAGATCTCTTTACAGAGCTTATACTTTAGCTACACGGAGAAGCTGACAATATGACATCCTCTAGGGTGGAAGTGCTGTGGGAATATGAAAAAGGATGAGAGGCAGTCCTGACCGGGGAAATTCGGGAAGGGTTCATTGCTAGGGTAGCCTTTGCACAGAGGGCTGATACTTCTGTGGAGAAAGTGGCAATTTACTTGGAACTTAGGTGAGAACATTTATCCCAGAGTCACACTGCCACTTAACTAGATGTATGATCTGCAGCAATCTATTCAATTACTCTGTTCCACGGTGTTCTCGTCCATAAAATGTGGGTGAATAGCACTTTCTGTGTTCTCTTTTGAAATTCTGGTATTACTGGTTGTTTCCACAGCTATGTGGGAGAGTCTGATCCTGACACTCCAAGAAGCCTCCCCAAAAAGAATTCAAGTTACACTGGAGGGAGTCAGCTGGCAGCTCTGGTTCAGCCTCAATGCTCCAGGGAAAAAGAGAGTTAAGGCCAAAGTCTGTTAGCTGGAATGTTTTTCTTTCACTCAGATATGTATCCTGATTCCTGCAATGTGGTGTGTGTGTGTGTGTGTGTGTGTGTGTGTGTGTGTGTGTGAAAGAGAAAGGAAGATAGTGACAGAGATGGACAGGGAGACAGAGAGAGACAGAGACAGAGACAGAGACTCTAGAAAGAACTTTAGATTTACAAGTAAATAAGAATACTTTGAAAGAGCCATTTTCACTTAAATATCTCTGTTATGGTTTATGTCTGTGTGTCCCCTCCAAAGCCTCATGCGACCATGGGGCAGGCTATTAGAGTTGAATGATTGTGGGTGTGAGAGCTACACCCGCCCTGGGGTAGATAGTTTGCATATGTAAGGGAGAGGAAAAGAGTGCTTGAGGACATTCCTCCCCCATTCCGCCCTGGTGTGTGCTTGCGATTTAGCTGTGTTCTGCCGTCCTGAGCTGCAGCTCTTTGCCATGTGCCACTCTGCCTTATAATCTGCCAAGTACGGACTGAAACTTGCATGAACTGTAAGCGAAATAAACCTTTCCTTCCTTAATTTTGGGCGTCAAGTATTTTGTCCCAGCAGTGAGAAAAAAGCAACCAAGACAATCTCTAAGACCCCAGAGACCTAGCAGAATTGCTTTCATAGCCTTTAAAAAACTGCTACACAGCACAGGGAGTAGGGCAGAGAGGGATCTGGAGGACTGACATCTCCGAGCCCACAGGGTAATACTCTCACCTCCATGTCCCCAGGGCTCCTGCAGGGAGCAGGATCTTCACCCATTTCAGATAGGATTGCTCCTGGCCACATTTGAGACCGCCCCTGAGAATGAGCAGAAATTCTAGGTGGGTGGAAGCTCTCCACCAGAAGAGTCCTACAATAGCAAGTAGGTGAGAGTGAGCAAAAGAAAATCATGATCTAGTGCAGCTCAATTTGTATTCTTCAGGCTGCTGTGCTCTGGGACACATCAAATAATGTGAAACCTGACTGAGATTCTACAATTGTTTTTTGTAACTGAAGGTCAGAGAAGTTCTTAAAAAGTTCTCTTCCTACCTAGTGATGTGTCTTAGAGTGAAGAGTTGAAAAAAATTGACCAAAGTAATATACTATAATTATATTTTTCTTGTGGTTTTCCTTTTTCTTAAGAGTTAATAATTGCTACTTTCATTTGCTCAAGTTCCTTTGACACATAAGTCATCCTACCTTTCTAGCTCTGCAAAATGATTCTATATAATTTTCCACATGGACAAATGAAAAGTTAGATTAAAATCATCATTCGCTTGTCATATAGTGTGGACTACTTTTGATGTATTTTAATGATGTATTTTAATGTGTTTCTATCTAGATTTTAAACTAATGGAAGACACCTATATTTGGAATTCACCAAATTTGAAAAATTAATTTAAATAGCTGTATTATGTTATTGTTTATATCTAGTTGACTTTCCACAGCCTCCTGTGCTCTTAGCTTGGGGTTTTGGGAGGTAACTGGGTCATGGGGGTGTGATGCTCATCAGTGGATCAGTCCACTGTGGAGTTTATAGCTAAATATGGTACTGGGAAGTAGAATCTGGTGAGAAGATGTGGGTCACTGGGGATGTTGCCTGGAAAGGTTCATCTCCTTCCCCAGCTTCTCCTTTCCCTTCTGCTCTGCCATAAGAAGCTTTTCCTCTCTCTTGCCCCTCTGTCCTGCCACCCTATACTGAAGCCAGCTGACTATGGACCAAAACTTTTCTGAGCCAGAAATAAACCTTTCCTCCTTAATTTGTTGTGTTGTGTGTTGAGACAGTGTATATCAGTCTTTCCTGGTTCTCCACTGGCAGAGAAGGACACTACCCTCTTCTGCGTGGGGAGGTAAGACTGCTGGAGTTTTGGTATTTAAGATGCAGATCTCCACTTGGTCTTTTTGTTCTTAGCATAGCACTGCATCTTGTGTCTATAGACTTCCTGGTTCATTTTCTTCATATACTATAAGGAATAAGAAAGGTAGTTATTTTATCATCCAAAGTGGGAGTGAGATCCGCTCTTTATACATATTTATCAACTAGTCCTCATCTTCAGTCAATGGAAGCTTCCCTGATGTGCACCTGTCCTTCAAGGTGCCTTGTGTCTCCATCTCCTGAGCTCTTTGAGATTCTCTGAATCAAATCAGCATTTAATTAGTGCCGGTTATGGCAGTGTTTTTTGTTGTTGTTATTTATTACCATACATTTTATGGGTACTTTGATCTTCTTTCCTCTCTGCCAAATCATTTACTATGTGCTTATCTAACTTTTATGCAGTGGGCTAAGATACAGTTGTCATGGTAGGTGGAAAAATTCTTCCAGCCCCAACGTGTTCACCCTCAATCCCTGGAATCTGAATGACCCCTTATTTGAAAAAAGGGTCTTTGCAGATGTGATTAAATTAAAAATTTTACCCTGGATTATCCGAGCAGGCCCTAACTGCTATCACATGTATCCTTATACAAGAGACACACAGAAGAGACACAGGAAGAGGGAGAGGCGAGGTGACCTTGGAGACAGAGACTGAAGTAATTTGACCACAAGCCAAAGAGTTGCTAATGCCACAAGAAGCTGGGAGAGATAGCAGATCCTCCCCTAATGTCTTAAGGCCATAGTGATTTTGGACTTCTGACCTACAGAACTGTGAAAGAATGCATTCTTGCTCTTTTAAGTCACTTAGTTTATGGCAATTTGTTACAGAGCACTAAGAAATAAATACAAATTATCATCTAGATTTTTCAAGGTAAGATAGAGCTTGTGCATCAGTTTTTTATTTTCTTGGTTAATACGAAGAAGGAGCCCTTGAAACTGGGAGTACTATGTCATAATGTAATATTTCTATGTTTTTGAACATTTTGGTTGCATCTAGTCTTTACTGTGGTGAGTCACAATCAACATTTCAGTCATAAGAATTTACAAAATGTTTCTTAGTTGTTTGTATCTACTGCTCAATAGATCCCTTATTTATGGCCTTTGTCTGAGTTTCTGATTATTTCTTAAACATGATTAATGGAAGGTAAACTCTAAATCAGCAAATTAAATGGCACTATTTTGGATTTTGATGTTTATTTTTAAAAGGTGGGGATGCCAGTTTCATTCTAGCCTCAACAACAAATAATATAATTAAAATAATCACCAATATAATACATAAGAATAGCTTATTTCAGTTTCCATTTCTTTAATAATGATGTCAAACACTTGCATATGTTTGTTATTAGTATTTTTTGTCTCTGTAAAACTTGCTCATGGCCTTTGCCCATTATTTGATTAAGATTTTAATATTTGTACCCATGTTACCAAAATGATATATAAATTTAAAGCAAGTCCAATAAAAATACCAACAGCACATTCTTCACAGAACTAGTGAGAACAACTCTAACATTTATATGGAAAAAAGAGACCTAGAATAGCCAGAGCAATCTTGAACATAAAGAATAAAGCAGAAAGCATGACAATCCCTCACATGAAATTATACAACATGGTTGGTACAGGCACAAAAATAGACATGTTGACCAATGTGATAAAATTGAGGATCTAGAAAAAGCTTTAAGCAACCTTAGCAATCTAAGTTTTGGCAAAGGCACCAAAAACATATGCTGGAAAAGAGATTGCCTCTTTAACAAACAGTACTGGGAAAATTGGTTATCCACATGCAGAAGAATGAATCCACACCCATACCTTTCACTCTTTATTAAAGTCAAATAAAAATTGATCAAAGACCTAAATATTAAAACAGAAATACAATCTTATTGGAAGGTAAAATAGATAAAACTATTGAAGAGACAGGCACGGGCAAAGACTTCCTGAACTGAACTCCAATTGCACAAGAAATAGTACCTAGAATCAACAAATGGGATTATCAATTTAAAAGCTTCTGCACAGTGAAGGAAACAACCAATAGAGTGAAGGGGTAATTTACATATGGGAAAAATTTTTACCAGCTACTCCTCAAATAGAAGACTAACCTTTAATATCTAGAATACATAAAGAATTAAAAAATCAGACCTCCCCACAAAAAAACCTGATTAGAAATGGGCATTTAAAAGGAATAGACATTTTTAAAAAGAAGCACAAATGGTCAATAATTACATGAAAAAGTGGTTAGTATCATTGGCTATTAGAGAAATGCAAATCAAAACAATACTGAGATTCCATCTGACCCCAGCAAGACTGGCTGTTATCAAGAAATCAGAAAAGAACAAATGGTAGTGAGGTTATTGAGAAAAAGAAATCTTTCTACATTGCTTGTGGGAATATGAGTTAGTACAACTGCTATGGAAATCAGTATGTCAAATATCCAAAAATCTACACATAGCAATTTTATTTGACCTGGTTATTCCTTTTTTAGGTATATCCCTGAAAAAGTTAAGTCATTTAAGTGATACATGCATACTCATATTTATTGCAGTACCATGAACAATAGCTAAAATATGGAAGAGGCCTATATGCCCATCAACAGATAAATGAATAAAGAAAATGTGGTATGCATATACAATGGAGTACTATTCTGTCATACAGAAGGATAAATTTGAGTCCTTTGCATAAAAATGGATGAGATCTGATATCATAATGCTAAGTAAAAAAAATCAACCAAAAAGTTAAACAGTGCATAGAGTCTCTTATATGAGAAACACAAAATATAAATAATTTAAGGTGAAGAAAAATAACAGAGATGCTAGGTAAAAGAAAAGAGAAATAAATGGTAGGCAAAATAAAAGAGATATGGTAGGCAACAGAGAACTCTGTGGAGATGGGAAGGAGACTTTACAAAGGGGAAGAGAGGAGAACAGAGCAGGGAGAGGGAAGGAAGAGTAAAGAGCATGATGTGATGTGTATATGTACCAGTTCCCTAAAATGAATGTGATTATTATGGATCATGCATATCAACAATTTTAAAAAGTGGCAAAAATGATGGGAGAAGAGTATTAGAAGTGAGGAGGGCATTTTGATGGGGATTTAGGCAATGTGTCTTTTACTATAATAAATTTTTAAAAATTTACACATTTACTGTAAAAAAGATTTCAATTTTTTTGTTGATTGATAAGTGAAGAGTGTCAATATTCTTCTCATATTAATCTTAAGTGTGTTTGCTCCTGAAAAAATTTCACTGATACTTTAGGATATATAGAAGCTTAATATTTTCACTGTCAAATTTATTAATATTTCCTGTTGTGATTTGTTCCCATGTTTTATCCTTAGAAAGCTTTTCCTTAAATAAAGGTAGAGTTTTAAAAATTATATAAATTTTGTGCTGAGTGTATGATGTAGACTGGTACTCTGACATGTCCCCATTATAGTCATTAATTGTTCTAACTTATTTATGGAATAATTCATCCTCTGTCCTCTAATTTATGTTATTGTCCTTGCCACCAAGCCAGTCTACATTTCACAACTACATAAGGAGTCTTGAAATACTCACTGAGCCTGGCATGATGGCTCACACCTGTAATCCCAGTGCTCACCAAGGCAGGAGGATTGCTGCAAGTTCAAGGCCAGCCTGGGCTACAGAGTGAGTTCAAGGCCAGCCTGGACTGCATAGTGAAACCCTGTCTCAAACACACACACACACACACACACACACACACACACACACAATGCACTGATTCTTATTTTCCCCTTCAGAAAACTTTTGCTATTTATTGATATACCTAAGTTAAAGCCATATTTCTTATCTGTACAATGACTCATACCTTCCACTTCAGCCTTATAACTACCCTTTTGATGCATTGATGCAAACTTGTAGCTTCAGTTACATTTTCCTACAAACACAAGTTTTGTATTTCCACCTTCATATTTTTGCTTAAGCCATTTCATTCCCTCAAATGACCTTCTCCTTTTCTTCTTCTTTTTGGTATGTAAATTATGTCAGCTTTCAAGATTGTTCCAAAAGCAGAACTAGATGGACTTATCACCCAGTATTTGACTCCCACTCCAAGTTTGGTTTGGCTGCCAAAACTGATGGTGCCACGCTCTCTCTAAGAGGATGTGAGAAATTTTATTAATCACATAATGAGGCTTTGTGTAGAAGGTAAGCCAGGCTTCCAAACTGATCCAAAGAGCCTGGAGAGAGCAAAGGGCATTGCCTCAGCTTTTTGGGGTCCTTAGGCTTTCCAGAAAGGCTGGGGTATGCATGTATGCCTTGAACTTACTGCCAACTTCAAAGGAAAGGATACACGGGTTTCTTATTGGCTTGCTCAGATGTGAGTCAGAAATGCTACTGGACTGATGAAGCTGAGAGCTACCCACAGTCCAACAACAAAGGTGGAATTAGACTATTTATTATACAACCTGATGCCAACCCCACTGGCTTCCCTGATCCTGTTACTCTTCCTCAATTCCTGGTATTTAGAATTTACTATCTCATGCTACTATTTAAATTTTTAATATTTGACTTCTGAAAAGAAATTTAATTACTTTAAAGTTATACCTCTGAGGCATGAGCCATGTTTTATAAGTCCTGAAGCTTATAAAATTTGGAGGATGGCTTTGTCTATGAAATGAATAAAAAGTAGGTAAAGACCTTGCTAGAGACTATGCTTGTGAAGGGCTCTGAAGATTTAACCTCATTAGCTTAATGGAAATCTTCTTTTGCATTCCTCATGCAGTTAAAATTAAAAAAAAAAAACTATGTGCATTGAACCCCCTTTACTGGTTATAGTTCTGAACTTTTACAAATGTGTGCATAGGTTTTTTTAACTGCAAGGGACTGGGAACAGCAAGTTGATAAGAGTAAAGAATCATTCTGTTTCCCCTTTGTACCTTGGCTCTACCCCTCTAGTATAGCAACCGCTTAAAAACCACAGCTTTGCCTTACTATATTTCCCAAGCACAGTGCTCTATAGGCAGTGACCATCTGGCCGGTTTGTTGTTGTGAAAAACAACAGAGAAATAACTTTTGCTTTATGGTAAGAATGGATTCCTGGCAACGCAGGAAAATATCGAGTATATTTTCTGTAACTATTAGATAGGACACCTTCCATTAAACTAAGCCAGAACTCACAAAATTTAAAAAATTACCACATTTCTAGTGAAGATCCTCAGTGATGAAGTTTATACAATTTGACTAGCTTTTGATCCTTCCTTTCGCTTGACGTTTGACTCAATTGGCACTGCATAACGTCTTGGACTCATAGATGCTTAAGGAACGCTTGGTGATTTCAATTTATGGGCTAACTCGTGGATATGGCCAAACTCCCAGCAATATTCTTTTGAAAACAAGCCTTTTCAAAGGAGGGAAATTGAGAAGAGAGAAGAAAAAGTCTTTTCCTGAGATTGAATATTGTTATGGATTAGCTCTAGAATGTCCCCCTAAAGTCCTCACGTGTTCAGAGGTGGGGCTTTGCAATGTGATTGGGTAAGGAGGGACCAGAGCTGACTTGCCCTTAGAAGCTGGGTCTGGCCGGAGGTGGGTCTCTGGGGCGGGACCTGGAAGCGTGCATCTCCTTCCATGGCTCGTCTCTCTCTCTGCTTCCTGGCCCCCTTGAAGTGACAACTTTCCATCTGCCATGCTTCTTCTCAGCAGTACCCTTCTGCCTTGGAGTCGGCTGACCATGAGCTAAGAATGTGAGCTGAAATAAGCCCCTTTTCCTTTTCCTTGTAGGTCTCAAGTATTTTCTCCCAGCTATGAGAAGGTGACTCGACAAATACTAAACAACTCTTCTGTAACCTCGA
This sequence comes from Chinchilla lanigera, assembly GCF_000276665.1. Taxonomy (NCBI): domain Eukaryota; kingdom Metazoa; phylum Chordata; class Mammalia; order Rodentia; family Chinchillidae; genus Chinchilla; species Chinchilla lanigera. The sequence goes on from NW_004955411.1 coordinate 14,734,342, forward strand.
GGCCCCAGGATCCGCAATGATTCTGTACAGATCAGATCCGTTTTCGCCAAGCTCATGTGCCATGGGTGGATATCCACGTTGTTGTTTTCACAGCACCCTCACTACTAGACCTTACATTTTCGCTTTGTCTGAAACTGAAAATGGTTTTCCAAACAAGGAAAAGAGGAGCAGAATGCTCTTCTCACTTCCTTAAGTCTCAGTGATGAATTGTTTTCAAATATCACTGTGTACCTGACCTTCAGCAGGAAATAATTGTGTGCAGTTTGCTTATTGCAGAGCAAGAGAAGGGTCACCAACTGGGCGCTCCAGATAAAAGTCCAATTAATCTCAGAACAGTTCCTCACAGGGTAAAGAGAAGAGGCTAAGTAGGCACAGACTTTAGCTCCTGAGTGCATCTTCTTACCCTTGATTAATCGTATTAACCAAACAGTGTTAATTCAGCCATGGAGGAAGATGGGGAATTCTGTTCCTTTCTATCTTCCTGCCACTCACCTGAATGTCTAACCATCAGAGTCCTGTCATCAACCAATAGTTGTTTGTTTAGCAGAATGACAAACAGGACTGCTGGTAAGATGTTAAGAAAATCCACTCTTAGCAGCAGCTGGCAGCCAGCCAAGGTAGAATTCTCTGGAGAATCAAAGACGTTTTTATCCCCTTCTATAGGCCCGAGGATTTGAAACACTGCGATCATTTTTGGAAGCGCGGCACAGGTTTACAAAATGCCATCTTTGGTAATAGCGTCGTATAATGTCTTTTAAAGCTGGTTAACAGTTGTTGTATTCACCTTTATGCGACAGATTTATCTGCATAGACCAGACTTTCGGCTGTGGCTTATTTCCTATTGTGTGTCAAGTGATAAGACTAGTTATTTCTTGGGTTCAACCCTTGTGGGGAATTAGGTGGTTGTTCCTTTGCCCCTTTGGTTTCATTCTCCTTAATTCTCAGGCATTTACAATCATACAAATTGGGTTTGATTAGCATAAGCTCAATGTCCCACAAGAGTCGCTTAATACATTTCTTCTGCAGTCAAGTTCCACTCAGGCACATAAGCCCCCCTTGTTCATCCAGTATGTCATTCAAACAGATACCAAAGAGAGATGCGCAGATCTTTGGCGCTGGTACTGACAAAGGCGTAAGGTTGCAGTGTGAGGCTTAGAAACCAATGCTGTGATACTGACAACAGTGTCCGGTAGAGGCCACAGACCTTCTGTTTCAGCTGTCCTTAGCACCTGCTGTCAGCCCAGTTAAGGACAAAAATGTTAACAAAGAAGTTGCAATTGTTTTCTGAAGAGAACAAAGTCTCTAAAATTTAACAAATAAAGAGAGACTTTCTTGCAGCATGAAAATGAATCTCCTGGCTCTCCAAGGCTAGGAACTGCAGGGCGAAGGAGATTCTCTTTCAAGTGGTATGTGGCTTTTTTCTTTCATGATAACACTGTGTATTTTGTGATTTTTGCATGGGAGGTATTTAATTTTTTTTAAAACTTTATCTGTGGGTACCCTTTGAGATCTCGTTTGAAGTTAGAACTACCAACCCAGGTGCTCTAAGAACTACTACATTCTGTGCTCAATGTTTTTTACTACACAGAAAACAGCCGAACAGCAAGACGTGAAGACTAGCTTGTGGATATGAATGCTCAAGGGAGACTTTAAACCTCCGTCGGCATCAGGATCAAGATAGACATGATTCCTTGTTTCCAGTTTCTGTAAAACAGGGTCCATTTCTCAATCATCTCTAAATTAGAAGCTTAGCCCTCCGGGGTCTCAATATTTTGTGGGTGAGGGCCTCATTTTTAGATTACCCATGTTGGATAGTCCCGTTAGCTCTCTGCAGACCTCAATGCAGAATTTCAAATCCTTTTGGGTTGGGCAGAAACTTTTAGGGGAAAGCCAGCTTTGGGACCACAAATCACCCAGGGCCCTGCTCTGATTGCGTCTTAAGGAATTACAGAAAACTTCATTTTGTGCCTGCTTCTTGATGCATCTGAATTTTCTTTTTCAAATGTTAGCTGACATTTCAGTTGTCTCAAGTGGCGAGTGTTCGAAAGACCAGGAACTGATCTTGGAACATCTCTACTTCTCTGCTAGGCCAGCTTATTCTGTTTAGTCAGTGTTTAGCCTCCATTAGCCGGGTTTAGCCTTTACTATTCCAGGATACTGTGGCTTTTGCACTGCTAAGGCTTCTTTGGCTTTACTTCAGTTTGTATTTTGCTTCATCACAATTCCCCCTGAAAATTATTAAAGAGGAATAACAATTCCAAGATTAGTCATTCAGGTTTATAGTTCTTCAATCACTGATCTTGTCAAGATGTCTTCCTTGGATTTAGCCAGGTGCTTAGTGGGTACTGTGTGTTGGGACAGGGAAGTGTGGGACCATGACATATAAAATAAGACCTCATTCCTTAGCAGGGCCGTGAGCAGGTTCCTTCCCATTTAAGAAGTTATGGAAAGGAGCCATAAAACATTTTTCATACAAACACATGTAAAAATAGTAATCTCCTCTCCCCTTGAAAACAAACAAGGGCCAGGGATATAGCTCAGTGGCACAAGTGCTTGCTGGGCAAGTGCAAGGTCCTCAGTTCAATTCCCAGTACAGGAAAGAAAAAAGACAGAAAAGAAAATTGTTTTGGATATGGCACAGTGGCATAAGTGTCTGCCTGGCAAGCAGAAGGTCTTGAGTTCAATTCCTGGTACCAAAAACAAAACAAAACAAAACAAAAACAAACAAACAAACAAGCAACATACCAAAAATGGTTGGATGAGATCTAAAGTAGAGATTTTCTTTTTTGCAAATTATTCCCTAAAGTGAGGTGGATGGTTATTGTGATATAATAACAAATACCCAAAAGATAATCCTACACTAGGGATTTTAGTATCAACATGGTCTTAAAACACTCTGCTCATGTCTTTTTAAAGATAGTGAAATTATTGCAGTTACTACATGAAAATCAAAATAGACTCACCAGAATCAGCATAAGAACTCTATTAGCATCTTTGATTAAAAAGTCCTTTCTAAGTATTAACAAATATTCAGGAATTTATTTAAAATACACATTTGCATTGCTGCATTAATACAATAACAAGTAAAATAAGGGTCAACATTGACTGCTATCTCTACATCTGCTGCTACTTCACAGCTAACTTGTTAGAAGAGTCTGTAGGCACAGCCTCTAACTTTTCTGCCTCCTCTGTTCCTCTCAGTCCACTCCAATTTATAATCCTTAGCACCACACAGGAGCTTCACAAGAATGGAAACTTCACTGGAATAGAGATCTTGTCTCTTTTACTCAGTAGGGTAGCTCCAGCTTTAAGGACAGTGCCAAATAGGTTCTCAATAAATGCTTGTTTCCGGGGATGTAACTCAGTGGCACAGCGCCTGCCTGGCAAGTGCTAGGTCGTAAGTTTGATTCCAAAAAAATTTTTGTTAAAGAAATGAATGCATACAATGGCATATCAACAACCCATTAAAATGATGGTACTTATGAAGAGGTTTAAATAATATAGGAAAATGGTTATGGTAAAATGCTAAACAGAAAAAAAGGATAGAAAAGTGGATTTTTCATGTGATCTCAGCTATTACATTGCATGGAAAAAAGACTGAAGCAAATATCCCAATATGTTAGCAGTAGTTTTGTGGAGTGGGATTAGAAATGACGATAATTTTCTTTTTGTCTATTTCTTTCTATTCTGTCAAACTTTTGTATGAGTAGGTTTTATAAATAATCAAAACTTGCATCAAAGCAAACATAAAGAACACAACACAATATTTCAGTATACCTTACATTGAGGCTCAAATAACAGGGTGGTGCATGCCTGCAATTCCAGCATTTGGGAGGCAAAGGCTGCAGGACTGCCCAAGTTTGGGGCCAGTTTGGGCTACATAGTAAGTTCCAGGCTAGCCTAAACTACATAAGCAAGACCCTTTCTCAAAAAACAAAACAGAACAAAACAAAACAGCAAATTTTATTGTAGTACTTATGAACATAATACACTAGGTAAGATTACATTTGGCTAGTGAGATAAATTGTTTAGAGAATAGATTTACTGTTACTTATCATTGTAATTGCTTCAGTATCATTTTTCCAACCAGACTGCAATCATCTGGTATATTAGTTACTTTACCATTTCTAGGACAAAATACCTGACACCTACAACTTAAAGAGGAGAGGTTTTTTTGGTTCATGGTTCTGGAGGGTTCAGTCTATGGCTGGCTAGCTCCAAGGCAGAAATGGCTTAATCATAGGGTATGGCAGAGGACAGCCACAGTCTCATGTCAGCCAGGAAGCAAAGAGAGAGGGAGGAATAGGGACAAGGACACATCATTCCAGGCCACGCTCCCTCTGTCATCCAGGTCCCACCTTCTAACACATAAGACTATGGGGGGACATTTTAGGTCTAAACCATAACACCTTGCTATTACACAGCAGCTACAACAATAGGCATAAGTAGGTCATGACCGTGTGTGGCACATACATTATCTCAATGAAGCATCACACCAATCCTCTCCTGTTATTCTTACCAAATTCAGATGAGAAAACTTGAACAGTGCATCTGGAACTCATCTGGAGCCGTGCTGCTAATAAGTAGTCCAGATTAAGTGCAGCTCCTAGCGTTCTTAGAACCATGGTTTTCATTGATTAACACCCTCCAGAGTAGTCTATGCTGAGCACAGAGGTATGATTCCAGAAACAGTTTACAACATGTACTGAGAATTGACCACTGCAGGAATTATCAGGGACTGCGGTACACTTCATTGTAGGTGTGTTATTTTCCCACTTGATTGGCAGAAGCAAAAATGAGTTGATGCCTTGTTTGGATCAGAGTGAGTATTGGAATAAAATGAGATTAACCTAATGAAAATAATTTGGAGATTAGTTGTTATTGCAGAGAAATGTATAAAAGCAAAGTATGGTTCAGGTTAAAAATCGGCACTTCACACTGATCACTGCTTCCACATGGGTAGAACTGGGCCATAACACCCTGTGGCTGCAGTTGGGAAGTTCAACTGAGAGGGAGGACAGGTAGCATCACAGCAGTAGCCATGGCCCTTTGCCTCAACAGCCTGTGCGCATGTCATTAGGAAAGAAAAGAAAATTAAATGGGCATGGTGAAAAAAAAAAGTACAAAAGAGAATACAGTGAAAAGTCAATCTCCACCCTCAACCCTCATTTCTTTTCTTAGAGGCAGCCATTATTAACAGTTTCTTGAGTGTTCTTCTAGGAACATTTTATGCATAAAATTATATATTCAGTATTTGTGTGCATGCCCTTTGAAATGCATACAGTATCAAATTACACCCACCTCTGGTTCCTTCCTCTGAATCTGTCTTGGCAGGGTTGCCATATACGGTTGTGCACGGGGCACTTGGCAAGGGGAGGGAAGGATGAAAGTCAGTGAACTGCTCTCTCTGGTAGAGTCTAGGTCTGCTGCAAGGGACTCCATTTCGTTATTTCCATGAAGCCGCCATTGTAGGCTCTGAGTTTGCCCACATCATCACCGGGAAGTCTACTTCCCCCTTTTTCCTCTTTGAAAGTATTTTGTAAGAGTGAATAAACAACACTTTAACTTGGTTCCTATTGGCGGACATTCGATTCTTTCTCATTTTTGCTCTTAAGGAAAAATGCTGTAACAAATTTCCTGTTCTAAACATCTTTGTGCACCTGTGTGAGGAGTAAGTTTGGGGATGCCATTGTTTGAGATTCTGAAACATTGGGTTTTGAGTGAGAAACAAAACATGTTGATTTAAAATGCCTTGACTCTGGAGGCATTTCTGTTTTAATTTTTGTAAGCAGTGCCACAGATTCTCACCCACTGTCAGCCTTGGTAATTGACTTCCAGCAGCTTCAGGAAGTGTTTGCTCTCTTCTCTTGGAGCCTAATCATCCCCTGCAGGTGTCTTTCTTTTCCAAGTGGCCCTCACCTCTCTGTAAGCAGGGTGCTAGACTGAGCCACAGCTCTTCCTTGTTCTTGGGCAGGTCCTCACTCACTGAACTTCAGAAGACTCAGAATTTCTCCACTGATTTCCATGAGAGGGAGGGGTTCATTCTCATCCCTATGAAGCCCTTGGTTTTCATGCTATTAAATGTCAGTGAATCTGAATCTCCCAAGTACAGAGAAACCACCTGCCCAAAGTGAAGGGAATTCTATGAAAGAATGTTTATTCCCAGAGGCAATGTGTTGCAGTCAAGAGGTCAAGGCTTATTTATTTATTTACTTATTTTCATTGCTGGGGATGGAGCCCAAGGTGTACTCATACTGCCAAGTGCTCTCACTGAGCTGCACCTTCAGGCTAGCCAGAGCCTTTAGAATCAGTAAACGCAATAAGGACTAGAATGTTGCCTCTGCCAAGCTTGATAATGGAGTTAAGAAAAGGAATTTGTATGTAGCAGGCAACGATGATGATGACATTGGTGGTGGTAGTGATGACGATGATGCTGATCTTGGGAACTCTGTTTTAATCTCTTCTGGGAACTGCGCCAAGTGTTCTATAGATGTTAACTGATGTCCACCCTATATTATAAGCATCTACCTCCATGTAAAAACCAAGAGCAGAGAGGTGAAATCACTTGTTCCACGATTTGCAGTTATGAAGGGGTAACGCTGCCTTATAAACCCCAGGCTCCTCGATCCTTCCACTGAGGTCCCTTTCCTAGATAAGTATGGTAAAACTTTTTGTTGAAGGGGGAAGTAAGGATTGCTTTTAATGATGTTCTGAGCAGTGAGTTACATAGGTTCCTTCTTTCAGTTTTCTATAGACCATTTCTTTTCAACCAATTCGCATATACTGTAGCATTTGAATTTTAAGAATATCTTTGGTCAAGAACAATACAAAGTTGGCTTTTTTATGATAGGTACACTTTCAGGAGGTTTGAGTATCTGAAAAATTAATAAAGAAGTCCTTGTAAGGAAATTTTGATCTAGGATTCTATAAAAATGTATTGTCACAAGGAAGGAGTACTGTGTTGATCTTTTCTGTAGCCTTGATTATTTTACTGTGCTCTATGTGTTTTTCTCAGTGTGTACTTCAACCCTAAAGAAACTTTTCTGTATTCTTTATCCTTTGCCTTCATCTTTCCACCTATGAAACATAGAGGGTTCTTAATTCCTTCCTCCAATGATAAGTCAGAATCTCGGCAGCTTATTTCTCTTATCTCACTGCAACTCCATGGTGGTAGACTTTCCAATTTCTTATCTCTTTTTTTTGAGAAATATGATTTGTAGGATATCTTTGGGGATAGGAAGAAGTAATATAAGGCAGTTGTGGGGAAATGAGTCCATGAATCTTTGCCTGCCTGGATAGGTACGTGTGCAGACCATTGCACGTGTGACAATGGCTTACCCTCTGAACTGGATCATTTCTTATACATGTTGGTATAATGTCAGAAGGAATCACTTCAGTAATACTGTTATTCAAAATGGTAAAATATCCTCTCACTGATTCTTTCTAAATAACATCTTCCTTCTTTTTAGATGAATCTACCCATGCTGATCAGGTTAATGGACAAGTATTTAACATTTTTGTGAAAACGTTACCTTCTCTTGTGAAAGCTTAACTTTTGGTGCAACTTGATGCAGCTTAAACATTGAATAAGCACACTATTCATATACACTCAATGTACACATCTATGGACTGCCTAATGTGTATGAATCATGGCACAATGTGGATATGGTGCATAAAGTAATGACTCCAATCCATGCGGATATGGTTTGCCAGATAAAATATAGAATGTCTGATAAAATACAGGATAAAATCTGAATTTTAGAGAAAGAACCATTTTTAAAGTATTGGTACCTTCTGTGCAGTATTTGGGACATATTTTACTAAAAATTACTCACTGTTTATCTGAAATTTAAAGTTAACCGGCATGTGTATTTTAATTTGCTAATTCTGCAAGCTCTCATTGTGGGAGATTGATATATCAGTAATTACAGGACATTGGGGTAAGCGCCAGGATGGGGCTCTTCAAAACATTCCAGCAGCTATTTCCATTGTTTGTGGAGAAGAGACTCTGGTAGGGAATGAAGGGAATGCTGATCACAGGATGTGTCTCCAGGCTGAGGGGCCACAGAGGGAGGACCATCACAGCGCCCTGTTCTTTGATCCATGGGAAAAGTCAAGCAGAGGTTTGTGCAAATTGTGTTGTTATGGTTTGGACAAGATACGCACCCCAAAGCTTATGTGTTGGGAGCTTGGTTCCCATAGCAGCAATGCTCAAGGATGATGGGCTTTTAAGAACTAGTTGGATAATAAGGGCCTAATTGCACCAGTGGATACCCATCGATGGACCTGAAATTTGATGGCATTATTAAGAGGTGATGGGCTTTAGGAGATGGGGGCCTTGCTGAAGGGAGCGGGTCATGGAGATGTACACCTGAGACCTACACCTTGTCTTCAGCACCTTCTTGGGTTCTCTCTCTCCCTTTGTTTCCTGGCTACCATGAGATGAGCAGCTTTACTCCACTGAGCCCTTTCACCATGGTATTTCTGCCTGGTCACAGGCCGGAAGTAATGGAGCTTGCAGACTGTGGGGCTGGATCCTTAGAAGCCATAAACCAAAATAAATTTTCCCCATCAAATTGATTTTTTTCACCTAATTTGCCACAGAAACACATTTGTGTAATCTTATATGTAGATAGGTTAAAATTTTCCCTGCTCCAGATCCCTTTTCCACAGACAACCAGCCTCAGGAAAACCATTGGGATTGACATTTTAGGTGCCTACTGGATCAGATATTTATTTGGAAAGTTTAGTTGCCATGACCTTCTCTGTTTCTAGCTATCAAAGAAATGAAGAACAAATATTTGTTCAGTAGCTATAGTTCTAAAATATAATACTCTTGTTCACCTAGAAAAGACAAGGGAAAAAGCGACAAATGAAATAACATCATCAAATAGCTTCCTGTTCTTGATCAGCCCGGGGTGTGTGTGAAGGGAGAGGCAAGGTAGGGATTGAAATATGGATTGGGAAGGAATTGAAGTTCATCACCACAGCATACTTGGCAGTTGCTTTCAAGTGATTTGACTGTGGTATTTAAATGTTAAGGGGGTATATAGGCTCCATGGGGCCAGTTGGCATGAGTGGAGAGGATGAGGACATCCAAGATTGAGACTTGGAAGTGAAAAGGTCATTTGTTAACTGATTACATTTCAGATTGGAAGAGAAAACTAAAGGAATTCTTCCAAAACTGGAAAACTTGCACATGGAAATTTCTGGGGCATGTCTGCAAAAATAGGGCAAAGCAGTGGTTTGAGATAACATCTTGGATAACTCAAGGACTGTCCTACTTTTGACTGAACTACTCAGGAATTCAGAAAATTGTTTCACAGAAATTCCATTCTTGCAATCATATTCTGCCAGGGGCTTCCAGCAGGTGGTATATTAGGGAAAATATTTACACAAAAGAAGATAAAGAGTCATTTTCTTTTCCTTCTAATCCACGTTATACCTTAATTGCCTTATGGAAAAATCCTTTTTGGTCGGCCTTATTCCTTGCATGGAAATATAGATCACGACTGCTGAAAATGTCATTGCAATCTTCTGCCGCAGAAGGAAAATGCATTATTGTTGGGTTGGGTGTTTTAGAAAAGGTTTCTGCAGAGGCTGAATATGTTTATCTAAAATTCACAGAAGTGCCTCAGGTTAAAACCTTAAATAAAAATGAAATTATTTACCTGGAATCTGCTTCACTCTCTGTTGTTCCTTTCCCCCCCCCACTCTTTGTGATCTTAATTATTTTAATGTGGCTCTGCATAGATGTCGTATTTTCTACCGACTTCCTGCTTTTAATTACTCTTAATTCAGTACCAGGAGGAGAAATTGTTTGATTTTGTCTCCTCTGTGTGGAGATCTGGCAGGGTAGGCATTTCCACCTGCATTTCCTTTCTTCCTGAATTAAGAGGCAACTATGGTCCTGACTTCCCAGGGGAAGATAATGGGGAGAATGTAGAAGACAAGGAGTGTTCACTGGAGGTGATTTCCCTGCGTGTTGCTTCCTCCTCTTGTAAGTTATCTCTTTATTGCACAACCACAGATCCTTTTCAGGGTCTCCAGAGGCCGCAGAGGGATGGCTCGCTGCCTCAGGCAGGCACAACCAAAGTTAAATTCTAGCCCCAAATAACCATTCCAGGAAGGACTCCATAATCTTTTGTTGGTAATAATAAATAAAGTTCTCAAAGATGTTCTGCTACGTTTTATGGTCGACATTTATAGCCAGTTGCTAAATCACCTAAACAAGCTAGGTATACATCGTTCCCAAAGATAAGTGTTACCTAACAGAGTTGTTTTTTAATCACGTTCCACTTTTACTCTTAAGATGTAAAAACACGTATCTGTTTCCAAAGGTGTTCAGGTCTATTAGAGTTAAGATTGCACATGGATTTTTAATAACTTTGTTAGTCTTAATGTTGAATACTAAACTTATATTTATACAGGCAAAACACTATAACCACTACCTGGTGAGCAAAGCCTAGAGCACTTCACTTCCTGTACTGAAATAATTGAGGAGAAATTACCCAGCTAATTTCTTTAGATCTCCTTTTGGATAAGGAAGTAGTTCCCTGTGTCTAGCTTTAGTGTAAAAAAAAAAAAAAAAAAAAAAAAGACAGAGTTGGATTTCACAGTCATAGTTTCTTCCTCTTCCTAGGCTATTGAGACCATTTCATTCTTACTTTTAAGTGGCCAGTGCTCCAGAACTGGAACTGTATTCCAGCTCTCAAATTAACACTCCTGACAGTAGTCATTTTCACAATAGTGTGAATAAAGTAAAGCTTCAAGATTTATTTTAAAGGACTCTTGCCACTTTAGGGCTTTCTGATTATGGGATGAGTTTAGGCATTTCTGGTGTGTCTGAGCAACTGTAACACGTTTTGGGGACTGGAGATTCCTGAATCCCATTCCACAACTGGCTTTACTTACCCTTTTGTTTCCTCTGCTTTAAACCAGGAAGAGAAGACAATTTCTTTGGTCCCATTTTCTTTCTTTTTTTTTTTTTTTTCCTCCAGTACCGGGAACCGAACTCACGACCTTGCACTTGCCAGGCAGGCGCTTTGCCGCTGAGCTAAATCCCCAGCCCCTTGGTCCCATTTTCTGTCTCTAAGAACATAAAAAATTATTTCTTGTTCCATAATAATAATCTCTTCTTGTTTACTGTTTACATACATAAAGGTATAGTTTGTTGGTAACTCAGGTGACTCACAAAGATCCCATGGGTGAATAATTCTTATAACCCAGTGTACTGAAGAGAAAATCAGGGCATGAAAATGTTCAGTAACTTTCCCAAGGACAAGGAGGGGGAGCTGCTAATATGGGAGCCAGGTCAGTCCAGGCAGTCTGGTCTACTCCTAAGTACTTCATCCAGATGCCCCTCTAGTAGTTAAGTACTCTGATGCCTTTAGGTTTTTCCCACAACAGTTATTTTTAAAGGTTGCATGGTTTCCACGGTGTGCTAAAAATGTTTCCCCCTAAATCTAAATATAATTGTTTTAGTGAGTATCTGGTCTAGCTTGACCAAAGGATTTGTTCCCAGCCCTTGTGCTTTATCTTTCATTATTAGAGCCCAGGATCATTGATTTATTTTTTCTCATTCCAAACTCCAAGCAGTGTTCATCAGGTTTATAAGACATATTTAATTTCAAGTTTTCAGCAGAGGCATTCATGTCCCATTAATATTTAGTTTGAGACCCATGATGACCCTTTGTGCTCATTTCGCTTTTCATCTCCAAATCTTGTATGGTAGACTTGGCATTTGTGGACATTGCAGTAATGAAATATTGTGGGTGTGTGACTACAAATCGGTATTTTTAATTTTACTGAAACATAGACTTGAGGTTCCACAACTGTTAGGACAGCGTCTAGAACCAGGCAGGAACAAATGCTTGCTCTGTCATTGTAGCAAGTCCCAATGAGATTTTTTACCTTGAACTTGAAATCCCCCGGCCTTAGCCTCCTGAGTAGCTGGATAACAGGTATGTGCCACTATTTCTGACTAGAGTTCATTTTAAAATGACACATTGGAAGCACCGTGGATTTTAGAAAGACATGTTTGGAAACTATCCACAGAGTTATCTTTCATGGAAAAATGTTATTTGCAGCACTCATTGTTTGTGTATCTGTTCTTTAATACATTGGTTTTCATATATTTTTGGAACTTGTAAGTTTCAATTTCTTGAGTTTTGTCATTCAATTTGTTATCACACAGTCTGTATTTTTAACTTGCAGGAGAAAACAACACTGAATGACCCAATAATCTCCTGCTAGGTAGCTTTTTGGACGCCTGGGATTTGAAAAGGTGCTTCACTTTGATTAGAAGTGTGTCCTGTTATTCTCTATTAACCAAGCACTAGATAATTATTAGCAACATCTTCTAGGGGTTGATAAGCCTTTCAAGGGTGGCTAATTCATTCTGGAATCCCCGCGGAGATGGTCATTAAGAAATATCAGCCCGTGAGGAACTGGAAATCTGCTCTCCTTGGCACAGAATCAAGACCACTTTATTTCTTTGGGGCTTAAAAAAAAAATCAACCAAAACTGAAAGATTCCCTCAAAGGCCCAACAAAACAACAACAATGAAGACAAAAGTTTGTCTGTCAAGCAGTGCAGGCTTGAACCAACTGCAGCTAGGTAAACACCATTTTGTGTAAGCCATTTCTACCCACCCTCTGATTCTTTTGCCCCATGGTGGTTCCTTGGTAGACAGCAGGTTGGCTATTGGATCTCTGTTTGATCTACTGTCACTAACTTATACCTGTGGACAACTGAGATTGTCCTGCTGGTTGAGATACTTGTACTCAGCTGTGGCTGTCACATGCTTGTCAGAAGTACGGAAAAACACAGCATTTAGGAGTGTTTTTCACCATGTATTCAAAGACCTGACATTTTTTAGGTAAATAACTTTCAAACAACAGCCAACTTTTGTGAGATGAGTGAAAGTGGCAATTTAGATGTTTATGAGCTACTGTAAGTCTTTTCTGCATAGAGCTTTGAAAAAAAATGTTTTCAGATCTTTCTTCCTTTGCACAGCTCCTAAATACTTGGAAACAACTGATTTTAGACGATTACACATAGTGTCTTCAACTATTTATTTAGAGAATGTCACCTCACATCATATTTTTTAATTTTAAAGAAATGAAGCAAAATTCACATTTTAAAGTCATTTGTAACAAAGTAAGGTAGTACGCTGCTTGCCCCAGCCCTTGTATATAGGTCACATTAGGAGTTTCCATTTGGAAATTCATACACGGGTTTCCCTTTGAGACAGAAGGTAGGAGGACAAGTTAGATTACTTAAGGGTATCTCAGTGATTACAGCCAGGGAAGTGAGGGACTGGCTAGCCCACAGACTCTTGAGAGTTGTTCTTCAACTTCAGTGAGCATCAGAGGCACCCAGTAATCGTGTCATAAAAAGCTATTCTCGAGTCTCTTTTGTATAGGTTCTGATTCAACAGATATGGCATGGATGTTGGCAATCTATGTTTTCCAGTAAGCACCCCAGTAACTTGGATATGCATGGCTGAGAGCAGTGATGGCGAACCTTTTAGAGCTGTCAGTGACATGGTCTGCTGTGGCACAAATGCCGTAGGTTCACCACCACAGGGTGTGAAATACTGATCTAGGGCTTCTTATTATGCAACACTGTAAAGTTCTTGAAGCAAGGAAAGAGACTGTCCATTGCAAACCATGTTAATCTTTTAAATAAGAAAAGATGTCTCTTTTGATCCAGAACTATGTGCTTCAGGCTGAGTTCTTTAGAAGCAGAGCCTCAGATGGGCATCTGGGTGTAAATGATTTTTTTGCAATGGTCCCAGGAGAAAAGGAGAAAGGGAAACAGGACAGGAGAAAGCAAGGAGCTAAGCAAGGATGTGATCTGGAGGCCAGTGTTAGTCTCATCTTATGGGAGCACAGGGTATAAATTATACTGCATAGTTGGTGCTACCCTGAAGAAAAGAGGGCAGACTTTTTTATAGCTTATGAGTCAGTTGCTGGTTATGAGCTGCCCTGGTGTGGATGTTGACATAGCCTTCTACAGAATGTGACTCTGTTTCACCCAAGGCAATTCTCTTGGAAGAAAGCCTTGGAACCCCTAGGAACCAACACTCTTTGCAGTTGAACAATGGGTAGATAAGGCAGGTAGTATGAATATAGAAGGGCACTCTAGGCCTACACTGCACTACAACAATGGAGAATCACACAAGAGCCTTTTCACAATGTGGCTCTTGGTTTTGGTCACTCTGACCACTCTTGTTATAGTATTTATTAAGCTTGGTGCTCTTATGATGCTTTGGTAGTATTACAAGGGAATATATTCCATTTATATGTATGGTCCATCCATATATGTCGGCTTTTTAAAAAATATTTTCCTTCCTGCACTTTAGAAGGACTTGTCATCCTGAAGCAAAGTACAGAAAATAGGGCACTCTCCTTTGTCAGAGCTATTTCTTATCAATAAGAGGAGCAAAGATTTCACATATTGAATTATGGATCTTCAGGCTACAGCAAAATCTTAATTTGTTTTACTCAAAACTACATTTATAGATGATCCTGTGCCATTCTTCTTGGAATGATAATGTTTGTGAGCGTGTATTCCCTTGTTCAGGACTTTCAATGAAAAATAAGATGTTCTGGAAGCTATTGAAATGGTTGTCATTGGTTACTTGGCTTTATTAAATAAGACAGCCTCTTCTAGCTTGTGTTCTGTGGAACATTCATGTTTTCTGTACGGTGTTCTGAAAAAAACAAGTTCTATGTTTACATCATTTTGGCAGCAGTCTGTGTATAATATTCCCCTGTTGGAGAGTCATGAAGCACCTTGGCCTAATAAAGGTTCTAAATATTCTGTAGGAAAGAATCCTTCCAATCTATCTTTAATCAGTTGATTCTCAAACCTATTTTCTCACAGAGCAGTCTCCTGTCATGGATGCTTCCTTCCTTCATGTCTTTTTTTTTTTTTTAGAATACATGTTATTATTTTACAGAACTGATGTTCCATAGAATGGTTTGGGGAACACTGAAATAAAACATTATACCCCATAATGGTTACCAGTATGTTGGTAAGGAGCAACAAACGGGCTTCGTGCTTTTAGTTAGTAAAACCACCCCCAACGTCTTACCTACAATGCAATTCAAGTGCAAGGCAGATTGGGAATCAGGGCAGTCTGATGAATAAATATGAGTTGTTTTCTATGCTGAAGGGGCTATTAAAACAGTAACGTATCTAATGAGGCCTTACTGTAAATATATTAACCTTCATAAAACCTTTTACTTAGCCTAACCTACAATTACTTAATGGATACTGAGTTTCACAAACAGCAAGTCCCCAGCCTCAAACACTTATTAAGTATCTGTTCTTTTTGGAGTGACTTTGCCAAGGAAAATCATGCAAGATTAAAAAGATAGAACATTAAAAATTCAGCCAAGACACACCAGGGCTGCCCTGATGATAACAACTGTGGTGCACTGTTTCTAAATTCATGTAGGTTTCCGTGTTCTTGGCCAGGGTTACCCTGCCATTTCCCACCATTCTTTCATTAAAAAATTATTTGGATTGTCATGGCTATGTTGCATTTCCTTTTTGTATAAGACAAACCTTCTGTGAGTTGTATTCTTCTAAGGAATTCTGAATTGTAAAAAGACAGTGGTAGATGAATATTTATTTGGAAGAGAAACTGGGCCTTTTACATTTTGTACAGCACTTCACAGTTTTCAGAAAATGCCCCTCCTCCTCCACCTATCACTTCTACTCAGAAAAATCCCGTGAGAATGGCAGTATTATAAACACCATAAAGGTGACTAAGAACTCTTGGAAGGCAGCCTTCCAAGAGTTCAGAAGCTTAGTTGTCATTTACTTTGACCCTTATCCCAGGTGACAGGCTCTCCACGGTTTTTTGTTTTGTTTTGTATTGTTTCAGCCTAAGAAAATTTTAGAAGCAACCCAGAAGCTCTTTTCCTCCCTGGCTCTTGCCTCCTTTATGCTTACTTATGCTAAGCCAGCTTAGCATCCAGGCCCAGCCACAAGCTTACTGATTCCTGATTCATTGCTTAGCAATCATCATTCTCGGATCACAGGAGGGTGGTAACACTCCCACGTGCTGGTGTGCACGTGTGTGTGCACGCACATATGTAAGAGTTTGTGTGGGTGACGAAGTCAGCATCCATATTTGACATACTGTTGGATTTCCTGCTGAGGAATAGGAACTTTATTAGGAAGCCAGAGGACCTAGGACCTTGGATATTTTAGACAGGGAAGGAGAAATGCTGGAGCTGCCGCATACACATAGCAGATAGATGATGAGAGTCTGGAAAATGGGTATGTCTGAAACAGTAGAAAGGACAGGGCACATGTGAATGAGATTCCTGCAGTAAACTTGAGTAGTCTGGGTGGAAAAGCAGGGACGAGCCTGGGTTTGGGTAACGTCACCTCCTGCTCGTGCATGGTTATCTTATACCACTTCGCGTTCTTTTGCTCTTTTTTCTCTTACGTGTTTCTCTGATGTTTCTAGCTTCGGTGGACTTTAATGCTATTATCAGGGAGAAGAGTGAGGGAGGGAACTGGGGAGTGGGAGAGTAAAAAAGAAAAATTTAGTCCATGCGAAGCTTGAAGTGAAATATTTAGAAAGCAGCTTGAAATATCAGTCTGAATTAGAGAAACAGAAAAAACATCTGAGATTTAGAGCCAGAGCCCAACAGTATAGAAAGACTTAGACACGGAGGAGAGCATCTTGGGAGAGTGTGGTGTTGAAATAAGTCAGCCCCTGCAACTCAGGTGTATGAGAAACACCACAGGTTTTCATCATGCACAATTTAATTTCATGCTGAAGGGCATCCCCCTTTTAGTCTGGGGTTGGGGGATGTAATTCTATTTGTTTGGTTTTTACCCTCATAGATAGTACAGAGACTTCTGGGTTCAGATTGGTTATCCGGTCCTTGGTCTTCTGTCCAAGTACATTACCGCTAATGTTGCCTTATTCCCCCCAGCCCCAGATCCCTTTTCCTCTGCGAGAACTATGCTATGTTGTCTGCGCCTTTGTGTGCCTACCTTTAGCCCCACGTACTTGGGTTTTTGCAGTTAACATCATGGCCCATAAGAAAGCATGGCTGCCCTGACACCCTTTGGCATGTCTCTTCCCTTCTCTCTTCCCTCTAGTCCGGGATCATCTCCTTCTATCCTGCAAAAGGTGGGGAACGAGAGATGAAGCCCATGCTCTACTGCTTCTCACACTCTCTCCCACCTTCTCCCCAAACCATTAAGTGCTCTTAAGGTCTTAAACATGTTTTCTGGGGCCTTGAGTGGGAGCCATATGGACTCGCTGGCTCTGTCTGGTGCGGCCCTGATACGTGCTTTCCTGAAGTCGTGGAGTGTTAAAACCACTACAGCAGATCGAACTGGAGAAAGGAAACAAATCGGGAGAAAGGAAGAATATCTCAAAATACTGAGATATTCCAACCACGGAGCTAAAGTAAGAAGAGAGAAACCAAGAAGGGCTATGGGCTACAGAGTGAGGCACCAAGAGAGAACAGAAAAATGGCATCCAGGAAAAAAGCTCTTGAGAGGATGCAAATAAAAGCTGCACTCAGAGGAAGACAAGACACAAGGGAGACAGGAGAACGGCAAGTGGGGGGCAAGTGGGATCAGAGCTGAGTGTTTCCACACACACGTGTGGCCTGGTCTGTGGTTGGGGAAGCATGGGTCAGATTAGCTTCAGATGGAGCCACGTCCATTTTGTTTATGACAGTGTTGTGGCCTGGAAGTGTTTTCCTACTCTTACCTCTTATGGGTTTCTCTAATGATCTCCCACCTGAACTACAAGTTCCGGCGGGGAAAAGCAATGTATCTTACATTCTTATACTCTTATCCCCTAGCACAATATCTGGCACATAGTGGCTGTATAATCTAAATTTAGTGAATGAAAACTAAAGTTTTCAAAGAGGATCAGGATTTTGTCTGCTCACCAATTGGACTGAAAGGATGTAATATCTCAGAAGAATTTCCCTCCCATGCTATGTTGGACTGAAGTGAGAGTGCTGGGGTGCATGTTCTGAGGTCTAGTAACCTTGCTGCCTTGTTTCCAGTGATAAGGTTGGTTAGCACCATTGGTAGTAGAGTGATCTGTATCCTAATGTAGACACTGGGCTCATAATATATTTTGGAAAAGTTTTAACTCATGGGTACAATTCACAAATAAAGTCCTCATAGGTATACATACAATCTCCACATAAAGCACTAGGAGAGAAAGTGGTGTAAAAGAGGAAGAGTTACAAACAATCAAATCATATTTTTAAATA
Organism: Chinchilla lanigera; assembly: GCF_000276665.1. NCBI lineage: Eukaryota > Metazoa > Chordata > Mammalia > Rodentia > Chinchillidae > Chinchilla > Chinchilla lanigera. The sequence goes on from NW_004955411.1 coordinate 14,752,617, forward strand.
CTTGCATTCTAGGAGAGGAGGATAAGACAAGTCAAGAAATAGGTGCAATTCATGGGGGAAAAAAAGTACAGATGTTTTAAAAAATAAAGAAATGGGGTAGGGAGGGTTCTATTTAAGTAAAATCAAAAATTATGCACAATTTCTCCAATTAAAATTCCAATGAATGATTCCAATTGAAAATTGTTTCACTGAATTGTGCAAGATGACATTTAATTTTTATAGTATACTTATCGTTTGCAAAAAAAGTCTTCAGAACACAAAATAAGAAAGTTTAAAGTGAGGTCTAGGCTATGCTAATGGTTTATTTCCCAAGAAAGAAGATTTGAGAGGAGAGATTTTTGAAGAAGAACCAGGATTTGCTGTTTCCATTTATGGTGAAGTGTATGATTTTTGCCAAGGAATTACACACAGCAGACTGAATCTTTTTTTAGCTACTAAATCAAAGTTGGAGCGATACAAGGTTTGGAACCATCTCACCTGTGTTTGAAATTGCTCATGAAGCTTTAGGTGAAAGGTGATATGTAAATCCAAATAAATACCCTTGTTATTTCATTACTGTTGTGATGAGTTATATTGTCAGGATCACAGACTGCTAGAATCAGACTGGGAACACAAGGCAAATGCACAGTCACCTAAGGATTGTATTCCACAGCTGTAATCACCCAGAAGAACTTCTGGCAGAGATTTGTCAGCAGTACATTTACGACTTGTATAGGCATCCAAGCCTGCTGGAAAAATAATTTGAAAATATTTTATTTTAAATGTTTGGTATCTAAGAGGAACTTATATATTTTTTAGGAAGCCTAGGGGTGAGAGAGGGGTGGAAGAGGAAGGAGGAGATAACAAAAGCACTTTGAAGACCTGTGGCTTTTTCTTTGTTTTGTTTTAGTCCTAATGTGACCATTTTCAGTTTTTTACAAAATTAGCTGTATGAGTTGAAACAGCTGCTGAGGTCATATTTATTGAATGCTGCTGTATACCAGACTAAGGCTGGTGCTTTGGGGACTATAGGTGTTTAAAGCTTGGTCTTTGCCAGTTTGGAATGTCTAGGCAAGAGAAAAAGGTCAATCTGTGAAAAACAATACCCCTATCTTCCTGAGAAGAGAATTTTTAATTAAGGTTGGAACCTGTGGTTTGGAATTTGTAGGCTAGAGAGGGCAGCGGAGGTACACCAGTGAGGCTCCAAAGGGCTCTTTCCTTACTGTCTTAGAAATAATCCTTAGGGGAAAACCTAGGGTTCTGTTGTTTTTGTACCACCAGAGGAAAGGAAGAGGCACAGAGGTCTGCTCCGCCTTGGAAAGCGATTGGAGGATCCTCCTTGGTCTGACTGCTCAAGCAGTTGGAGAAAAGCAAGCACGGAAGCTGAGAATTAATTTCACCAGGGTTCTCGGTTTTTTTAAGCTGTGAAGCTCAGGCCACATCTCTGGAGCTGGCAGCTGTGGCGTTGTCCTCTGCTCGCAGGGCCTTTGTCAAACCCGGTGGCACGCTTTGAGGTGGGGAGTGGTGGTGTGGTACATGAGCATTTCAGGGTGCAGTCTGGGCAGTCACTCAGCATTCTGTTCTCTCTGTCTGATCTGGGAAGGCTGCCCCTGGCAAGCACTTTCTAAGCTGCTCAGGTGAGCCTCTGCAGGAGCCAGGTGCTCAAGCCAGCACATAGAACCCCACTCAAAGAGGTCTACTTCTCCAGATCGCCAGCCCTGAGGACAATGGGACCCTAAAAACAGGAAGACCCTAAATTTGTCTGTCTAAGCCCACACATAGGCAATTGGGTCACTGCAGAACGTTCCACGGGGATCTGGGAATGTGCAAGAAATGCTTGACATGTGTTAATGAGCAAATTCAGTCAGTGATCACCCAGTTCATCAATCAGAGACTTTTGCTGTGCTCTAGGAAGTCTTTGAAGATGTGTCTATCCATCCCTCTGCCTCCCTCTGGACATTCCCTAGCGTACTGGAGCTCTTGAGGTGTCCAGATGGGGAAAGGTCTGTGCCCAAGGGAAATATGTCCCCACCCTGGGCGCACTCTGTGGGAGAGATTCCAAGGCAGGCCTGACTCTCGGATGAGTGCCCCTTTGGGTAATTAGTAAATTAGAGCTTGTGTTTTTTGCTGGGATCTCTCCTTACACAGTGTCCAGAAGGGACTCTGTGGTACGAACAGTTCTAAGGGACAGGTGTGCTGCATATGTGCATGTTGTCTCTCACACAGGTGCTTCTCATCCTTGGAGGATTGGTCTCTGTCACTGGGTCAGGCTGACTGTATCAGTCTCCCTCTTGGTTCAGATGCCTGGACCTGGAGCTCCTCAGCCTTTCATGTGCCTAAGTCACTAGTCAGTGCTATGAAGAAGGATGAACCTGCAAACTAACTTGTTTTTCCAGAGAGAGAACCAGGAATAAGTTTGTTCTTCCAAATTATTTTACATTTTTTGAGGAAGGGGTGGTGCTGGGAATCAAACTCAGGACCTTGCACTTGCCAGGCAGGTTCTTGTTCCACCGAGCTATATCCCTGGCCTGCAAATTATTTTAAATTAGTGTTTTAATTAAAATGATACACGCATTAAAGGTTAAAATAAAAAAACTACATCCACCTGTCCAATTTAACTTAACTGTAAATTCTAATTCTAAAGGCAACCACTGCCGAATCTAGGTATTTCTGGTATTTTACAGTCATCTTCCTAAGTAATATGGATACACCACACAGTTGTGCTCTGTTGGTTTGGGCATCACCTCTTAGTTTCTTTTTTTTTGGTTTTTTTTTTTTTGATTTTTCTCCGGTACCTGGAACTGAACTTGTGACCTTGCGCTTGCCAGGCAGGCGCTTTGCCGCTGAGCTAAATCCCCAGCCCCACCTCTTAGTTTCTTGTCACAGTAAATGAAGGCTTACTCTTGCATAAACATCTTCACCTTAGAGTCCCATGGTCACCAAATAGTAATATCACAAATTTTGCTAAAATCAGTCAGCTGTGCAGAAATGTGACTAGACAAGAGTGTGACCTGATAATCACAGATTGAGGAGGAAACCCAAGATCTGTCTGTTCAGATGCTTCTTGGCTTTTCAGTGTAGCATTCCTTTCCCTGGGTAAGGCAGGACCCCTCTGGAATGAAGGGAGAAAGAGACCTTTCTAGGTTTTATGGCTTACTTTGGTGGAGAGAAGTTTTAATTTCTATATGTGTATTGAGGAAGAGGAATTGTAGTTTCTCTGACTCACTTTGTAGAAAGCAGAGGGGTGGGAGACCAAGGCAGGGGAAGATCAGAGAGGCTTTGCTTCCACATCTTTCCAGTGTCATTCTAATCTTGGGGCAGCATATTTTGAGCCCTCACAGTGCTTTGGTGTTGATCTTTTATTCAACCATTTAAATCTAGAGACTCATGTTCTTTAGTTATGGAGAATTTTGTTAGGAGAAAATTGTATCTTTCATGGCATCCTCCCCACTGTGTTTTGTACTTTCTTTTTCAAACTCATGTGGTTCTAGAATGGTCCTGGAATTATATTCCAATTTTCTTACCCTTGTTTTCTATTTTACTATCTCTCCATCTGTTTGTCCCGACTGTCTCACTTTATTTCCCAGTGCTTTCATTCTTACTATTATGTTTTTAATTTCTAAGAACTTTTTATATTATTCTAATTCCCCAGGTCCCCCATTCCAACACACATTTTTATTTTTTGCAGCAGCAAAAACTTGAAGAGCTTTTGCTTATCTTTCTGAGGGTGTTATTCATAGTTTGTGTGTGTATTGTCACGGTTTCCTGTATTCTCTTTGCCTCTTTACCATATTGGAGTCCTCCTTCAAATGTCAGGTCAGCCTAGACTGTGCATGCAGATTTAGAGCCAGGCACATAGAAGACTATTGAAAGCTTGGTGTGTGGTAGGGCGTATGTGTGGGTTTGGGTTTGTGAGTCTTCCTGTGTGGCGTGGCCAGATGGATACTCAACATTCTCCTCTTTTCCTTCACCATTGTCTGAGGATTTATTATTTATTATCTGAGGTTTTATTTACTTTCACTGATGGTGTTTTTTGTGTTGTTTTTAGCTACTGAGTTTCTCTACAGAAGGATCCTTGCATTTCCTGCCTGGGAATTTAAGCGGGCTGCTGTGTGAGACTATGCAGATCAACTCAGATTGTCAGTTAATCTGACTTTCATTTCATGCCTAGCTTTCTCCCCCAACGCACAATGTAGTAGCTGCTGAGACTTGGGATTCACTTTTCTGTGTGGAGCAACTTCTCTATGTGGTGTAAGGAAAGGTGTAGTTGACTGTCTACAAAATGGAAGCGTGATGTGAAATTCTAACCACATTGTGTACAGATTTGGTACCATGCCTTCTAGTCTGCCCTGAGATGCCCTCCTGCCTCCTTGGAGGATGAGTGTCTCCTTGTCATGGATTTACTGTGGCTCTGTGTATCAAGTGATTCTGTTTCTTTTCAGTATTCCCCTCTTTTTAGCAACCTCGATAGCTCCTGCTTTCTTCCCGCTGAATCAGAACCATGCTTCCTTCTTTATCATTTTTAAAATATTTGATGAAATCTCTGCTCCACTCACATCCCAGCTGTTCATTTTTCTGTGGGTTGAAATCTTTTCAATCCCTTTGCTATCATTTGATGGAGTTTAGGACACAATCGTATGTACCAATCTACCATGTTTAAACAGCTTTTTTTTTAACTGTAAAGGTCTCGTCTGACTAGCATTCTGTGGGAAGAGTCCAAGTTTCTGCTCACTTCCAAACTAGCTGTGCTACCTTGACTAAGTTATCAAACGCTCTGGGCTTCAGTGTCTCACTTGAAAAAACAGCAATAAAAATTTGTAACCAGCAAAGCAAGTACCTGTCTTGTCAGTTTCACCTCGCTGTGCGCCCAGAAGGAGACTGTGTATGTGAAAATGCTGTGGGGGTAAAAAGGTGTGTGTGTGGGCATTTGAAGTCATCATGATTAAGACTAAGAAATAGAAAGAACCTCATTTGATAGATGCAGAAAAGTCTTTTTCCCAGGAGAGCATGGTTTCCCTATGTTTAGGTGTACAGAATAGGGACGGATGTGTTCAGTAACAGCGCTTTGCTTGTTTTGATCTGAATTCCTTTTCTCTCACTCCAGCACAGCCCATCTTGGTGGGACTTTTGATATCCTCTCTGCCACCACCCTTGGGTATCCCAAGGTAAGTGTTGACCGCTTCTAGTGCTCTTTGGTTACAATTTTTCTAGTTAATTGCAAATTTATGTGCTGATACCATAAATCACCTCCTGCTGCATTGTCTGTTGGGCTATATTACTTGTATAAATCTAGGAAAACAGTAGAGAGGAATAAAAATAAAATGCTCAGCAGAATCATCATTTTGTAATATAAATTACAACTTGCTAGAATGCGTGGCATTACGAGGCTATGCCTTCACAATAGGATCCTGTGACAAGGATGCAATGGGTAGGGTAAGGAAATGTTTTGCAAACCTGAAGGTCCTTAACAAATGTGAAGAATCTCTATCATCGTCATTCTCTTCAGGCCTCAGTCTGTTCATGCGTGAAGTGAACTGCTGAGTTTCCCTTCTGGAACAGTGGTATAAACTCACTAGAGCACAACCCTATCATGATGGCAGCTAAAACCTCAGGATAAAATTTAAAAACCAAACCAAGCCAACCAAACAACAACAGCAACAATAACAAAACAGCTACCTGAGGACTCTGAAAAGCCTTATGTCTCATTGAACTAGACAATCAACAACACGGATTTGTGCTTGAGGAGGGACACAAGTGCTCTATAGCCCTGCTGCCCTGATTTACATGCTTTTGGTCCAGCCCTAAAAACCTGACTTGGAAGTTAACTTCCAGGTGAGAGTGTTAAGAACAAGGACACAAAATGCAAACACTCTCTGAAATGCAAATACCCATGAATTCTGTATTAATATTTCATTACAAATTAGTTCAGCAGAGGGAACTGGAGTCCTGTGAAAAAGCCCAAAGATGGACTCTGCTTATGTCTTGTGGTGTAAACACCAAATATGATCCTGTTTAGGCTTCTAGCTGAGAAATGCAATAAGATTTAAATACCTTCTAAGTAATAGCTTTCAATTACAAGTTGGTGATGTAGGTCCTTCTTTTTTTTAAAATTTATTTTAAAAATAAAAGAAAGGAAACATATTAACCAACAGACATCCATTTACAAAATAGCATAAGAACAATGCAAGCAATACAGAGTTACAGAGAAAGTGGTAGGAAATTAGCAATGGTTGTTGTATTACGTATTGATATCTTCAAAGTGGTTTCTCAGGAAAACAAATAGAGACATGTTTAATCAAATAAATAATCATTAACTGTTCCTTTCAGTAAAGTAATAGAAGTCAGTAGTACAACTAGGTTAGCTAGCCTGTATATACATACTGACATAATTTCCTCTTCTTTCTTTTCTCTTTTTCCTCACCACAGTTTCTTTTTACTTTTGAGCATTTTCCTTTTGTTTCATAATATCTATCATACGATGTAGGTCCTTCAAAGATAGCCATTTCCTGGTGAAAATTAAAAAGAATATTTTCTGTGATATATTTCAAATTAAAAAAATACTATTATCTACTGTTGATATTCTAGCTTTGACAGTTAGGGATTTTTTCCATGAAAAGAGAGAATTTAGAGAATCCCAGAGCTTCTATCTTTTAAGTAAGAATTGAATTAACATATTCTTTATAATAAGGTGTAACAATATTTTTATGTTAATGTAAATCCAAATGGTTTTATGCCCTCTGTACATTAAAACCAGAATAGTAATAAATGTTTCTAAGCTTGTCTTTTGTACCAGAGAATACTAAGATGGCTTTTATTATTTATTATACTCCTTGAATAGAACTGTTTCCCAATTTGTATTTTAAAAAACAAATTAAAGTTAGCCCAAAATTCAAGAGTATAAGTAACCCACAAGATTAAGAGAAAAATATGATCATATCAATAGTTACAGAATCCACCATCCATTCATAAGAAAACAAAACAAAGCAACCTGTCTTCAAATTAGGAACAGGAAGCTACTTCTTCAACTTGATAAAGAATATCTACTGCAAGGAACCTACAGGCTGGGGTAGTGTGGCTGGGTGGGCAGTGCTCTCCCCCCTGGGGAGCAGCATGCTGAGATCGTGGTGGTGAGGAGAGTCTGAAAAACCCTGACTGTTTGGGTGGAGACACTGAAAACAGAGCTTTGAGGCTGTGATTTTGAGTGGTAAAAAAAAAAAAAAAAAAAAAAAAAATCACACGGATTCACAATTTTGCCCGGAGCCATCTGAATATAGCATGGTTGTGGTTTAGTGTTGACTTCTGGTCTACAGACATGGCTGTTATGGCCACACATAAAATTTATATCCCTAAGCCCATGACATGGAAGGACCAGATCTCCTAGTTCTATCCAAACTGGCTTTTCAGGATTGATGTGACCTAAAATCTTTGCTCGTGTTTCAATATTTTTAAGTGCTAAGGTAAAGATTGTGGAGATTACATCCTCAACGTGTGACACTGAGATCAGTGGAAGCTGGCATAATAATGTTCATTTATGAAACATCTGGTACAATGAAGACCTCCCTCTTTCATGGTTTCCATTACAGAAACTGTTGTATGTTCTCCCTGGATTTTGCTGGATATCTTTCCTGGTCTACCATTTCAACCTCACTGGATCAGAGAAATGTTTTCAACTCAGAAGCTCTATTTATTTGGAACCACATCTTATAAGAGAATAAAACTTCAAATCTTATTGACTTTCTTTTGTGTGGTTCATATACTGGCTTCAAAATATGACTTTCTGATGACTTATACCAAAGGAGGATTTATAAAGATCAATTATCATTTGATTTATAGAAGGAAGTCTCCTTTAATGTATCCTGTTTGTACTGCCTTTAAGGTACACATGTGGTGTTGATATCACTAGAATTTTAGGAGATCTGTCAAAATAGAAGTTTTAAAACCATATGTATGGCATAGTTTCCTTTCTTTGGAAATCAATTATATTGCAAAAAGAATAATAACTGTTTTCCCCCTGCCTCCTCCTAATCCAAGAAAAGAGCGTCCTGATTCTACATTCTCCTTGGGAATTCCAGCAAGCCAAATTTCAGGGTTTTGGTTTTCTTTGTGTGCTATAAGTCACTACAAAGATTTTGGTCTTCATATTCTTGAACACGAGAATCAGCTGCAAGTTGGAGATGAGTTGTCTGGCTGATCATGTTCTCAAAATGGCAGGCAAATTAATCTTTTTTTTTGCTGTTATTTTTATGTAAGGCAACATTTAGGATATATGTATGTATTAGTCTTACTTTAGCTATTCAAAAGACAGGTATGTAAACCAGACACTGAATTTGCTACCAAATGGCTTATTTAACTAGAAGGAACATGGAAACTACTGATTTAAATATAATACTCTCTCACAAGCACACCAGATGTTTTATATATGAAATCATCTCTTGGTGCTGAAATTTAGATCTTACTGACATCCAAATATTGCTATTGCAAGTGTTGAAACGCTCCCAAGTTTAACACATGTAAGGGAACCAGATCTTTTCTCCAGATAAAACAATGCAATCGCAAAGATTAGATGCAAAGAGCTGTGATTTATTTTAGGGGTGGCAAATGTGTGGTGAGGCACCAAAAACATCATCTGACATAAGGTGTTAGGGTATACCTAACATGTTTGTTTTTGGAAGTTCAAACACCATCATTCATGACAGGTGTGGGATCTCTGATTTAAAATAATTATATTTCAAGCTATTCCTATCGATGCTTAAGAGATGACTTCACTCTCCCCAGTTAACATATGCTTAACCATGCAAATGAGAAGGGAAAGAACATCTGGTCAACCATTGTTGTCTTGCCTGTCATGCAGGACATGTGGTATTGCACGTGCCTCTCCTCAGGTTCCATCGGGACAGCAGCAGGGTGGAGAGTTTCATATTTCACACAGCTGGTGATTTTAGGACATAGTATCAATCTTAGCTCAGTAGCATCCTTACACCTTTGGGTTTTTATTGGGTCTTTGGTGATGAATTCCATTTTTGGATTATGCAAACATCTCTCCTAGAGCTTCAAGTGAAAGTAGCATATTTGTGTAACAGCATTTCTGTATAATTTGACAGTTTATGGTTAGACATGTGGCCTAGGGAGAGACAGTTCTCTGAAAATCCTGAGTGAGGATTTTTACATCTTAGTGCTAATACTGACTATTTTAGTAGCCTTGGGAAAAATTCACTAAGCTCTCTATATCTTTATTTAATCCCTTGTAAAATGTAAAAACAGCCACCAAATAAGCACCCTGCCATTGGGCTTGTCATTAGATAGAGGCTATAATACCCATGCAAGACATCATTCACAAAGCAAGCCACCCTTTTTAAAGCCCTTTATACAAATATATACAAATTTATAATCTATTTTAAAATGTAGGATTTGAGAATTACATAACAAATTTGGTAACACATTTATTCACTATGATACCTTTCATTTGGCAAACTTGGTCATATTCATGCTAGCCCACAGGACTGACAGCAAATCTGGCCATCCTAAAAAAGTTATATTGCTAAGTTCATCTTTTGAAGGAGTGTTTATTCAGGTGGAAGAGGCTTTCGTCCTAATTTAAGTAAAGCACATAGGCCACCAATGTACAATCAACATGCCTGGACTTATATATTTTTCACTCCTCTGAACTGAAGACAGTTTTATCTCTCAGTTTCTCTGTGCCTGTGTGTTTCTTGAGAAAATGCACCAGTGGAATCATTTTTTATAACACGAAGAACAACTAAAGTGGGAGTTAGTGTCAGAGGTAGGTACAGATATAAATGTGAACTCACATAAATGTATAGAGACTAAATATTAAATTAAAAGTGAGCAACAATCTAGATGTTTAGAGCACATGTAAGTAAATGCTAATATAAATACAGATTTTTTTTTGGTAATCGTTTTCCCCACTTATATTTCTATAACAGGACAAAAGAAGGAATCGCTTTTCTTTCAGTCCTATATAATAAATTCTTTAAGAAGCTTTAAGAATGGACTGTCTTTTCTTTAGCCTCTGAATGCCAGCCACCACACAGGGGCAGTTAAATAATAAATAATAACAAATACTGAGTTTATTGACTCTTGAACCCTTGAATCAATCAATTAATCATGATATTATGGCAAGATCAAAGGGATAAAATTCTAAAACTCACTGCAAGATGCAGATGGATAAATCTCCCAGCAGGAATAATTGCAAACCATTTTGATGAATTGAAAAATGATCACTTATGCTCTTTAGAGCCCAATAACTTAGGTTTATTTAAATTCTGTAAAGTCCATCCCTCCAGGATCTAATGATCTCCTAAACAGCTCTTGTTAGGATAAAGCATTGTAGTCTAATTATTCTAAAGACTGATGCTATCGATTCTGAACGATGAGTATCATCTGTGCTTTAGAGGATAATTTCCCCCTATGATGCCCCTTTACAACATACTATTTGGTTGCTTTCTCACAACCAGTCCAGTTTCTCCTGTGCTGAAACTGACTTTTCTCTTCCCAGCCCCTGTTTTGTCCAGTTCTACAGTAAGAGACATTAGGTGAACATTTTGGTCAGTTTACAAGAAACAATGTAGTTGGTACTAAAAAAAAAAAAAAAGAAAAAGTGAGTCACCAGATGGAGAATGAAGCCCCAGGTCAGAGCTTGCAATATACAGTAATAATGCTCAGCCGTAACAGCAAGCACAAAGGTCTCCCACATGGCCACAGGACTCCAGAATAATCGCCGCTGGAGGGTTATGTTGCCTGTTACGGGTTTGTTTTCTGGGTTCACTTGTTCATCCCTGGAGGAGTGTGCCAGATGTGGTCAGTACCCAGGGAGACTTTCCCAGGTCCTGAGGGGCTGATGTCCAGAAAACCCTCAGGAGTTTTGCCACATGATATGGTCTTTCCAATAAGCTGCATAGAACACAAGCAGCAACCACGTAAAGAAAGTTTCTTTGCAATAACCGAGATGCTGACTTCATGATGTCTATTACACTTGTGGTTCTGGGGCAGTCAAGTTGTAGATAAGAACATATACAAGTCTTATTTAGAAGTTGTCAAGATGTCTGTATTTAGGTTTGAGGTCCAGGCATTGTATTCTGAACGCAATTATGCACCAGATTGAATTCATTTATTCACTCATTTATTCATGAATTCACTCACTCAACAAATATTTGCTGCATACCTACAGTGTGCTAAATAGTTTAGATTGAAAAACCATGATTCGATTATGATATTTACAAATTTGTAGAGGCATCTCTTAGAGTTGAGTGGTACTTTCTCATCCATTATCTCCTTTAATCAATTGTGCCATCCTGTAAAACATACATTATATTTCAAAATAAGAATAATGCAGTTCAGAGATAAAGGGGTTTGCCTAAAATACTTTAGTCAGTGTCAGAATACAAATTTAAAATCATTCTCCTACCTCATTTTTTGGTACCCTTTCTTCTAAATCATTTTATATACCCCCTTCCCATACTGACTTCCTTTTTTATAAATTTAGGTGGAGAGACTACTTTGCCAAATTCCTCTCTCTCTCATCCATTTATGCACAACTAGAATTTGGATATAAAGTTTTAGACTGGACTTAAATTTCAGTAATTCATCAACTCCTCCCAAACACCTTGAGATTTTGGTAAAATGGTTGATACAATGCCATCCCCTGGGACATCTCAATTCCCTTGACAATTTTATTCCTAAGAGCTTCTTGGTGTTAAGTCTTTGACCATGTGCCAGAAATGCTATTAGGACATGGGTCTGGCTTTGAAGAATCTTTGTCTCCTCCTTTTACAGTTCGTTCCTTCCAGTATGTTTTCCACATGCACTTGCCCAAGTTCATAGTAATTGCATGGTGAGTTGGTAGTGTCTTTTAAGGATCTCCTAGCCCAGTGATGGCAAACCTTTTTGAGCTTTCAATGATGCGAACAGCCTGCTGTGGCAGACATTAGGTTTGCTTCCACTATCCTAGACTTTCTCTTACTGAGTTCCACCACGACTAGAGTCCTTATGAAAAGAGGAAGTTTGGATGTATTCACAGACTCAGGAAGAAAGCCATGCAAAGATGTAGGCAGAGTTCAGGGTGAACAAGGAGAAGGCGATGAAGCCCAAAGATTGCCAGCAAACCACAAGCAGCTAGGAGAGATGTGTGGTATAGACTTTCTCTTAGAGCTTAAGAAAGAACCTATCTTACTGACACCTAGAATTTTGACTTCCAGAGTCCAGAATTGTGAGATAATAAATTTCTCAGTCTGTTTAAGACACTCAGGCTGAGATACCATTATAGTAACCGTAGCAAATCAATTCACCTCTTCTGCAATAAAACCAACTTGTAGAGAAAGGCATCTTTCTCAGTTTAGGATGGTATCTCCCTTAATTCTTACTTATCCCTTTCTGCATGGGACCAAGAGTCTTCCTCAAGCGACCAAATAGTTCCATAGGTACCCAAAACCTTATGAAATGATCTACCCATTGGCCATCACTTCTCATATTTTCCTTGATTTCTTAAATAAAAAAATCAGAATATATTTTGACATGTACAAATATAATCATGGACACAATCAGGCAGAGTAAATTGGAATTGTTTAGAAACATTTATACGGGCTATACATAGGGACTATACCAGCAAGTATAGGGGCTATAATGGCAATAACAGTTGGAATGGAGAGAAAGGGAGGTATTTAAAAATTGAAAAAGATAGATAGATAACATATTTGACATATTTCATATGGGAGTGAGAAAGAAACAGGAATCAAAGGTGTCTTCCAGGTATTTTATTTTCCATAAAGATAAGTCCAGTGGAGATGTGAAGATAGGGGGAATAAAATGGTTGTGGATTTCTTGAGAATGTTAATGGATTCAGTTTTGGAAATACTGTTTGATGTATTCATGAAGGCTATATAGGGATAAAGAATTGTAGGCACTTGAAAATATTGGGCAAGAACTCAGAAGAGCATTTAGAAATAATACTTATAACAATACTGATAAATAATGTCAATTTATTGAACTCTTATGCTGTGCTAGACAAAGTCCCGGGCATGCATTATTCCATTTAGTTCTTTCAACAGTATAGTATAGTATTATCTTCTTTTATATATTCAAAAACAAGAAGTCACATAGTTAGTAGGTAGGAGAGTTGGGATTTCAGTCAAGTTCACATGACCTCATGTTCTCAGCCTCTCCTTCCTACTGGTGGTACTGTACACACATCTGGGAAGTGTCAGCTAGATGAGCACAGGCATTGGCCCATGGAAAAGAATCTATTAATACTGGCTAAATAACTGAACAAAGTTCTGGATAACACATCGATTAGCTACCAGGGGAGGAGTCTCACAGTTGATTGAAAGACAAACAAACAAACAAAAAACCAGTGCCACCATGTGGACACAGGATATAGTTTATAATACAGAGATTGCTACTACTACATGTGTAGAAGACACAGCAACCTTCTCCCAATATGGACAAATTCCCCTGGCTCTTACAGCTCACAGAGGCTTCCACTAAAGATGGTTTCCTCTAACTGAGGTGGGGATCCCTTTGGGAATCCAGTCCTCCAAAGCTCCCTTTGTTATTCTCAAGATACAGCCTGCATTCCTCCTGTTTTGTTTAGAGATCAGCTCGCGTCTGTTTGCCCCAAGGAAAGAAGCGGTTAGTACTCCCAGCACTTTTGTGGCAAATGGGAAAATTGAAAGTTGATTTTCCAAATCACTTTTCCTGCCTGATAGCTATTTCTACATTTCCTATCTTGGTCAATGGAATAGAGTGCACAATACCAAGTCTCTTGTGAAGGGATTATTTCTTCAGGGTGCAGTGGGCCAAAAAAATGGCACTAACTTTTGCCACTCCTTTAATCTACTTTGGTTGGGAATCTACCTTGGTTGGTTGCAGCGAATTCACTCTTGGTACATCTTTGACTCTCAGGATGTTCCTGGTAATAAAAATGATGGCAAAATTCCCTACTGCTTGTTTAGGAAGTAGCACAAGGTAAGTTAGTCTCCAGGTGTTACCTGAATAGGCAGACTCAGATGCATTTTATAGCAATTCTCTTTTGGGACTCGGACTCAATCTTCTAATGACTTTCCCTCTGACTCTATTTTCCAGAAATGGGCCTTGCAAGTCACTTTATTAGAAAAAGGGCTTTCTTCTTGCAAACTTATTTACTCTTGAAGCCCTTTTGCTAGAAGTGCACATGAATCTTCTTTTGATTCATTTGCTTTACATAACCTTGAGGTCTGCCTCCTCAAACTGGGGGTCCTAGGTGGTTGTTAGAGACACAGAATTTAGGATCCACCTCAGACCTGTTAAATCAAAATCTGTCTTTTGAAAAGATCTCAGGGGATTATAGGATGCACACTAACTTTTGATAAGCACAGGTTCAGAGGATCCAAGTTCAGTAACATGAGAGATTAGAATATTCTAGCAACCGGGAGTGACCAACACAAGCTCACTAACTTTTATTTCATCACTGGGTTTTCTAATAAAACTTTCCCCATCTTTGCCTTTCAAGTCAAGATCAAGAAGATCTTTCTGAAACCCTCCGTGGAAGCAAGAAGCTAGAAATTAGATTTGCACTTTGAGGATATCAACTGGATATCCAGATTTGTGGTTTCCCTTGCAAGTGTATGTGACTAAAATTATACCAAAGTTTCCAGGTAGTTCTTAAAATCTCAGGGCAGAATTTTTTTCTGAAAAAGCAAAAAATATGCTCTCTGGTTAAGTAACTAAAATCAGTGGAATGATTGAAAACCCATGAGCATGATTCTTTTTGTTCTATATATATTTATAGGATTTGAAGTGTTAGTTATAAACAGCTGAGAAGTCAGGAACAACGAATCACAATGTAAGTGAATAAGCAAGGAAAATGATGGGTACCAGCCTGAGTACAACTACAATATAAATGAGGAGGAAGGTGAATACTTTGAGATGCAAACTGTCAGACACTGAGTAGTTTGACAAGAGAAGTGGGTTCTATGTGTATGTCATTGGAAAATTCAAGTGCTAAAGTCTTGTTATGATAATTCTACATAGATGACAAAGCATGAAAGCCACTAAAATTTAAAAAAATTAGAAGCAGGAACAAGGATCTTAAGGTTGTACATTTTATAACATTAATCAAAATTTATATAATAAAAAGATTGGAAGAAGTTAGAATTTTGGTTTGACACAGAGAATTACAGGGACCTCTAAACTTGTGAATGAATTGCTGTGGTCCTGCCAAGAGAAACCCATCATATTTTAGTCATTTTTCTCATACATGACAGTGTTAAACCTAAAGACATTCACATAAATGTCAGTATTGTCAAGGAAATATCTTAAAAGTTGGAAATACCTTCATGAGGTTTATGTTTTGAGGAATCTGTTGCTAGGAATGTTCCTTAATTAATGTAAAACTTTTCAAGTTTTGGGATAGAGAGTGATATTTGAAATTGAGTCACTTTTAGGGAAGAAGAATTCATGAGGCCTTGTGAAAATTTAGGTTCTGATATTTAAAGTTATCTTGGAAAGAAAAGCTAAAGTTTTGAAACTTTGTGTCCTATAGCTTTGATGTGCAATTGCTATTTTCTTTTCTGGATTTTCTATTTTATAGCCCAGGCTCTTAAAAGAAATATATTCAGTGAGGGCTAAGGATGTAGCTGAATGGTACAGTACTTACCTGGGATGCACAAGGCCTTAGGATTAATCTCCAGCACTGTGAAAACAAACAAAACAAAAAGAGAAATATATTAATCAAAGAGGAGAAACTTTAGTACTGACAAGTTTCTTTTCTTGAATAGATGTTTTTAGGTTAATTTATGAGGCAAATTAAAGTTGGATTTCCAGCTGTTAGCAATATTTATCTCACTATACTATGGATACAGTGTGTTATGTGTGAGATCATATGCTCTTTTTAGAAAGGGTATTCCTTTTATAAAACCTCCATTAAAAATATATTTTCTTTTCCTGACCTTTGTATTCATTTCATGACTAAAATAGAATTCTTAAGTGAATAACTGTAACACATTTCAAATACTTTGAACTGTAATTATGGATGTTATCTCTTAGTTTGAAGAGATGATTAATTTTGTTTTGAGTCACCATATCCATTTAGTCAGTGTTTTTTTCATTTATGGACAGAAGAATACCAGTACACAGGTAGATTACACATATAGTCATAAAAGTATACAATAGATGATTATATGTCAGAATTTCCCTAAGAAAATAGTTACTTGAGTGTGTAAACTTCTGGCAATCTGTTAGTTCTGATATTCTGATTCTCAATATTTTAGGAATAGGTATTTATATAATCAATGGCATCATTCATTTACCTTTGGTGAAAAATAGCTGGAGCTTGGGATAATGTTGTAATGTAAAACAGTAGCCCTCAAATTTCAGTG
Source organism: Chinchilla lanigera (assembly GCF_000276665.1). Lineage (NCBI taxonomy): Eukaryota > Metazoa > Chordata > Mammalia > Rodentia > Chinchillidae > Chinchilla > Chinchilla lanigera. The sequence goes on from NW_004955411.1 coordinate 14,768,966, forward strand.
TGGGCAATCAGTGTGCTGGAGTCAGAGCCAACACAGGAATTAGGACAAATAAAGCTTAATATAAAGAGTTATTAACTACAAATAAGACACAATTATTAAGGGTAAAAAAAAACTCTAAAGAAAATAACAGCAAATTCAGGGAGCAGCTCTATCAATAGGGTTGAAATGGTGGACATAGAGAATGAACATATTTGCAAGAGTATATTCCCTTCCCCAATATCACCACAGCAGAGTGATACCTCCTTGGAAAGGGTATAACCAAAGTTACGCGGATGGTGGCGATGTTATCAAGGTGACAGCCTGGAGAGCAGGATGATTGCTTCATGCAAAAGCATCTGCAAAGCCTGTAAGGTAGCTGAAGATCCTACAGTCATACAAGTGTTATAACACTTACACTACTTCACTAACTTGTAGTGTTTTGGGCAGGCTTTATAGATGCTGCAATAGTAGGGAAAAGTGTTGCATTTGTGTCAGACTTTCACAGAATGTTTCACGTTTTCTCATTTAAAACTCAAGCCCAACCTGGAAAACTTAGTGATCTAGTAAGACCTTGTCTCAAAATTTAAAAAAAGGCTTCCCCAGTTGAGTTGTATACTTACAAAGAATCAGACATGTATGGATATATGTTTCAAATCCATTTCTTTCAATTAAACTTGTTAGTGTAATTTTTAAATTTAAATGAAGGGAATGTAAAGCATTGAAATATTAATATAAAGAGAGAATTGTATATAAGAAATTAAAAAATGAAAATTTCTAAGGCCAGCAATTTGGAAAACAAAGCAGCCTGAAAATCCATCAAAGAGATTGTATTCTTGGCCATCACAATTTTCATCCAAGCCCTGTGCTCCATTAACTGCCTGGGGATCCTAGACCAAGGGGCCCACCTCCTGTCACCATCACAGTTTGGGGCTGAGCCCCAGGAGAGCCAGGTATGCTCTATCAACTACTGGGGATCTTGGACTGGAGCCCCACCTCCAGCCAACATCACTGTGCCTCTGAGCCCCAGGAGAGTGAGGTGCACTCTGTGAACTGCCTAGGGATGCTGGACCCAGTGCCCAGCCTTCTGCCACCATAGTGGGGCAAGTCTGACACCCAAGAAAACTAGGGAAACTCAGGACTTTTGGTGAGCTGCCCAGGAAGTGTGAGGCTTGATGCTCCACATCCTGCATCAAAAATGACAAGACAAAGGAGCAAAATGCAATCTCAGACCTCCACCCCATGCAGAACAAGTCCACAAGACATCAACATAGGTGAACTTGGAAGTCATACCACCTGAAATCTCTGAAATGATTGCAATTGAAGCAAAGAAACAATTCTATCAGGCCATAGAAGAAAATAATTTCTCAGGTAAAAAATGAAATGACAACAATAATGAAAGAATTGTTCAGCACATCTAAATATATATATGTATAAGAGGAGCATAGAAAAATGATGAAAATGTTAAATGAACAATATAGGAAAGAACTAGAATGCATGAAACGGATTCAAAGAGGTATCCAGGAAATCAAAAGGTCCATCAAAAGCTGGCAAAACCACTCGAATGAAGCTGAAGTTAGACTTTCAGATCTTGAAGACAGCATTGCAGCTAATGATCATGAAAGGAAAGAGCTCTTAAAAAAAAAAAGGAACCAGGAAATATCAATTCAACAGCTGCAAGACCATGCGAAGAAAAACAATGCAAGACTAATAGGTGTCGATGAAACAGCAGAAGGCAACACAAACGACATAAAAAGAATATTTGCAGAAATAAGAGCAGAAAATTTCCCAAGCATGGAAAAAGAATCTGACATCTAAGTAAGGCATATGGAACTACAATTATCCATAACCAAAATAAATCTACACCCAGACATACAATAATCAAGATCCCAGAAAGCCAGCAACAGAACAGAATATTAAAAACCGTTAGAGAAAAGAAACAGATCACCTATAAAGGAAAGCCCATCAGAATCATGGCAGATTTCTCAACACAAACCATCAAGTCAAAAAGAACTTGGAGTAAAGCATTCCAGGTCCTAAAATAGAACAACTTCCAATCCAGACTGATGTACCCTGCAAAACTATCCTTTAAATTAATGGAGAAATAAAATATTTCTATGACAAAGAACAACTGAAGAATTTCATGAGTGCCAAACCAACCCTACAAATAATACTAAAAGATATCCTACAATGAGATCAAAATGACAACAATTTCAAGAACAATAATAGAAAGGAAACACCAAGCAGAGCAAGCTATTAAACAGAGAAAAAAAGGATGAAACCAACAGCAGATAAATAATCTGACAAAGATAAGCCAACACATATCAGTTTTAACCATTAATGTAGACAGCCTCAATTCACCAATCAAAAGATGCAGACTGGAAAAGTGGATCAAGAAACAAAATTCAACAATATGCTACATAAAAGAAACACATTTAACTCAAAGGAAATTTATAGACTGAAAGTCAAAGGATGGAAAATAATTCTCCATGCAAAAGGAACCCAGAAAAAAGCTGAAGTAGCTACTCTGTTTGCAGACATTGTGAATGTCAGACCAAGAATGATCAAAAAAGAGATAAAGGAAGTCACTACATACTTGTTATAGGAAAACTTTGAGAGGAAGAGAAAACAATCATAAATATGTATGCACCAAATATGGGAGAATCCAACTATAAAAGACAAATCTTAGTAGACATGAAAAACCAAATAACTAATAACACTATGTAATGGAGGACCTTAACATGCCATTTACACAAAGAGATAGGTCAACTACATGAAAAAATGACAATTGAACCAAACTTGAGAACAAATGGATGGACTTAATAGATGTTTACAGAGTGTTCTACCCCACAACAATACACATTCTTCTCAGCTACACTTGGGATATTTTCTAAATAGAGACCACATACTAGACCATAGAACATGCTTAACTAAATGCAAAGGAATTGAAATTATCCCATGCACATTACCCAACCACAGTGCAATGAAATTGGAAATTAATGACAAAAGGAACCACAAAAACTCCATAAACACATGGAAATTAAATAGCACCCTTCTGAACAACCATTGGGTTACAGATGAAATTTAAAAAGAAATTAAACAATATCTACAAGTAAACAACAATGTAAATACAACTTATCAGAATCTGTGGGGAAAGAAAAAAGAATCTGTGGGATGCACTGAGAGCAGTCTTCAAAGAGAAATTTACAGTGGTGAACTCATATATCAGGAAAACAGATCGAGAAGGAATAACCTAATGCTGCACCTCAGACTTTTAGAAAAAGAACAAGTCAAGCCCAAAGCCCAAAGAAGGGAGAAAATTATAAAGATGAGGGCAGAAATTAATGCAACTGAGATGAAGAAAACACTACAAAGAATTAATGAGTCAAAGAGTTGGTTCTTTGACAGAATAATAAAATTGATAAACTCCTAGCCAATTTTATCAAAAAAAAAAAGGAAAGAGAAATCTCAAATTCATGCAATAAGAAAAGAGTGAAATCACTACAGATCCTACAGATATTCAGAAGTTCATCAATAGCTACATCAAAAGTTTTTACTCCCATAGGATGGAAAGCACAAAAGAAACGGACAGATTCCTAGATATGTATGAATTACCAAAGTTGAATCAAGAAGATACAATAATTCTAAATAACCCAATATCAATTAATGAAATTGAAAATGTTATTAAAAACTTACAAAGAAAGAACAGCTCAGGTCCTGACAGAATCACAGCTGAATTCTACAAGAACTTCAGAGAAGATTTAATGCCAACATTCCTCAAACTCTTCAATGAAATTGAAAAGGAAACAGTTCTCCCTAACTCATTTCTGGAGGGAATCATTATACTGACATAAAAACCAGAGAAGGACCCAACCAAGAAGAGAACTACAGGCCAATCTCCCTAATGACCACAGATGCAAAGATACTCAATAAAATACTAGCAAACAGAGTGCAACAAACTATCAAGAAGATTATGACCAAGTCGGATTCATCCCAGGGATGCAGTTAATGGTTCAATATACACAAATCAATAAATGTACTACACTATATCAACAGAGCCAAAAATAATAAGTACAATCTTCTCAATAGATGCAGAAAAGGGTTTTGTTGATAAAAACCCTACAGAAAATTGAAATAGATGGTCTTTACCTCAATCTGATCAAAGCCATCTATGATAAACCAATAGTCAACATCATGCTAAATGGACAAAAACTGAAAGCATTCATTTTAAAATCAGGAACAAGACAAGATGTCCACTGTCACCACTCCTATTCAACACAGTTCTACAAACATTAGGTGGAGCAATTAGATAAGAGAGAGAAATAAAAGGAATAAAGATAAGAAAGGAAGAAGTGAAATTATCATCATTTGCAGATGGCATGATACTGTACATGGAAGACCCCAAAAACTCCAGAAAAAACTTCTAGAATTAATAAACAAATTCAGTAGCATAGCTGAATACAAAGTGAACACTTAAAAATCAATAGCATTCTTTTACACAAACAACAAACACATTGAGAGAGAAATTAAGGAAACTATATCTTTCATAATAGCACCCAAACATTTGAAATCCTTAGGAACCAATCTAACAAAAGAAGAAGAAGTGAAAATATACAGTGAAAATTACAGTACTCTGAGAGAGAGATTGAAGAGCATTTCAGAAAATGGAAAGACATTCCACATGCCCAAACTAAAACTAGACCCACGTTCATCACCATGCACTAAAGTCAAAATGGATCAAAGATCTAAGTATTAAAATAGAAACACTAAATCTATTGGAACAGAAAGTAGGTAGAAATCTTGAAGACATAGGGGTAGGCAGAGAGTTGATGAACAACAACCCAACTGCATGGGAAATACTTCAAAGAATCAACAACTGGAATCTCATCTTATTGAAAAGTTCTTGCACATCAAAAGAAATCACCAACAGAGTAAAAAGAAAAGTCACAAATTGGGAAACAGTCTTAGCCAACTGTCCCTCAGACAAAGGACTTCTATCTAGAACATATAAATAATGAAAAAAACATGCCCTCCAAATTCAAAGACCCAGACCAAAATTGGGCATCTGAGATGAATACACACTTCTCAGGTAAAGAAATACATATGGCAAATAAATACAGGAAAAAATGTTCAATGTCGCTAGTCATTTGAGAAATGCAAATTAAAACGCTGAGCTTCCATTGCACCCTAGAAAGAATGGCTATCATCAAGAAATCAACCAATAACAAATGCTAGAGGGGCTGTGGGGAAAAAGGTGGTGCAACCACTGTAGAACTCAGTCTTGAGATTCCTCCGTAAACTAGGATTAGAGGTTCCATTCAACCCAGCTATTTCTGCTATTTTTCCAGAAGAACTGAAAACATCATACAACAGTTATATATATGTTCACCCATGTTTATAGCAGCACAATTTGTAATAGCTGAATTGCGGAAACAACCTAAATGCCCATCAACTGAGGAATGGATAAAAAAGATGTTGTATTTTTATATAATGGAATATTGCACATCTATAAAGAAAGCTAAACTCTAAGCTTTCATAGGTAAATGGATGCAACTAGAGACCATACTCTTAAGTGAAATAACTCAGACTTATCTGCATAAACATCATATTGTCTCCATAGGGTAAGAACCTGAAAGAGTAAGTAAAATAGGAAAGGTACAATAGATATTGTGAAAAAAAAAATGCTCAAAAGGAAAGAATGACTGGGATGATGGAAAAGAGAAAAATAAAGAAGGAAGGGATAAAATATGTATATATGTACACAAGATAGCTAAGATAATTGTACTACTAATTTCTATTGGTTTATTGGAAGGAACAGTTAATGTTTAATTGTTTGATCAGTCTTACATGCCTATATTTGTTTATCTGAGTAGCCAATTTGAAGATAACAATATGTAATACAAAATCATTGCTAATTTCCTATTACCTTGCTTGAAATTGTGTATTGCTTTTATTGTTTTTATGTTGTTTCTTTTATGTCTGTGTGTTTGTTAGTTTGTTTTGGTTCTTTTTAAAATAAAAAGCAGTACTTTCTTGAAACAAAATTTACAATCTAAAAAGAAAGAGTTTGTATTCATGTAAAATAGAATACAATAGAAATTCTTAGAAATATATGTTTATGAGGAAATGAAAATCTTTAGGTCTAAGAGATCAAGAGGGGGCTGTAAATCAAAGAAGTATGAGTTCTAGCCAATGTTACACTTCCCTGGAGGCTGTACAGGCAAGCTTTAATATCTACAAGGGAAAGGAAATGAGAGCTGGTCTTGTACATTTTGAGTTTGAAAGAAAACTCTCCTATAAAACCTAGATTTTGAAAGCCTGCACTTTCTGTGCAAAGGTGGACTAAAAAATAATCCACATACCAACATAGTGGGATGAGGAGAAAATGTATGCCTGTGAGTGAAGAAAAAAAAGAAAAAAAATGGGAGAACCTGAAAACCAAGATTTGAAATTTAAGCATCCACATAGTATGCACACACTCCAGCCACTGAATTCAATAAAAATTGCCATGAGCTGATGACTTCCTATGGGTACTGCACAGAGTCAAAGGTACAACCACATCTGAGGAACACACCTTCACCCCTGTGTCAGAAGATTTGAATAGAACAAAACTTGCTGAGATGAGCTCACAATCCAAAGGTTGCAAAACAGATGAGAAAATAACAAACTGTGAATGAGAGTCACCTAGCATAACAAATAAAGAGACATGGTTATAAAAACTTTCAGATAGTAGAATGCTCAATGGAAATGATGAATATAAAAATAAAGCATTAAAATATCATGAAAAATAGGATACAGTGGAAAACTAGACAGGTCTGCAAATGAATCAAATATAAATCCTAAGAATGCTATTACAGCTACAGGGGAGGAGGAAGCAATGAGTAAATGGTAAGGGAACTGTTTAGTGGGGTGTGATAGTTAACTAGTTGTGTCAACTTGAGTAAGAAATGCCCCGCTAAAGCTGATCAGGTGTGGCTGAAGGGATTTGCTGAAAACAGAAGACCCAGCCTGGGTGTGAGAGATGACAAACCTAAAAGAGAAATGAAGAAGGAAAGCTGCTGCTTCTGTTTCTTTAAAGGAGCTCCTGTCTTCACCTTCACCTTGGACATGGACTCCTGTCTTCTAGCACAGACCCTTCAGCCTCCTGTGCAGATCCTTTGGGCCTCCTGATACTGACTCACTCGGGACACTATAGTGAGCACCAGGCCTTCAACTGGATCCTTCGCATCTCACCATTCAGACAGCCCTCTTGCACTCTTCCACACCTGACTCTGTGGGCTGCCATTGTAAGCCAATCTTGTAAATTTGTATATATTTGAATATTTTGCATTAAATGTTTCTCTAGTAACCACTGACTGATACATGTAGTTTAGATTTTTTTTTGTTGTTGTTGTTTTTTCTTTTTTTTTTTTGTCATACTGGGAATTGAACTCAGGACCTTCACATTGAGCTAAATTTTCAGGCCTTTTTATTACTATTTTAAATTTTAACACAGGGTCTCATCAACCATAAGTTGGGTCTTATCTACCATAAGTTGCTCATGCTGGGCTTGAACTTTCTGTCCTCCTGCCTCAGCTTTCTCGAATGCTGTCATTACAGTATGTTGTACAATGCCTATTGTTATGGTTGATACATTGTGTCAATTTGAGGAGTCTAGAAGCTTATGTTTCACTCCACCAAAGGAAAACAAAAACAAAAACAAACCCAAGACCTGCCAATGTGCTCACTAAAGGCCGAAAAAATACAAAATGAATAGTAAAAAAATATAGTTCTAAGTACCAGCTATGACCCCATGATCAGCTATAAAAAAGAAGATTATAATTATACTATTTCTCTCCTAATATGATTCTAATGTAATATAATGTTGATAGACTTAGTACTGGTTCTTCAGGATTGTTAAGCTGTATTATAATGTTTAAGTTGCAAAATGATAAAAATAAGCTTTACCTAAGAAAAACTTACCTTCTAATCTGGTGAAGGAATTAGTGCGTTTACCTTTATATGCAGGATAGTTATAACATGTTAGGTGTAATTATAAGCATGTCTTTGTGTCTAAAAAGTAGTTTAAAAAAAGTCTCTGGTTGCCAAGTTGACAAGGGGTGGATTATTATGGTTGATGCTTTTTGCCAACTTGAGGAGCCTAGAAGCTTAACTAAATAACTCAGCAGTTCTACATTCTGGGGTATAAAGGACATGCCCTTCCTGCTCTAGGATGCTGTTCATTGTGTCAACTTGAGAAGTTTAGAAAGTTAACTGTGTGACTCAGCAGGGACCCAGGGTCCTCACTTTGTATTCATCCTGAGCCTGTGCAAGAGCAGGGGCTAGAGATGGTGTGGACGTAAAGGACCACCCCACCTCAGGGTGGCTAGGTTGCATACAATTTTAAATAAATGAAAAAGGACTAATTGCTGGTTCTTCGGAGGAGCTCCAGGCTTAGCCTTCAGCTTGGTGGTAGTAGTCTCCTGGCTTCTGGTATAGACTGTTTGGCTTCCACCTGGGGCTCTTCAGCATTCTGATGTAGACTCTTCAGCTTTCATTGTAGATTCTTCAGCAATCTATCACAGACCCATCAGACTCCTAATACAGACTTGCACAGACACTGCAGTGAATTCCAGACCTTGGACTGGACTCTTCAATCTCCAGCGTGCAGACACCTTCTGCACACTTCCTCATTCAACTCTGTAGCTGACCACTGTAAGCCAACTTGTAATTTCTTGTACATTTCTATATCTTGTGTTATATCTGTTTCTCGAGTAAACCCAGACTGATACACCTAGCTTAGTTCAGTAAATTTGAATTGGGGGCCAGTATAAGTGCATTGGCTGATGAACCCATACATGGTGATTTCTCTTCTGCTCTTTTCATGTTCTTCATATGGTATGATTGCACAGTGATGTAAAAATTATTCCAAATAGTGTGTGCTACTGAGGTTTTAAAAGCTTTGTTCCATATATTTACTTGCCATTTGTATTTCTTCATCTGAGAAATGTGTATTCAAAGGAAGAACAACAGGGATGGGGGAGAAGAGAAAGGAAGAAAGGGAAAAAACATATGTACATATACACAAGATAGCTAAAATAATTGTACTACTAATTTCTGTTAGTTCATTGAGAGGAACAGTTAATGTTTACATTGTTTGATCAATTTTGCCTGCTCATACCTGGTAATCTGAGCAACTGCTCTGAAGATAACAATGTACAATATAATAAGCATTGTTAATTTCCTATCATCTTGTTTTGAAATTCTGTATAGTTTTTATTGCTTTCTTTCTCTCTCTGTCTCACTCTCTGTTGCTTTAAAAAAATAAATAAAAGGGGCTGGGGATTTAGCTCAGTGGCAAAAGTGCCTGCCTGGCAAGCGCAAGGTCGTGAGTTCGGTTCCCGGTACTGGAGAAAAACCAGAAAAAAAAATAAAAATAAAAAAAATAAAAGCTTGGTTCCATGGTCCTTGAGATGAGACATCATAGGATGTATGCCAGGTAGGAAAGAGAGTATTACTGTACCAGAACTCCAGCAGCTTTCTATACAATTATGGAGATTCATCCTCACACAGGATGTGCCATGACTGGTATCACTTGATGCTAAGATTTTAATTGAAAAAGGAACAGTGGATATCTAGGACTATTTGCTTGCCTGCAATGAGACAGTGATAGTAGAGAGTTTGACAATTGCTTTGTCCAACCTATCTCTGTAATTTGGAGAAGACATTGAAGTTCTACGTACTACATCCTATATCTCAGTGGAGTATTTTTGTTTGGAGACGTTTTTGAGAAAGGACTCTTTTATATGGATACTTCAAGGATCTTGTCCAATGCAGTGTTCAAGCAAGTAGATTTTCCAAGCATAGGCAGAGTTCTGTTCAAAGAGTTTACCATACATCTATAGCTCTGCGTAAAGTACTAAATATTTACTTCCCCTTTTCTCCAAAAATAAGACCTAGCTGAAAAATAATCAGCCTTGAAAACTAGAGCTCAGAAATGCCAACCCCACCAGGCATGGTGACATACACCTATAATCCCAACACTCGGGAGGCTGAGGCAGGAAGATCACTTTGAGTTCAAGGCCAAACTGGGCTACATAGTGAGTTTAAGGTCAGCCTGAACTACACAAGGAGACCCCATTTCAAGGAACCAAAAAAAAAAAAAAAAAAAGTGAGCCCCAATCAACCTATCCTTGCTTTACCTACCTTATAGAGTATCCATCAAGCAAGAGAATAGTGATGGTAGGTAAGGCAAGGAAAGTCTGATTGGGGCTGTCATTTTTGATCTTTAGTTTTTAAGATTGATTATTTTCCAGCTAGGTTTTATTTTCAGGGAAATGACAGTTTGTTCTCAAAGGACATTGGTGAGAATTAAAATGTAAATGGTGTTTAATTAGTTATAGTACTAAGGCAAGAGCTTTCAAATGGAACGTATAAAAAAGAAATTTAAAAACACTGAGGATAAAATGAGACCATCCAACATAGTTCTAAAGAGTTTCAGAAAAAGAAGAAAGGCAATAGTGAAGAGGCCACAGTTAAAGATGTAATGGCTGAGAATTTTCATCACACACATTACACATAGCCCACACAGATTAAAGACCTAGTTGAGAAAAGTGTATGTTAAACATACAAACAAAAACAGGCAGAAAAAGAACTTCATAACATTGGCGTGGGGAAGAATATCTTCAATAAGAAACAAAGAAAAGAAATAAATAATTCATAGAGAGTAAAACTTGACTGGCCCATAAACATATAAGAAATATTCTACTTCACAGTTACCCAAAAATTTAGATGAAAACAATGACATACCATACCATTATGTTATCAGTGAGATTAGCAAAAATTAAAAAGTCTAATAATCCCAAGAATGAGTGGGGTTGTAGGAGAATTGCTGGTAGGATAAATGAGATGGGCCGTTTTGAATAACTAGTTGGAAATATCAAGTAAAGCTGGGGACACAGCAACTCTGTGACATAACAACTCCACTTGTAGGTGTGTGCTAGGGCCATGTGCTCTACGCACCACACACCTGTGTACTGAGCAGTCTTTCACATCCCAGAGAAACTCTCAAAAACGTGCACAGAGAAACAAGACGTGAGTGAAACTCTAGAGATTTTGGGATCATCTTAATTAAAAGTTGTCTTTCTGGTCCCACTCTAGTTTCAAGAATTTGAAATTGAAAATTGTAGGCACTTTTGATATTGATGCAAGAAATCTGATGCATGACTCTTATCAGAGGCATAAGAAAAAAAAGATTTGCTCTATATCAAAAGAATAAACATACCTTGATATGTTTATGTAAGAATGTAAAATTATGAAGAAAACAAAATGCAACCCCCTTGGTTTTATAAGGTTATTGTATTCATGGAAAATAAAAGAATTCCTGGATATTAGGATTGTGCCCAAGCCAAAAGAAAACAGAACATAGCTTTTGTGGTTTATATAAAAAGCTGAACCAGCCTCCAGGCTCAGATAATTATACAGTCTATTTAGTTCTTGAATGCCTGGCACCACATTTGACATTTGAAAATCCTGTGAAAAGGACAATTCTTTGGGTGGGAAGCTGCCCCTAGATAAGGATAGTCAGTGTCCCTGACTTCTACCCATGAAATGCCATTGTATTCAAGTCACTGGAATAGCAAACCCTCCACTGGGGGACAAGAACCACAGATACGGCTTAAATGCTGTCTCCTTCCTGAAGAGCTCTTTATTATTAGTCATTTTCCTGTACCTTCTAAATTATGTGACCACTGTAACATTTATCCCATCATAGAGCAGTGAGCATGGTTTCCCAGAGGACCAGAAGCACATGCTATTTTATATAACCAGAGATTAGAAGTGCTCAATAAATGTTTGTTATATGACAAATGATTTGATCAAATCTAGCCTGTTCGGTTTGAGTTTCTAGTTTGTCACTGGACTGCTTCCTGCTTGTTCCCCTGCTCCCTTTCCAATGAAAGCTTCTATCTCTAAAGGGAAAAGAAGAAAGCTCTTTAAGAAGCCATCTCCAGCTTTTCAAAAAAAGTCTACTGTGTACAGCTGGTGCCATAGATTAGTCTGCACTAACAGAATGTCTGTCTAAAGAGATATTAGGGTTATGAGGGCCATAGCTCTTATAAAAGAAATATGTAAATATATCCCAGTGACATTTAAAAAGTATTGGAAGACCTAAATTTTGTGCGCAATCTTCACCCCTCTGAAAGGTAGGCACTCAATTTTCTCTCCTTCTTTGGGCCCGTTCTGGTTCAGCATTCATCCTAAAATACCCTGTGGTTCTAGATGACACTTGACATGCTAAGGTGCATGGGTTGATGGCATAGCTTTACAAACAGAAATAAGACTTTTCACAATCTGTAAATCATAAGTGATTTAATGGAACCCAGAAAGAAATCAAAGGGATTCATGAACAGATTTATAAATTTTCTTCTTTCTGCATTTTGATTATACTGGCATTTTAATTGCATTGTAATTGCACTTTAATTGCATGTATTTGTATAAATTAAAAAATAATTAGAGTTCTGTAGCACTATGGGAAACTAATTTATGCATCTAGACCTTTAAGGATGTATACATAGGAAAGAATTTTACAGTTCTCACTCTGCTAGATATGGTAAAATCATTCTTGATTAAAAGCAGAGCTTTCTAGAATGATGTATCTTCATGCTTCTCTCTGTGACTTAGAAAATGGGACCGAGCTGGAGCTGGAATGGAGGACACTGATGGGTATGCTTGGGACTCACAGCTTGGAAAGTTTTTTAAATATTAAAAAATAAATTTTAAAAATACATATTTTCTAGCTTAGGACTGTGAAGTTTCTGGGCTCTGCTTGCACGTGGGTGGGAAGGACAGAAGATGAGTCACTAAATTAGGGCGACAGAACCAATGAATTTTTAACAGCATTCTTGGCACAGGTTATCATGGCAAAGTGTATGCACAGCGTAGGGGCCATTCATTCAACACGCATTTATTGAACGCCTACTGATGTCTGGCACCTCTGAGATACAGCCCCACCTGTTTCATAGCGCATTTGCTCAAAAGCTATTTGAATTTTCTAGCTGTCACTTCCTTCTCCTTGGCCAGTTATGGACTGGGCTTCCACATATCCTGGTTCTTTGCTGCTTCTGAATATGTCTCACCCTTCATCTACCCATGTCCCAGACAGTGCTTAGAGGTAGGTTTATTACCAAGAATTTACATTTTTATCCTTTTTGGAAAGGAAAGAGCTAAGAAGCTTACTTATTAAGTAAGAGTATACTATTCCCTTGCCTTGAGATTGTGGCATTAAATGCTTTTGCAAGCAGGAGGGTCCATGTGACTACATTTCTGTCCTCTTTTGCCTCAAGGCCTGAGCTGGAGCTGTTTTTTCCCCTGCTCTTCTGGATATGACTCCTTCTACACACCTGGAATTCACTCTAGTCCTTTCAGGTATCTTGTGTAGAATTAATCTTTTCCATTTTCTTGTTTCTGTAATAAAGTCTGCATTCTTTCATTTTGTAATGCTTAGGTTGGTTATATTCTGTCAGTTCCTGCATGTTGAGGACTCTGTTTTATTTATTATTAAACTACCTGAAGGATTCGGATTATGTAAAATTTGTCTCAAACCTGAGTCTGGACTTCAAAGGGCAAGTATCTCGAGGTATGTGTGTGTGTGTGAATTACAAGGCCCTATTAGAATCATCAAGAAATCTTCACGTCAGTCAACATCTTCATGGGAATTTACAGGCTCTGTTCTGAGCCATGGCTGGATTTCTGGTCATGTTATTTCATATATTTTCTTTTTGAGACAAGGTCCCAGTATGTAGGTCAAGCTAGCATCAACTCACTCTGCAGTCCAGGCTGACCTCAAACTGATGGTCATCCTCTTGCATCAGCATCCCAAGTGCTGGCATTACAGATGTGCACCATGATGGCCACCAGGAGGATATTTTTTTGCAAAAGGAAATTTGTTGGATTTTAAACTGTTTTGATGTCAGGTGGTGTTCCAGAATTTGGAAATACGGTCTTTTCTAAGGGGCATATAAAAAAAATGGAGGGAAGTTGCATCTTCTCTGGGAGTTGTGCTTGGTTATATCTGGGAGAAAAAAGAATCCAATCAGAAATATACCTCATTTAAAGTAGATAAAATTTATTATAAGACTTCTGCCCTTTGTAAACACAGTGAGAGCAGGACAGCTCCAGGTTCCTGCCAATCATACTTTGATTAAGCCTTGTTGAGGTCTTATCTAGACACAATTTCATCCCTGGTCCGGAAACTATGGTGTTTACTTTGGCCTAGTGATTGGTTTTTCGCCTTAATAAAAGTTCTGCTAAGTCATCATGGAGGTAAGCCAATATGGCGTGGCCGCTGGAGGCCATGTGGGAGGCTCTGCTTTCCTCCTCCTTGGTCATATTACAACTTCCTACTTCCTTTTTTACAATATCCTGTTTCCCTCTTCCCACCCCTTGTCCAATCACTACCTGCCAAATCCCACAGACCATCCTCTAAACCCCACCTCCAGCCTGGCCCTATGTGGTCTTTGTTCCCCTGACCAGGCCCTCAGAAGCTCCACATTCCTCCTTTCTGCTGTGGTCTTCTCCTTGCCCATAATAAAGGCATTTTTTACTTTGCTCTATTTTTATCTGCGCCCAAAACCTAACACCTAGACCAGCAATGGTAAACCTTTTATAGCTTTCAATAACAAAGAGCCTGCTGCTGCAATGTGCCATAGGTTTGTCACCACTGGCCTAGACCAGTTCATGAGTTATGGCAATGCTAGTTGCTCTTACAAATAGATCCCACAATGTCTAATATCAGAAAAACAGTAGCAGTTTACTTCTTGGTAACGCAGTCATTCAATGCATAGGTTCATGGTTGGTGGGTGCCTCTTTTATGAAAATGACTGTGGCCTTCTTCCATCCTGTGATTTTTATGTCTGCCCCAGGGGAGACAGTGGAATAGGAAGGAGCAAGTGAAGGCACAATGACTATTTAAAAACCTTGATCTGGAAGTGGCATGCATCACTTTTGATCAAAATATATAGGTTAATGAGAACAGATATGGACAGCAGGGTTGTTACCCAGTGAAAGGGCTGGGGGTAGTCCTTGATTGAACAGCTACTTTCCAGAGAAAACTCACAACTCTGTATACCATAAAAGGGGATTCTGAATTTGGGCCACAGCTATCTGCCAGGTTGGTGTCATTGCTTTTCTTGGGTGATATCACTCGTCGTCTAACAGCCTGGGTGCCCATCTTGCATCAGATGGTTGTCTGCTGCTCCTGGCATGTTACTCATCTCATTTCTGATGAAGCAGCTCGTACTTCCCATCAGACAACCGGTGAGCATCCCAGTGTGCACCCTGCTCTGTCTCCACCGGTCCCTGGCAGGAGGAGGAGGGAGCTGACCTTCCTGATAGGTACTTACCACCAGGGACTGGGACGGTTTGGTTGTGGACAGAAAGGTGCAGATTTCACCCTCATATCATGCACCTCTCAATTTGCCCCTGCATGAGAGGCACGGTACCCACCAAATCCTTGGTTTTCTCATGGGTGGGGTGTGGGATACGTTCTGATGAATTCATGGAAGCTCATGGTGCCCTGGCAGAAGGCCTGTACTTGTCTCCTTCAATTAAAGCTCACAGCTGTGCACTTGTTAGTCCTAGAATTGTCTTAAGCAGATTTCTTTAGCCCTGGGCGTATGTAAAAATGGTCCTGAGGTCCCTGGTCCTGATTTTCTATCCTTGCTGTCAAGCGTCTATTTAAGCAACCACTGACCCTCACTGTTTGTGGCCTCCTTGGAGTTTTAAAAAATGTTTCATTTAATTAAATTTTGGTGTTTTCTTGAAAAAGGGAAAGTATTATATGTTACCAAAAAGAAAACATTTTGTAAAAGTTTTCTTAAGCAAGTACTATGTACTATGGATCATAAAAGGGGCTTTGAGCAATGTGAAGGAACATAAATTATGGTCTTTGCTTATGAGTATCTCATGAGCCAGCCAGAATAAAATAATAATATGGTGAATACTGTGGTTTAGATATGGCTTACCTGTGTCCCCCAAAGTCTCATGTGCTAGTGAGGGACCTTGCTTCAATGCTACTGGAAATTAAAACAGACGCTTTCAGCATGAAATTCCAAGAAAAGCTTTAATTGAAAAGTTAGAGGGAAAAAAAGGAGGAACATAGCTCTGACAAAAATCAAGCCAGTTCCCTAAGAAAGGAAGTAAGCAAAAATAGAAAAGGACTTTGGTTTGAGAATCTGAAGGGGGCACAGGTCTGAAGAGGTAGATCAAACCAGGCTATTCGTAAAACAACAGAGACCAGTTTTTTATTTGTTTGTTTTGGGAACTGAGAATGGAACTCAGGACCTTGCCCATGCCAGGCAGGCGCTGTGGGACTGAGCTATATCCTTGGCCCCAGAGACCAGGTTTATGGGTTACCATGGTGAGCTGGAGTTGGGTTGATCATGCTAGCAATACTGGTTTCATAGCTCCAGAGGAATCCTTATGACCTGAGGGGCAGCTCGGTTGCCATGAGATGACTGCTCTGCTTGAGGCAGTCTCTGTCTTTGAGGCTCTGCTGGAATCCAAGGTGACCCTAGGTTTAGGGCAACGAAGACTTTGGCATAACTGGATGCTCCTCTGAACCTCTTATCTTGGTGTCCTCAGTCTTAGGGAGATGAGTCAGAATAGGTGAACTAGGACTAATAAATCTTGTTTTACCAACTTTTAGACAGACAGTCCCTAAATGACTAACATGCCTATATGCAGAGTTGAGAGGAAATTGACCTAGAATTTTATAAAATGAAGGTCAAACTTCATTCTACTTTTAATTGCCTATGGAGCAGCTGCAGGGCCAATGAAGAGTCAATTTTTTAGAAATAGAAAAAATGCTTTTAAGTCTCTGAATGCCTTAAAGTATAATTTTAACAAATGACAGGTTAAAGGCCCAGGAGCTTGTCCTCTGTCCCTATGGTGACCATTTCACTTTTTTTACCTTTTAGGATCAGAAATACTTTTATAGTTCTTGCTCAGTATTAAAAATGCAGACACTGTTAAAAGAGTTTATAGTGAAAAGTAAGCTTCTCTTCTGCACCTCAAACCATTTTGGAGACAGTCACTGATACGTTACCCTTCTACTTCCAAAGGTATTTTGTGAATATGCTGAGCATTTCATTTTTCATTTTCTTTCCAGTTTTCTTCTTTCCATCTGTAGACCAGTAGTGTTCAAGTTTTATTACGCAAAAGAAACACTAGGAGAACCTCTTAGATATACAGATTGCTTAGTCCTTTCCCCACAGTTTTCTGATTCTGTGGGTCTGGCTCAGCTCAAGGAATCTGTTCAAAGAATCTGGGTCAGTTCAAAACTGAGGTGATTGTGAAGCAGGTGGTGCATGGCCCCTACTTTGGGAAATTGTTTTAGTAAATAAAAAAGGTCTGACTAGCTTGGGACTCAATCCGTTGGAGTTACAGACACCTATCATAATGCCATATCTGCTCCTCCAGCCTTTTCTAGGGCCGCCTTTCCTTTGGTCTCCATGATGATGCATAAGGGTCCTTTGAGTTGAGTTGGTCTGAGGATCTGGATTTGTCATTCCCTGGCCTCTCCCTGACTGCTACACTGTTGAGCTGCACAGTATCATTACCTAAGCTGAGAAAACTTAATTTGTTTTCTTTCTCCACTTGTATGACTATATTGCTTTGATCTATGTGGAATAAATTACAGTCTCACAACCATAGATTTTTTTTTTTATTTAAGAAAAGAAAAAGAAACAATAAAAACAATGGTACAAAATTTCAAAACAAGATAGTAGGAGGGTAACAATGGTTAGTACATTGTGTATTGTTATCTTCAAAGTAGTTGCTCAGATTACAAGATATAGGCATGAAAAATTGACCAAGCAGTATAGGCATAGTATACTCTTCCTTTCAATGAGCTAATAGCAATTAGTAGTATAACTATCTTAACTATCTATATATGTATATATGTATTTATTTATCTATTTTTCCTTTTCTCTTCCTTCTTTTCTCCTTTCCGTAGAGTTTTGATAGATGACAGTAACTTACCTATTATTTAAGCCAAATAAATATAGAGAAACTGAGGCCCAGGGAGATTAATAAACTTATCCCAGGTTATAAAATAAATTAATGGCACAGCTTATTAGAAACCATTTTACTAATTCTATACTGGGTGTTCTTTACTCATTGTAGTAGCAGCTAAAATCTCAGAGTGCTTGAAAATTAGTCAAACAGTTTCTGTCCTCTAGTTCACTTTCTGCCTGGAAATATGTCCTTTTGGGCCTGTGTGCCTCCTTCTCCCATGGGCTACACTTGCCCTAGTTGGTTGTCTTTCTCATGTAGTAATAGTGTGAATTATCTCTGACTTCTCAAACATGGCAATATCTTATCTACTTGAACTTTAGGTCACCAAATATAAAGCAATTTTGAACTGAAAGGGTAGTGGTTACTTTAAATCTCTGTGGAACACAGGCACTCATAATTATTCTCAGCTTCCTCAAACAAAGACCCAAGAAGCAGTCCAATCCTTATTTTCTGGGGGTGGGGGAGGGCTGAGGTCATGCAAAGGTTGCCTGGTTTGCAATCTTATCCTGTCTCCCTCCTCCTATTGACGAGCATGGTTTATAGATTTCACCTCACTTTAAAGACTATTTGCTGATGTTTTGAGACATTTATCCAATCTCAAGAAACTCAAGGGACCTGATTTCAACTCTGCATCATATATGATCCATATTTGGGATGAAATGGGTAATTTTAATGGGGAAACCCTATCAATCAGTCCAGACAATAAGAATGGCTTTGATTTGTACAATGTGTTGAAATCATTTATGTTGACTTAAAATTTTTACAGTTCTGTAAGTTTAATATTTTAACCTGGATAGGATGATTCATAATAACCCATACCCCCAGACTTGCATTCTTCTATTTTCCAATGTCCCAAGAGTTTAGCCAGGAAAATATCAGCATGTCTTTGGAGAGCTCATTGGTCCTGATGAAAACAAGGATTCCAGGAAAAAAGGCTCAGTTTCTTAAATAATTATAGTGACTTTAGAATGGGGATTGAGTAGCTACAGAAAGATACATTTACCGGAGTAGGACTTTTTCCACATCTTTCACATTGAGATACTATAGTCAGGAAAAAGACATTTACTGGGGTTTTGAATTTGAATTATGAGGAATGACTTAGTATTTGCAAGTCTTTACACATATCCTAGTTTTGTACCTATGTGATTAGAGCTGTTGGTGAGTCACTCTAATGTCATAACAGATTTACCTGCAGGTATTTATATTAACCCTCATGACAGGTATAGGAGGGACCACAGTGGAATTCTTTTTGTCTATGTCAGTGTACCCAGTAGCTGGTAAGTCATCTTCCCTTGTCCTATAAGATATAAAAATGATGCTGTTTTGCTTATGTACATTATTACTGGAACTCTGCCTTCCTGGGAAAAGTGGTCAAAGGTTGCATTAGCTGTGTAGTAAGGCAGGGGTGGAATATCCAGGCACATATGCAAGATAAAAACCCTGCTGTACCTGTCTGCTCTCATTACCGTACGCATCAGTGCTTATAATTTCTAAGGATCAAAGCTGTGCCTTGCTGTTTTTAGTTCATTTACTTTCTTTGAGGATGATGGTCATTATTCTGACATTTTGTGTCATATACACATTTTTTTTTCCCAGTCTAGTCAAAATAGATGCTAGTTTTTCATCCATATGCTTTTATACTTGCCACACATTCTGGCGGGGCTTGTTTGGATTTTGCTGGCTTGGGAGACTGAATGGTTTTATTTTCCGAAGGTCAATTGCTGATATACAACCAATAAAAGATAGTTAGCTGCCCAGGATTCTTCACTCTCATTCCTCAAATACTCACTTTAGTTTTGGTCTTTTTAATTCACTACTGAAAATCAGTTGCCTCTAGGAATTTCAATATTACATTACAGTATAACAAACTATCCAATATCACTAATGGCCTATTTAGGAATGAAATGCATTATTTTTTTCGGTTTTAGGCAATTTCTAATTTTGATAGGGATCAGGCACCATCTACAAGGATGCAATTAATAGTTCCCTGAAGGGACAAATCACTAGCCAGGTTGTAAAAATCATGCATGGTTTGCTCTTTGGGCCATAAGACAAGAGGGAAACAAACACATTTATCTTCCCTCGGTATTACACTTACAGTCTGAAGATGCTTGCAAAATTATCAACAATATTATTATTGCTGTTATTGTTATTATTTTGAGAATATTTCTGAAATCTGGATATTTATTTGTTTATATTTATTTATTTATATCCTTCTTACATTCTTCAAGAATTTACTCTCTAAAATGGCTTTTTTCAAAATCACGCTGGGATGAATACAATATTCTACTTGAAAATTCCCTGTCGTAATCCTGTTTTCTGGAAAATTCATTCAGGCAAAAGAAGTAGGAAGGGAAGAAATTACTCAGCATACTTCTTTTGGTTGCTCAAATTGATCAGATTTGGAGGATAATAGCTTTAATTCCTTGTGACAAAACACACCAACCCTTTTCTGGCTTTGTACTGTAAATATTCCCCAATTTAACTAAGACAAAATTCATCTAAATGCAAATGTGTTTGCTTTGTTGTTATAAATCCCAGACACCTTGGCAATGGATGGGAGACTGGAGCAGCAAAGGAGAGAAGTGGAGTGGGTGGTCTAAGGACAGGACTTTTGATCCCACCTAGAAATCATTGAAGAAATTGGATAGATAAGTCAGCATTAAGAGAAAACAAGGCCACAGTGAGACACAAAAGACTTGGCAGAATTGGACTAAGTGTGTGTGTGTGTGTGTGTGTAAAGGTGTTCAAGGGGCTCTCTTAGGGTTGCTGTAGGACGGAGAGGTGTGTATGCACATCAGGTCATTAAAGGAAGCATCTTGGGTTCTTATCCAGTTTCTACCTGAAATCTAAGCAGATTCAGAAAGGACTTAATTTTTCCCAACAGCTCTTTTTAGTGGACCAGGTCTTCCACAGATGTTCTTATTTACTTCTGCACAGCATCCCTGTGAAAGAAATTACAATAATAACAGCTGATGTTTTTCACATGTGTGATGGCATGTGTTTGGCATAGTAGTAAGTGTTCCATTTGCATAACCTTTTCAGAATAGCCCTTTAGAATTGAGGAGACACACTCTGAAATGGGGGTAGTTTACTCAAGGAGTTAAAAGCCCAGTATGTTTGGATACAGTTGTTGAAATTATAATAGAAATATATTTGATCCAATGTCCAGACTTCGTTGTATTATGATGCTTCCTCAGTGAATGAAAAAAAGGAGATGGATGGAGGGGCATGAATAAATGTTCCTTTGTGACAAGTTGTACCTGGTGGATAAACTTAATACCTGCCGTTTACTCAGATAAGCCAAGTCTTTCCTTAAGTCCATCACAATCAAAGTAGGGTAACAGGCAAAGGAAATTCTGAGAGTGAAGATTTCCATGACATATGGTGAAGCTCAGGAAAGAAACGGGAATATCTGGCCAGGGCCCATGTCTAGATTATAACCTAATGATAAAAAATCAAACATGCAAAAACAAAAGACTCCAAACATTTAACGCTGAGTTGTGACAATGAAAGGACTTTCAGGAGGCTGTAGGAAGCCTTGGTGAGATGAGCCTTTGGAAAAAGTTATTCCATTCAGCAACCCACTCAATCTCTGGGTTTTACACCAAACATGTAACCATGAATCAATTTACTTCTGCTTCCTAACTGTCTCCAAGTATGAAGGGGCACCATGCCTCTGAAGAGGTCTTTCTGGAAGTCGTTTTATCGCACTCACAGGGGCCTGCGCCCCTGCCACAGTTTTTGCTGGCTACTGAAGCTGTATTTGGGGATATAGTCTGAGGAGAGGAAAGGTCAAACAGACAAAAAACAGGAGAACGAGTTGGTATAGGAATTTAGTCTTCTTCCCTCCACCATAGAGTCCTATGGGATTAAGAAGAAATTTCATTGCTTGCTTTCCTTGGCTCTGAATGGTCCAGGAAGTGGTTGCAGTGTACCCCAGGGAGGTCATCTAGAAATTTTAGGTTTAGCCCCACTACTACCAAAATTCTCAGTGGGTGGCATTGCCCAGGCTCTTTCAGACTTAAGGGAAAAGAAGCAGGCTCTGGTCTCTAAAATTCAGTAGTTTTGTGACTAAGTTGTAATTTTCATACATGAGCCAGAAATAGTATCATTACATTGCACTAAGGGTTTTCAGCTAAACTTGCAGGATATGGTTGAAAAACATATATTAGATCTATAAAATGAATTTTCCAAATCTGAAACCCCAAACAACATTTTCCCCTCCATAATGCCCCAAGTTTCATGTTATACTTTTAATTTATGGTAAAGACTTTATTATCTGATATGTTGGAAAGAGGAGAGTGGCATATGAGTTAAGACTTCCACTTATCTGAGCTTTAATTCCAGTTAATTTCCTAAACTTCATGCTGTACCTAATGCCCTGTCTGCTACATGAAGCAGAAAATTACAGATGTCCTCTGAATGGTTATTTAAACGTAAGGAGTTTTAACAACCCCCTTGGAGAGATCATGAATCCAGCACATAAAAATAATCTCCCATCTCAAAGTGGATTTTGAAAACCCCCACTTTATAACATGTCCTAATACCAAGCAAGAAAATAAAGTTTCACCTCAGAAATAATTAGGCTTGAGAGTAACTCGTCTTGGTTGGCAGAGGAAGGTAAACTACTGTCCGGATCGGGGAGATGCATGCAAAGATGAGACAAAATGGGGCAATGGTGGCAAAAGAGGGCCACACTCCAGGTCATCACCAGAGATCACCTGTTGTGACACAAGTTTTTAATCGGCATTCAAATGGAGCAAAATGTATTTAGGAGGTCAAAAGAAAAGCCAGTTCCTAAAATGATCGACTCAACAAAATGCCAGAAACTGTGGCTTTGATAAGAATAGGAATTTTTTTGTTCTGCCACTTTCAGAGTTAATTTTCTTCTTCATTTGCAACCGGAAGGAATTATAAAATCCTTTCTATCACATTTACCAACACCAGTGCTACCCACTCCCCACTTTTTATCAGTTTGCCCTTTTGAGAGGTGGCACACAGTGAAATGAATAAATTCAGCATATTTTCCTGTTCACCAAGCATAAATTATTACTAACTGTGGTGAAAGGCTATTTAAAAAGCTGTTTTCTTTTATGGAGGAGTCTTCTTTTATCTATAAATGATTCTGTTTGAAATCAAAGTCGATATTGTCTTATCTCTGTGACCTCAGGAAACTGAACTGTGATGACATGTTTCCACTCTACAGAGGGTGATGAGAGGATTCAGGCACAAGCTGAATAAACTCCCCTAATCTATTCCTGTTCTTGGCTCAGATTCCCAGTCTTTGAAATATAAGGAGAATTACCCTAGCATTAGTATGTGATGTGACACCATTGTATATTATCTGATGAGCGTGTTATAACTGGTGGGGGGAGTAGACTTGGAGGTGATTTCTAAGATCCCTTCCAACTGAAGAGCATTACAAGTCTTTCATACCAACTCCCTTTGGTACGCAATGGGCTATACAGCTTGTAATATGCTGCTATTAATATATTACCTTGTATGCTGCTGTTGCAGCTCTCATGCATGAAGTCATAACTTCCCTCAAAGAAGAAACCATACTTCTCACATGTGAGAGAACTGTAGCAATTTGATGAAGTATCAGTTTGAAGTAGCACTAACAAAATGTGTATCTATCAGAAGAGCATAGCTTTTATTCAGTGGCAAACGGGGTGGAAATTCATAAAGAGATTTTCCACAGCAGCACATTTATTCAGTCCTCATTTCATCTGATGCCTGTCTTCCTCAGAGTGTTTTCATCATAATGAAGTGGGCACTGAACCACCAAGTTGGCATTTAATAGTAATGTGCTGTGTCGTACCATTTACCATTTTGCTATTATTTTGATGGATTGATTTTTTTTCTCTTTATTTATTTTTTTATTTTTGAGGAGTGCAATGATTTCTGGAAATGAATGTTTTAAATAAGGAGGCACTGGACTGTAATTTCTCACAAGTCAGGCATTGGCACTGTAGAGAAAAGATTGGATATTTTGAACCCCATGTTACAAAGGCAAAAAGTGATACTGAATTAAACCTCTTGGCTCTGAGCAGAGCTGACTCATAACCTTGGCTCTCTAGTTCAGAAACAAGCAGTAAGTAGTCAGAGGAGACCGAATCGCTTGTGCAGGCAGCACGTGCATCGGTTTGAGCAGTGAGACCAACTGCTTGACAAGCCGTGGTGGCTGTTCTCTCCATGAAGTGAAAAGCATGTGAAAATTATTCATCTTCATATGTTGGTTTTAAAATAGTCTTCACTGCCGATCCATTTATAAGAAATGTGTAACCAGAGGCTGGGGATTTAGCTCAGCGGCAAAAGCGCCTGCCTGGCAAGCGCAAGGTCGTGAGTTCGGTTCCCGGTACCGGAGGAAAAAAAAAAAACAAACAAACAAAAAACAAAAAACAAAAGAAATGTGTAACCAGTTTTCTTTGTCCACCGGGGTGAAGTTCAAATGACCAAACTCCTTGGTGGTAGCAGCACATAGGGAGTCTAAACCTTTGGGACTGACTTTGACTACACTCCTTTTTCTCCAAGAAATAATTTCTTTAGTCATATGATGTTTGTCCAGGGATGCCTCTGTGGCAATCACTGCAAGACCCTTGTCATCTTTCACGTATTTCATTGTCAGAACCTTTAAAGGGCACAGAGAGGTTAGGTTTCCCATTTGTAAGTAACAGAAAATGATTCTGGATATTGAAGTGGAATAACTGGATTATGGATAACTGGGCTTCTGGAAGGACAGGATACAGGAAGCACAGCACCTGCTTCACAGCAGATTGATTCTTGGGACGAGACAACTGTGGCATGGATATCTCATCAGTCTTTCCGACTGAGCATCACTGGTTTAAAGAGTGTCCAAATCACAATCTTCATCCATAAGTATGCTCAGGTAGAAGAAGGAAAATCTGATTCCTTGGCTTCCTGGACTGTCGGAATCACCATCCCTTTCAGAACACACATGATGGTATGGACAGTGATCAAAAAGGAGGCTAGAAGGCCGTTAGGAAAGGGAAAAGGGTACCGGGTGACAGATGTCCATGGGGAGGCATTTCCCTGCCTCTGGTACCTCATTTCTCCAACCCAGCTCCGTTTAGTTCCACATTTATTAAGTAAAACATTAACTCTCCACACAAGACATGGTTTTAGGTATGGGGCATTTTGGGAAAAAGGTGTTTCTACGCTTTGCTGTCTGTCATGTTGCAATTAGTGGGGCCGCTCAATCTCCTGGCTTTTCACTGAGGGGTGGAACTGAGGTGCTGCTCCCTCTAGACTGTATTCTGGCATTGCCTTTGGGTTATCTGATGCTTTCGGGAAAGCTATGGATCATGTACGGCTTTGACTTCTCCTATCTCTCTCCTCTACTTCTTTCTGGTATTCTTCCATCCTCTAAGGTTCACTATTCTTCCTGCTTTCTGCTTGTGTGCTTCCATGTATGGAGAAATAGTGGTATCACTAGAATATCATTCAAATGGTACCATTAAGACGTTAGGTGAAAATAGGTATGAAGGATCCTATCGGGGTGCTGGGCAGGTTTTAAATCTGGATTGTGGCAATGGTTGAACAACTGTGTGAATTTATTAAAAACAGTTCAGTTTATACTGAAAACAGGTAAATTTTATGGCATGAAAATTATACCTCAACTAAACTGTTATTTAAGAAGAGTTCTTCGGTGATACTTCAAGTGGCACTCCTGTGGTTGGGAAAACCTTTCAGAAGTGAAGGAGTAAACTTAAAGCAGTAGGATGGTGGAAGGAGGTTTGACCAGCCAGCCTAGGGCACTAATGGTGCCAGGGCTGAAGTAAAGCTCACAGTGACTAGGAAGCTGCCTATCTAGTGACTACCTGATTGTCATCACTCTGCATCAACAAAGTTGGGGCTCAGTGGGTATTGCTAAAGGGTCTCTGAGTGACTCTGGGCACCTCACACTACGGTGCCTTCACTGAGGAGGGCATAGAAAACAAGAGGTATAGGCCATTTCCAGTGAGGAAAGACTACTATTTTGTGTCGTCCCCATTCTTGCAATCTCTTTCCCTTTACCCCTGGAAGTTCTTTTGAGGAGAAGTAGATAAGTGGAAATATTGAGTGTTTCTCATTCCTGTCCAAAGGTTTCCAGTCCCTGAAGCATACCATATGAGAGGAAATAATAAACTCTAAATGCCAGAGACTATGCCTCACCTTAACTTAGAATCTCCCCTACTTCAAGTGTTTCATGGCCCAGGACCATTTGGTTGGTAGGATGATTTGTTTGGGCAGGTATCTTTGTAGATTACCCACAATAATCTTCAGTACTTACCACAACCAGTGTTAATGATTCCTCCTGGCTTTTGTAGTCCTCAAGAACTGTCCCATCTTAGCCCTCTATTTTCTCTCATCCTTAACATTGGCTTGCTCCACCCCTATTGAATTTTCTTTCCTTCCTCCTCTGCAGTGTAGCAACCCATTGTCACATTGTCATACATTTCCTGGTTTGCATGATTTCCCTTTCTTTCCTCCTCATGCTGGCCCAAGTGCCACTTCCTCCAAAGAGCTTTCCTTGACTGTTTCCATCCCACAATGTTCTTTTCTTTCCCTGAACCTGACAACAATTACAATCTTCATTATGCAATTTGAATTTGAGTATTCATTCTGCTATCCTGTACTAAAATGTTTTTTCTTATTAGGTCTTCTGCCAGATTTTTGTCCTGATCTGTAAAAGAAGACACTCCTTTATTTTTGTGGCATCTCTCCCAGCATCTATGCTGATGTTGGAGTTTTATGTATATCCTGCTATTTTCTGCTGGTCTCCCTAAATATTACAGAGATGGGATTTGTAGGAGGGGTATATTTATTGACCTCCCTCTTTTCAATGGAGAATGGAATTCCTTTTCTATCCCCAAATATAGTAAATGTATTTTGGAGTCAACCCTTTCTGACGCATTTTCCACACTCCCTCGGGTAAATGAATGATTAGTGCAAATGGTTAGGCTCAATAATTATGTTGGCAAATTTTAAAAACATGGATGTATGTCCCTCAAAAGATAATGAATCTTTTGATTCATACAAAGCAAACAAACAAACAAAAAACTGGAATGGGCACCACTCTCTTGGGCCCAAGGCTCAGTGAGGAGTCTACCTCCTCTTTATTTTCTTCCTATAGGGGAGGGATCTCCTATATTAAAGATAGTGATAAGGCATTTTTGTGTTCTGTTCTAGCTTTCTTTTAAACCTGTAACTAAGGTCTAAGAAAATCTCCCCCATTGCATCAATTTATCTGTCCTTAATTTGGATGAGGAGAAATGAAGCCAAACCATATTTTTCAATTCAGCTGTCCCTAGGAAAGCTAAACCTTGGGCAGAGAGGAATTTAGGTATTTCCATAGTCTATTATTAAGGACAATATCTGGACTTTTGTTCAGATATCTGTTCTTGCAGTCTCACCCTGTTAGCCATAGCAATGGAGAGGAGGACCAATGAGTATTAGTTCGAGCCCAATCACTACCTTAAACCACTAAAATGAAGTAAGATAAAAAAACTGGGTTAACCAAATGGTTGCGTAATTTTAGGTGAAATTGTCCTGTAATCTTAAGTTGAGCTGTGAGCATCAGTGACTGTGTATGCATGTAGGTTCGTGGTAGAGGTTCTCTTCTGCATGGCTATACAAAGCAGCAGTGGGGTGAGATGCAAAGCGGACTATCAAAATTGCCAGGCCCTGAAACCTACAGTGACTTTGAGAGACCCTATCAATTTGTGCAAGACCTGCTAAATATCTCTGAGTTGTGGCCACCTATGTTATTTAGCTCCTTCCAGACCTTCTTGGCTAACTTCAGACATTACTGAACTCCCATCTATCGTGTGGCAAAGCCTACATGTGCAACATTTCCCACATCCTAGCATCCCCAGAAACAGCTGATGTGATATGCTAGCAGCATAATACAGGAAGGAAGTGCTGTAGATCCAGAGTTAGTGACCATTATTTTCAGACCTGAAGGAAATATTTCAGCACACACCCAGGTATGTATAAATGTTCCCAAAGGTCCCTCCCTCCCTCTCACATTTAATCATTCAAAGTAGGGCAAATATCTCTGTAGCTTAGAGGTTTTTTGGTCTCTTGCTAATTATTTCCTATATAGCAAACATTTTCACCTATTTTCCCTTTAGTGGCAGGCCCACTAACGAGGAGATTGTTCAGGATTTCCGTGAGGCTTTCCTGAACTATATGCTTACTTCCCAGCCCAGATGGTTCTACCTGTAAAAGAGATAGAAACTGTGGAAAAGAGAGCGGACCCTCAGGGTGCCTCCAAAGCAGGAAACATTACTGGGATTGCTGGCCTTGAAACCTGTTTATTTTTTGAACAAAACTTTACATTCATAAGCAAAAGTATAAAACCACAGCAGTAAGAATAACCCTCTGCATGACCTCATTGTCTTGCCAGTGCTACACTCAGCTATCTTCTGTTTTCATGGTATCGAATAGCAAAATGCACCCTCTCCTCTTTGCCCTCATCTCCCAAGGTAGTGAATGAGCCCTGAAACCTCTTTGATGCTGAATGAGCAGCAGAATGAAAAGGGCTTCCTTTAAAAAGGGGAGGCTGAGCCAGCATGCTTTCTATCCAGTTCCCTCAGTGAGCTCAGGGCTGACCTTTTGGCTCAGCAACTGGCCTGCTAGTTAAATGGAACCATTGAACAATCACTTTACAGGATTTCCTACTTATTAAAAATGGAGTGTGGCCACCAGGGATTGGAACATAAAAGTAATAAAAGGAACACCTAATAAAAATTATGAAATGTGTGCACACATATTCTAAGACTGGCAGGTAGAGCGACCTGTAACTCCACTGACTCCTTAAGACTAGAATTTGAAGAAATGAAACTACAGCTATCAAATTGGAATCAGAGGACACTCTTAAACCCCGAGGTTTCCCTCCCGGCCCAAGTTGTTTTCCAAATGATGAAAAGGTGATGTTGGGTATATTTTTTACACCTAATTGATAGTTTTCATATTTCAAGTTGTGGGCACTAGTTTTATAAATTAGTAGGAAAAAAAATAAACATTTGTACATGTCATGACAGCAATGTGTTTTATAATTTCATTTAAATTAATGAATCAAAAGATATGCAGGAAAATCAGAGTGTCAGATTCTATAACCTTGAAAAGCAGATATCTTATGACATGGCCCAATTTATCACTATCCTCATCTATGAATGAATGAAAGTATGAAAAGTATTTTTTTCTGAAAACTTTCTGCCATCATCTTTTTGCTACTTCTCTGTGATTTCTTCTTAGGTAACTTTGAAAGTGATCTTGTTTTCAATAGAGTAATCAAAATGTGTAGATGTTCCTCAAGTTTTGTTGTATAAAGGACTTTTTTATATACGTAATCTCTTGCTGCCTATCATTAAGCAATCTTTTTAATTATTTATTTTTTAAGTGGTACATGTGCATGATTACATTCACCGTTGGGAGTTGGTACTTGTAGATGACATTTCTTAATTCTTTTTTGAATGCCCTAAAAGTATCTTTAATACATTTTCAAATTTTCATCCAAAGGAGGAATGCTGGTTCTTCTCATATGGAGCACAGAGAGGCTACTGGTGGCATGTTTATTAGATGCTGTTCCCTGAGTGTGAGCAGTTTAGAAAGAAGTCAACAGAAAGGACGCAAATCACACCCACATTAGCCTAAGGGACTGGCCACTGTGGCCGGCAGTGAGGAGTCAGAACCTGGAAGGCAGGTTTTCTCTGTACAAAGTGGCAGGATGTGGCGGAGAGAGCCTAGGCCAGCAAGCAGTAGACCCAGGTTGCTCTTCCTCCTCTACCTATGATTTCACTTTAGACACATCAAATCCTTGTCCCTCAGTATCTTCATCCGTGAAGTGGATGTATATATGTGTGTACGTTAGGGGCAGGGGAAGCCAAATAATCTCTACATTCTGAATTTTCACACTTTGATTACTTGATTATGGGTTCAGAACAATTTGGAAGGCTCTCCTGGGATTAGCTATTTCATTGCCTTGTGTAGCAGAAATTTTGTGCCAAAAGCATTTGGAATAAAATGTAACCTGGTGTGAGTCACTGATAAAATGATAACTCACTTAGCGAGGGCTTATAACAAATACTACTGGAAAAAAGATCTCTACCCTTTTTTGTCCAGAGGATTGGGGAAGGGATGTCTTGGGCTGAAAAAAAAATGACTGTACTATACTCCTTCCAAGAAATCATACTCTATATGATGGCAAAGGGCTCTGTAAAGTTTTATTCACCTGAAAAATACAAAATACAAAATAAGCTGTCTATAGGCAGTGAATTAATATCTGTTGAGTGAATGAATAAATAAATGAAACATCCAGCAGGATCTTTAAAAGATAGCTAACTTTCTAATGGGGCAGTTTCTGATCCTAGGAAAGCTTAATGGGACACATTGAGTAAGTGGTGTATATGGTGGTCAAGGATAGGTAAGGAAGAATAAAGAAAAAAATTAATACCTTGACCATCTGGAATGAGACCCAGAGGCCTCTACTGAATGGTTTATCTTCTTTGGGAGTTAAGAGTGAGTTAGGAAAACATTTCTCTTCCTCCCCATTGATTTAGTGTGTCAGAATTTCTGAGAGTGATGGAAAGTAAGGATGGTGTATCTTCAGGTCATCTTTCAAACAAGATAAAGTCAGGAATTAAGAGTGTCAAAGCCCCCATGCACACTACGTTGCTTGGAGTATGAAATGCCTCTGTGATCTATTATTTTAGAGGGCCCTGGGTCTCCTCCTAGATGGAATATCTCAGCCCTAGGAAGTGTTATGCTGCAGAGGAGGTAGATCCTGTGAACAGAGAATGCGGTTTCTCAAATGCTCAAGGAAGGAGAGAAGGAAATTGTTCTTAAAGACAGAAGAACTTTGGAACAAAGGATCTGGGATTTTCTGGCATGGCATCCATGAAGAATTCAACATTTTGTATATTTTTCTTTTGGATTATATAAAAATTTATGTTTGCACTAGGCTTAAAAACTTTCTTTTCTTTCTATTGACATTTTTCTTAATTATCCTGACCTTCTAGGAGATTCAGATATTCCCACTTCTCTTGCCATTTCAGGAGTTTAAGAGGATTAGGAAAGGATATAAAATGGAATTTTTTATTGGAGAGATTTGCCATATTTGTCTCCTTTTGTATCAAGGAAGCAGAGTCCTACAAACCAATCTTTGGTACCCAAGAAGCCCCTTGGAATGCCAAGTACATACAGCCGGGTCTCCTTGCACAAAGGAAACCACTTAGACTGGCTGTTATGATTAGACTATCTTTTCAAAATGAAAGAATTTTTTGAGGCAGGATTTCACTATGTAGTTCAGGCTAGCCTTGATCTCACTGTGTACCCCAGGCTGGCCTAAAACACACAGTGATCCTCCTGCCTCAGCCTCCTGAGTGTTGGGATTACAGGCGTGCACTACCACACCTGGCCAAAATGAATGTTTATGATGAAGTTCACTGAGTTTTTGAACTCTAACATTTTTATGAGCTAATTAATAGTGTAGATGTGGAGAAATCAGCTGATGTGGTGAAAGCAACTGTGGATCCTTCATGGATTATGCCGGCTCAATAGTTTGTGTTCCTAGAGGACCCTTATTATCCCACACAATCCTGAATAACTCTTTGGCCATAATTGCTTATTCAGTTGGATGAGAATTATCAACAACAAAAGCATAAAGATCAAACAGCTGTTCTCACGTAGAAAGGAAATATTTTGGAAGATGGGATTTTCTGGTATGTCTTTGTCTTATGGTTTCCAAACACAGTGTGCAATCCTTGACTCTATGATCATTGTCGCTTACCTTAGAGCATGGCAATTTGGAAAGGAGGAGCTGCCAGTCTAAAAAGTCCTGCTCTCTCCTGGGACCACCGGGTGCCAGAAGCTTTAAAGTGCAATCCAGCAGGAAAACAGAAGCTAACAAAGGCCTGGACACTGAAAGCTGTTTCTCAATCTGTAAAACCATTCTTCTCTAATTACTGAAGCCAGAAGTTGTTTAAATTGGAAAAAAATAATTTTTATTGTTACTGTAAAGATAATTTTTTTTTATTCTTTTAGAACACACTACACACATTTCAATAGCTTAATTTGAATTAACTTTTTAAAAGGGATGAATTAACACCACATTCTGCTTGTAATTATAAGGATCAGTGGTTGCCCCAGGCCCCTGTAAAGCCAGGGCTCCATTCGTTGAGGAATAGGAAACAGAAAGCTAAGCTGCTTATCCTGGAGGACAACCGCCCACAGGCTGAAGGTTTGAGAAAGGTTTTCTGTAATGAGTATAATATTAAAATTAAGTGGGTTCAAGAAGTCTTATTTTTACAGTATTTCACACACACACACACACACACACACACACGCACACACACACACACACACATATTTTTTTAGCATGGGCACAGAGAATTGTTTGTGCTCACACATATGCTGACGGCATTTGTTTTATGCACCTGTTCTTCTCCAGTTCCACTTTGTTTTGATCTTTTGATTTTGTTTTAATGTGCAGGCATTTGCTGAGTGTAGCCACTTAGAGAGTACCTGGGCTCACATGGTTTCTAAAACTGAATCCACATGTTAACACTTTCTCACCTTTCAATCTGGATTAGAAAAACGAGAATATATCATAGTAACCAATACTAATAGTTTTTTTTTTTTTTTTTCACATTCCAAAGTGCTTACATTTGCCTCTTAGCTATAATCCTCAATTTGGAGTTGACTCTCTGGTTTGTCAAAGATTCCCATGGGCCTTACAACAGTGCATATCATTTACATAGCACTTTTAAAGCTCCTTTCAATCATTCATTCATTCATTCATAGGTATCCTTTCCTCACACGCATTTAATGCATAAATAAGCACACTGGGCCAAACAGAGGTTAAATGGCTGTGCCAGGACCATGTGGGTGCTTAGCTACATCCTTTATTCATTTTTTAAAAATTTCTAGGTATGAAGATACGTTTTAACTCCAGGGCTCACCTATCATGCTACAGGGTCAGCTAATGAATTTGGCCAATCTGGGGAAATAATTGCTCTTTGTACTACAAGAGCTCATTTCAAGTAAAAATGAGAATGTCATTAGTTTCTAATATTATGACACCTTCCATTATATCTAGGCTCTCTACCTTTGTTTTCTTGAGGAGAAACTTTTTTGATGTGTTTTGAAATCTAAGAATAATTACCTTGGAGTTCAGTATCGCCCTGGATAGTGCAAACCAAAGAGGTTGGTAAAGGCTTTAGGTCATGGTCTTCTCCTCAAGAGTCCTTTGCAAAGAAGAAAAAATTAGGATGGCATCTGAACTGCAGATCATGCATAAAGAATTTCAAGCTTGACAGTATGCATCTTATGTGCTCCAGAGTCCATTGGTAAAGCAAGGATGATGAAACAGGCTGAGGAGGCATGATCAAAAATGTCCAAGAAAATTGTGCTTTTCCTGATTTTTCGCACACTTGAGAGCTGAAAGGCATTGTTAGCATCCAGTATAACACAGGACTAATAAAGACTTACATTATTGTCTGTTAGCTTGAGCTCAGTATTGCTTTTGAGGTGGGAAGAAAAGATACTGCTGTGGAAAGAGCAAAGAAAAGGTGCAGACCAGAGACCAAATTGTGAAGGTGTGTACTCCAGGGGAGATAGGCCAGAGAGAAGGAGCGGGCTTCTAGAGAATAATCACCATTCGGAGATGGCCACTGGCTTTCTTTACCTAAATGCCCTGAGAGAAACTAAATGGGGAGCTGCTTGAATTTCCTGGAGCTGCTATAAAAATTGTCACAAAATCGGTGGCTTCAAACCTTAGAAATTTATTCTTTCACAGTTCTGGAGGCAAGAGAACCAAAGCTACATATTCACAAGACGGACTCCCTCTGAAGGCAAGAAGAATCCATTTCATGCTTTTGCTGTGGGTGGCCCACAACCAGTGGGTATTCCTTGCCCTGCAGCTGCACAATTCATTGCTGCTTCATCTTACTACCACGCTCTGGGACTGTTGTCTATGTATCTCACATTTTCCTCTTCCTTCTCTTACAAGGACACCGACCAACCATTGAACTTAGGGAAAGTCCTCAATCTGAGATAGTCTCATCTCTCTTAACTTTAATTATGTCTTGAAAAGACCCTATTTCTAAATAAGAGCTTGTTTCCAGGTACTGAGGATTAGAATCTGGACTTATCTTTTTGAGAGACACAGTTCTACATTTTGGGATGACGTCTCTCAGACCACGGCTTGGAAAGAAACTATCTCAGTCTCTAGATAGTGTATACCTGTGGGTCACCCACAATCCCAGACAGACTGACAGTGAGTGTTCCTTGGAGGCAGAGTTGACAGATGTTTCTTCATGTTTCTCTCTAATATTTTTCTATGCATCCAGTTCTATGTCCAAGTAGAAAATCGCTTGATACCTCCAAGAATCCCAACTACAATATGTATTTTCTGGAAAAGGGACAGTTCTCTGGATGGCAGGGCCAACCTCATGTCATGCATACCAGCAGGTAGACTCCTCTCCTGCCTCTTTGCGGTGATCTTGGCCACATTTTTTGGTGTTCATGAGAGGAAGTTAGGTCTACAATTCATGGTTGTATGGGCCTTATAGGTGGGAAATTCTTCTGGTCAGAGTAACGCATGGGAGACCAAGCTGAGTATACTGACAGTACATTTGTGCTGACTGGTTCATTTTGTTCTGTCTCAAAACACTCCAAATCTACCGCATCTTCCCAGCCATGCACATTAGTAACCTGATGCGGTCATCCATCCCCAGGTCTCTCCCATCTCATCAATCCCTGGGTCATGTTGATCCCTCTACTTTATATTTCCTAACCCACTCTTCTCACTCCCATTCTGTTCTCTTCCAGGCTATTATCACAGTTTCATGAACTGTTAACATTAGTTGCTTATTTGGTTTGCCTTCCTCCAGTCAAGACTTCTTTCCAATCCACATGCCACTCTACTGGAATACTGATGCTTCCATGAGTTTGAGGGCACTCTTTTACTTTAAATCTTTCACTGCTCTTCTTTATCACTCTTTAATAGGCCCTAAAGTCCTTTATGTTCCAGTCCCTGATACACTCTGGTGAGCTGCTGCGCCTGTTGTCAATGGTGCAGACGTAATCTCTACTAAAAGGATGTCTGCCTGTCACAACCCTGCGGTGGGTGCTCTGGTACTTAATAGAAAACACCTCTACCCAGCCTGTACGTACAAAATCCATATACCCAGCTACTGCCCAGCAATAGCCCATACTCAAAGGGTTTTGCTTTTTAAAAACTGACGAGAGATATTTTATGATCTGTTGGCTTAAAAAAACTTATCCTGTTTCTTATTTCCCTGAAATCTCACTTCCCAGAGCCTAGACTCTGTGTAGGCTTGGATTGCCTGTTTAATAGCAAAAACTTTCGCTCTGGAGTGTTTTGGTTTCTTAATCTTTACTTTAAAAAGCCCTATTTACATCTAAAGCTCCATCCCTGTCTCTTTCCCCCTACAACTCCCTGGTGTTCTACCTACTGAAAACTTCTTGGAGTTCCATCAACACCCTGCTTTTGTTCCTCTGTTCATTTGCCCATGTCACTCCCTTTTCCAGAAACACCAAAAGCCCTGGGCAGACCAACTGTCCTTAAAATGTAACTCTTTGGTCTGGTGACACTTACAGGCACACATGGAAGCTTTTTGTCTGGCCTTCCCATAGTATCTAGTAAATGTTGATAGTAAGCATGGCATACTTCTCCAATCTTGGAGCAAAATTTTTAAAACTATCAGTTAAATTCCTACTAGTGGGTGGTGAAATTCCATTTAAAAAATAAAATAGAAGAGAAAATAGCAGAATTCATTGCATGTAGTAAGTGTCTGCTATGTAGATTTCCGTTGCTGGTATTACAGCTACTGGTATGTGTGTGTGTGTTTGACCTGAGTGTTTGTTATTGTAGGTGATGAACACTAGACTATGAGCTAGTTCAATATGAGGATCTTGCTTCAGTCATCTTGCAACGTCTGAGGCCCAGCCCAGAATTGGTATGGAGTGGACAATCAGCAAATGTTGGGTGAAATAATCAGTGCAAACATGAAACTCTTTCAAAAGGCCATCAGAATATTTTCAGGCGCTCCAAAAGAGTAATGGTAAAATACTGAGTACTGCAAAACTTACCCCCACCCATGTTTACAAAAGGTCAAAGCCAGAGGTTTGAATAAGTCATGCCCATGTCTTCTGGGGGTACAGACTCCGATTCAGCTGATAGTTAACACCTACCATTCAGCAACTGCGTTTTATTTAATCTTACAAAAGTATGGCAGTTGCTGTTCCCTTTCAGTTAGTGAAACCGAGGCACACAGAGAGTTAAATGTTGCCTCAAGTTATACCACAAGTCCTCAGTGAAGATTACTCTTGAATTTGCATCCTTTATCACTTGGGTAACATTTTCTTCTTTTGTATAGGGAGATGTAAGAGCCAGGAAGGTGGCAGCTTCTGGAAGCCTGTGCGGGAGTGCCGGGAGAGGACAAGGGCAGCGCAGGCCACTTGCTCGGTTATATATGTATATTTTTGGTATTTTTTGAGAGAGGGCTTCTCTCTGCAGTTCAGGCTGGCCTTGAATTCACTTTGTAGCCCAGGCTGGCCTTAAACTCACAGTGATCCTCCTGCCTCAGCCTCTGGAGTGCTGGGATTACAGGTGTGCACCACCACCACTATGCCTGGAGACTTGCTCAATGATAACACTGAGCAAAAGCCACAAAGAGAAGAAAATATTCCCGCACATCTGTGCCGAAGACTTGTAAGAGCTGTGAAGAAGTGATTTGAGTAGGCG
The DNA here is from genome assembly GCF_000276665.1 of Chinchilla lanigera. NCBI lineage: Eukaryota > Metazoa > Chordata > Mammalia > Rodentia > Chinchillidae > Chinchilla > Chinchilla lanigera. The sequence continues at coordinate 14,805,774 of NW_004955411.1, forward strand.
TGTCAAAGTCCATTAACCAAAAAGCAAGGGACACATCTCTCTCTGTGTGACGGGAAGTATTTGTCATACAGTTGTGCTGTCACGGATGGGCGCCAGCAGCAGCTGTTGCTCGCTGTTTGCACATTAACTACACAATCATGGAGATTGATTTGGGAGCCTCGTCCTCAAACCCCTCCCCTGCCTGTCTTCACCTGTCTGCTCTCTCTTCCCTCACCCCTGCCCCCGCTGTCTGTTCTCCTCACTCCCACCCACCTCCTGCTTCCATCTGGAAGCCTCAGAGCAGCTGTGGACAGAGCCATATGCTCCCCAGCCCTGACTCAGGCTGCTGTGCTTCTGGATTGGCTCAAGGGGGATTGTGATCAGTGTTTACTGTTACCCTCACTAAGTCAGCTAATGGTGATGGCTATTGATTCGCCCAGTACAAACCTCTTCGTTTATTAAGAGTCTTTTATACAATAAAAGGAGCATTATTGAAAGACAAATAAGAACATCTATCTTTATTTATCTAAAATGGGTAAGCATAAAACTGTGTCTCTGGCTCTGTCCTGTTGGACATTTTTATCAGGGTCTTAGATCAAAACATAAAAGACCTGCTGGTCATATTTGCAGTTGGCACCAAGCTCGGCAGGATGGCTAGTAGCCTGGGTAAGAGGAGCAGATTTTGAAAAGATCTTGACAGTTGCAACAAAAAGTCAAAACCAACAGGAAAAATGCAATGAGAAACTTGAGGTCCTGCACTTGGGGTAAACAAAAATCTGCTTCAAAAGTAAGTAGAGTGGGAGAAAGACTCATATCTTTGTCCAGATCTAACGGAAACCACTGAGGGCTTTCCGTGGATGACAGGCACTGAGAGGAGTCTACCGAAAAACGCTGCACCAGAGGCTGCACAAGGAGAGGCAGAGTCCACCCTCCTGTGTCCTGCACAGATCCAGCCCCATGTGCAGGGATCTGAGTGTCTTAGCACATTTAAAATAAAAATAGAAATATACATCACTTACTGACTGAGAGGTCAGTTGATTGAAAATTATCAAATTTCTCTTCAGAATTGCTAAAGTAGCAAGGATGAACTGCTGCTAGTGAAGCATTATAAGTATTTCTTCAAAAAATCAGTATTTTCCCAACATCCCCAAAACCAGGTAATTTATGTTAACAACCTGGGTGGCATCTTTCTACACACACGGTTATTTATTTATTTATTTATTTATTTTTTACACACAGTTACGTCGGTACAAATGTATCAAAACAAATACATCCATACATTGCATATTTGTTTATCATAAAGTGGATCCTGGAAAAACCATTACTCTTGAACTAACTTGCTTTGCTTAAAAAATATATCGTTGACACCTCTCCTGGTTGATATATGGAAATCTATTTTATAAATGCTTACTACCCCATAAGATGGGCATGTATCATTTATTCATATCTACCGTTTAAAAAAGAAATAGAGGAGGGAATAACACCATAATATAAAAAGAATGATGGCCTGGTGCGGTAGCACATGCCTAAAATCCCAGCACTCTGGAAAGCTGAGGCAGAAGGATCACAAATTTGAGCTGTGCTTGGGATACTTAGTAAGACCCTGTCTCAAAATAAAAAATGAAAAGAACTGGGGATGTAGCCCCAGGTTCAATTCTCACTGTCACAATAATGGATAAGCAAACACATAAGCATAAATAAAAATAAAAAGAATGATGGAAACAACCGGAGTGCTTTGACTGGGAGGTGGGTAGGAGGGGGCGGTAGGTTGGATTTATTAACTGGAGCTTTGATCTCAGTAGGACTGAAAAAGTTAGTGATCCTACATTTAATGTTCCTTGTCAGAACAGGACTGGGGAAGGGGAGCGGGCAGAAACTCTGCCTCCTTCCCACGGCTGAAGGGATGAGCAAAACAACAGTCTCTGGGGTTCACTAGTATGGCCCGCCCTGTCCCCGGAGAGCTGGCACGCTCAGAGCAACCTCCACAGTAAGCGCATTATAAAAACATTAGGAGAAATAATAAAAATAATGACATTAAAAAGAAAGATTGTAGAAACCAAACAAACCCAGCCCTACAGCCAAGGCAGGCTCCAGCCGGGATGCGGTTGGCATGCTCAGGAGAAATCTGATTTCCATGAATTTCATTGTCAGGGTAACTGGGGCATGAATCACCCTCCTCCGCCCTTTCTCATCATCCTAATACCACAGATTTGGGGAACATGGCATTAGAGAACTAAAGAGGCTCGCAAACAGCATCAGGCAGGAGCCCCCTGGGCCCTGAGGCAGCACCGGGCTCAGCCGGGAGGCAGTTTCCTGCTGTTATGGGCCTATAAATCTAAAGTCCACTGAACCCCTGGGGGATCTGAAGCCGTCAATTCTGAGACCAGAGCTGTCGCCTTTTCCTTCTCAACCTATCCCTCTCCCCACAGACTACCTGACTGGAGACTGAGAAATGAATTTTCCTACTCAGAAGCAAGAATTCAGGGTGGAGTGAGGGGAGCAGGGTTCCAGCAAAGCTTGTGCTGGAAAATGGCAGCTCTCCGTAGGCTTGCAGGGGCGATTTCCCTGAGCCAAAATGTTCCCCCATCAGGCGGGCTAAGAAAAGCCACCTGACAGGCAGAGATGCAATGCCGGTGTAAAATCTGGAGACAGTACTGGGGCAGACATGCTAGAGATCAGGGAATCTCGCATAGACCTGAAACCACACTCTCATTTTTATTTTCCCATGAGCGTGTATCTGCTCCTTTACCTGCTGCAGGTACAGCGCCAAGCACTTCGCATAAGGAGCTAAGGCTCAGGGAGATGAACGTACCCGGCTCACAACACACAGCTGGCCAGGAGCAGAGCCAGGGCTTGATCCTTGGTCTGTCTGACTCCAGTGTTTGTACCTTTGCCAAAGAGAGGTAATGATGTCACACATCATGAGAAAGAGCTGAGGGGAAAAGCCCCTGCTTTCTCTTTTCTGACGATAAATCAAATCAGTTTCATACATTCATTTCTGATTCAAAATGCTCAACCTACCTTCACTTACCTAGAATTCCACCCAGCCTTTAAGAGTGCTTAGGGAATGGGGAACCTGTTTTATTAATACCAGTGCTTCAGGCTATTACCACCCACACAGATAATGGACACAGGAACTGGAAATTAGAATTAGAAAAACCCACAAAGCGCTGAGTTTAGCTGTCTCAGGATAGTACTTTTCAGCTAGCAGTGTCCACTGATGTTTTTGGTTTTGCCCCTTCTCTTCCTCCAAATCCCTCCTCCTCCTCCTTTATTGAGAAGCAGTGAAGAATGGTGTTAGGAGTATGGTCATCAAACAAATTCTGAAGTTGAGTGATTAGGGTTCAGGTCACGATTCTGCCTGTGACTTTGAGCAAGTTAGTTAACGTTATGTGAAAGAAGAGATGATAATGAAATCAGATGAGATCTTTTATACAGAGTTGTCAGCTCAGTGGCTTGTACAAAGTTGATTTCCTATAAATGCTACTTATTGAGGATATTATGTTGATCTTGAGTACAGAGGTGGTACAACAAAGGTGCTGTCATTAAGGTATGCCCCTGGAGTTGTCATTCCTGTAGTAGGAGCATTTTTTGGTCAGTCCATCTCTGCTTATATATTTGGCATCTTTGGAGAATTGTCTGCTTGGCTTGCATAAGAGAGCCGTCTCAGCTAGGAAATAATCCCAGTCTCTGAGGCCAAGGAGACCTGATTTCTAGTACCTGTTCTGCAAACTACCAATCGGGTCATTTGTTCAAGTTACTCTACTCTTCCGAGGAGCAAATGAAGGATCATGACAGCAACTTTGTCTCCTCAGTGTCCATCTGGGATGAGATCACAGTGTAAAGCACCCCAGAGTGTCTGGCAGATATTGTATCAGGGTCATTATTCTCCTTCTTTAAGGCCTAATCACAGAGTGCCGCAGATCAGACCACATAAGTGTCCTCCAGACTTCTTTAACCCTATTTCTGGTGCTTGAGAAGGAGGACAAGGCATTCAGATGACTTCCTGGGCAAAACCGTATTCAAAGATACCGATGTATATCAATTTGTTACAGCAGCACAACTCACAATAGCTAAATCAGCCTACGTATCCATCAACAGATGAATGGATAAACAAACTGTGGTATCTCTGCATAATGGAATACAATCAGCTATAAAGATGGATGAATTCAAGGTATTGTGGGAAAGTGGATTCACCTGGAAAACATAATTTTAAGTGAAATAAATCAGACACACAAACTTAAATACCTGAAACCACACTCTTGTTTGATTTCCCTTTTTCATTTCTCTCACTTGAATAATAAAATCAGATGAGATTTTTACGTAGAGTTGTCAGCTCAGTGGCTTGTACAAAGCAGATTTCCTTCAAAACCCTGTAAAAACTACAATAAAGAACAAAATAAAAGATTGATAAAAGGATAGTTTTTTTGTAAATAGGAAGGGGTCCAAGGAGGGAGTAAGAAGAGAATGCAAATGATTTAAGATGATGCATCAGGTACATATACCAAATACCCACACATATGACCACTACATGTATGTGATCATTATATGTTGGAAACATGAACTAAAATAGTAGTAATAACAACAATAATAATGAAAATGGAGAAAGGGGATCTAGAGACAGAGGGAGGGAGGGAGGTGTATAGGGGGAGAGGAATAAAAACTCAAGATTTGTAAGTACATAAGTCAGGTGCCTGCTCCCTAAGATGAGTGTACATTTCATGTACTTCAAACATGTACTAATAGAATAATAAAAAAGATGCTTACAAGGTAGCCAACTCAGATCGTTAGAAGGAATTCAACCAGGGAGCAGTAATAAAACTAGATAGAGGAGGGTCTTTCATTCAGTTTTTCAATGCTTTGTGACATGTGAGTTCACTTAGCAAAGATAGAGATCTGCTTATCATTTTCTTGAATTTCAAAATCTATTTCCAGTTGGCTCCTTCGCAGGTCGCTCCATCTGAGCTTTGGTTGGTTGGAGGCTATGCGGTGGGGACTCGTAGTGGCGACTATCACTGCGGCCCATCCTGCCATTAACAGGGATGTGCGCTTTCCAGGCCCAGGACCTTCACGTGCTCATCTGAGAATGGGAAATGTAGCGGAGGTGCTCTTAAGGGCCCCTTTTAATCATCAGGATGCTATGGTTCATTTTCCTCCCCTGCTAAAGACTCCCCTAAAATACCTAGTTTTATGAGAACTAGATGAAAGATAACTCACTGCTAGTGTTTAGCGCATAGTCATTGCTCAGTAAATATTAACCATCAGTACACAATATTAGCAACATTCCCGTTCCAGTGTTTGTGTCCCAATTTTAAATATAGAAAAACTAAGATACTGGGGAAATTATCTTGCTACTGCGATAAACTAGAAGGCCAAGTACCATGTCAAAACAGCTGAAATCTTCATTTCCTCTTCAGATTTTTCAGTTCAGTGCTTATGGGGCTTCTGCCTGAGGGCTGTGGTTTTAGATTTTTCCTCGGGCCTGTGTTTAAAATAAGCAGGTTGGATTTGAAGGGGGCTTAGGCAAGAAGAGGGTCGGGAGAATTGTTTCCCTCAGAGCTTTTCTGGCCTTTGAGGAAGAAATGAAATATACTCTTTTATCACTCTTTGACATGGCTTCCTTGTACAAATCTCTGAGCCAGAGGCTCAGGGAAAGATTGCAGAGAAGATATTCAGGAGGGAAATTATTTTGCATGAAAATAATGTTTGGCATATATCACAGTGTGCAAGAAATAAATACTTCTTAAAACAGAAGGCAAAGCACATGTCTCTAGAAATTTAGAAATGTTCTTAAGAATGATCAAGATTAAGAATATACAGGAGAAGATAAGAGACTTTGCTGTATAGAACCATTTATGCTGGTTGTTAGCACAGCTGAGGACAGAATCCGCCCTCAGGAGGCCTTAAGGAAGCTCGCTGGACCGTAGCTACCACTGCCTCAGGATGGCTATCTTGTGTCTTTGTGATTGCATCTGCTTTTTAATCACATTGTAATCAATGATTTAATAGTTTATTATTTTCATATGAAATTCCAGAAAGAAAAATGGTTTAAATTTTTAAGAAGTCTGAGAGATTTTCATTAGAAAGTATTTAGGAATAGTTCAACACATGTTAACTGATAATTTTTGGTGAAAGTTTCTCTTCTCTCTTTCGTGTCTCTCTCCTCTTGTATTTTATTTTGGAGAGGCTGGCACGGGTTTACCAAATACTGAAACAATATTTTCCTTCCTCCTGTGATAATACGATAATATGATCACCATGTATTATATATTATTATATGGATACAGAGTTTTTTCTTGTGTTCTTTTTTAAACATCACTTTGTGGCTATTTGGGGGTACTGCATAGCTAAAGGATGCTTTGAGAAGGACTAAGAATTTGTCAATTTAGACTGTAGAGGGAGCTCTTTCCACTGCCTCAGTTCTCCATCTCCACTACGGATACACACTAAGGATGAGCTCACACCTAGGCAAGACTATTGAGTCACTTCATGCTTTGCTGTAGAGTCTCTTCCTTCCTTTTCTTGAGCCATAACATGGCACTCTTGAGCACTTTGGAAGCAGTGATGTGGGAGGCCAGCAGGTGGCACATGGGAACCAGAACACACATGTCTTACACACACACACACACACACACACACACACACACACATGCGCGAGCCTCATCCCACTGGAAAGGGAGGAAGGTTTTAGGACAAGTTCAGCTGGCAGATCTCCTCCGTGTTGCTGCACTGAATACTGCCCGCAAAGATTACAAAAATCTGTATGGATTCCACGGCCTCAATGATTAAAAGGCAGGCACGTGGGAGGAGGGCCGGATGAGGGCAAAACTAAAGGATGAGGACATTACAGTCATTCACTAACATCTCCCGAGCCTTCCTCTCAACTCAGTAACTTCATACAGAGGTTGTATGCTGAAGGACATATTTTAAATAGAGCAATCTGGAAGAGCTCAACCCTGATAGCCATTAAATATAATTACCTGATTGGGCTGAACGCAACCAAATGGTGTTCTTTAGGCATTTCTGATTAATCTAGTGGTTGTATTCCAGCATTTCTCCTTCACTAATCTGTCAGTGGTGTTTATGTATTTATTTATTTATTGGTACCGATAATCGAACTCATGACCTCACACTTGCCAGGCAGGCGCTGTGCCTGCTGAGCTATATCCCTGGCCTCACTCATTTGTCTATTCGTTTTATTTTTCAATGAGTGCACATATATGGAATAACTTCTCTTTACTGGCATGGGGCTTAGAAACGTAGAGGTGAGTAATATCCAGTGCCAGCTCTCCAGGAAAACAAGGCTCACTTTGGCAAAATCAGTGGGTGGGAAGGACATGGAATTCATAAATACACAATAGTTTGGCCTGATAAAGCACACTGAGCAGAGCGGACCTGTATTGAGATGACAGTTTGAGTGTTGGGGAAGTGTGGGCAAGAACATGAGGGAAAAAGGACCGTGGGTGGTTTATTAACCGGGATCATTTATATTAAAATAATTTCTGAGCTCACAGAAGCTATTCAGGTCTTCTTCCTTAGTGGGATTTAGTGTGAGACTCTATCTTACAGAAAGCCATACTGAGTGTAAGCCAGCTACTTTGAAAAAAAATATAATACATAAAGGATTATTTTTTACAGAGACCAATGCTCAGTCATTCCATGTTTAGGAGAGGAGTTTTAACTAGGGTATAAGAGGAAAGGGTATAATAGGAGAGGTGTACTAGCAGAGGAGTTTTAACTAGAGGGGACGACAGAATACAACAACAGAGGAGCTTTCACTAGAGCAAAGAAATAGGAAGGATTTTTGGTTCTGAGAACTCTTAATCCCTGATGTGTTACAACCAGAAAATGGTGAGGTTTGATTAACGACCTTTCAGAAAGCAAAGATTTCCATCTATATGGACTAGTTTAGATGCAGATCTTTGGTGTAAAAGGGATACAAAAGAGTGCTGCTTAAAGGTTTCTGGAAACTTATGGTTGACAGAATCTGTATCAGAGATACTAGAGACAAAAAAGACAAGGAATAACTTAACTACTGATTTTCAAGTAAATAAAGGCTTATCAACTGGAAAAAAACTACTAGATATAAAAGAAACAAAACAAGAGATTTACACTAGAAGAGAGACCCATTTTGGCTAATGATTGTGGAATACTCTTGGGGTAAATACTGAGAAACTATGGCATCTTAGTTTGAGAAGCAGAAGCTTCAAACACAATTTCACTATGTACTAATGGGGATGCAATTTAAGGTAATTTATAGGAATACTAGTTTCCTTCTATTTTGTACTCCTACAGCCAGCCACTGAAATATTTTTTCTCATTAAATACTTCAGGCACTCATAAAATACTACATTGCATATGTCTAAACATATCTAATAACAAATAGCCATGTTCCAATGAGACAATTATTTTTCAGTTTCAAATTTTTCTATTTTCTTTCAGATTATTTACTTATCAAACATAAATTTACAAATCCTATTAGCATTCTCTCTGTATTTCTGGTATGGTAGTATGGATAGATAATAACTCCCAACTATCATGGATATATAGAAAGAAGAATTCCTCAGTTGGGTACAATGTATATGATATTGTAGCAGAAGGCCCCTCCACACCCCAGCCAGTATACTTCAGTTTGTTAGTTGTTCAGGTAATAGTTCCGGTTACAGTTCCTGTTACTTTTGCTTCTTAGAAACGGCTGGTAATTGTGATGCATAGGTGGTCACTATGATGCATATTGTAAGAACCAGTCCCCAGTTGACAAGCCATTCTGCCTCTGTTCTTCCTGCTTGCGTATCCCACAGAAACCCTCGACCACCAGAGATCAGGGTCTGATATTTTGGAAATGATCCCGATCAGTACCCGTTGATGTAAATAAATCTGCCTTCAAATCCTGGGTGTCATTTTGGTGTTTCTGTTTGCCACTGCAATATCACCTGTATGACTCTAATTTTTTGGAAATTTTTCAGTGGTACAGTAGACTTGATTTCAAGTTGGGAAGCATGGTGAACCCCTAAATAAAGTCTTTGGAGTATACCAGATTTTCAAAGTCTAAAACAAAATTTCCCCAAATCATTTGGAAATAATGTATTTGATCAGAGGTGATACTCTTAAATGGAAGTGGGACACTTTTACCCTCTGTCCCTTTTTAAAAAATAATATAAAGTGTGGATTTTAACTGAGAACAGATGAGAGAACTGTATAGGATCTAAGTGTCACAAAGTGATTTTTAGTGAATAATCAACCACTATGGGAAAATTCTAATACAGACTGAAGGTTGAGAAATTGGTGTCAGAATATGAAGACTCACCCCTACTTCTGAGAAAATTATATCTACAAAGATCAGTAGCCAATGGGGAATACTAAGCATATTTATAACATGTGAGCAAGCTTTCAATTACAACATTACTGCCCCATTGGCCTCTTGCAGGGTGTCTTTGGTTTAAATTCAATTGGAGCATGTGGCTTAAGCTTAAATTCCACAAGGGAGCCAAAAAGCTTCTTCCTAATAGGGAACATCCTAATTGTCCTGATTCCCACATAAGAACATAGAGTGCAAAAAGAGGACAAGGAGCCCCAGAGCTGCTCTTGAAAGTTATCCCTTCCTCAGTCAGGTACAGCAGGTGTATGGCGTGGTGCTTGCAGCTGCCCATCACTTTTCAGTGCATTCTCCTGACCTAGGGAAGGTCAGGCTCTGGAGGGTAGATGAGCAACTGTTCATCCTAGGTAAGTGTGCAGACACTGAGGTGTGGAAGTAGAGGCGGGTGTATAAATTAAAGGGGAGACAAAAGGATGAGAAGGCATCCCTCCTAACCAAATATCCCTTCAACATTTCTATTACCCCTTAAATAATCCAGAGCACTGTCCATCTGACTCATCTGGACGTTGACCAAGAATAGCTTCATTTTAGCAGCTTTAAATGAAAAAGGCAGCCGGGCGTGGTGGCGCACACCTGCAATTCCAGCACTCGGGAGGCTGAGGCAGGAGAATTGTTGCAAGTTCGAGACCAGCCTGGGCTACAAAGTGAGCTCAAGGCCAGCCTGAACTGCATAGTGAGACCCTGTCTCAAAAAGCCAAAAAAAAAAAGAAAAGAAACACAAAAAAGAAAAGAAAATAAGAAAATGGCCTCTGGCTAGAGAATTAGCAGTACTTATCCTTGATTTTCTTTGTTAAGCTTTTGAAATTCTTAAGTTGGATCCAACTTCAGAAGAACTGAAGTTGAGAATGGGCTTAGGAGTTGAGAATGGGCTTAGGAGTCATAATGCTTTCTTCCTATTGCAATTTAGGGACATTTTCTCCCCAGTCATGGCTCAGAGAAGTTTATGCCAAAGTGAATATGGAAATACAGAAACTCTAATGGCAAGTAGTAAGGATAAAGTACTGGGTTAAGAATTCTCTGTCCACATTATCAAGACATATAGTAATTGCAAAAATAAGTTTTAGGTAAGGCAAACACACAAATAATCAAACGTTTGTCTTGCCTGTGATTAGGGCATTGAACCATCAGGGGAGATTTTAAATTAACAAGAGCTTCACACAAAAAGAAAAAATAGAAAGGGCTGGGGATGTAGCTCAGTGGCACAGTGCCTGCCTGGCAACCACAATGTCATGAGTTCAATTCCTGGTACCAGAAAAAAAAAAAAACAATTAAATTTAAAAAAAGAAAAAAAGAAAAAAAAGAAAAAGGAGAAAAAAAAAGAAAAAGAACTCCAGGGGAAAGAACTGTGTCTTTATGAAAATGGTGACTTCCTCTTATGGGGTCATGTCTTTTAACAGTCTCAATACTAGATACAACTGGAATAGGTTCTGGGCTAGTGTCACCACCACACCACCATTAGCACCCTCAACAGCAAACAATAATCAGTAAGGGCCACACTTTGGGCTGATAGTAACAGAAAAATGTTAGGTCCAAAGTAAACAAAACTACCTGCAAGAGAAACAAAGCTGAGAGCTCACTGTGCCTCCTTGATTCTTTTGGACAGGCTGTTGTGTGATTGTACAGACCCCCAGGCTCCTGCAACAGTGTCTGGGTTCCCCAGGTATCTCATCACCCCAGGAATTTAGGGTTCATTTCCTCTGCAGGGAGCTATACTATGTGTCGGCCCTCTGCCCGCCCCTCCTCCACTGTGTGGCCATATCCATGACCCAGGTGACCCTCCTGGCCTCCCTGTCCTACCTGGTCTCTGCCTTTTGCTGTTGAATTGCCTGATCTCACACACACTGGCTTTGGCCCCAACACTTTGGCTCCAGAAGGCCTTGTAGCATTGTAATTTCAGCAGCTAATCCTCTGCCTCTCTTTAGGCTTTGAGGTTTTATTTCCTTAGAACAATGCTTTTATGGGTTCATAAAAATGCAGAAATATAGTTTCCTAAACTACTCAGTCAGAGTATTTGGTGGATGGTTAAAGGAAAGTGTGTTTTATGAGCTTCTCCAGGTAATCCGGATGCACAGGTTGGCTGCAAAATTATCACCAGTGATTCTGGAACCAGAGGCCATTCCCCAACCGAAATCCTGTGCTAAACCTTCCTTTGCCCAGGTCTGTTTTGTGAGGGGAATATTTCTTCTGGTTTAGATTACCCTTCTTTTTGCCCTTAACAATAATGCTGAATGTGTCTTCCATCCCAAACACACTTCTAGTAACCACAACTAATGTTTACTGAACATTTACAATGTGCTAGGCAATGCATTAAAGGTTTTTCATGTATCAATTTGCTCATTCTTACCACACGGATGGTACTTAGCAACCTGCCCATTTTGTAGATGAAGGAATGAGATTAGGCTAAGAATTTAGGTAACAGTAGGATATAGAGTTAGCTCAGGTTTATCTGACTCCAGTTTCTTTACTATGTTCTACTCCTTCTTCTAAAATATCTATAACATAAATATTGAGCAAATGGAATTAAGGAATCCTATCATTGTAAATGTGGCTTTAAACATTTTTACTACCAAAAATTCATTTTATTATTTCTCCTTGTCACCATCCATTAAAACATATTTTGATAAGTTAGCAGCCTGAAAATTGATGTGAAATATACAATTTCCAATAGCTTCTTGAAATATTGAAAATAACTCATGAGCTTGTGTTATTTCCTTTAAGCTCCTGGGAGTTTGGAAACCTAATTATCACCCTCATTTTCTAAATGAGGAAATGGAAATCCAGGGAGGACAGTAGCTTGATCGTCATGAAGTCAGGAACAAATCTCAGGTTTCCTCCTTCCTATTCCAGGGATTGTTACACAACATCATGCTGAGTCAATCAATCAATCAATCAACGTCAATCATTCATTCATTCATTCAAGTTGTCACCGAGCACCTACTATATACCTGACAGACAAGCCTCTGTGGAGGGCACAGAAAAATTGCCGCCATAGTTTCTAGATGCAATAAATTTAGTCTGTTTGAGGAAACAAGACTTAGATGTAAAAGACATTACATAAAATCACAAGATAGCGTGCTTCCAAAGCAGCACTTCTCATCCTTGGATGCACATTAGAATCACCTGGGGGGCTTCAAACTTGCAGAAGTTTCCAGAACAAGGATTGCCAGAGGTGGAGGCCCAAACATATATGTGTTTAAAAAAATCACAGCCAGTGGGTTGGAGCACAGTGGCAAAGTAACACATTTTACAATAGGAACTTCAACTGTTCCAGGAGCAACAGCACAGTCAGGGTGGGTTGGCAGGATCAGGGACTTCAGAGGATTGGGTTTGAGTGGCAAGAGCTTGCATAACTGGGGAGGGAAATCCACCAGTACATCCGGGAGGGAGTCCAATGCTTTAGAAGAGAGAGAGGAAGGAGATAGTGGGGTTGGTGACTGATTGCCTATTGGGGGTTTGGGAGGCTGGATGGAAATGAACAGTGCAGAGTAAGGAGTCTCTAAAGTCAGCCAGAACAGTTTGTTTTTGAAAAAAAGAACTGCTTAAAGTTTCTTGAGTAACTGATGTGCAATGATCACTAATCAGGGAGGCATTTTCTTTCAAATGTCCAAGATATCTGGATTGCAGATGTCTTCATTTTTGCTAAAGAAAGAGAAAATACTAGATTCTCAGATGAGAAGATTGGACTCCAGAGACTGAATTGAGGAGAAAATGAGAAGCCGAACTGACGGCTCCACTTGGTTCCTGGAGTTCACTGAGCCTCAAAGGCGTGTTCAAGAAGAAAAAAGGGATTGGGTGTAGCCTGATGGTAGAATGCTTGCTTAAACATGCACGGAGCCTGGGTTTAATCCCCAGCACTGAGAGCATGAAAAAAAACAGAAGAAAAAATTAGTTGTGGAAAAAGTGCTAAAATAGGGGAATAGCTAAGGGTAGCACTCTGTGCTGCACAAGGCAGGTCTCTTGTGTTGTGGTGAGTGACCGGGGAGCACACACGAGGCCACCGTGTACTAGAGAGGATGCACTGAGCCTCCCCATCCTTCCTGTAGGCGGGGTGGCCACTTCTCTCAGCTCCTGCTGGGGACTTCCACCAGACTGTAGCTTACTTGGGGTCAGCAGCTGTAACATCAGCAATAGCAGATATGGATTCTGTGGGCAGTATGCACATTCTCCAGGATTCCCAGGACAGTGCCAACGAGAGGCCATCCAGTAACAAGGGGGACACCCCTGGCACTGTCCCATCATTTCTTTTATTTATTGTTATTTGTATAGGTTGGAGTACATGATCTTTACAGTCATCTTAAGAAGTTGGTGCATGTATTGAACATATCTTCTTTTTACTCTTCTTCCTCTCCCCACCCATCTCCCTCCCTTTGTCTCTAGATCCCTTTCCCCAATTGTTATTATTTAAAGATTACATTCATAGTTAGTACATGACTTAAATCTTTTTTTCTCTTTCCCTTTGTGCCCTCCCCTCACCCTCAGACTCTCAGTCCCCCTCTCATTTGGAAAAGATCTATCTCCTGCTTTCCTTTTACCAGCCTTCTGTCTTGCTCTCTATGTGTACTTCGGATTACTCAAATGAAAGAAACCATAGAGTATTTCAGCTTGTGTGTCTCATTTATTTCACTTAACATTATGTTTTCAAGGTGGATCCATTTTCTTATAAATATTTCACATTTAATTTTTTTTACAGCTAAGTAGTATTCCATCATGTATAACTATTACATTTTCTTTATCCGTTTGTCTGTTGATGAACATATAGGCTACTTCCCAGATTTATCTATGCTGAACTGTGTTGCTATAAACACTGGTATACATGGTATACATGTAATA
>NW_004955411.1:14830268-14853306 GCF_000276665.1 Chinchilla lanigera
ATTTATGATTGTTATTTCTTCTTCTTCAATTGTTCTCTTTACAATTAAGTAAGTATCTTTTTCTCTCTTAATCTTTCTTGGCTTGAAATCTACTTTGCCTGCAAATAAAATAGATGCTCCTGCTTTTTTCTGGGTTCCTATTGCATGAAGTATTGTTTTCCATACTTTGACTTTGAATTTCTTTTTAAAGTAAATGTTGTTTCTTGTATGAGGCACATTGTTGAATCTTGTATCTTGATCTCTTCTGCTAGTCTGTTTTTTTTTTTTATTGGTGAATTCAGACATTAACATTGATATGTATTGAGTTGTCCTTGTCACGTTACTTTCCTGTTGTTGGATTGCTCTGTTTCCTGCTTGGCTTGCCCGGTGGATTCATTTTTGGGGGGGTTTATGGACTTGCAATCCTTGTTATGTTTGTCCTGGAATGTCCTTCTGAATATTTTGGAGTTTTGGTTTGGTGTTCATGAACTTTCTCAGGTGTTCTTTGTCATAGAAATATGTTATTTCTCTATTAATTTTGGAAGATAGCTTTGTGGGTGTACATCTGTACTGGAGGTTGTTTTCTTTTAGGGCTTGAAGTACTTCACACCAAGCTCTCCTTGACTTTATGGTTTGTGTTGATAAGTCTACTGTGGTTCTGATGGGTTTTCCTTTATAGGTGATCTATTTCTTTTTTCTAACAGGTTTTTGTTGTTGTGTTGTTTTGTTTTGTTTTTGAGACATGGTGTTGCTGGCCTTGAGCTCACTTTGTAGCCCAGGCTGGTCTCGAACTTGCAACAATCCTCCTGCCTCAGCCTCCTGAGTACTGGGATTCCAGGTGTGCATCACCAAGCCCAGCTCTCTAACAGTTTTTAATATTCTGTTCTTGTGTTTAATTTCTGGTATCTTGGAGTTCCATATGCCTCACTTACTGCATGTCAAAAATTTTTTTTTTTTAATTTTTGTATGTCAAATTCTTTTTCCTGGCCAGGGAAGTTTTCTGCAACAACATGTGTAAAAAAATTTTTTTATATCATTTGTGCTATCTCCTGCTGTTTCATTGACTGCAATCAATTTATGTTATTCTTTGCATCATCTAGTAACAGCTAGATTGATTACTCATGGTCCCTTGCTATTTTTAAAAAAATCTTTATTTTCGTGATTGTTAACCTTCAAGCATATCTTCTATATTTGAGATTTTTGTCCTCACATTGGTTTATTATGCTGTGAATACTTTCAATGGAATTTTTCATCCTCCTGGATATCTGCTTAAGTCTATTTCATGGATTCCACTGGGGATTCATCATTTTTCTAAGCTTCTCTATTTTAAAAATCTGTACGTGCTCTAGCATCATTTAGCATGTTTTTCATTGTGGTCACCATCTCTTGTCATCTGAGACTTTTATTTTTGATTTAATTTCTTTTTTCTAGAGCCTTCTTCATTTGTGTTGTTACCACCTCTGAGAAGCCAGGTGATGGCTTAAGATTGTCTCACCTCCTTGCCCCCTGAGTTTCCCTTTGATGAACTGAGTGTCTGAGGTTGCATCTTGTTTAAGGTTCTTCTCATTTTGTGTTTTCTTTTGTTTTAGTTTAATTCCTTTGTTCATGCTTGTAAATTGCCTGTGGGGAGTAGGTTGATTGCTATTATTTAGAACCCTTAGGAAATGACTACTTCCCAGAGGTAACTTCAGGTATAGCTGGCTTTCAGTTTTGAGTCTGTTGGAGATCCTACTTCTTTAATTTATTAGGGAGGAGAAGTTACTGCCTTTTTGGCCCAGTCCCTGGTTCTTTGGCATTGGCCCACAGTGGTTTTATGACCCTTAGGCAATCTCAGTTGGTACACCAGGAAGAACAGCTGGTTAGAACAATTAGGTCACTTTGGTTAAAATGGTACAATCAATAATATGATAGCATCAGACACAGCCTAAACAATTATAAATTGAGGCAATCATTCATTTGCCACCTTTAATCATCTGAACTAGAATTGTGGTTACATAACATAATCTAAAACCAACCCGAAAATTGTATGCAATAAACAAGCCCTCAATATGCTAATTTACCCTCTGAGGAGAAAATTTAAAGGGGGTTGGGGGAGAAAGAGAAATAGAAGAAGAAGAAAAGATTAGAAGCAAGGCTGGAGGACAAAGGAGGATCATGCAAACTTTGGGAAACTTGTACAAAAGACAAGAGAGAAAGAGAGAAAGAAGAAATAAAAACAAGAACAGAACAGAACAACAACTACAACAAAAATAGAAAACACATTCACACTCATAAAAAACAAGATCAAACAATGAAGAAAAATAAGCCCCTTCCCAAAAAAGAAGAGTGAGAATAAAATGTTCAGTTCAGGTTTTGTCTCTGTTGTCGGTGGTAGATAATGTGTGGAAGTACAATCCAGATCCATGCTGATTTATCCCAGCAAGCCAACAGTAGCTTCACAGTGTGGCAGTGGATAATTTAAGTCAGACTGCACCTTTATTTCCCCTGAAGTTCAGGCTGGTTTCTTGCTGTAAGGATGGAGCCAGACCTGCTCAGCCTGCAGCAGTGAGCACAGGGCTTAAACTCAGATAGGAGCCACTAGATGGAGCCAGCAGTTGTTCTAAATTCTGAGCTCAGTTGCCTCCTCTCTAAAATCGCTTGCAGCCAATTGCCTTCTCCTGTAGAATGGCCAAATCCATGCCACTCACCAGGCGGTGAAGTCCACAGCATCCACTTTCACCCTTTATCAAAACTTTTGTAACCAATATCTATCATTATTAGCAGTTAGTCTGCACTGTGGAAGAATAAAGGGGGAAGAGATGGAGCAATGGGTGAAAGAGGACTGTAAGTCACAAGGAGGAGGGATAGGTAGGAGAAATAGTAATAGGTAAAAATATTAGGTAAGGGGTCATGTTCTGATGGAGGTCTTTTAGTTGGATGGATAGGTTAGTGCTGAGGGTTTTAAGAAGATATTTATTGGGGCAAAGATGGGCTATAAGAGGAGTAAGGTTTGGGGATTGAAGAAAGCTAATAGCTTGTCAGAACCTGTTGATACATTTGTACACATGTGAAGTGGAGAAGGTCAATGGAAGTCAGGCTTAGGTAAGATGAGGAAGAAGAAAAACAATAGAGTAGAAAGGACAGAAGTTAAAAAAAGAGAAGATAGAAGTAACTGAGAGAAAGCAGAATATAATGAATAAGAAACTTGAAAAGAAGAATTTAAAAAGTGTGATAAAAGTAAAATATAAGAAAATAATACTGCCATGGAAGCTTCAGTTGAAGAAATGTAATAAGGAGAGAAACTAAACTAAATCAAAACTCCCCTGCCCCCATAAATCTGGCAAGAACCCTGATCAAATACCCTAACCAGGAATGCACATGGGATTTCCATGTCATTGCTATGCCAAAAAGCCCAAGTGTTTATGCAGTTTTCTTCTTGACTTAGTTGCAGGCTGACTTCAGGCAGCCACACCAATTTCCCCTCTTTTCCCTTACATTAAAAAGCTGAACTAACCCAGTCAATTCTTCCCTCTAGCCAGAAGGCAGAATCTGATGCTGTCCCTGGATGTGGATTAGGGACTGTTCCCTTCCACGTGTGACTGTGGTGTTCATCCTTGAGTTTGTGTGCCTACAGGGGTCCATAGGCCAGGCTGTCAGGGGTCACACCCATGGGAGCCTGTTTCTTTGTTTATTCTCTTTCTGTCCTGAGTTGGGGAGGGTTCTCCTGCTCATGGTGAGTATTGGTGAAGATGTCTCTGGGCTGCATCATTCCCCAGTGTTTGGAAGGAAGGTAGTGGGAAGAAGGACCAATATATGTAGAACTTGTCCCAGGAGTTCAGCCTGTACAGTGCTCACTTATTCCCTAAAGCTATTTGCAATGTCCTCATGATGGCTGCTCCCAGGAGGGGTGGGGGCTGGAGCAGTATGGACCATCCATGGTGGCCACTTCCCCTGTTCAGTGACCTACATGTTTAGTTTGAACTATGTGTATCTTCTTTTGGATTACTTTTCTGTTTCAAGATGTAAGTCCTTCCTCTACTGCAAAGTGCCTGTAGCTTCACTGAATCCTCTCTGAGCACTCCTGACTTGACTCTTCTAGTCAGCCATATTGGATCTGTAGAATCCCTTTGTCACCACTATGTGGCTTGAGGGTCTCTCAGCATCCTTCTCATGTGGCCTGAAGTTGGTAGAAGTCACAGAACAAGGCAGCATAACTAGCAGGGTCGGTAGCAATGCACTGTCCCAGCTTTTGAAAGGAAAGGAGAAAATTGCAGGAGATGAGATTTATTGCCTTGTACTTTGACCATATCTCTTGGCTGGTGGTAGGGGAAAGCTGTTGCAGAGAGGAGGCTCATGGGAGATGACCTTTGGTGGGATCATACAACTTAGAATAAAGGTGGTGAGACAGATATGGATGTTATGAGGTGGTAAGGGCCTGAATGAAGCAGAAGGCAGTGAGAATACAGAAATATGAAAAAACAAAAGCTGGCAAGTATGAGAAAAACTGTCTTTTCTCGTGAAAAGTGTCACAGAATACACTGAATGAGGCACATAAGGGTGCTCAAACCTAGTTTAAGAATTTTTTTGTGTGTGTGTCTACTAATGCTTTGTACATTTCTTCAAAACATCTGAATCCAGTTGGCCTATAGAGACCTGGGATGTGATGGAGACCCAAGGTTAAGGCCCTCTCTAGACCAGCTCCAGTGATTTCTTTTTTTTTGGTTTTCTCTGGTACCGGGAACCGAACTCACGACCTTGCACTTGCCAGGCAGGCGCTTTTGCCGCTGAGCTAAATCCCCAGCCCCTCCAGTGATTTCTGAACAAGCATGGTGTAAGTGGGTCAGCTCTACTCAGCCCCTTCCAGACAGAGTACTTTGATATGCGAGTTGGGGAAGACTGATGCTAGAGGCATGACACAAGAGGGAAAGGAACCCAGACACTGTCAGAGGAGGATTTACATGAAGCTAATAAAGCTCATGTAAGGGCCTCTCATTTCAATAGGTCTTCTCTAAGGCCTTGTATTTAATTTTCTCCATCTGATTTTGTTTTCGTAAAAAGGTTTACCAAATTATATGAGCCTCATGGTCACCCACATCCTGGATCTGTACCTCAATCACCTACTTATACAGTAACTTCCTGCTGCTCACATCCCTCAAAATAAGTTTTCATCATCTCACTATTTTATTATATGCTTTATTGCTACAGAGAAATCAGCTATTAGCTTAACTAAGACTTCCAGTTTATACAGTTCTAGGGGCTTCCATTTGCACTTCTAACTAAGTAAGTCAGAGTCCTCAGGAATCTGTGCAATGTCTATGTGTCTTTCCTTTGACTGCATTTTGTATTTCTCATCTCTGATGGTCTTAAGTTTCATGATGCGTAGTAGGTATGAGTTTCTTTTTACTTTTTTCTATGTGGGTCCTAGCAGGCTTCATCAAACAGCAAATCAACCTGTTATATCAATTCTGTGAAATTCTCAGGCAAATCTTCAAATATCGCTTATGGCTTATAATTAAGAATGCTGATTAGGCAGATGTCAGACCTTTTAATATCTGTTCTCTGTCTCTGTCTCTGTCTCCATCTCTGACCCTCACTCTCAGTCTAGAGCAGCAGTTGGCAAACTACTGCCTATGGGCCAAATCTATCCCACCTCCTGCTTTTGTAAACAAAGGTCTGCTGGAACACAGACATTCCTCTGTACATATTGTCTGGGACTGCTTTCAAGCTACAGTGAAACAGAATCGAGTGGTGGAGAGAGACACAATCTCATAAACCTAAATTATTTACTGTATGACCTTTACAGAAAACATGTTGCCCTCTTGGAGACACTTTATCTTCCAGTTCACAAATTTGCTCTTCAACTGTTTTTACCAGTTTATTAAAATTGTCCACCTGTTCATTTTGATTATCATATTTTTTATTTCAAAGGGACCCTTACCAATCTAAGGTCATTTTATAGTTTCTTGTTTCTGATAATATTTTCAAGCATTTCCTTTGTGTATTTAAACATAAATTCCGTATGTGAGAAACATACACACATCCTGATATGTCTGGTACCTGAAGTCTTTACAGGTCTGATTTTGAAGTCTGTTTCTTTTTGTGTGTATTTTTCTTTCTCTTTATGTTTGCTTTATTATTTTAACTTTGTATGGCTCATTATTCTTGAACAACTATCCATTGAAGTATTTGAAGCCTGAGATACAAACATGTTTCTGCAAGGAGGATTGATTTTTGTTCTGCCTGGTGTCTAAATCAAATTTTTTGAGAGTCTGTGGACCACCAAAGCTGCAAATCCATATCAGGGCTGGTATAAGGCCATAATGTCTCTAGCATTTTTTCTTTCCTTATTTTTCCTGCTGCTAAAAATATTAGTGCTGTGTTGGAGAAATTCTTCACTAGACTGTGTATAGCTCTTTTCATCATTGAGTTGCTATCATCCAGTACAGTGCTTGGCCTAATACATGAAGAATGAATGAATGTTCAGGATCTGTTGATTGAGCTTTCTAAATACTCATTCACCTCTTCATTTCCTTCCCTTGCTCGTGGTTCTGGTCAGGTCCTTACCACATGTTTATCTGGACTGTTATAAAGGTTATTTTCCAATTTAGTAGTCTTCAGCTGAGAGTATATTTCAGAATTTCTTTGCTTTCAGAAAAAAGTATGTTTTAAAAAATCAAGAATAAATTGAAGAAATCTCTAGCTTGAATACTCCACAGATGACTCTAATATGTGAAGTCAGGTTTTTTTTGTGTGTGTTTCAGTGAAGGACATTCTATGTCAACTTTTTTTAGTCTTGTCCCTCTTAAGTTTACTTTCCATGTTCCATTACAGAATTCATCTAACATGCAAATCTGACAACTCTACTGTCTTACAAAAACCTTACAGTGGCTCTCTGTGGACTATGGGATGAAATCCAAGCCACTTAATATTGTTTTCACAGCCCTTCACCCTACCTTGTACTCTATGCTTTGGCGACACTCAATTTTGTGCATTCATTCCTCATGTTCTACCTTGTCACTACATCTTGCTCTTGCTGAAGTTATTTTTTGTGCCTCAAGGCCTTGTTTTTTCTTTCTTTACTGGCATTCTCCTTTCTGCCTTTTAGGACTTAGTTCAGCTCTAAGAAGCCTCCCCAGGCCTGAAGGCCAGATGTAGTGTTATTACTCATTGCTATTCTGCTTCATCAATTCTCTGTCATATAGAAAATGTAACTTTCCACTACGGTGCAGGTTCCTCAAGGAACTTCAGTCACTCATCTCTGTTGGTCCCACACAGGGCTCAGAGTATTGAAAACTCAAACTCTAAATGAAGAGCAAAATAAAAGATGGATAATAGGAAGTAAGGAGATCTTTCTTGAATGAGAAGGAGATGAAGAGGTGGATAAATAAGTGGAGAGAGGAAGAAGAAGGGATTAAAAAGGAATTAAGATGTGTTATATACATGTATTAACTCTACACAAGGAATGTAAACATGTACTGCAAACACATACTAATAAGAAAAAAAATCAGAAAGAGATATTTATTGCTCAGAACAAAATACACACTGATCACATATTGAATTCAACCATTTGGATTTAACCTTTAAAATTATGTGCCTTAAGTATTTGCAAGCAATGGGCAATGATACCTCTGTGGCTCTTGAATTTTACAAGTCTTGTGATCATATTCTCTAAGTAAACTGAGTTGTTTCCATTTTTTTACAGATCAAAGGAGATGAAACATGGTGATTAAACATAAACCTTAGTTAAAATAGAAAATGGAAT
Organism: Chinchilla lanigera; assembly: GCF_000276665.1. Lineage (NCBI taxonomy): Eukaryota > Metazoa > Chordata > Mammalia > Rodentia > Chinchillidae > Chinchilla > Chinchilla lanigera. Next base: position 14,837,989 of record NW_004955411.1, read on the forward strand.
AGTTTTCAAACAGACAGTGAGGAAGTATTAAGAGCTGAGGACGTGCAATCCCATGAATGGGTGCTGGGCAAAAGTTGCTCTCCCTGTGAAGGCTGCTTGCCTAAGGGAGGTTCATTCTTTGAAAGTGGGGGTTTCTTTTTCATCCTGCAGCCCTGCCTGACATCTTGCCCAAGCCTCCTGTGCAAATAATGAATACCAAATCTTCCCCCCAAAATATTAGTGCTGTAGAAACAAGCCAGAATGACAGGCTCATGAGTAGGTCCCTTAAAACAGGAAAAAAATAGAAGATGGGATACTGGAAGTATAGAGACCCCTCCAGTACGAGTCTGGGCAGCACTTAGTTTCCGAGTCTCCTTCAGTCTCTGTTAATCCAGCTTTCCCCAAATAATAAACGGGGTCAAGTCTTCTGAAGGATCAGAAGGATCAGAGCCAGTGACACCATAATTGACTTCTAAATTATTCTAGGGGGCATCTTATTCCAAAGATGGAGCTATAACTTCAGGTTGATCCCCAGAATGCATTTCACTTTGACTTGCTCCTTGGTTTACATCACTTCCATCTTTTTAATCCAGATCAACATCAGAGCCATGATTCTTGGGACAGAACAAAATCCAAAATCTGTTTGGTATCATGCATGAGCAGGTATTTATTAAATGGTAATTGATAAGCTTAATGATCATGAAAAGGAGAAAAACATGTTTTTTGGCGCTGTCCCTAGTCATCTCTACCCTCTGCTAGAAAGCAGCAACAGTAATAATCCAAGAATTCCCAGAGAGAAAACAAAGAGGTGGCAGCAAGAACATCTCATGCAGGAAGCTGCAAACTACAAGGATCAGAGTGACGACAGCTGCCACAGTACTTCATTCCCTCCAAGGAACCTGCTGCCCTTTGAGGGAGCTGACAGCTGGACGTCAGCATGAAAACCGTGGTAGGATCAGTTTGCCAGTAGAAGGAAGGGGAGGGGAGAAAGAGCATGCTTGGCAGAAAACCATCTGACACACTGATGAATAAGCAAAGGCTTCTATGCACAAAGCTACTCTTCTACAGAGATTCCCTTTTATTCCTGGAAACTGCTGTACACCTTTCTGAAAAAGAAGTCTCCCTTCTAACATGACCTATCACTTTAGATCAATCTGCTGAGAGGTGAGGTTCACTGTCATAGAATAGTGGAGGCAGGATCTGATAACAGAGAACCTAGGTTTAAGAGAGTATGCTATTTTTTCCCGGCTATGTGATCTTAGGTAAGACACTAACTCCCTTGGAGTTTAGCTTTCTTAAACTCCAGAGAGTAATAAGACTAAAATATAGATATTAGGTGCATATATATAGTTATGTATATAAAATTTATAAGAATTAACTGAGTGAATGTATATGGTGTGTATTTTGCCACTAGATAATCATGCAGTTTAGGGCACCCTGTCTATAGTGCACCAAGAAGAAGAAAGAGGAGATAGTGCTGCTCATGAATAAAGCTGCTGCCGAACCTTGTCTCCCTCTGGAAAAACACGCAAATAAATCCAAATTTATGCAGACGTGTGTCAGGGTGTGCATTCATTAGCCAATTTAAATAATTTTATATCTTAAAATAATTATGGCATTCGCTGTACAGTTTTCCAACACATACGAGGTCTAAAGCAAAATGCCCTGAAGACTACCACATGCAATCATTGCATTTATTTTACATCTTTAATGAATCCTCCTGTTCCCAGAGCTCTGTTGCCATTCCTGGGCAGCCTTGTGACCGCAGAGGGCAGTCTGCCCTTTTTTCTATCTGCACATGCATTTTCACTTCAGCAGAGGTCAGGGGATTTGGAGAAATATCTTCTCTCAAAAAATTGCAAATACAATGAAATAGGAATATGTGGTTTGTCTCTTAATTCAAGGAAGGATTGCTCTTAAATTCTACAGACACCTAACGTGTTTTATCATAAACACAAGCAGTTGATATCTACTTCTGCCCTGCTACTCCTTAGATTTAGGGACTGAGGGTGATATCCCTTCCCTGAATCCATAGTTCTTGCTCTGTTCTTCATATTCTGAAAACAATGTTGGATGGAACAGAAGGGACCACATATCCCTGGCTTCGTCTAGATTGAAGAATACCACTCTCAAAGCAGCCCCAGGGTAAAAGTGATTGAATAAAGACTGAACGTAAGCACCATTGGTATAGAACTTGTCGACAAATAGGGAACATATAACATGCTTACTGTAGAGCTGCACCACCTAATCTTATTATGCTCTAATTGTTTGAAGGATGTCCCACATGTATCAAATTTGAGTTTTTAAATAAATGCTGCCAGGCCAGGAAAGCAAGTATTGTTCTTAACAGTGACCCACAAAGTCCACAGGATCCAGCCTCTGCCATCTTACACCACTCCTCATTTTACTGACTCTGCTTTTTATAGTTTTTCCATTACTGACCATCTTTCTGTTTCTCAAACACATCACTCTGTTCTGCCTCAGAGCTTTTGCACTGACTATTATTTCTATGGAATACTCTTTCCCTGGGTTTTAAAAGATTATATCCTCACCATAAAGCTGTCAACTGAAAAGCGTCTAATCAAGGAACCTTCTCTGGTCTCCCCATTTTACATTTATCCCAATGCATGCTTCTCCATTACCTGTTTACTATCTTTGAAGGTCTTATTCTCTGGACTCAGTACCTTTATTTGCTTGCTCATTGCCTCGTTTTCCTGGAGAATAGATGGGCCATGGGAAAAGGGGTTTGATTTATCTAGTGGTGAACTAGATAAATATTCCAGCATCTAGAATAGTGCCTGGTGTAGAGTAGATGCTAACAGTCTACTCAAGGTGTCTATTTCAGTTTGGCCAATGAAGAAACCAAGATCACAAAAATTAGGTGACTCACTGGGATCCAACTGGGTATACCCAGGGCATCTGTTGAGTTTTAGACCTGTACTTTCCTCTGTAAGCAAGAAGTTCATTGCTTCCTGTTAGATAACCCAAATTTACATGTGATCCTGTGGCACCACACTAGAGTTTACAATTCCTTGTCTTCAGAGAACATACATTGATCAGCCCATAGGTAGGAATGGATAGCCAACCAGTTGAATTGTGCTTGTGTAAGAACTTAACTGAGGGCTCAGTGGTGCCAGTCCACGTTATTTTCCTGCGTTTGGGTCCCTTCTGGGGTACAATGATTTGTAGAAGCATCCACAGGGATACAAACAGAGCTAATCTGTCGTGGTCCTGACTGGGCCATTTACTGCTGCTGGGTGATCATGGACTAGTCTATTGATCTGTCTCAGAAATAGAGATAATTTAAGCTTTTACATGGCTGCCTTGAGCTGAATAAGCACCAACACACAAAATATACAACTCAGGGTTGGGCCAGAGGACAAAGTCAATGAATACTTTGACATTTTTCTTTGTCCAATTTTTGATTTAAGATTTCCTTTAGGATGTGAGCTGAGTTTTTCTCCTCCTTGCATTGACCCTGTCTCTGCTTCTTTCTGTCTCGAGTTTTCCATGTACCTGCAAACTTACTTTGTTTTGCACAGGTGGTTGATTGACACCTGGTGATTTAACTAATAACAACAGAAAGAGGAGAATTTCTAGGGTGATAAGACGTTTACACTAAGTATTCATTATGCTGTAGTAGATACAATCTTGGGGGAAAAGGACTAAACAATGTGAACGCCCATGTGCAATCTGTGGGTACTCTACAAAAAGAGTTCTGAGCATCACCAACATGGGCCTCATGCCCATGGCCCTCCACACAGAGAACACCAGTCGGTACAGCCCTATGACTCCATCATCAGATCAAGGTGAGAGAGCAAAGCTAAGTGTGTTTAAGAGGCAAAGGAAGAGACATCCAGGAGTGTGAATCCCAGTGCTTCCAGTCAAGTTTAACAGATAAGGTTTTTCTTCAGATCCTCTTAGGCACACTTTTAAGCACAACATATTTGTAATATTTGCTATAGAAGAATGCTGGAAAGAATTCAGCATTCTTATAGAAGAATTCTTAAAGAAGAATCCTTATAGGAAAATGCTTAAGAAAGAAGAAAAGAGGCCACATTTCAGATAATAACATGCTTTACCTGTATAAAAAAGTTTGATAATGTTAACATGGAACAAACTCAGTAGATGCTATGGGGAGAGGTGAACTCTACCCACATTCTTCCAACCACCCGTGAGAACAATACCTGCTTTTTCATAGTGCTATAGAGACAGTTTTTTAGGAAGTGTTTGTTAAACTCTTAAGTCACTCTGTGAATACCAGGTATTTTTATAATGATGATTTGGACGTGAGGAGGGCTGTCACAAGGAAGATGTCAGAACTATACAAGCTGCTCTTCAACTACTTGGCCCTGCATTGGCTTCCAGCTCTCAGAGCTCACTTACTCAGCTGTGAATAAACCCAAGATGTAGCAGCTCATCTCAATTCCCTCTCTGCTCCCCTCCCCTCTTTGAAAGTATCAACAGGGAATTGAATGGAAACAAACCATGCAGCAAAAATGTGCTGAAGAGGAAAGAGGCTTGTTGTACACTTGGAAATTGCCTCTAAGCTGTACTTCTAGGAGGTAAAGTAGCTAAAAAACATCTGTGTACCAAACACACAGAATCAAACAGCAGAGGAGAGATGCTAGTGAGCAATGATATAGGCCCCTTTCCTTATCAATAAACATGCTCTATGATGAAAGCTTTTATTTGGCTGGATGGAACTCAGGGTAGAGAAATAAAACCTGCCCAGCTAACTGAAGAAAGGCAGCAAAGCTTTTCTCTGCCTTAAACCATGTTGCTTGATGGAATCATGTGGCTATAAAAAAAGATGATTATCAGAAGAGTGTGATGTACAGATTCAAGTTTTGTGAGAGAAAATCTGGACCATTCTAAAAAAGATGACTACAGCATCTTTGCCCAGATGTCACGTCTTGATGGCTTCACTGACCATGTCAACCCTCTCATCATGTCTTCAGCATTGCCTGTCCTTGGGCTTCATTCTGTGGCAGAATGGAGTAAAGAGAACAGTCTTGTTCTCTTTAAGAGGCGCTCACTATTACGTTATCCAGTTTTCCGTGATTCCTCTCAGACAATGAGATCTATTTGAGCAAATTCCACTGGGACTTCATGATGCCTGGCAAAGTGAGACAATGAGAATGCCATGAAAAATACTGAAATTTGATTGGACTGCAGCCCAGACAGCAGGATTACGGCAATGTTCTTAACCTCCTTCCTGCGAGCTGGTGGCTGTTCCTTGGGGTTTCACTCAAGATGAATAAAGGACGAATGAGGGGAGAATAACACATTCATTAGAACTGTCCTATCTAAGGGGTCTGACATGGTTAATGTTGCGTTCAAAGGACCATAAAACTGTCAGCCTGTAAGCTCACTACCAAGAGGGCAGTGGTAGGGAGGAAAAGGAGAAACAGTGCATCAGGGCTACTCAGCCATAGCACAGCGTAGTTTGGGCTGGATAATTCTTTGTTGTGGTGGGGGGTACCTTTGGGACTGTAGCGCATTTAGTAGGGTCCAGTCCTCTGCTGATTAGACACCAGTAGTACCTCTCTCAGACTGTGACAAAAAAAATGACTTCAGAAATTACAGTGTTTCCTACTGTAGTATGGTACAGTAAATAACAAGTCATGGCCTCTCTTTATGTCTGACGTCATCACTTTTCCAGTGACCTGCTTGACAGGAGTTTGTTGTAAAGCTGCAAGGAGACAGTGCTATTTAGACACGGGGCTGAAGGAAGCAGTTTAAAACACACAGTGTGATACTTCCTCAGATCATCATGATTTAACTGTGCCTTATTGAACATGAGGATGTCTCCCTTTGCTCTAAATATTCAGGAGAAGAAAGCAAACTTGCTAAAATCCCAGCCACTGCTTCCTATGAAAGGCTTTTTTAGCTGTTTTTTTTTTTTTTTAGGAAAATCTGACCTTTAAAAATAATTTATTTTGCAATTTTTTTTCCTTGTTGAATTAGTCCTCTCTACCTTGTCTTTGTACAACAAAATGACACTTAATGGATTTTTGAAGGTGAATATAGGATAGTATTGCAAGACTTTCTGGAGTTTAATGATAGCCTTTGGAAAGGATCTGGCAATAGATTTGAGAGGAAAAGTGCTTTTATTTTTATTTGTTTTAAACATTTTTTCTTCTATTTTAACAGATAAGCAATCTGCTTGGCTTTCCCCCTAGCTTTACTGAAGAACAAGTGAGTTTGTCATAGAATGCTGTACATACTTAACAATCTATCAGTAATAACCAGCCATTCTACAGGCACCGGGGAGCAGGAGGAGCACTGTGATTGGATCCATGGAAATGGTTCCCAGATTTTCCAATGTTACGTCTGTAAACAGATGCGTCATACGTAGGACACTTAGGCCCTCAGTGTTCCCTTCTTTTGCAAATAATCCTTCTGAGTACATGACAAATTGGTCCTAGTTTCTACATCAGCAGACTCCCTGAAATGCTTGATGACTGTTGCACTGACACTGGTCTGTTTCCTTCTATTGAGCGAGGGCTGAACAGAAAGAGTAGAGTAGAATGGAATTAAACATAACACAGGGAGCTCCTCTGACCACCACCATGACATTACCAGCTTCTTCACTAGTACAAAGGACTTTCGCTTGGATTTTTCTTACAACTTTGAGCTACAGAGGACAAAGAAGATGTTGCTACCTCATTGCACAAATGAAGAAGCTGGTACTCAGGGAGATATGACAGCTTTCCTTTATTCATAAGCAAGTAAGCATTGAAGCTGGAATTTATTACAGCTTAAATGTCACTGGTGAAAGAAAAATACCAGGACTCTCTTTTGCTATGTCTTTAAGATAGTTATCAGCTTTAAAACCATTTCATACTTCTTCCTCTGGTTTACTAGCCAGCAAGAAAGTTTGTAATTATTAATTTAACTAGACTGAAACCTCCAAGAGAGCACAGAACCCGGCACATAAGAGGCATCTGATAAAAACTTGGTGAATAAATTTATGTATTTAAGGACCCTCAGGAACTTTGATATTAAAGAAAGCAGGAGTCTGGAGAGCAGATACAAATATTCTAGGCCCTGAAGGCATATTTCTTACTTTCTATGAATATGAATAAATATGTTGACCGAGCTCATGCATCTGTCTCTGGCGAGTGTAATTAGTTTAAGTAGGTCCTCCTGCATTACATTCATTTCAGGAAGCACTGGAAATGTATTTTTCCAGTCTATAAAGATGAGGACAGACTACGGGCCTTGATACATTTATGAGGCTCTGAAGAACTGAAGCTTCATTAACATTCATTCTCTTTTAAATTCTACATGCATACCTTTGGATGCAGATAAATTTGCAGCTACTTTTGTAGATCTCTCTCTTCATTCCCATCACCTCACATACGCCTTGGAGCCAAATACCTGGGAACACTTGGTATTCCTGGAAATGGAATAAGATCTCTAGTGCAGGAAGAGGATCCTGAGGCTGACACTTTCCTCTTTCATTCTTCCTTGCTTTTGTAAGTGGGTGACAAAGATCAGTGACTCCTTGCCAAGAAAGTCTGCCTCCACTCACAGTGACACCAGGTGATTATAGCCCTGAGTATGACCAAGTCAGGAAGAGAGGAAAGTATGATGCTGACTATCACCTCATGAAGATTCCTTCTCCAACTATTTCCGTTCCTGGTTTGGCCTAGGAAGTAAACTGGTGTCCCTCCTCTGGTGATCCTGTTCCTTGCGCAGGTTCTCAATCCCCAGGGCCCGGGGATAAGCACTGCCTTTATGGTCAAGCATCATTTCCTGTAAGGTGCTGCATTCCACACCTTGCCCCGATGGACAGGAGCTCACATAGCATATATCTGTAAAGTTGTGTGCTTCCTCTACACTGATGGTTCTTAGCCATAGCCAACTTCCCCTCTCCCCCAGGGAGCATTTAGCAAGGTCTGTAGACTCTGGTTTGTCATAACCAGGGTAGGGAGTATGTTAGCAACATTAACAGGTACAAACCAAGAATGCTGTTAAACATCCCTCAGTGGAGAGGGCACCTTTCTGTGTGATGTGAAGCAAAGAAAAACACAAAGACAGGTCCGTGTAGTGCAGATTGTTCAGGTTGGCTGAATGGAGAATCTTTTCAGTGTTAAAAACAGCAAACAGCTTTCATCTGGAGGCCTGCGGTTTCTATTAAACCCACAAGGTCAGAAAAGGTAAGACATCTGGAGCTTGTTTACTGTGGTTTAGCCATTGTCTGTAGCACCATGGGTTGCACATGGTATGCTTCATGAATATTTCCTGAATTAAGTAGTGTTATTCGGGCTATGGTGTCCATATTGGGAAATTCAGTTAATTACAGGTAAGCAGAAATTTAAACATAGGACAGAGCCAGAAGGTCAATTGGGCTGGAGACTTCCTGAAACTGGCTGCCCAGAGAGTAGCCTAATATCTAGAGATTTGAGTATCAGAACTTCAGCCACCAAAGACAGTTCAATTTGAGACATCTGTTTGAGCTCCCAAAGACCACAGCACTGGTTCTTACACCTTTCCCTTCTACTTCTGTGAGTATCTGGTACTAAAGGTTCAGAACAGCCAGTATCTTTGGAGGTGCTTAGAGAATGGAGGTTCATCAGGGTTTCAGGAGACAAGAACTCAAGCTCAAAGCCTGGTTCTTATCTGGGCCTTTTTGGTGTTTGGGTCTCTTCTCTCTTTGTTGTAGTAAAGGTTTCCAAGGTAAGTAATACAGGACACAAATTTATAGGATTATTTTATAATAGTCACCCAAAGAGTCATATACAAAGAGTGCAGGAAATCTGTCCAGACACTGAAGACCAGAAGAATCCAGCTGAGGGCCTGGATCCCATGGCAATGTCCTGCATGAGCCCAGCTGGAGACCTAGAGCCATAACAATGCCCACCTCCATGACTCCAGTTGGAGGCCAAGTGCCCACAACAATGTCTTACACAAGCCTATTTCAAGCACCTGTACTGCGAAGACCCAAAGGTCAGCAATGGAAGCTAGAAAGTCTGTGCTAGTGGGATGAAGGATCTGTGCCAGCAGGTTGAGGAATCTGCACTGGATCCAGGAAGTGATGCTCAGAGTAAGGACTAGAGCTCCCCCAAAAGTACCACAGCCATCCGCAGTGACAACGAGGTCCCAAGCTCCTCCGATGATGAAAACAGCTGAGTTCATATCAGGAAAGCCAGCTTAAAAAGCTTCTCCAGGACATTAGATAGTGCACCATCCTCACTCCAGAGCCAAGAAGCGATGTTCAAAGGAAGGACCAGAGCTCCCCCAAAGTGAACCATAGCCATTCTCAGTGACAAGGTCCCGATGATGAGAACAGCCAAGTTCATATCAGGAAAGCCAGAATGACAAGCTCCTCCAGGAGAACCAGCAGCACCTAGCAGAACCAACAGCCTCTCCTTTTCTTGTCCAACGTTTTTTATTTTGTGGGCAACAATCCTCAGGTGGGCTTCCCACACCCAGCACCACACTGATTCAGTTCAGCTGGGTGTTACAGTGGACCACCAGTTGTCAATCCACCATACTCTTCAAATCTTATGTCACTATTTTCAGGTTAATTTTTCTAAGAGCAGTTCTGACATATCAGCTTACTCTAAAACCTTCAACAACTTCCAGTGGTTCACCAAATTAAGTCTAAACTCTGCTCAGACAACTCCACAAAGCTCATTATATTCTGGCCCCATATCCCCTTCCTCATCCTTATTTTCTCTCTCCTATATTCCTCTTACCTCTTCCCATTCTATCACACTGCCTATATCCAGTTCAAACCGGACTGTTCACTTATTCAGTATCCCAGGGTTTTTCTCCTCGGTGCTGTGGCCATGGGGTAGACAGTGTCACCTATGGCTACCACATCCCTCTGATGGTGGCCAGCCTTGCTCTTAAGCATTGCTTTGTTAACTGTGTTCAATTTTCAGGGGTCCTTCTGCTCCCATAAGTATGCAAACCACTCAAGAATAATGGATTCAGAATACCAGAATAAACACGTACTCCTGTCTACTGCTGCCATAGAGGATGTATGTGAATTAAAGAGATAATGCTGCCTGCGATATGCTTTCATCTTCCCAAAATGAGCTGCATTCCTTCAAAGCATTATTCAGATTTCACATTGCTTCCTACATGTGCTCAGCACAGCAAGGAAGACCCAGGCCGCTGAAAGCAGGGGCTTCGGAGCTTGCTGAGCCCTGGTTGGTGCTAAGATAGATATTTAAGGTGCTACACACGCTCTTACCCATTTAGTTTGGGTAAGTTTTTATTTTAATTAAAGTTTTTCTCTGCTGTGCTGCTATCCTACAGCAGACACACATCTACTTTCAGGAATATCTGAAGAGTTTGAATGTGCTAAGACCCTGATTTTACAAAGGCTTTTCCTAGCTATATCAGCACCACTGTTTGTTTTGGAAATAAATTTCTTTTTGAACATAAAATAAATCAGGCAACTTCAGTATTCAAAGAGAAAGTATGACGAATATAAGAGGTATGAACATTTCTAATATGACCTAGAGTTGGGGTGACCTTGTTCATTATATATAAGAGCCACAGGAGGGCAAAGAATACTCCTAGAACATGGAAGCACAATTAAGAGAAAATGTTGCTTCTTATATATGACCTTGCTTTATGGCCAAACAATATAAAGTGTAAAATAAGGGGAAGCAAAGGAGAGAACTCACAATAGCAGCAACAGCATTCAGCATTCTCCTCCTGCCTTTACACCCACCAGCTAGTACAGGATTTTCAAAACATTTTGTCTTCCTTTCCAATGCTGAGGGTTTCTGAGACATCTCATACACTTGTACAAGCCTTGTGCTTTCAGCTACCATGCTGTGTTCCCTATGTCCCCAGTGGTTCCTGTCTGCCACCGCTGGATGGAGGAGGATGTCTGCCTATGTGGGCATACGGCCACCATCCCTACTCTGGCCACAGATACCTGTCTAGGCTCTAACTGCTGCCACCACTAGGACTGGACTCTACTAAGCTTCATTGGGTTTTATGCTGAAGAGCTGAGTGGAATCTCTCCCCAGCATAGGAGTTACGCAATTACTAGGGTATTAAATAGTGCTGTTCATGTACTTAAGAAGAGAAAGGCAGCCTCACTGTTTCTTTCCAAAATAAAGCCTTTCATTTCAATTCTCTCTTCAGAAGATTCAGGCTGGGCTCTGCAGCAGATACCTTGCTGAATGAAAATTTTCAGCATCTGCTCTTTACTGGGCATTATTTTTTGATCAAACTTTCATGTATTAATTTTTTTTCTCTGCATACATGATTTTTTCCCAAGAAACAATAAAGTTTCTTATGCAAATGGATACATGATAGGTTGGCCCCACCAGTCTGATCTCAGTGCGTTTGACTGAACATAGTTTAGGCCTAATCTTGCTACATATAGAAGGTGGCAACCTATGAATCCTTTGCTCCTAGACAGAGTGTAGATTAAAAATATCAATCATGAGCCTTACTTACAAGTTTTCATCAGGGGTTGTTGGATAGAATAGAAACCCACATAAGTTCACAAATCAATAGGTAATATGATGCTGGCATGAAGATTGAGAAGTCACGGGAGCTGGGCCGTGGCAGCCTCTGGGCTCGGCAGCTGCTCTCGCTCACACACTGCATCACAGCCTCCTTCCTGCATTTACAATCTCCTGTACTTATTTCTCAGTTTACATGTAGCCCCAAATGGCCAGCAGCCTAGGTCAATTTGTTTTCTGTGTGTCCAACTAAATGCAACCCCTGTCAATTCTAATTCTTGGGGAAGAAATGTGACGAGACACCCAGCTGGCATGTGAAGGGCTGGTTTTGGCTTGGAAGTGTGCCCTACTCCTGGGGGTAGGTCAGAAACATTGCTTTTACCCCTCCAACAGAAGTTCTGAGAACAAGGGTGTACGAGGGACAATTGCTGCCAATGAATACTATGGTCTGGAAGAACAGGGTTTGTGCAGCAAATCTCACTGATTTCCCCACAGTCCTGCCCAAAGCTGATGTTCAGTAGAGGACTGCAGGAAGAATGTGGAGTAAAAGGATCCCTGAGGACGCCAGGATTCAGATGGAAATCAGCTGTGTTATAAACCTGATATGCTGTCCAAAATGATAACATTGCACTTGCTGACCCAAAGCCTGAAAACACTCCTAATGGACAATTTAAAAGAGAATAAACTGGCTAAGGGTATATCCGACTCCTACCAATACTGGGCTAATAGAGTTTCAGGAAAAATCTTTTAATCCTTTTGGATATAGGTTCCTTCTCAAGAGGGCTTCGACACTGGGAGAATAAGTAATAGCCAGAGAAAGTTTGGGTTTTCTTCCACTTACACTGCAGCACCGCTGCCTTTTAAAAGTCACTGTGATTAACAGCTCTGAAATGTTTTTAATGAGTAATTGAGTCTGGGTTTACATATCCTTGAAAGAGTTAAGCTTTCACCCAGGAGACAGTGGAAATGTATTAGCGTGAGTCCTTATTACTGCTTGGGTCTACAGCTGTGTTGCAGCTGTCACAGGGGTTCAGCGATGTTTGGGCAGATTGGATGCCAAACTAGGATGGAAGCTGTGAGGGCAGCAGCGTGCTCTGCCAGTCCAAATCAGGAAGAGTGACATTAGCACCTCGGGATTTATAATGTGGCACTGAGCACACCACAGTGGGCTGATGTATAGAAAGCTGTGGACACCCAGCTAGGGGACTATGAGACAGGCCAAGAAAATGCTTTTACCCCTTTCATGGATTACAATGGAGTATTAAGAAACAGTTTGCCTGCCCGCCTTCCCTCCTCATGCCTCTCGTTCTGATGGTAGGGATCAGACCCAGGGCCTCATGCATGCTGGGAAAGTGCTCTACCACAGAGCTACATCCCCAGCCCAATAATTCATTCTCTTGATGTAAACATTCACTTTCACTTTGAAACCATACTCCTTAAGCTAGTGATGGTGAACCTTTTAGAGACCCAATGACCCAAATCCACTTATTTATTGCAAAGTGCCAACACCACAATTAAACCTGAATACTGATGTTTTAGTTTAGAAAAAATAACTGTTATCCAATGCTTGGCTGCTGGGTCCTTTTTCATCCTTGTAGTGAGCAAGTATTTTTTTCTTAAACTGTGACTTGGCTACCTTTTCAGTCTCATAAAACTGTCTTTTGAAGAACAGAAGTTCTTAGTTCTAATGAAATCTTACATGTTAACTCTTTCTTTTGGAACAGTAATTATATTATTGTACCTAAGAAATCTTTGCCTAACCGTGGTTACAAAGATTTTTCTCCTATGTTTTCATCAACGAATTTAATAATTTTAGGCTTTCATTTTAGGTTTACGGTCTTTTTTGAGTTAAATTTTGAATATAGTAAAAGGTATAGATTGAAATTCTTTTACTTGTCTATCGATATCCAAATGTTCTATCACCATTTGTTGAAAAGCCTATCTTTTCTCCATTTAATTATCTTTATCAAAAATTAGTTGTCTATGGGTGTCGAGTCTATTTTGCTCTACTGATTTGTTTGTTGACCTTTATAACTAATTCCCCAGTTATGCTCCTGCCTTTCTTACTGTAGTTTCAATCATGAAATTAGGTGCTGAAAGCTCTCAACCTTTCTTTTTCTTTTTAGGAATGATTTTTTTTGTTTGTTTGTTTTGTTGTGTTTTTTGTACAGTACCAGGTATCGAACTCAGAACCTCACACTTGCCAGGCAGGCACTGTGCCGCTGAGCTAAATCCCCAGCCCTCTTTTTCTTTTTAAAAGTTGTTTTGCCTTTGTTTTTTCCCCTTCTTTTGGAAGCAAGAGGTTGTTCTATGTTCTCTGTGTTTCCATATGAGTTTTAAAATTAGTTTGTCATGTTGAGTGAAATAAGCCAGATTCAGAAAGAAATATATCACATGATCTACTTAATATATGGAATCTAAGTAAGTTGACAAGAAAGTAGAAGGGAAACTACTATTAGACAAGATGGAGGGAAGAAGGGAGAGGGGTGAAAAGGCAGGTAATAGGGGTGATGGATATGAACAAAATATAGTACTGACCACCTCTCAAATGTGCAACTAGTGGGAGGGCAACAATGGGGATGAAAATGATCCAAGTATGTTATATGCATGTACAAAGGTAACAAAATAAAACCCATTAACTTGTAAAACTAAAATGAAATAAATTATTTAAAACATCTGAGTTATTTTTTTAAAACTGGGATTACACTGAATCTATGGATCAATTTAAGAATGTATATAATATATATAACTATATAATATTATATAATAATATAACATATATATATATCAGTGTCTTCTGATTTAAGAATGAGGTAGTCTCTCCCTCTTCAAAAGACTTTCTTTTAAAATTTTTCTTATTTTATTAAAAGATAAAATTTCATAAATAAGAGAATAGCAATAGTTATTGCATTACACGCGTTATCTTCAAAGTAAAATACAAAACATAAGAGACTTTCTTCAATACCAGTCAACATTGTTTTATAGTCTTGAATGACCAGAACCTCATATTTTTATAGATTTTTCCATATTGTTTCATATTTTAATACTTTTGTAAATGGTGTTTTAAAAATTTCACTTTCTGATGTCCATTGCTAATCCACAATTTTTTTTACATTTTTTACATTGATCTTGAATCTTATAACCTTATAAGCTCATTGATTAGATTTCTACATACAGATCTAATGTAATTTGTGAGTGAAGCAGATTTACTCTTCTTTTCAAATCTGAATATCTTTTATTTCTTTTTCTTGATTTATTGCACAATCTAGAATCTCTCATATAATGTTGAGTAAAAGTGACCAGAAGAGACATTCTTGCTTAACAAGATTTTAAGAGGAAACATCTAATCTCTTATGATTAGATATGATATTAACTATAGATTTCATTAATCAGGCTGAGGAGAATGCCTTCTATTTGTAGATGAGGAAAAATTTTTTTCAGGAATGAATGTTAGGTTTGTTTTATCATATCTTTCTACATTTATTAATATGACTTCTCTGAAAAGATGTTTCCTTTTCAGATTTTATTTTTATTTTTTCTTGCAAGGTGAATATTCATAAAAATTAATTACGCTAACATTTAAACTGTATTACACCAGAGCGTCCTTCATAGGTATGTCTTCCCATTGAGTTTCTTCTTGGTCTTTTGATTGATAGGTGAGTTAGCTTTGCTGAATAGACTCCATGATTTTTAAGTAATCAATACTTTTATGACACCTAACATTGGTGGTTTTTTCTCCAATGATAAGATATAAGTAATAAATGAAAAATATAATTATGTGAAGTATTAAGTGATATTATGAACATATAAAAAGAATCAATCAAAACGAGTAAAAATTCATCATTGAAATTTTACATAACTGCCTGGTGTGGTGGCACACGCCTGTAATCCC
>NW_004955411.1:14854102-14955931 GCF_000276665.1 Chinchilla lanigera
GAGGAACACAGAATTTAAATACCGAATATTTATTATTAAATGAATCTCAAATGTTCAGTCTCATGATTAGGGTCCAATAGTGTGACTGCTTATAAATATAATACCTAACCATATTGCTACATTTCTTATGGCATCCATCACCTCTTGGGATGTTCTTTTAATTAAAAAAATTCCCCCTTTATTTAAGTTGATGCATAAAATCATACATATTTATAGGATACCACATAAGGTTTCAACACATGTATATATGGTGTAATGTTCAAATCAGGATAAGCATACTATCCTTGCAAGTATTTTTCATATCTTTGTGGTGAAAGCACTCAAAATATTTTCTGCTAGGCATCTATACATGGCAAATTACCATTATCTGTAGTCAACATACTGTGAAACACAATACCAGAACTTGTTTCCTCTACGGAATGGCATTTCCCTATCTTTCACTCACCCGTTTTCCTTCCAGTCTCTAGTAAACACCATTCTTCTCTCAATGTCTATGAGAACAACTGCTTTAGAATCTACAGATGAGTGAGATCACGCGGTACTTATCTTTCTATACAGGTTTATTTCACTTAACATAATCTCTTCCAGTTCCATCTACGTTATCACAAATGTCAGTATTTTACACTTTTTTATATTTTTAAAACAGTGAGTTTTGTCTGAGCAACCAAATATACATTCCTGAGATAAGCGATAATGGTATAACTTTTCTTTATATATTGTTGCATTTGATTTGCTGTATTTTAAAAATATTTTTACATTTATGCACACAAGGGATGATGGTCAGTACTTTCATTTCTTGTAATGTCTTAGCTTGATTTCAGAGTAATGTTAGCCTCACAGAATGATTTGGGATGCTGTCTCTTATTTTGTACAGATTGAGTGTTGTTTATTCCTTATTATCTATCTTTCCTGAGCTTTTCTTTCTCAGGAAGGTTTTAAAATGTAAATTCAATTTCTTTAATAGATGGTTATTTGAATTATATATTTATTCTTGAGTTTGTTTTGATACTTTGTGCTTTAAAAAAATTTGTCCACCTTCTCTAAATGTTGAATTTATAGGAATAAAAAGTCATATTTTTTAATAATGTTTTTCATGCTTGTCAAATCTGTAGTGATGTCACCCTTCTCATTTTTTATGTAGGTAATTTGCATCTTCAGTCTCTCCTGATCTGTCTGTTTAGAAGTTTATCGGTGTTATTGATATTCTTAGGGAACACAGTTTTGATTTACTTTTATTTTTTGCTATTGTTTTTCTGTCTTATGTACTTCTGTGCTATTTATTACAGATGCTCTTTGACTTTTGATAGGGTTATGCTTCAATACATCCATCAGAAGTTGAAAGTATTGAAGGTCACAATACACATATATGGTACTGGTTGTTTTTGCTGTGCTCATGTAGCTGACTGGGGGCTGCGGCTCGTTCCCACTGCTCAGGATCATCAGAGAATATTGTCCTGCTTACCACTAACCTGGAAGAAAATCAAAATTCAAAATGTGAAGTACACTTTCTACTGAATAAATACTGGTTTTGCATCATCCTCATTAAAAAATTCTAAGTTAAACCATGGCATCTCTCAGATTGCTTTTGTGCTGTTGGCTGTTTATTTTAGGTTTTATTTGCTCCTTTTTCACTTACATCTTAAGGTAGAAAGATTACATGGGCCATGACTGTAAAGTCTTGATAGGATCTAATGCGCCCATGGAATTCAGCAGTGATAAGTGATAATGATCTAGAAACTGTTTCTTCACCATGTCTTGACCTTACAGTGTCTGTTGGAACTAAATGATACTGCAGGGATAGGGCCAGAGGGGTGGTTAAGGAGGTCAGAGAGATTAAATGTTTAAAATAAGTATTTGAAATAGAAATCAAGTTGAGTTTTATATAAAGCCATATATTTTTGTGTCCTAAAATTTTTATTCCTCTTACATGCTCACTCTCTGGTCTCTGATTTCACAGTAGGAAAAATCATAGGGCTATTTTGGGTTTGCTTGCAATGATGGATTTTAAAAAGATCATGCCAAAAATTTTTATGGCATATACTTTCCTTACCAAATAGAGTAAATTACAACTAAAAGCTGTGATTCCTTCACAAAAACTTCTAGCTTAATTTTTTTGTGAAAGTTACTCCTTTCAAGGTGAATTCAATACCTACATGCCAATGTGAGAATTTTTAATTGAAATTCAGGATTTAAGATATTGATGGTTGAAATTTCTTCTGAATAATAAAATTTGTAAATGTGAACCCTGAATAATGAAGATCTTTTCCATGTTTACTATTGAGTGCTATATCTTTCAAAGTACTCATCTTGAAGAATTATACTTTTATTTAAAAAGTAATACACCTGCTCAAAACATCTGTAGAATTCCTTTGCTGGAATTTCCTTCAGAGATTAACTACAGTATATTCTGTTGAAACTTCACATTAATGACAGATCTTTATCCTTTGAGCAAAGATTTGATTTTTTTTAGGAACAGCCAAAATAATTTAGATTTAAGTCTAATAAAAAGAAAAAAAAGAAAGTCAAACTGGGTAATACCATCTGTGGTCAAAAAAGAAATGTGACCAAAAGAAATCAGGCTAATTTTTTTTGGTAGATACAAGGAAACTAACAGGCACTTCAAAAATTATTTTTTTATTTTTTAAAACTCAGAAAATTTTTCTTGAATTAATAAGCATTACATGAAATTTTAAGCGAATAAAACCAGTAAAAGCAGAGCTACTGGGATGGAGGTGTGCGGAGTTTGTGGCTTTCTTCCTATACCTTACACCATTCCTGAGATACCCGCAGCTCCACATAGATGAAGAATTGCAAAACCTAGATGTGTGAGGTATTTTGATTGGGACTGCATTAAATCTGTGTAACAGTTTTGGGAGTAGGGCCATTTTCACAATGTTGGTTCTTCCTATCCATTAGCAGGGGATATTTTTACATTTTCTGATCTCTTCAATCTCCTTTTTCAGAATACTGTAATTTTCAATATATGGATCTTTTACTTCCTTTGTTAGACTGATTCCTATGTATTTAATTTTTTGGATATGATTGTAAAGGGTGTGGTTTCCCTAATTTCCCTCTCACTGAATTTGTTATCTTTTTACAGAAATGCTATTGATTTTTGAGCATTGACTTTGTATTCAGCTACACTACTGAATTTGGTTATTAAATCTACAAGTCTTTGGTGGTGTTTTTGGGGTCTTCTATGTAGAGTATCATGTCATCTACAAATAATGATAATTAACTTCTTCCATTCCGACCCTTATTCCTTTTATTTCTCTCTCTTGTCTAATTGCTCTGGCTAATGTTTTTAGAACTATATTGAATAGGGGTAGTGACAGTGGACGTCCTTATCTTGTTTCTGATTTTAGAGTGAAAGCTTTCAGTTTTTGACCATTTAGCATGATGTTAGCTGTTGGTTTGTTGTAGATGGCTTTTATCAGATTAAGGTAAAGACTGTCTATTCCAATTTTATGTAGGGTTCTATTATGAACAGGTGTTGGACTTGGCCATATGCTTTTTCTGCATCTATTGAGACGATCATGTGATTTTTGTCTTTGGTTCTGTAAATATGGTGTATGACATTTATTGATTTGTGTGTGTTGAACCACCCCTGCATCCCTGGGATGAATCCCACTTGGTCATGGTGTATAATTTTCTTGATGATTTCCTGTATTCTGCTTGCCAGTGTCTTATTGAGAATCTTTGCATCTATGTTCCTTAGGGAGATTGGCCTGTAGTTTTTGTCTCACTAGTGTGAAAAGCTGAATGAGTAAATAAGATCCAAAATGTACAATAGATATTGTGAATTGGGAAGAAATTAATGGGAGAAAGGGGAAAGGAAAGAAGATAAAATAGGATAGGTACACAGGTAGTTTCTCTTAGTTCACTGAAAAGAAAGATTTGTACTAATATTGTTCAGACAATACTTCATGCCTGTATCTTCTACTATGAGTAACTACTATGAAGATAACAATACCCAGTGTATTAATTACTGTTACTCTATTAATCTGATTTAAAACTGTTTTATTTTTATTTCTATTTTTTTCTCTTTAAAATAAAAAAAAATTATGAGGTCCAAAAAAGAAAAAAAAAAGAATATACCGTTGCTTGAGATGATATCAGGTTAGAGAAAATTTTTAAAAAGAGATCTTAAAAGGCAGGTCACCCATGGTCATTTCAAGTAGTAAATGGGCATTGTCAAGGATTTGTGAATCAAAAGCCACAGGATAAAAGCTATGATTTTAAAGTAATAGAGAAGTTATTTTCTGTAATTATACTAGACAGAAGGCTTTCAAGATAGCCATTCAGGAAAGTTAAACACTCCAGGCTTTACTTGTTCTGCTGCCACTGCAGCCTCCCAATCTTCATAGGTGATGTGCTGCCTTTTCCTCCTCTCCCATCCTCTGTACCTATCACAGGCTCAGAATTTGATCTGGGGCTGGTTGATGTCCTCTGCCCTAATCTCTTAGGTCAGGGCTTAGCATTGACTTAGTTCCTCTCCTTGTCCCACTAACTTGAGCAATCCAACTCCTCACTTGACCCAGTCTAGACTAAGGTCAGGAGAATGTCAGATTTCCTACTTCCAGTTACAGTATGGCCCTCTGGCCTTGTCTGCTTGGTCTCAATTTTTGTAGATTGTGAACTCAATCTAGAACCTTCACTCTGACACTGAATTGTCCTTCCCAAAGCCCCTTGTCAACCTCAACCAATGCTTTGCACTTGTTTTTACAGTTATAAAACCATTTGATAAAGTAAAAATATCAAATGAAAGCTAAATATATAAAACAGATAAAAAAGCGATGTTCTGACTGGAAAAAAGGTGAAGAGTCATTTGCACAGCATAGAGTTAACACTCAGATAATGCTAACTGTTAATAGTAAGGATAGCAATAACAACACAACTGTTAAAAAACTCAAATGGTCTTCTTTGAGAAGACTAGTCAGATTCTTCCTTTTTAAAACTCTCATAGTATTTTGTTTTGTACTATTTAGGGTAGAAGTTACCATATTATGTCTCATACTAAAATTATTGCTGAAACTATTGTTTTTTCCTACTAAACTATAAGCTCCTGAGGAAATACTCCCCAGTTATTTCACCTTTTTTTTCATACCGCTCTCTATTATGCTTATGGCAGATCCTGAGATGACCCCAGTGCTCTCTATCTTCTGGTATTTAAGCCCTCCTAGACCTCCCCTTTCGATGTGGCCAGGATTTATGACTAGCTTCTGCCAATAGCAAATGGCAAAGATGATGGAATATTGCTCTTATGGTTACGTTTTTTTCATTTTCATTTAAATTTTATTTTAAAAAGTTTCAAATATACACAAAAGTATGCTGGCCCAACATAACCATAATTCAAATTCAACATTTTGTCAAACTTTAGGAATATGTATTATATTGAATGATTCCGGGGTTCCATATGTGAAGTTTGTTAACCACTGCTGTATATAGACATTTCTGGGAAACTTGTAAAATATTCAGATGTTAGGTAGTTGTCTTTTCACTTTTCAGACTACATAACTATGTGACCCTCCAGTAAAGCAGTTCATTCTAATAGCTAATGGGAGAGTCAATGAAATTCTATTCTCCAATCCTCCAAACTTTGTCTGTGGATATGCATTTTAAGAATGCCCATCTAGGTATATCACACAAACTCCATTTTTGCCAGTAGGCCACCTGTAGAGTCTCTCTTTCAATTGTTGGCTTTGAAGAGACAACTATCAAGAATCTTAAAGCATCAGGTCAGGGAAATGGCTTCTTCAAATATCTGAGTGAGGTTGGAGGTAGAGCCTTCCCTAGCCAAGTCCCCAGTTGTTACCCTAGTTTAGGCTAACCTCTTAATCGCAGATGTATGAGACTCTTTGCAAAGGACCCAGATAAGTCAAGTTCAGATTCTTGACAAGAAAAAAATTTGAAATAATAAACAGGTATCATTTAAAGCTGCTAAATATGCAGCAAAGAAAATCTGAATATAGGTCTGATATAAAATTTTAAGTTTTGGTTTAACAGGATAGATACCAGATCTATGATATTTAAAAATTATTTAGTAGGTAATTTTAATTTATTATTTCTAAGAAAAAAGAACAAAAACAAAATAATAAAAACAAAGATGTAAACAAAACAACACAATAACAATAAAAATGATACAGAATTTCAAACAAGGTGACAGAAAATTAACAATGGTTGTTGTATTACATATTGGTATCTTCAGATTGGTTACTCAGATAACAAGATTTAGGCAAATAAGATTAATTAAACAATTTAACTGTTTCTTTCAATAAACCAATAGGAATTAGTAGTAAAATTATCTTCGCTATCGTGTGTGTGTATATGTATATATTGTTTTCTCCCCTTTCTTTTCTCTTTTCCCTCATCCCAGTTCTTTCCTTCTAAGCAATTTCTTTCCCTTTCACAATGTATATTGCACTTTTGAGATTTTATTTACTCTTTCAAATTCTTACACTAGGGAAACAATAAGATGTTTACATAGATGAGTTATTTCACTTAAGAGTATGGTATCTAATTGCATCCATTTACCTATAAAAGCCTCGAGTTTATCTTCCTTTATAGCTGAATAATATTCCATTGTATAAAAATATCACCTTTTAAAATCCATTCCTCAGTTGATGGGCATTTGGGTTGTTTCCAAGATTTAGCTATTACAAATTGCACTGCTATAATCATGGGTGCACATATATCACTGTGGTATGATGTTTTCAGTTCTTCTGGAAAAATACCCAAAAGGGAAATAGCTGGGTTGAATGTGACCATACTAGTTCACTGAGGAATCTCCAGACTGATTTCTACAGTGGCTGCACCAGTCTGTACTTCCATCAACAGTGGAAAAGGGTTCCTTTTTCCCCACAGCTCCTCTAATATTCATTATTGGTTGATTTCTTGACTATAGCCATTCTTTCTGGGGTGACACGGAATCTAAGTGTTGTTTTAATTTGCTTTTCTCAAATGACTAATGACATTGAACATTTTTTGCATGTATTTATTTGCCATTTATTTTTCTTTATCTGAGAAGTGGGTATTCATCTCAGATGCCCACATTTGGATTGAGTCTTTGAATTTTGGGAGCCTGATTTTTTTTTAATTCTTTATATATTCTAGACAGAAGTCATTCATCTGAGGGACAGTTGGCTAAGATTGTTTCCCAATTCGTGAGTTTTCTTTTTACTCTATTGGTGATTTCTTTTGATGTGCAAAAACTTTTCTATAGGATGAGATTCCAGTTGTTGATTATTTGAAGTTTTTCCCCGGCAGTTTGGTTTTTGTTCATGAGATTTTATTGATATTTTGTCCTCTGCTTACCCCTATGTCTTCAAGGTTTCTACCTAATTTCTTTTCCAGTAGATTTAGTATTTCTGTTTTAAGGTTTAGATCTTTAATCCATTCTGACTTTACTTTGGTGCATGATGAAAGACATGGGTCTAGTTTTAGTCTTTGGCACATGGCAAGCCAGTTTTCCCAGCACCATTTATTAAAGAGGCTATCTTTCTTCCAGCGAACATGTTTGGCCCCTTTGTCAAAGATAAGGTGGATAACTGTGTTGGTGGTTGTGGCTGCATCTTCCAGTCTGTTCTATTGATCCTTAGGTCTGTTTTTTGTTTTGTTTTGTTTTGTTTTCCAATAGCATGTTGATTTTATATATAGTAACTTTGTAGTATAATTTCAAGTCAGGGATTGTGATGCCTCCTGTCTTGCTTTCATTGCCTAGGATTGCTTCTGCTATTCTGGGTCTCTTCTGGTTCCAGATAAATTTTAGGAAGGTTTTCTCTAGATCTGGGTGGTATACTAATGGTATTCTGATTGGGATTGCATTGAATCTATATAACAATTTTGGGAGTATGGCCATTTTTACAATGTTGGTTCTTTCTATCCACGAGCAAGAAATATCTTTCCATTTTCTGAAATCCTCTTCAATCTCTCTTTTCAGAGTACTCTAATTTTCACTGTACAGATAGTTTACTTCTTTTGTTAGATTGATTCCTAACGATTTCAATATTTTGGATGCTATTGTGAAAGATATGGTTTCTCTTAATTTGTCTCTCAGTGTGCTTGTTATTT
Source organism: Chinchilla lanigera (assembly GCF_000276665.1). NCBI lineage: Eukaryota > Metazoa > Chordata > Mammalia > Rodentia > Chinchillidae > Chinchilla > Chinchilla lanigera. The sequence continues at coordinate 14,862,173 of NW_004955411.1, forward strand.
GTATACAGGAATGCTATTGATTTTTAAGTGTTGACTTTGTATCTAGCTATGCTACTAAATTTGTTTATTAATTCTTTTTTTTTTTGTTTTTTTTTTTTTTGTTTTTCTCCGGTCCCGGGAATCAAACTCACAAACTAACACTTGCCAGGCAGGTGCTGTGCCGCTGAGCTAAATCCCCAGACCCTTGTTTATAAATTCTATGAATCTTTTGTTGGAATTTTTGGAGTCTTCTATATAGAGTATCATGTCATCTGTGATTAATGATAATTCCACTTCTTACTTTCTTATCCTTAATCCTTCTATTTCATTCTCTTGTCTAACGGCTCTGGCTAAAATTTCCAGAACTATGTTGAATAGGAGTGGTGACAGTGGACATCTTATCTTGTTCCTGATTTTAAAGTGAAAGCTTTCAGTTTTTTGTCCATTTAGTATGATGTTGGTTTGTCCATTTAGTATGATGTTGGTTTGTCATAGTTGGCTTTGATCAGGTTGAGGTAAAGACCATCTATTCTGATTTTCTGTAGGGTTTTTATCCTGAATGAGTGTTGGACTTCATGAAAAGCTTTTTCTGCATCTATTGAAATGATCATGTGGTTTTTGTCTTTGTCTCCATTGATATGGTATATTACATTTATCGATTTGCATATATCAAACCATCCCTGCATTGCTGGGATGAATCCCACTTGGTAATGATGTATAATCTACTTGATGATTTGCTGCATTATGTTTGCTGGTATTTTATTGAGAATTTTTGCATCTATGGTCATAAGGGAGATTGGCCTGTAGTTCCCTTTTTTGGTTGGGTCTTTCTCTGGTTTTGGTATCAGTACAATACTTGCCTCCAGAAATTACTTAGGGAGAATTGCTTCCCTTTCAATTTCATTGAAGAGTTTGAGGAGCTCTGGCATTAAATCTTCTCTAAACTTCTTATAGAATTCAGCTAGGAATCCAAGAGGACCTGGGTTTTTCTTTGTTCATAATTTTAAAATCATGATTTCAATTTTGTTAATTGATATTGGTTAGTCATACTTTTTATTTCTTAATTCAGCTTTGGTGATTCCTATGTGTCTAGGAATCTGTCCATTTTTTTGTTTGTTTGTTTTACATCCTATGAGAGTAAGATTTTCAAAGTAGGTATTGATGATCTTCTGAATTTGTATAGAATCTGTAATGACTTCACTGTTTTCATTTCTTATTGCATGAATTTGAGTTTTTTTCCTTTTTGATAAGATTGGGTAGAGGTTTATCAATTTTATTTATTCTTTGAAACAACAAATATTTTGATTCATTAATTCTCTGTATTGTTTTCTTCATCTCAATTGTATTAATTTCTACCCTGATCTTTATAATTTCCTTCCTTCTTTGGCCTTTGGGCTTGACTTCCTCTTCTTTTTCTAGAAGTCTGAGGTGCTGCATTAGGCTATTTATTTGTTTGCCTTCTGTTTTCCTGATGTATGAGTTTACTGCTCTAAATTTCCCCCTGAGGACTACTTTCATTGCATCCCACAGATTCTGGTAAGTTGTATTTGCATTTTCATTTGATTGTAGATATTGCATACTTTCTTCTTTAATTTCATCTGTGAGCCATTGGCTGTTCAGAGGATGTTATTTAATTTCCATGTGTTTATGGAGTTTTTGTGGTTTCTTTTGTCATTAATTTCCTATTTCATTGCACTATGATCAGATAATATGCATGGGATAATTTCAATTCCCTTGCCTTTACTTAAGCATGTTCTATGGGCTGGTATGTAGTCTATTTTAGAGAACATTCCATGTGCAGCTGAGAAAAATGTGTATTTTGATGTTGGGGGGTAGAACACTCTGTAAATGTCTACTTAGTCCATTTATTCACAGTTTGGTTCAGTTCTGTTATTTCTTTGCTGATTTTTTTTTACTTGATCTCTTTGTGTCAATGGGGTGTTAAAGTCCCCCATTAAATTGTGCTATTGGTTATTTGGTTTTTTATGTCTGATAATATTTGTCTTATATAGCTGGATGCTCTTGTATTGATGTATACATATTTGTGATTGTTATATCCTCCTCTTGAAGTCTTCCACTAACAAGTATGTAGTGACCTTTTTTTATATCATTTGGTCATTCTTGGTTCACATTTTCTGTGAAGATAATAGCTAACCCTGCTTTTTTCTGCATCCTATAGCACAGAGTATTGTTTTCCATCCTTCAACTTTCAGTCTGTGAATTTCCTTTTATGTTAAATGTCTTTCTTGTGTACAGCATATTGTGTTTTGTTTCTTGATGCACTCTACCAGTCTGCTTCTTTTAATTGGTGAACTGAGGCCATTTACATTGATAGCTATAACATATGTATTGGCTTATCTTTGTCATGTTATTTTCCTGCTTCTGCTTCCTCCTTTTTCCTTCTGTTTAACTGCCTACTCTGCTTGGTAGTTCCTTTCTATTGCTGTTCTTGAAATTGTTGTCATTTTTATCTTTTTCTACAATATCTTTCAGTACTCTTTGTAGGGTTGTTTTGGCATTCATGAATTTCTTCAGTTGTTCTTTGTCATGGAAGTATATTACTTCTCCATTAATTTTTTTTAATTTTAAAGATAAAAGGGGGGAAACATTAACAGACATACAACATTTTACAACATATCACAAGCACAGTACAGACAATACAGAGTTACAAACAAAGTGGTAGGGAATTAACAATGGTTGTTGTATTACATACTGATATCTTCAAAGTGGCTTCTCATGAAAACAGATATAGACATGCAATACTGGTCAACCAAAGACTCACTGACAGTTTCTTTCAGCATAGAAATAGAAGACAGAAGAACAACCATGTTAACCATCCAATTCCATTAATTTTGAAAGATGGTTTTGCAGGGCATCTCAGTCTGGGTTGGAAGTTGTTTTCTTTCAGGACTTGAAGTACTTTAGTAAGAACTTTTCTTGATGGATTGTGTTGAGAAATCTGCTGTGATTCTGATGAGCTTTCCTTTATAGGTGATCTGTTTTTCTCTAACAGCTTTTATATTTGTTGTTGTGAATTTTTGGGATCTTGATTATTGTATGTCTGGGTGTAGATTTATTTTGGCTATGTCTAGTTGGAGTTGAATATGCCTTACTTATCTGTAAGTCACATTCTTTTCCCATGCTTGGGAAATTTTCTGTGATTACTTCTGAAAATGGTCTTTTTATGTAATTTGTGTTGACTCCTGCTTTTTCATTGACACCTACTAGTCATATTGTTCTTTGCATCATCTTGCATCTGTTGGATTATTTCCTGGTTCCTTGTTTTTTTAAGGGATCTTTCCTTTCATGGTTACTAGCTGCAATGATGTCTTCAAGGTCTGAGAATCTATCTTCAGTTTTGTTCAAGTGGTTTTGTGAGCTTTCAATGCAACTTTTAATTTCCTGGGTATCTCTTTGAATCTGTTTCTTGCATTCAAATTCTTTCCTATATTGTTCATTCAAAGTTTCCATCATTTTTCTGTGGTCTTATAATTTTTTTATCTATATCTTCTTTTGACATGCTGAGCAATTCTTTTATTATAGTTGTCATTTCTTTTTTTACCTTAGAGATTATTTCTGATCTGATTCCCTTTATAGCCTCCTGGAGTTGTTTCTCTACTTCAGGTGGTATCATTTCAGCAATTTCAGGTGTGTGACTTCCAATTTCTTTTATGTTGGTGTTTCCTGGACTTGTTCTGGGTGGGATGGAGGTCTGAGATTGTGTTTTGCTCCTTCCTCTTGTCATTTTCTGGGTTCTCTGGTGGAACAGGTTGCCAGTCCCAGATGCTTCCTGCACTGGATGCCCTTCTCATGGTGTAGGAGGATGGATCAGGCCCTGGGTTCCTCTGTCCTAACTGGTTGCCAATCCCTGGGTGCTTACTGTGCTGGCTGCCCTTCTCATGGTGTAGGAGAGATGCGTCAGGCCCTGTGTTCCTCTATTCTAGCTAGTTGCCAGGCCCCAGACCCTTCCTACACTGACTACCCCTCTCTCAGTGTATGGAAGATGGGTCAGGTACTGTGTTCTTCTGGGCCAGCTGGATGTCCGGCCCCAGGTGCTTTCTGCACTAGCTTCCCTTCTTGTGGTGTAGAGGAGATGGGTCAGGCATTGTTCTTCTGGCTTAGCTGGTTTCTGGGTCCCAGGCATCTTCTATGCTGGCACACTGGCTGCTTGTGCTGGCTGTCCTTCTCTTGCTGTAGGGAAGATGGCTCAGGCACTGTGTTCCTATGGCCCAGCCAGATTCCAGGCCCCAGGGGAAATTTTAAAAACACTTAAATACTTCTAAAATGCTATTGGAAAAAAACAAAATATTTTTGTATAGCAAAACCAGGAGATGCTGGTTTACAGAAATAAAAAGGTAGTGGGGAAAACACTTTAAAAGCCCATTGCTGCAAGCCTATTTTCCTAATATGTAAAGAATTAATAAATCAGTAAAAGAAAGACCCTAAATCCATTAGATACTAGGTAAAGAACACAAAGACAGTTAACAGAAAAGGAAATGTAAATTGTTCTATGAAAGAGCTCAATCTTCCCTAAGTAAGAAAAAGTCAAAATAAAATTACAGTATCTTATTCTCCACTTATTACATTTGCAAAATGGCTTTAAAAATTGATAGCCTGTGTGGTTCAGAGTTGGATAACATACACTCTCCTCTGTTGCTCAGGTTTTTATAGCCTCAATGGAAGGCAATTTCTAATACTTGTAAAATTAAAAACAAATACACCCTTTCACCCAGCAGTCATACTTCTAAATTTTTAGATATACTCATCCAGAGTTATACTCATCTTTTGTTAAGTAATTTATTTATTGCTGGATTGTTTATATTAGTACAAGATTGAAAAAACTTAAATTTTATCAACAAATAATTTATCAAATAAAATTTTGTATAGTGATACAATGGAATATTGTGCAGCAATTAGAAAGAGCATGCTGATTTGGAATATCCTATAACCTCTATTGCTACATGAAATAAAAAGCACACAAGGTTTGGAATACCTTGTGTAATACACTGCCATTTGTGTAAAAATATACACTTATATAGATCTATATTTCTAATGCTTGGAACATGTCTAAAAGTACCATAAAACACATGGCAGTGGTTGTCTCTGGGACTGACTGGAGGACAGAAGTGTAAAAAGATTTATATGCCCCTATACATCATCTTGTGGTTTTGAATTCTGTACCATGGATGTCTATTTGTATAATTAAAGTAAAACTCACATCAAAGTAAAAAAAAAAAACAACACACATTTGAAAACATATTTAAAACAAAGATGTTTAAAAATAAAGATCTTAATGAATACATTATTCTGAAATTAGATGGCCCAAATTGGAGGATTTTTAATAGCATATGTGGGTTTAAGGGTGAAAGAGATGACTCTTACAAGCCTCTGATAGATGAAATTTTCACAGTAGTACCTTTCTTCCCAACTAAAATCCCCTAGGGAAATCAGCTGAATACCTTATACAGTAATTTTAGTTTTTCATTTCCTTGTGTAAAAACACCCTTGGAGCTCTGCTGCAAAAAGGAATTCCCTGGGATTTTAAACCAGCATGGTTTAGAGAAGTCCTCACATCAAAGTTAGGTTCCCTATGTACCTGCCCATGGGTGGCATCTTTCAAAATGAAATAATTGGAATTCAGTGGAAATAGTGGCAGCCACACCTGGGGTTTGGTGTTGGAATAAGCAGGAAATATGGTCTGGCACCTGGCAGCACAAAGCTGTTACAGAAAGCATTGTCAACTGAGTATGTTCTTGATCAATCTGAAATGATTCTAACATTGAACCTAATATGGGTATAAGATTGAGACTAGGTACCAGGAATGATCTCACAAGGGTGTCACGAGGGGAAAGGAACCCTTCCCACAGTGCTCTGTAGTTGAAGGTGGTACCTGTCCATTGCCCTATAACTTCTCCAAAATAACACTACGGACATGACGTGGAGAGGAGGGAAGCTTCTTATAACATGTCTATTCTTACAAGTTCTCTCTTTTCTCTTGCAGCTGGTGAGATCTATGTGGTAGAACTGTGGGCCTATAGTCCCAAAATCAACTCCATTGTCAGATCACTGCTCCAGCCTTGCTTCGGTTTTGAAAATGTTCCTGACTTCATACATTCCATTTCCCAAGAAGGATCACACCATCAATTCTAATTACACACCTTAAGAAAAAAACCTTGCAAAGGCTTGCTGACAACCAGGGCAAGAATGTATGAGTTGGGGTGAGGTCCAAGACCCTCTTCGCTGCATGTCTATAGTTTCATTGAGAGGGGCTCTAGCCCAATGTTGGAAAATCATCTTCAACACATGTGAGACTGGCTCAAATGCCGCAGAGGACCCCAACACACCAGCTGGCCTGTTTCCGAAGTACCTGGCACACTCTGGGACCCAGTAAAGTCCTACTGATTAATTCAGTTCTAAACTAATTGACCCTCCTTAAAAATGATTTATCTTCAAGATCTGGATGTTGTAACAGTTTTATTTCCAGTAGGAGCCAGCACTTTAATTTTGAGAGGCCCACTTTATCTTCCACCTTTTAGCAAGTTTTTGTGCAATTCATCTGTAAATCTTGGAGGAAATGAAGGGGGCAATGGAGGAAATACAACTTCATGAAAACTAGCCCTGCTAAAGGATTTTGCTGGAAAGTATTTACAACTGCTAGCATATAAGAGGGGTCACATGAACTCTGGATTTAACTTATTTGAGCTCTGTATTTTCTAGTCCCCAGTAAATGATAAAGAATTGATTGTAATCAGTTTGCTATTGTATTTGAGTGTCCCCTGAGAATTAAGCAAGGCATTTTAGTGCTGAGGTAAAAAACAGATTCTTGTATTTCTGCTTGCCCTGGGTGGCTGTGAATATACAAATTGAGAAGAAAAGAGGTTCAGGGTTAGATGATACAATCTTGCCTTCTGTCCTCTGAAATTTTTCAGCCTCACTGCATAAGAAGTCACCAGTTCAACTGAAATTTGCCCCATCAAATTCAAGTACAGACCTACCTTCTAATAATCATGCCAGTTTTTGTGACACGTCTGCAACGGCATCTGGTTTCTTAGTAGTGTTTAATATCTCTGTGGACACAGTAGCGACACTGAGTCGGCTTGTGACAATGTGTGGATCAAGGGCACCTTTGTCTTTGGTTGGGTTACCATAGGCTGGCTTACTTTAAATGCTGTGAGCTAACTCTGGCTTTTCTTCTTTAGGCTAGGGTCTTCTTACATCTTTGCCACTAGGGTAAGTTTAATAGCCTTTGATTTAACAGTTTCTAACAACAAGTTGGATCCTGGCTTCGATGTTGCAGATCTCACTCTCCTTATGATGTTTCTCTACTAGTTATCGATTATTGCAGCCTCTTCCCTCTCTATCTCTTGATTTTTCTTTCTTCTACTCTAGTTCAATGCAGGGCCTTTTATTTTCTTAACATACTCAGCTAGTGAAAACTTTTTCTTTTAGCAGATTGCTATCTACTTCCATGAGCCTTATGCAACCAAGTCACTCCTCATCTTCAAAGCCTGCCATGGCCTGAAGTTCCTTATGTCTATGTCCAAAGTATCCTGTTCCCTTAAGACACCTCCTTCTAGACTCCTTCACTTGTCACCTCTAAATCTACATGGTAAAACTTTCTTTATTCTCCTTGCTTATAATCTGGGAGAGCTTTCCAATTACCAGCCTGAGCCCTCCCTAAATGTAATGTAGAAAGACTGTAACGAAGAAAGATTCCAAAAACCATGTCTGACAATCTGCTGCATTACTTTAGAGTCACGAATCACATTCTGTGTGTTTGTACTCTCATGCACACATGTACACACACACACACACACACACACACACACACACACACTGATACTTATCTATAGCTTGCTCTGTCGTGGGGTGTGAAGGCCTGGTATAAGTCTCACATTTCATCCTTGTACCTTCCTTCATACCTACCCAATCTTGACACCTTTGGGAAAGTTCTGAGGCTATGTTATCTTGTATGCCTTTTCAAAAGAACATGTAACAAATTCACTGAAACAAATCTGTAGCAAATGGACATTTTCTGGAAGCCCTCCCTTCCAGACCTTCTGAATCTAGGTCCCAGAAAGGCATCTGGAATCACAAATTGATAACCCTATTATATGTCCCTGCCGTATGAAGCCACACGCACATGAAGAACCACACCTTCAGTGCATTTTACCACTTTGAACATGGCACCTTTCTGGATTGCCCTTCAGCACTCGTGATGAGCCTGAAATGGAAGTGGAGCGGCACAGAGCTCTCAAGTAGAGAAGTGTGCTGCTTTCTCTATGTTCAGACAGAACGGGATAAGTCCAAGTGGCTTTATAGATGTTTAAGTTCCACTGGAATTCTTGTTCCATTACACAACAACTTTAGGATGTCAACATTTCAAGTTTGAGAAAGAGGCAGGAATTTTGTCATGTCCATTTTCTGCAGATTTGTTTCAATGAATTTGTTACATATTCTTTTGAAAAGGCATACAAGATAACATAGCCTCAGAACTTTCCCCAAGGTGTCAAGATTGGGTAGGTATGAGGGAAGGTACAAGGATGAAATGTGAGACTTATACCACGCCTTCACACTCCACGACAGAGGAAGCCATACATAAGTATCACTGTGTGTGTGTGTGTGTGTACATGTGTGCATGAGAGTACAAACACACAGAATGTGATTCGTGACTCTAAAGTAATGCAGCAGATTGTCAGACGTGGTTTTTGGAATCTTTCTTCATTACAATAATATCTCAGCTTGCACATATGTGAATCCTGTGCATATACGTATACACGTGCTGATACACAACACAAACTCCAAGATGCTAATATTAGAGACACTGCAGTCGATGAAGAGTGAGCTTTGAGACTTGTGCTGTATATGTTTACATCAAGATTTTTAATTCAGAGACCTGCTGTTTTCATAGTTGCTGCCGTTCTCTGCACAGCCTGCTTGGAAATGTTTCAGGCCCTGAGAGACTAGCTCCCTCATGAATAGGCAATTAGATGCCTCCTCCCTCCAGGCTGCGAGAGATGCTGCTACCTCCTGGAATTTTCTCTACTTTTAGAAAACGTGTGCTTCACTTGTAGATGTAGTTGCCAGTGCTGGTAGGAATATTTTTGTTTTGAATAACAATTGCTTTCTTTGCCACTGCAGGAGGCATCATGCTGGGGAACTAGGAGCAGCTCCCACCTGGAATGCTCTTGCCGGTTCTGCTTTGCGGCCTCCGAATCCTTCATCAATAGGGCGCTGCACAACGGTTCCTACAGTCCATAGTCAACATAATTGTTCTCACATTAAAAAGAAGGAAAACAAACAAGGTGCTTTTTGCAATGTGTAGAGAGGCTGGGATGCACACACTGCCTGGGGGCCCCAGTTCTCTCTGTCAGCAGCTGAAGATCCTTGGGTGAGCTGCTTAACCTTTCTGTGCCTTAATTTCCCCCTCTAGACAGGTACCTTCATATGGTTGTTGAGCAGATTAAGTAAATTAATTCATAAAAATGCTTAAGAAAACTATCTGGTGGATATAAGCTCAAAATGTGATTGTGGTTGCTATCACTGTTACGGAAGACAGGATTAACAGGAAATCGGTCCTCAACCTACAGCTTTAATACCAATTTAAGCCTATTCATTCCTCAGAAGATGCAGTACTGTTCTTCAGATATTGGCCTGACCTTCTTTTCCTAGCCAAGGTAGTATTTTTTTAAATCAAAATTGAGCCCATTATTTTAAAAATCCAATTTAAGAAGCCAGACCCTTTACCTTCCTTAAAGCCCTGCACCAGCTCCCTATCATCTACAGGAAAAAATTCAAACTCCTTAGTAAGATATAAAAGAAATGAGGCTCTGCACTACCTCTCTAGTTTCATCCCGCTAGACACCCTCCATATGCATTTTATGCTGCAGCAACACTGAACTGGGTTCAGTGTTTATGCACATGGCACTGAACTGGCCATGATCCTGCTATATCACTGTTATTTCATATCCCCAGCTTTTGCAAATGCAACCACATGGGACACTGACCCTATGCCCAAATCCTCTGCTTTCCCGGACAACTCTGCCTGGCTTCTACCATATGAAGGAAATCCTCTCTCACACTCACTCTTTCCCAGATTCACACATAGCTTCCTTTCTTTGTGCCTTGCCTATATGTTCAGTCTCTGGTGTTGCAATGCATTTGTTCACAGGTTCTTCTCCTGGACTTGCCTATGAGTTCCTTGTGCTCATGGACTAGGTCCTACTCATTTCTGTATTGTAAGACTAAATAGCCCAGACGCAGTAACTAAAAAAAAAAAAAAGTTTGTTTCATGGTTACATTGAAATAGGGAATAAGTATATTATTAAAGGAAACACTGATTTTTTTTGTTGACTTTTTTCTTTACATTAACAAGGTCAGCTATTATATTTCGTAGAACAAAGCACATTTATATAAATGAAGAGTAGGTAAAGTAACAGCAAGCCTGGGATTTTAAGGATTAAGTTCATTTGATTCAACAAGTATTGCTCTTGGTGCTAAGGAAATAATAAAGGCAAACAAGATACATTCTGTTTCCTCAAGGGACTTTCAATCTGGAAGGAGATAAGACAAAGAGTAGAAAATGCTACAAATTCATATGAGCAGAAGTGAAATGAAAAGAGTTCAGGAGGTTTGAAGAAAGAATCAACCAAACAGAGCCAGGGACCAAAAAGGGTATTATGTGGAAGCTGCAGGTTTGAGATTAGCCTGGACCTACCAGGCAGGTGAGTGAGAAAAACATTCCGGGCTGGAGAAGCAGTGTGTTTAAAGCTTACAGGTGACTAACAAGATATCAACCTGGAGATCAGTAACTATCCACCTGTTCCATCTTATGCCTAGTGTAGGAATGTGATGGGAGAAAGTTTTGAAAAGCAAGTTTGCCAACAGTTTGCAAGAGATCCTGAGTTCCAGAATGAGGAAATTTGGCTTAAATTAGTAGGTATTGGGGAGCAATCAATGTTTTTTTTTTTTGTTTGTTTGTTTGTTTTTTTCTCCAGTACCGGGAACCGAACTCACGACCTTGCGCTTGCCAGGCAGGCGCTTTTGCCGCTGAGCTAAATCCCCAGCCCCAATGTTTTTAACTGGTAAATAATATAAATAGAAGAACACTTAAGAAAATATGGGTTGTCTGTGTACATGGACAACACTGGAGAACTTCATAGTACGGACAGGCATAGTAGACTATTGCGAATGTAAGTGGGAGACACCAGTGGTAGAACACAGTATCTGAGAAAGCTGACAGAATCAAAACAGAGAGGACATGGCAGTCATTCTGATGTGAGGATGAGGCAGAAGAGAGTTTCATGTGATGCTCAGATTTAAAGCCTGGATAGCAGGGAAATCATAGAATCATGAAGCAAGTTTGAGATAGCAAGCAGAAGAAGCAATATTGGATGAATTGGGTGGGATTATGTTGAGTTTGAAGACCTCTGGAGATCTAAAATTTAGGAAAGAGGTCACTGGGATCAGGGAGTGGATGTATTAAGGAGTGGGACATGGGCAAAATATCACATATAGAACCACAAGTAACACACACATTAAAAAAACTAAAGAGAAAGAGGGGCCAATAAAAGAGAATAATGGTAGTAATAGTGCTATGCTTGATAGATGCAATCTTGTAGGATTCAAGGAAAAGGTTTCAAAAAGAAGGAACTCATTTATGCAAGTAAACTCAGGTTCATTCACTACCTGACACAAAGTGCAAAAATTTTTCTGGTCTCCACGGCTCTTGGGAGCTCATATTCCTTGGTGAAGATTTATTTCCGTGTCTATCTCTCCTTTCAGGTCCAAAGTGGAAGCATGGGAAGCATGTGCTGTACTTTTCCAACCCTTAGCAGAGTACCTGGATATAGCGAAGGCTCAATGATCGCTTGTCAAATGACTTAGTAAACAAAGGAGGAAACACAGAAGATAAGACAAGAAGTCCATTGTACCTAAGGAAGAGGTAGAAGCCCTACATTAAAGAAAGAGTGTCTGAATAATTTTCTGCTCTCGAGAAAAGAAACAAAGTCTGTGAAAATGATTCAAAAGTGAACACTTAGAAAAAACTCTGAGTCCTCCACTATGGCATGAAATTAATCATCTCAATTCTCATAGATTTAATCCTTATGATTTGTGAGGTACTGCAGTGAAATTACCTCGGAAGTAGACTTATATAACATTCCAGCTGCCTGAATTCAACTGGCCACATGATTAATGACATTGCTAGGCACATCCAGGGCCTTGCATTTCCCAAGCACTTTATAAACATTGAGTGATCTCACAATACTCTTGTGAGATATTATCATGTTCATTTTCCATATGGTTAACTGAGCCAAGGAGGTTAAATGACTTGCTCAGAGGCCATACTGGAAGTCAATGACATAAAATGTTCAGAAGGAAGGGGCTCCCAGGTCTCACACCTCATGGTAGACTGCTGAACCGAATCTCTGTCCTTTCCCTGCTAGGAAGGGTGACTGACAGGCCTGGGTTTCAGCAGATCTCACTTTACAGCTGAGTGCAGTGAGGGTTCGCAGGCTGCCTCTTGCAGGGTGGCACTGGCATGACAGACAACTATATTCTGCAGGACCATATGCTACAAGAGGTGCCTGGAAATGGAAGAGCAGAACCAGTCATAGCTAAAATCTCCACTGTGGCTTTTCAAAGATCTTTATCAATATAGGAATAGGGGTACGGGAAGAGAAAGGTAGGTGTAGGAAACCTTCGTTGATGAGAGCATCTTAAATCTACACAATTGATGCTGTCTTACCTTCTTGCAAATATTTGCATTTTTAACTATTTGATTTTTAGTCTCATTTTTTAACACTCTCCCTACTAGCATGTTTCTCAGTCTGCTACTCCTTTAGTCTAACAGCTACCAAAACATTGTCATCTAGTCAACTTTTATGCACATGGCACTTAAGAAAACCACAAGCTTTCAGTGAATTGGTAAAGTGAAATTTGACAGCCCTTACTGGGTTGGGATGTACATCTTTGACTTGTACACGTTTTTTCACCAAGTCTTAAAATTTCTTTGTGCTTTAGTTTTCTCCAAGGGAACACAGCAAAATGGAGTAGCTGCTATTGTTGCTGTCTTGGGCACATTTCCCTGGGCTTCCCATGTGGGGGCTCAAAGGCTGAGTGACTGCAAGCACTTGTGACATTTGCTTGAGGATGGTACACACTCATCCAAAAAGAGCCCTTCCTGGTCCTCACTGCAGCCCACAAAGTTTACATTTGTAATTTCATGGAAAAGTTATTCAAATCCCAGTGATTTAACTCTAATCTACCATTTCCACTGCAACCCACGGTGAGAATAAAGACACTAAGGCATACTTGCAGTTATGGGGAGCCAAGGGGTCTTAAGTCCAGTAATGATGATGGCTAACCAGAACAAAGGCCTTGACCCAGGGCTGAACCTGGGTTTTATCAATTTGTGAAGAAAGGAGTGGCTTGAGGATGAGTGATTGCGAGAATCCTGGAAAGTACATGCATCACACAATTGAGATGGTATCTAAGGTTTAGGAGTGGGTGCCTCAGCTCTGATGTGTAATCTTTCAAGCCTTGGGAAGTCATAGCCTCTTATCTAGAGGCTCAATCCCAGCCAACAGTGTGGAGTACAGGCTCTTCATCTCACCTCGCCCTGGCTCACACAAGGGAAGAACGGGGGATCAGGGGAAACAGTGCCTGTTGTCTTTAAACATGACACATCAGCACCTCCGGTGGACTGATATGCATTGCTCCAATTGAAGGGGTAAGGAAAAGTCCTAGTCAGCTCTGTATATATCAACACATGGAAGTAGGGTCAGGTTCTGCCAAAATGGAGACAACTGCTCCTCTTTCAAGGGGAGTCACCCAGGTGGTCCTCCATACTCATGCTGTGCAGAAGCAAGTGAGAAGCATCAAGGATAGTGTCCTGGAAGTAGATTTAACCAAAACTATGGGACTGGTGGAAGACCTCAGTTTTCCCACACCTCTGTTGGGTTCTGTGCATTCTCCTAGGAATCCTCAGGAAGATCACACCTCAGTTACTATATTAATTAAGGTTCTCTAGAGGAACAGATTTACCATAAAATATATGTATAATTATACAAAGGATTTATTAGGTAGACTTACAGGATCAGAAGTAGAAGTGTTCCAATGCCATCTGCCAGGTCAGAGATGGAAAAACACAAAATGGCCATCTGTGAGCTGGAGGGTCAGAGGATCCATTAGCAGTCAAAGACTACAGGCCTGGAAGCTCAGTGGAGCGTCACTGGTGCAAGTCTATGTTGGAAGGCCAAAAATTATGCACTGGAAGACAGAAGAGTCTGCACTAGAAGGCTGAAGGAACTGGAAGCCAGTGCCTGAAGGTAATGACGAGGGCTGGAGCCCCTCCGCCAAAAGGAAACACTTATTTCTTTCACATTTTATTTTGCCCAGGATATAAGCCTATGGGTGGGGCTTCCCCTTTCAGTTTGCTGACCTACATGTCAATCATCCACAGACACAACCAGGATTTACTAATCTGCTAGGCAGTTTTCATTCAAGTCAATCACAATAAAAGATCATTTACCCCTGTAATCCTAGCACTTGAGAGGCTGAGGCAGGAGGACTGTTGCAAGTTCAAGGCCAGCCTGGGCTACACAGCGAGATCCTGTCTCAAAAAAAAAAAAAAAAGAAGACCAGTTATCTATAACAGTAACTTGTTGATAACACTGGGTTAGTACCTGAAATAACTTCCCTTTTTTTTTGCTCTATCTCACTTTCCCTGTAATCCTCCTAGAGCTTTCTGGGATCTCTATCCAAATAAATCACTGCTCTCAAACCCTGTCTCGGCTTGCCTTCAGACTAACCTCATCTAAGGCCATTACAAGGTTTATGAAGATAAAAAAGGATAATGAGGCTTTGAAGTTCTGATAACAATCATCTGTGCATATCATAATTTACAAAGCACTTTACCATGAGAACCTTTCAATCGCTGGTGAGTTAGAATGCCTGTTTTTATTATCCCCAGTTACCACTGAAGACATGGGAAATTAAGCAAAAATAAATGCTTTATGAAAAGCCAAAGTTAGGAGAGTGGTGCCTTTGGCTTGTAATTCAGTCCTATTTCCAAAATCCCATCTATTTTCACTTCTTCACCGTGTCCTCAGATGTTGTAGCCAAGAATAGCTGAATAGCTATTTAACCTCTATTTACATGTTAAATTTCATTGAAATATGTTAACTACGTAGTCCTCTGAGACCTTTCATTAGCCACAATTGTGTTTCAAGGTAAACTAAACATTTAGACCTAAACTATATCTTGATTCTCTTTAGAAAAATATTAAACATCATCAAAATTAGTTGTCCCTAAAATATTTTCATAGATTATTTTAAAATAACTTAAAATAATAGTTTTCTGGAGTTGGAAAAAACCTTAAATTTTAAAGGTGTTAAAATTTCATGTACAGTATCTTTACTAGGTGCCCATACTCTGATGTCACTTTTTTTTTTTTTTTAATAACAGAGAGGTCACTGTTACACAAGGGGATCACTTCATTATTGGAAAGTTCTTTGTTTCATTAAAACAGAATGGATTTTTTGTAACTTCCCTCCAATTAATCTGGTTGAGACCTCGGAAATAAAGTGGAACAAGTTTAATCATGAGTCTTGGCATAGAACTCTTTTACATTAAAGTAATATTTTAGGTCTACCACCTTTTCTTGTATTCACATAGGGGTGTATCATCTTGTTCTGAGTAGAAATGGCTTGGCTGGTACCTCTAACATCTAACTAGTTTATTCTTCTGCAGTGGTCTTCTTATAGGTGATACTTTCTTTCCTCCATATTGGCTCTGGCATTTGTGGAGCCTATTCGTACACTAGCTTATATTATTATAATTATCATTTCTCTTTAATTCTCTTTTGAAACTGTAAGTATGTTATTTTATCCTTGACTGTGACTTTCTACTTATTTGCTATTTAATTTCTTTTCTTAGTTCTTATTCACTTGCTCTTTTCCTTTGGTTTTAAAATTATATGTATTTATTGAGCCCACATTTACCTTATAATATGCTGTTTGTCTTTGATGTACATCTTTCTAGGTTTTATTTTTCCTTGCAATTGCAGTTTGGGGAGTTGATTTATTAGAAGAAAGTGTAAATCACTATTACAACTCCATACTTCTGCCTTGGATAACCTGCTTGGAGACAGCTTTTATTTTTCCTCCACAACCTCCTTCCCCAAAGTCTTTTATGTAGAACCTCCAGAATATAAAGCACATGGGTTTTAGAATCTGGCAAACATAGATTTTAAGTTGGCTTCCACCACTGTATTAGTTGCCTTGGGTTGCTGTAGAAAACTACCACAAACTGGGTAGCTGAAAACAACAGAAATGTATTCTGTCACAGGTTTGAAGTTCAGAAGTTTGAGATCAAGGTACCGGAAGGGCTGTGTTTCTTCCAGATGGTGTGGAAGAGGACACATTTCTTGTCTCTTCTATTTTCTGAGGGCTCCTTGCATTCCTTGGCTATGTCTGCATCTCTCAGTATTCTGTCCTCCACTCTATTTTCCAAGTTCCCTTTGCTTCTGTCTCACATAGACAACTGCATTGGCATTGAGGAGCCCACCCCAATAAAGCAGGATTATCTCCTCGTGTCTAAAATCCTAACTAGTCACATTTTCAAAGATTCTTTTTCCAAATAAGGTAATATTCACAGATTTATGGATTTGAAGTTATACTTTTAGATGGCCACTCTTCAGCCCATTTCAACTTATTTTTATCAATCATTATTTTAATCAAGTATGTGGGCCTCAATTTTTCCACCTATAAATTGGAGCTAACAATAAATTGGAACTAACAAACTCTTTAGAATTTGCTTTAAGGTTTAAATACATACCTCAGCATATAAGTGTTCCATATATTTTTAGTTACTTATCTTGCTTTCTAGATGCAGTTGTTTCCAGGAGGGTTATTCAGGATCAGGCTCTTCATATTTCCTAATTTTAGTATTCTTAATCTATTCTTAGAGATTCTTTGGGAAGAGCAAATGAGATAATATATGCAGAAATGCTTTGTCAGCCACAGACTACTATAAAGTTATAAGTTACTACTATCTCAACATTAACATGACCTTGTTATGGCTTGTATCTAAATGCCCTTTCAAGGCCCCATGTGCGCATAGGTACAGTTGTTTGGAGGTGGCTGGATCTAGGATGTATGAATATGGATTAAGGGTATGTGGCAACTAAATAAATCCACTGACTGGTTTAGCACAGTTCTCGGTGTGGATAATAAGAAGGCCTTCCCGGATATGGGTGGCACCAACCAATAGGCTTGTCACCCAGATGGAATAAAAGGGAAAGAGAGGCTTGATGCTCCTGCTTTGCTGTCTCCTGCCTACCCTGCCATGGACTGTTCCTTCCATGCTCCTCTGCCATGCTTCCCTGCCTGGGAGACAGTTTACTATTGACCAAAACCTCTACAAGCTGTGAATTAAAATAAACTTTTCCTCCTTTAACTTGTGAGTGTTAGGTATTTGGTCCATCAAGAAGAAAGTAACCAAGACAGAGCTGAAATTAAAATGTAGCCAAACTTAAGTCCCAAATATTCCTCTAGAGAACTGCAGTCTAGTTGATTCTTCTCTAGTCTGTATTTGTATAATCAATTTTTAAAAACCAAATATAAGATCTTATACTCTGTTAACTTCAGTCTTGTTGGGCTTGGCCCAGCATCTAGTCTGTCAAGGTTACTTTGAATTTGTACTCAAGAGTTATTTGTTTTATTTATTTATTTATTTTATTTTATTTTATTTTTTGTTTTTTTCCTATACTGGGAACCAAACTCATGACCTTGTGCTTGCCAGGCAGGCACTGTGCCACTGAGCTAAATCCCCAGCCCCTGAAGAGTTATTTGTGTTAGCCTTTAAAGTTCTGGAGCTGTTGCTGGCAGGCATGTGTTAGATTATAGTGTCGCAGACACTCAAAGGAAAGTTAGGGTTCCAAGTTCCCCATTGTTGCCTCACTTTCTCATTTCCTGACTTTTCTCAGCTTTAGAGTCATAGAAATGCCCCAATTTAATTTTATTTCTAATTTAATATTCACATTAGATCACTAACTGTTCCCACTTCACCAGAATTTTCTAAGATTTGATGCTCCTTTATAAAGGGCTCAAAATTTAAAATAACAAAATGAAACACCACACAGTAGACACATACCTTATTTCTAGGGAAGAAACAATCGGGAATTATTTTTCTTTTTCCTAATAGAAGGCCAGAAAGTTATTTGTTCATGTCAGATGTCTGGATATTTGAATAATTCATATACACATATAGGCAGACACATTTTTCTTCATGTATTTAATATATTATGCATCTAAAATATTTTAAAGCTCCTGTTTGTTACAGCACTTGATTAAAGTATTATTGGGTACCTTCATTCCCTTCCAATACCAATCTTCTAAGGATCACACATCTACCCTACATATGCACTTATATGTGTTACATACACATAGATGTGTGAGCAGATTCTCTTTAATGCAGTGTCTTCAGAAAGGATGAATTTAGAGCTCAACAGTGAACAGCTAAAACTCCCACCACAGCTCATCACATTTATATGGCAACAGAAACTACAGGGCTTCAGCCTGACCTGACAGTCTGAAAGCATTACAGTTTATTAGGCAAAGCTTTTACGATACCCTCATTTGCAGAAGTGTTTCTATCACAGCAATACCAAAATGTCTTCTATACCAAGACAATAGGAATAGCTATGAGACTGTCAATCTTTGTTCTTTCAAATGTAGCATTTCACAATTTTGTTATCTGCTACAGAACCTTAGCAAGGCTCAAGTCTGATAAATATCTTTTAACTCCTATTAAGATCAAACTCACCTCAACGCTCTGTAGCTTGTCAACTGCTATATTCATGAAGAGCAATAGATCACCTTTAAAACCTCCGAGAATAAGATGGTGGCTAGATAAAGGTTATTGTGCAGCCACTGAATATTTAATGGAATCGTCTGGCAATTTAAACTAATGTGCATTATGATATATTCAACTTTTCTCCCAGAAAAGTAGACTGTGGCTGAAGATACAGTTACAGAGTTGTAATTACTCCACTTGAAATTCGTATGCATGCATATGCAAGGAAAGAGAAATTTTTCCTCCAGAAGAGAAACATTTTTGCGCGTCATTACCTGACTGAAGCAACAAAGATGTAGCTCTCCCAAGCTTAATGTCATGCTCCATCCCATCTTATATAGCACTCATTCAAATTAAGGTTTAAAGACAAAACTCCAATCAGCAATCCAAGCAAAGTATTATTTCAATCAGTAGATCTTTTGAAGGGTGGTTCATTAGAAAATAAATTCAGAAATATAAAGAGGCTGGGTAGTGAAGCAAAACCCCAAACCCAAAATACAATAATCCATGTAAGATTTAGCACTGACACATTTTAGGGTAAAAACGAGGAAAAAATTAAGTATTTATGTACTCCAAGAGTGCAAAATTCTTAGACATTAACAATTAATATGACCTTTTTATTAATTTTCCCTCAGACCAACCTCTGTCTCCTCCACAATAGAACAGTCATTCCTGCAGACCATCTTAGGGCAGAGAAATGTGACTTTTAGTGTGCGGGGAGGAGACAAGACAAAAGATGTCACTTTTTCCTCAAAAATATCTCCAAGTCCTTGAAATTTTAGTCTTTACATTTACGTTTTTCAGTGGAGTCATTTCATCTCCCCAAAGTGTCAATAAAAATGGATCTACCTGAAAACGTTGCATTTATTGATCCAGGAATTCTCAAATTTAATATGCTGGTGAAGCACCTGGGGATGTTGATGGTGATAAACATTACTAAACCAAGCCTAAAATATTCTGATTTGGTATGTTCAGGTTGGGTTTTGGAGATCTTCTTTTAAATCTTTATTTTTAGAGCATTTTTTAAGGTTTATAATAATTGAGAAAGTACAGAGATTTCCTATATATCCCTTGCTGAAACACATGAACAACCTCTGCTATTATCATACCCTCTGTTTTTATATGTTACAACTGAGGAAACTACATGATCACATCCTTACCCTGAGGCTCATAGTTTACCTTAGGGTTCATTCTTGGTGTTGTACATTTTATAGGTTCCCCTTCTTTTAGTATCGGGAATGGAACTCCGGACCTTGAGCTTGCCAGGCAGACACTTGTTGTATGTTTTATAAGCTGGGACAAACGCATACTGCCACGTATCCACCAGCATAGTATCAGAAAAAATATTTTCATTGCCCTAAAAGTTCTCTGTTAACAAGCTCTTCAGGTGATTCTAACATCGGGGCCACATTCTGAGAAACTCTGTGCTTCACCATTAGCAGAGCACTGGCATAAGCATATCTTAAAAGGAGAAAATCAAGAAGCAGAGAATTAGCAAGAGTAAGGCAATGAATAGGGCAATGAGACAACGTGGAGTGATGGGGGAAGAGGGTTTATAGTAAACGAGGAAACACTTGAGGGTCCTGGAAAATAGTGACCTACTGTTCTACCAGTACTTTTTATAAAGGCTACACAAATCACCTGCAGACACTAATATTTGAGTCCAAGGATTTATTAATTAGAAGGCTCCATCTGCATCCATATCATTCCCCATCCTAACTCTGCTATCTCTGTCTCTCTCTGTCTCTTTCTCTCTCTCTCTCTCTCTCTCTCTCTCTCTCTCTCACACACACACACACACACACACACACACACACACACACACATACCATTCATTGCAGTTATTTTGCTTGTTAGGTTATAATTTTCCTTCAGAGGGTCAACTGATATCTAACATCCTGCTGAAAGTGGGGAAAGAAATCAATGAAACTAGTTACGTGAAATTAGACAGTCAATTCATCCTGTTCCTCAAATTTAAAAATACTGCACAGATTTTGACCTTCTTTTTCTTTTGTCACTAATTTTTGTTCATTGTAGTTCACTGTAGCTGATTTCAGGCAACAAACTGCCCTGGTATTTACATACTCAAGACAACATTTTCCCTTCTCCCAGTTGAGTCCCTTAAAGTGGGGGTAGATGAGAAAAGAAGGCATTTCTGAGCTTTTGACCTCAGTTCAGCCACAGCATCTTTCATTTTACCTTCTTTACTTAAAATTCTTTCAGCAGTGTGAAAAGCCATCCAAATCATACAGAGTAGAAAACTGAACATTTTTCTTTCTAAAAAATTCTAATTGCCAAGGTAATAAAGTTTAGTAGGAAATTCACATATAAAAAGAAAGAAAATAAGAATCAAACATAATAGAGATAACTCCTTTTAGCCTGTTACCATGTTTCTTTTCAACGTTTTTGCTTTTTTCTGTGCATGTTTACATATACATTAAAAACAAAAATGACATCATATATTTTACTTATAATTTTAAAATCTGTTTTTTCCTGCTAATAATATGAGAATTTACCTATGTTAATAAGCATTTTCTTCCAAATTATTTGTGCTAGCTAAATTAATTTCTCAAGCTCTGGATATAATATAATTTATTTAACCATTTTTATTCTACTAGCTACTGGGTGGTAGGTAGTTGTTATAATACTTTCACATTGTAAATAATGCTCCAATGAACAACATGGTACATAAATTTTTGTGCATATCTTTGACTACTCCTTTGGGCAAATTCCTAAATGCAGAATTTCTGGAACAAAGTTTATGCATGACTTTAAAGCTTTTGAAGCATACTGTCAAATTACCCTCTAGAAATGATATAGTAATTTACACTCACACCAGCAGTGTGGGAGCAACTGTTTCCCTGTACCCTTTCAGAGAATTGTTATTTTAAAAACATCTTTGCTTATTCCTGGTTTTTAATTTATGATGATCATGAGTAATGTACTAACAGGGACTCTTTATAAACAATCCCACTGAGTTCTAATCCATATTACCCTGGATAATGGATAATCAAATATAAAACACACTTGATTCTTGCTATAGCCACTGGCCCAGTGATAGATAAAACTTTTTTTCTGGAAAGGACCATGCAGTAGATATTTACACTTTGCAGAACATATGGTCTCTGCTGCAACTTTTCAACTCTGTCAGTGTAGTGTAAAAGTAGCCACAGACAATACATAAATACATGAGTATGTCTGTAGTCTGATAAAAGTTTACAAAACAGGCAGGAAATGGGATTTAGTATATGAGCCATAGTTTGCTGGCCCCTGCTTAAACATTATAGAATCTCCTTATGTGTTAGCTATTGTCCTAAATTATTAGAATATAGAATCCAGTGAAAGAGATAATCTGGTGAACATAAATGATAAGCAAGTGTGACAAATATCAAGACAGACAGATGCCAGGTGTTGAAAGAATCCAGGAATAAGATAAGGCAGAGTCTTCAAGGCAATGTAGGTATTGCCAAGTGAAAACAGGAATGACTGGGGTGTAGGGGAAGAGAGTAGCATGCAGGACACACAAAGGAAAGAAAACAGTATGTTCAAAGACTGAGAATAGTAATGAACTCCAGAAGCTATAGTTTACTAGTTGTAAAGCTCATATAATGCACTATAAGCAGAAACAGTAGGAGATATACACAGACCTCAGTATTCTGCTGAAGATTTCAACGGGCCAAAGGGCAAAGTGCATAGCCACAAACATCCATGGGGCATCACATCTGGTCCTGCCCACCCTGAGTGGCTGGACACTGTGACCCCCACGACCTTGCACAACTTTGGAGTCTAGAACACAGTCTTGTGCAATTACAGATTCCAAAAAGCAGTGCCACCCAGCCAGAGAAGACATGCACCCTGTCTGATTGGAGGCACTCACAGATCCCAGCCAATAGTTCCACCCAACCACAGAGTCCAGCCCATGGTCTGGATCACAGAGAACAATATGCAATACTGCTCAGTTTCAAAGCACAGAAGGTCAGCCTGACAGAGAACCTAACAACAAGGTCTGCCTGGCTGGGGTTGTTACTACCTGGCCTACCCAGAATGCTAGGCTACAGTAAAAAGTGACAATCTATCACTGCCAAAGAAATGGCCAGACATTTATATAATAAATGGTACAAAGATTACGAAGGATTAAGGAAGAGACACCACCAAGAAACTATTCAAGCTACTGAGTATATAAAAAACTAGTAGTATTAAAATATTAAAACAATTGAAGAAATTATTAGAACTCAAATATAGAGCCTAAACAATTAAAGCAAACAAAATGATTGACAATGAACTGAGAATAACCCTCTCAAACAAGTTCAGGGAACCACCAGAAAACATAGACAAAAAAATGAAATATGGCAAATAACCAATAGGCAAAATGAGAAGTCTGGCAAATAAATATAAACAGAATTAAAAACATCTCAACAGACATCCTAGAGATAAAAATATAATAACTGAGGTGAAAAATTGAATAGAGGGGGCTGGGGATTTAGCTCAGCGGCAAAGCGCCTGCCTGGCAAGCGCAAAGTCGTGAGTTCCGTTCCCAGTACCGGAGAAAAAAAAAAAAAAAGAAAAATTGAATAGACAGCTCCAACAGTACGTCTGACTAAACAGAATTAAAAATTATTGAGACTGAAGACCAGACATTTGAAATTACCCAGTTAGAGAAGCAAAAAGAAAAAATAGAATGAAACAATAAAAAAGGCCTATGGGGATTATGAGACATCACTAAGAGAGCTAACCTTTGCACAGTAGGACTTTAAAAAGAAGGTAGAAAAAAAGGCCCAGAAAGAAAGGAAATATTTAAGGAAATAATGGCTGAAATTTTCCCAAATCTGGGAAACGATGATAATATCCAGGAACATAAGACTCAGAGTCTCCAATAAAATTTAATCTAAAGAAGAGTTTGCTAAGGCATAACATAAATCAAACTATATACAATTAGACTAACAAACAATTCTGAAAACAGTAGGAAATAAGAAACATATTTCACCGAAAGAGAGTCCTTACATGGTTATCAGCAGTCTTATCACTATAAAGCCTACAGTTCAGGAGGGAATGGGATGATATACAGATATTCACTACATAACAATGTCTTAGTCAATGATAGAACACATATAGGACAGTGGTCCCATAAGATTATTTTGCCTAATGACATCATACCCAACTTATTTTTTCTAAGTACACGCTATGATATTTGCACAATGAGAAAATCACTGAAAGACATATTTTTCACAATGTCTCCCTATTGCTGTGAACACGTTTGTATTCAAAGTCTTGAGGGAAAAAAAATTGCTAAACAAGAATACTTAATCCATCAAAGCTATCCTTCAGAAATGACAGAGAAATTAAAACTTTCCCAGGAAATCCAAACTAAGAGAGGTCAACACTAGTAGGCTTACCTTACAGGAATTCCTAAAGGGAGTTCTTTAAGCTGAAATGAAAGACTGTTAATGAATGGCACATATTAAAGTAAACAATTAATGATGTAAGGAATACATAGGCATATTTGGAATAATATTGAAAGGGTAGATTATAAAGGAATTTTATCTCCACCATGAAGATTAAAGACAAAACTATTAAAAACAACTGCAGCTAGGACAAATTCTTAAAAGAAACAAATTTACAAAATGATCTAAATTTCACATCAATTATAAGAGGTGTGGGGAGAGTAAAATTGTAGTTTTTGTATGTGGTTAAAGTTGTTACTATTAGCTTTAAGTAGCCTGCTATAAATATGTTTTATACAAGCCACATGGTAAACACAGAGCAAAAAACATAGAGTACTTTCACAAAATATAAAAAGAAAGTGTTCAAAGCATAACACTACAGGAAATTACCAGATTGCAAAAGAAAGCAGAACGAGAGAGAAACAAATGACCTATAAAACAACCAGAAAGCTACAAAGTGGTAGCAACAAGTTCTTACCTATTCATGTTACCTGGAATGGAAATGGGTTAAGTTCTCCAGTCAAACAATACAGAGTGACTAAATGGACTAACAAACAAGACTAAACGATATACTTCCTAAAAGACTAATTTCACTAATAAAGACACAGACTGAAAGTGTATGGATGGGAAGATAGACACCAAAAGAGATAAGAAGTGTTTATATTTTTATCAGAAAAAGACCAGACTTTTATGTGAAAAATTGTCAAAAGAGAAAAAAAGAAGGTCATTATATAGTAATAAAGAGGTCAGTTTGTCAAGAGAATATCATATATACCATATATATGAATATATCTATAGATCTATGTATAACTATATCTGTATTTTTATATATGTGTGTGTGTGTGTGTATATATATATATATATGTATATATATATATATATATAATATCAGAGCCCCTAAGTGTATAAAGCAATTACTAAATGGTTTTAAGGGAGAGATCAACTGAAGTACAATAATAATAGGGGCCCTTGATAGCTTACTTCAACAATAATAGATCATCTAGACAGAAAATAACTAACGGCACGTTGAACTTGAATTACACTATAAATAAAATGGGCCTGAAAGAAATATACAGAACACTCTAACTAGTAACAGAATACACATATCCTCAAGCACACACAGATCATTCTTCAGGATAGATCACATGTTTAGCCACAGAAGTAGTCTTAATAAATTTTAGATGATTAGCATAGCAAGTATCTATTCCTAACAAAATGGCATGAAACTAGAACTCTTGGAATATTCAGATATATGTGGAAATCAAGCCTGTTCCTCAACAACAGGTGTGTCACATAAAATGAAAGCTTATGTGCTGTTCATGGGAATGTAAATTAATATAGCCATTATGGAAACAGTATGAAAATTCCTCAAAAAATTAAAAATAGAACTTCCATGTGATATAGCTATACAATCCCTGGGTATCTGCCCAAAAATTAAGTCGTCAAAAACAAAAGTGACACCAGCATATTCATGTTTTTTGCAACACTATTCATAACAACCAAGATGTTAAATCTGCTTAGGTGTCTGTCAAAAGGATGGATTAAAAAATAGTATATACACTGGAGTTTTATTCAGTCATTAAGAAGAATGAAACCATGTCATTTACAAAAAGTAGATGGAACTGGAGATAATCATGTTAAATAAAACTGGCGAGTATGGTAAACAGACAGATATGATCAGACACAATATATGCATGTAAGATGACATGAAACTCATTAATTTGTACAATGAGAATGATTGAATAATTGTAGTAATAATGAAAAGAATTCAAAAGGGGAATAAAAATTACCTCCAGATACATAAAAATATACTCAAACTAATGGGAGCCAGCAGAGGAAGTACTAAAAGGTAAACTTATAGCAGTAAATGCTTATATCAAAAATGAAAAAAATTTCAAACAACTTAATATTATCCTCAAGTAACTAGAAAAATAAGAACAAACAGCCCAAAATTAGAAGAAGAAAGAAACAGCAAACACCAGAGCAAAAAATCAATGAAGTAGTCACAAGAAAATTCTTTTAAAAATCTAAGAATTTTTTTTTGGGGGGAATAAACAAATGAAATTAATAAACCCTTAGCTAAACTAGGGAAAGAGAGAAAATTCATATAAAAATCAGAAATGAAAGAGGAGACATTATAACTGATAACACAGAAATACAAAGGGTCATAAGACATTACTATGAATAATCATATGACAACAAATCTGTTAACTTAGAAGAAATAGATAAATTTCTAGCCACTCATATAACCTACCAAGATGGGATTATGAAGAAATAGAAAATCTGAACAAATAATAAGTAAAGAGATTGAACTGGTAATTTTAAAAAGTCTTCAATCAAAAAAGTCCAGGATCACATGGCTTTCAAATGAACTATACTAAACATTTGAAGAAGTAATACCAATTCCTTCTCAAACTCTTCTAAAACTCTGAAGTGCAGAGAATACTTCCAAACTCATTTTAGGAGGACAATATTACCCTGATACCAAACGAAGATGATATCCTTGATGAACATACATGCATAAATTATCAACAAAATAGTAGCAACCCAAATTCAACAATACATTAAAAAATAATTCACGACAATCAAGTGAGATTTATTCCTGAGATGCAAACATGGCCTAGCATACACAAATCAGTGTGACACACACATTGAGAAAATGAAGGATAAAAAACCATAAAATCCCCTCAACTGATGCAGAAAAATATTTCACTAGATTAAACACTCTTTCATGATAAAAACTCAGATTAGGTATAAATGAAACATACCTCAACACATTACTGGCCATATATAATAAACTTAAAGAGAGCATTACACTCAACAGTGATTGAGATTTTTCCTGTAAGGTCAGGAACAAGATAAATATTCTCACACTTCTACTTCTTTTCAACATAGTACTGGATGTCCTAGCCAGGGAAATAAGACAAAAGACGGAAATAAAGGACATACTAATAGGAAAAGAACAGATGAAATTGCTTCTGATTGCTAACGTATCTTAGATATAGAAAACCCTAAAGACTTCATCAAAAACCTGTTAGAACTAATAAATGAAGTAAAGCTGCAGAATACAAAATCAGTATCAATTCTATAAGCTAGTAAACTTTCTGGAACAAAAATTAAGAAAAATTTCATTTATAACATCAAAATAAAATACTTGGGGATAAATGTAATAAAAGAGGTAAAAGCCCTATACAGAGAAAATATGAAATAGTAATGAAAGAAATTGAAAAAAAAAAACCAAAAATAAATGGGAAGATATTGTGTGTTCATAGATTGGAAAAATTAATATTGTAAACTGTCTATATTTTCCAAAACTAGAGATTCAATGCAGTCACTATCAAAATATCAATCTTTTTCCACAAAAAGAAAAAAAATCTTTAATTTCAAATGGAATAAAAAAGACCCCAAATAGCCAAAATAATCTTGAGCAAAAAGAACAAAACTGCAGTCATCACACTCCCTGGTATATCTTTTCAGTCAAAAATAGCATGATACTGGCAAAAGAACAAATACTGACCAGTGAAACAGGATAGAAAGCCCAGAAGTAAAGCCATAAATTTATGGTCAATGGCTTTTCAATAAAAGTACTGAGAACACAAGAGGAAAGGACAACTCCTTCAGTAAATGGTATTAAATATCCACATTCAGAGGAAGGAAATTTGATCCTTATCTCACAACATATGCAAAAATCAA
This sequence comes from Chinchilla lanigera, assembly GCF_000276665.1. NCBI lineage: Eukaryota > Metazoa > Chordata > Mammalia > Rodentia > Chinchillidae > Chinchilla > Chinchilla lanigera. Next base: position 14,890,144 of record NW_004955411.1, read on the forward strand.
GTCAAAATAGAGTAAAGACTTAACTTTAAGACCTGATATTATAACTGGTAGAAGAAGACAGAAAAATGTGCCACCACCATGGTCTGGGTGATTATTACTGCACCTACTCCTACATATCATTTTAACACACCCCTTAAAAGCACAGGTATCTCAGGAAAAGCATACAAGTGGGACTGCATCAAACTAAAAGGCTTTTTTGTACAACAAAGGAAATAAGTGAAAAAGAGACAGCCCACAGAATGAGAAAACATTTGCAAACCATTCATTTAATAAGGGGCAATATACAGAATATATAAAAAACTCAACAACAAAAACCCAAGTAACCTGACTTAAAAATGGGCAGTGGACCTTTCTCAACAGACATTTCTCAAAAGAAGATCTACAAAGGACCATCAAGTTTCTGAAAAAATGCTTAGCTTCACAAATCATCTGAGAAATGGAAGTTAAAGCCACAATGAGATACCACTTCAAACCTTTTAGAGTGTTAACAAAAAGATGAAATATAAATGTTAGTAAGGGGCAGGGAATAAGAAGCACTTGTACGCTATTGGTGGGAATGTAAACTAGCACAACCATTATAAAAATGATATGAAATTTTCACATCAGCTAAAAATAGAACTACAATATAATCTAATATTCCCACTTCAGGGAATTGAAATAAAATCAATATGGGAATATCTGTACTCCCCAGTTCACTGTGGCATTATTCACAACAGCCAAGACATGGAATCAACTTGTGTCCATCAGTGGATGTATGGGAACAGAAAATATGGTTTGTATACACAACAGAATACTAAAGAAGCCTTAAAAGAGAAGAAAATCCTTTTAAATGACAATATGGATGAACCTGGAGGACATGAACCTGAATGATATAAACCAGGCACAAAAAGACACATACCGTATGATCCCCCTTATATGTACAGTCTAATAAAGTAGAACTGTATAATGCAAAGTGAAATAAGTCAGACACAAGTGGTTAAATACCACATGGTTTCCTCTGATGTGAGAAACGCAAAGTAAGTAATTTGAAAAGAAGATGCAAGATGAGAGCACATGGGGAGATAGACTTTGTGGAGGCAGGAAGAGGCTCTGGAGATGGGAGCGGAGAGGGAGGGGCAGGGCAGGTAAAGGAGAAAAGGATAAGGGTGCTGTATACATATGTGCCAATAGTCCACAATGAATAGATTCGCTATGTATTGCAAACATAATAAAAAAGTTAATAATTTTGAACTCACCGAAGAAGTAGAACGTTGATTATCTGAGGCTGGAGAGGTCGGATAGGGGTAGAAAATGGGAAACTGTTAGTCAGTTTCAGTTAGTCAGGAAGAATAAGTTTTCAGATCCATTGAATGGCAAGATGACTACAGTTAATAATGTTTTATACATTTAAAAGTAACTAATAACAATTTCAAATGTCGTACAATAAATGAGGTGATAGATAATTAGCCTGATTTAACCATTCCACATCATATACTTACACTAAATATCACTGTACCCATAAATGTATATAACTATGATTTGTCAACTAAAAATAATATTAATACAAATTCTTCAGTAATTGTATGGTGGTCATGTAAGAGGTTAATATGAGGGCAAGTTGGATGAATGGCATAAGGAAATCCTTACTAGTTTTGCTACTTCTCTGTAAGTCTAAACTTATTTCAAAATTTAAACCTGAACAAATCCACTGTGGAGGATCAGGTGGAGAAGTAGGTCAGAGATGGGTGTTGTGGCAGTCCAGGGTAAGGAGGGTATGAAAACGGAAAGCATCTGTGGACCTAGAGACAAAAGGGTGGATGAGAGAAATTTGGGAGAAAAGGCAGAGCAAGGAAGAACAGTTTTTAACCAGATGTGGTCTTCTACTTGAACAAAAAGATTTTCAAACAAACTATAACTCATTCTCTACTCCCCATCACAGCAGATTACAAAGCACTGCTGCTGCTTCCAGGACCAGAGGTGGCGGCTGGGACTGTTAATGTGCACATCACAGTTTTGTGTATGGAGGAAGAATCCGAAAGGAGTCACCAGACCCTACAGGGACTCACTATTAGTTGGGCATTTGTTTCCTGCTACTTTGAATGCTTCCATCAAAGTGGTTGGATTCATATAGTAGCCTTAAGAAAGATTCATGAAGTGAGTGTTGTATTAAACTCCTGTCTCAGAGCGTTAGTTCTCAATGATTCCCAGCCTTGGGTAAAATCCTTTAATAGTTTTTCCTTCATCATATGATCAATTGCAGTAACCCTAAAGATATCAGCTAGATTAAATAGAGGGTAACTCTTCCTTAAGAAAGACATCTAGAAATATGCCTCATCAAGCTATTTCTTGGTAATTATTTTTCTTTTCCTTAACTCATGACTAACCACATGATGGTGATAAAATTGGCTGACTGTGAAATATTTAGATGTTTTTTCCAATAGAATACTCTAAGCTATCTTATTTTATGGGTTGAATTTCCTGCATTAAGTATGTTACTGTCCTCCAATTATTTTGCTGTCAACCACTGCAAAAGTGTGAACTTTTCCAATAACATTAATTCATTTGAAAGATTTGACGCACTTTGTCTTTTAAAGGGTGCCTCAAAGCAGAAAAGAATACAAATACATATTAAAAATACAAATTCTGTATTTTACATTATATGATTTGATGTATGTTTTGAATGCTGTAAGAAAGTAGAGGAAAATTACTTTGGAAGCTATTAATATTGTTATCCAAATCTTAAACTTGTTAATGAGAGAAGGAAATACTGCTAATTAAGAATGCTTTTTCAGGGCTGGAGGTGTATACAGCTCAGAGGTAGAGCACTTGCATAACATCTGTAAGGCCCTCATTTTGATTCCCAGTACCATAAACAAGCAAAAAAACCCTCAAAAAACAAAACGTCCCTCCCCCAGCCAAGCTCCTTCTTCTCTGCATAAGACAGTAGATGCTGTATACAGAAAAAAAAAACTCAAAAAGAAAGAATGCATAGTCCTGACCCTCAGGGATTTATAAGTGAGATGAAAGCATGCATGTCTCTGTCTTATCTGTCTATAGAAGAAAAATAAACTGACTTCAAGGTAAAGGAAACATCAAATTGAACATTTTGAAAGTGTGCATTTAAATGCTAAACAGGAACATATTTATAAACATCAAAATAATAATAATGATCTAAAGTGTAAAGAAGAAGATAAAATGTAATCACCAAATGTCACTCAAATCAAACTCAAGCCTCCAGGAAAGCTGAAGCCAGCTGATGGAGACTGGATTTTTTGATTTTGTTCCCGGAATGCCTGACCCCAGTGATGACTTTTGATTCACTACTCAGCTGGTGGATAAAGGAGCAATGGAAGTTAATCTGCTGGATAACATAGTTGCTTGAATTTTTAAACCAGAGATGTCTAAATCTCTGACTCCTAAATCAAGGGTTATAGGCAGATACTTCCTAGTGTCAGACTGACAGCTGTGGCACTGAAATCTGTGCTATCTTTTGACTAAACTTTAAAATGAAATATGGCTGGAAGACTAATATAAGCTGGCCCCAAATAGGCTCGAGCAATTGTTTTCCTATCCTATCTCTCCATACTGTAGTCCATCCAAAGGGGCTGAAGTTTGCTTCTTGGCAGAAAAAAATAAATCAGTAATAAGTTTTCTGACAGGGCATCACAGTTAATTTAGCCTAAGCAGTAGGTTTTAATCCTCGTAGACTAAGGGTAGCTTTTGTTGTATACTTTTGACTACTTAACTTAGAGTTTTAAAAAGGAAAACATTCCAAAGGACCACAGTGAGTCAGCAAAGACTCTGAAAAGATTGTGTATATTTTCTAAAGCATATTTTTTAAAAAAATCACATACAGGGGAAAAGTGTAGAACATGTACCCACAAGAGCTAAATTTAAAACATGTGCGTAGCAGCGAACACATGCATAGCATATGGATGTGGCTGACGGAAGAGTTCCTGGCCTCCATTCAAGACACCACTCACAGCAGATGCACTGTCATAAATTTGAGCGACACAAGCCACATCCTCACTGGTCAGGTTCCAGTCACTTGTCTTTGAGTCCAGTATGGTAAATGCACTTTGGAACTCCAGCTTTCATTTTGGCTATAGAGAAGACAACCTCCTATAAGAAGCCAAAGTACACAGATCTGAGACAAATACGCAATCATTCACTCCTTAGCTCTTTCGAGACATTGGTAACTTCCATTTTGGCTGGCTGGCTTTCTCACTTTTTTTTTTCCTAATAGATTTTGCTCACTGCCTGTCATCTGAATCCAGTAGTATAACAGGGATGAACAGAAAAACTTAGTAGAATTACCAAGTTTTCTAGGATGAAACAATACTTCTTAGATAGATTAAAAGGTCTGAATACACTATCAGAGTAAGACTTCTTGTCCTTTCACAGTCAAAAAGGATAAAGAAAATAAGAGAAAACGTATTGCGGTTACTTCCAAGTGAAGTTTGAGGGTCTTTACTTAAAATCATGACATATGGTCTCCAACATTTTAAGCATATTTATAGAATATGTAAATATCTAACAATTCAATATTTTACAATTCAAATCAAATATTTGAATCACTTCTATATGGGCCTAATGGTGCACTAGTTTGTTAAAGTTCTCTGTTGACTGATTCGATGATTGCAGTCTTTTATGATAACAGGTGCAGTATTCAGCCAGACCAAGAACTGGTAAATGTACCATCTCAACAAATCAAATAGATGGTCATCTTGCATCCTCACTGCATCTGTAGAGCAGATGTTGGAAAGGGGGAGTCTGCTTTGCAAAATCCTTTTGACAAATAATTTGATAACTTTGGCAGAATTGAATCTGCTAATTTGATTCTCAGATTTCTAGGTGGTGGAACAGTACCAGATGCCTCGCAAAATATTAGCATCCATGTTTAATAGTTCTCACCACATCCTGTTCGCTCCTCTTTGTGGAACTTCATATTAAATTAGATGCAGCTGTTGAGTGAAAGATTTCTTTCCTTTTCCTATTTAGTATGAAAACAATAGCAAAAATAAACATTCAATTTCCTAACTTGTAGGGATTCTTTCTTTGATTTTGACTTTTTTTTTTTTAATAGAAGAAGGATGGTTTGTTCCCATTGCTCCTCTCAAGACCATCTGATAAACAAGGCACAAAACCAGCCTGGAGACCTACTCATTTTCCTCACCTTCCAACACAGCTCATTAAGCATGCTCAGGTACTCCTTTAAAAAAATTGTATGTAAGTACATTATTCTCTCTAGTTTTGGCAAATTATGATCAGATATTTAGTTTGATATAGTTCAGGACTGCACATTAATCCTATTTTGTTATTTAATTTTCATTGCTCAAGGAAGTACATTCTCATTTTTGGTTATACACTTTCAAAAGAGAAGGAAAACATTGGGGGGAAAGTGGAAGTTCCATCTCTACTCTATATTACAGCCCAACCTCTGATATAGTTTTAGATTCCAACAAGTAATGTCAAAAGAGCTGTTAAAGTCATCTTCGTTTAACACCCATAATGGAACGAAGATTTCCACAGAAAGGTGAGCATACCCATCACCTGTTTTAGTTATTTCCTATTGATAATCAAAGAAGTTGAACTTATTCTCCCTCCTTCCTTCCTTTCCTCCCTATTCTGTCTCTTTCTTTGAGTTCTTGCGCCACGGGCTTGCAAATTACAAAGATTACTATTTTTCAGCTGCCTGCAGTGGAATAATGTGACAGAAGAAGTTGTGCTGCAAATGTCAGCTCACGAGGCCCAGACTTTGGGATAACTCATTTCAAGTTTGTTTTCTTGAAATAAGTTTATCTGTGGATACAAAGTGCTCCAAGGGGCAAACTAGAATGTGAAAGTCTGGAATACAGTTTTTTGTTTGGGGCCTTTAAATCTCTGCAGCCATTGTACTTTATTGGCTACTTGTGGAATAAGAAATATCTGTGTTGGCTTGTTCTAGCAAAAAAGTTCCTATTCCTTCAAAAGGATCTCAGTAGAGCTGTCATTTCTTGCTGCCCCAAGAGACAAGACAGTGACAGACTGTCCTTTTATTTAACTCCATGGAAATCAGACAAGAAATCTGACCATGATTAAATCGTTAGATCCAGCAAAGAAACATGGGGCCATCAAGGAAAACTTCTACTTGTCCCAGGAGGACAGACTGTTGCTAAGTTTGCAAGATGTGTTAGGCTGGCAGAAAGGGAGTCCACAGGAATGCACAGGAGACAAAAACTTGCTATTTATTTACTCAGGTCTTTTGTTATACCAGAATTGCAGCGCTTACTTTAAGGAGACTGCCCTCAAAACAAATGTGGCTAGCTTTCTTACTGAGGAAAAGCGAACAGAAAAGTAGACCCAGAAGCTACCAGAGAAATGACTGGCCACAAATCTCAGCAGAGGTCTAGCGTAACTATCCCAGCTGTCTTTCTGACTTCTGTGGGAGTGCTGTACACACATGTGGATACGTGTGAGCACACAGACACCCCCCCATTTAACCTCAGCACTGCAATTCTGCTCAACTGTCTTGTATAAGACTTAGAGAAAAGAGAAATGAGCATCAAAGTAAGCTCCTCTTTATCCAGTCTCAATCTGAAATTACCTAGTTTAAATGGCACCATTAAAAAATTTAGAGCAGTAATAGCAATATTACTTCATTTGTAAAGTATCTTTTCAAATCCATTAAAAAGCAAAGTTTATATGTCCATCTTAAATAGAATTAAAAACTTCATGTGTTCCTCAAAATATTTCTATTAGTTTTTTTCAAACTTAACTCTTAATGTTAGTACTATGTGGTACCATTATGAACCTGACCAGTAAATACACTTGGCCCTGAAGATATATAATGTGGTTCTAGTTTTGTGAATTGGATTTTAAAACTCCAGAAATTGTATTGCCTACAGTCCAATTTCTGCTAAGCACCAATTTAATTTCTTTTAGGTCTTAGGCCTGTGGCTTCATGCTAATTTGTCAGGCTGCTGGCGTCATATTGATTAAGTAGTTATATTTTTAAGGCCTTTTGAACTAATAGCAACTTTATGTTTATTAGTTAGCTGGACAGGGTATGAATACTCAGCATGTTTCCTAAGTTTCAGTTTAGCACTTCATTTTGCAAACTCTTTTGCACTGCTAGTTTTGTAAATTATTTCTCACAACGGTTCTGGAGATAGGCTAATGATGTTGTCTGGAAACTGCCTAGGTTTTAGAAAGGGTACATGATGTGCCCTGAGACAGCGGCAGAACCCAGATTAGAATGCACAGCTCCTAGGGCTCAGCAGCCATGTGTTGTCACCCATCTGACGTGTCCACCCCCCCTTTTAATGATGTTAAATTTCACTACCATTGCAGAGGAACAGATTAAGATAAAATAACACAGTTTAAATAGAAATGGACTATATGTCTGTAAAGGTGGAGCCAGGCATCCAGCAACATCAGTAATGCTTCCTCTGGGCCAGGGTGCTCTCTTCCCTTGGGAGGGCCCTAGAGAGCCTGTTGGGAGCCATGGCTGTTGGAGTCAGGCTACTTGAGCTGGAAGATTATTCAGGTCAACTTCTTGTTTTGCAGATAAGGAAATTCAAGACTGGAGTGCTTGAGAGATTTGCTGAAGGCATCAATACAAGATTTGGCCACCATGAGGGGAAGAACTTAGGCCTCCAGATGCTGGCTTCAGCAATCGGCCCCTAAAGTATCCTGCATCTTTTTTTTGCTGTTGCTGTTTTTTGTTTTTTTTTTCCGGTACCAGGAATCGAACTCACAACCTCACGCTTGCCAGGCAGGTGCTGTGCTGCTGAGCTAAATCCCCAGCCCCCTATCCTATGTCTTAACACTGGCTCCAGGGCCACTTGCCATGGAGTTAGAAAGTGAGCAGAGAAATTAGTCAGTGTCCACACAATGTGGGTTTGGGTGTTTCCTTGTTTAAATGAAGCCTAGAGCTTGACAGGGCTACTAGGTAGATGATGATATTACGGCAAAGAAGCTGCTTCACCAAGTAATACTACTGGTGTATCTAAACTATGTCTGCACAACCCAGAATGAAGTTAAATCTTCAAATAGTTACTGTAGATAATTAAACTAAAATATTCAGGCCTCAAGTAGAACTTTAGGGTCTGATTTGAAAGATAATAATTTATTATCGGAGTTTATTCTATGTCTTCAGGTTAGCTGTCAATTTGTACAAGGCTCAAGTTAGAAAAAATGTCCCAGTGCAACGTATGCTTTTAAAGATATTTTCTGAGGGCCAAGTTTCTCCTACTACAGTCATTCACATATGATCATTACAATTTTTACTATATCTTTGTGTTCCCATTAGCTTGATTTTTAGTATAAGCAGATGTCTAATCAACTTTAAAAACTGTAAAAATGGAAAATCAGAACCTTTTGCCATAATTAAATTCATAATTATGAAAATTAAATATATAAATTACATATATAAATAACAGTTTTTAACAAGTTTGTGTGTGCTCCTGTTAGAGCCATCTTTTGCAGTGTGTGTGTCCTATGCCATGGGAAACACTGGTCTGGGCTAGCAGTTATCAGTAATTTTAGTGGCTGAGGAGAAGAGGCTCAGGAACCATTTATACTCTTAAAAGCTAAAAACTCTAAAGATATTTACAAGGGTTATATTTATATTTATTTCCTATATTAGAAGTGTTCAAAATGCAGATTAATTATTTAAAGTAATACACCATCATACAGTAATATACCGAAGTTTAAAAAAAGTGAATTGAGAATAGTGGCATGATTTGTATTTTTGTAAAATAATGTCTTGTTTAATAGAAGAAAGCTGAGTTCTGGTACCTGTGTCTGCATTCAGCATGTTATAGTATCTTGTTTCGATTCAAGTACTTGGCCTCAGACAGATATGTAGTTGGAAGAGAAGTGTATTTCAATACTCAGATAATTGTAGATATTTTTCTTTGGTCCTATAACAAAGCTCAATAAGATGTAGAATATGAAATGAAATCAATAAACTTTTACTTTAAAATCCATTGATCTAACTTGCATTTTGAATGAAAATTTTATCCATGCACAATTTTCTAAAGGCATACACTGATCATTTAGAAAACACTGTTTCACCGAGTTATGCAGATCTTGCAAATTTCAGCAAAAAATCATAGCTTTAATTATCACCACTGGTCAAAGCAGGAAAGTAAGTGCTATATATCTGTTATCTCATGGTGGCAGAAAGAAATTTTCCAAAATTCCCATTTTTGCCTGAAAGCTCCACTTTTATCATAACAAATACGGAAAAACAATTTTTCTCCTTGAATTGAGAACTCCATATAGTTCATTTTTAAGAAAATGTTATTAAATACCAACAGTTCAATAATCACAGTTTTCCTACAAGTCAGACTTCCTCAAATTAAAGTTTGTCAATCTGTAGGTTTTACTGGTACTCCATAAAAATTGGGCTGCTCCATCTTGCAACTTAAACCACACAAAGATTTTTTCTTGAGATCACCATTGTACTTTGGTACACAGCAAATGCGTGCACCCCATAACACCACACAAAGTATTAACAAATGTATATCTGAGGGCTCAAATTTAATCAAATGAATAACTGTGCCTCATCATGGAGAGTCAAGTGAAATTGGTGCTACCTTTATTTGTTAAAACTGGAAGCACATGGTGTTGAAGACAATAACTACAAGTCGTTTGGTGCCACTGGCTTGATATATCAAGTCTAAGGGACCAGTGATTTTATTTATCATTTATTTAAATGTCATCAGTGCAATAGTCAATGCTGAAAAAAAGGCAAATAATGTCTTGGTATTATTACGAAAAAGAGTCTAATCTCACAAAAGCTCTGAAAGGTTCTTCTTGACCCTCAGAGATGTATGGCCATGTTTGGAAACCTGACAAACTAGGCCAACTCTTAATTTCACAAATCAAGGGAAAGGGGAGGGTGTTCTGGTTTACCCCTAAAACGTCCCCTGAAAGTCTCATGTGTTCAAAGGTGGGGCTTTTGTAAGGTGCTTGGGCCATGAGGGTGATACTCATCAGTCCACTGATGGGTTCATAGGTGAGTGTTCTGTTAGGGCTGGCTGAAGGTGGGTCACTGGGGATATGACCTGGGAGGATGCATTCTGGTCCCTGGCTTCTACCTCTTTTCCTTCCTGGCTGTCATAGGATGAGCTGTTATCTTCCACCAGGCCTTCCCATCATTGTGTTCCTGCCTTAGAGCCAGCCAAGTTTGGACTCCACTCATTGGAAATTGTGAACTAAATAAACTTCTCCATTAAGTTTCAGGGGTTAGGTACTTTGTCCTAATAACAGGAAACTAATACAGAAAGAATCTCATATTTATTATCTTGTAAACACTGTGTTATAGACTGAATTGTGATTTCCCAAAATTCAAATATTGAAGTCCCAGCACATAGTATGTAACTGTATTTGGAGATGGTGTCTTTAAAGAGGTCATTAAGGGGGCTGGGGATTTAGCTCAGCGGCAAAAGCGCCTGCCTGGCAAGCGCAAGGTCGTGAGTTCCATTCCCGGTACCGGAGAAAAACCAAAAAAAAAAAAAAAACCCAAAAATAAAGAGGTCATTAAGTTAGAGAAAGGTCACCAGAATAGGACCCTAATCCAATATATCTGATGTCCTTATTAAATAGTAAGAGATACTAAGCACACAAGGCCAAGAGACAGAATCATGAAAAAGCAGCCAGAGGATAGCCACCTGCAAGTCAAAGAAAGAGACCTCAGTGAAATCCAATTCTTTTGGCACACTGATCTTGGGCTTCTAACCTCCAGGACCATGGAAAAAAGGCTTCCTGCTGTGTAGGCCACCCAGTCTGTGGTATTTTGTTAGGGCAGGTTCATCAGACTAACACATGTTGCTGTTCAGTTGTCACAAAAACTTTGAATTCTATGTTTTCACCCTCATTTTTGGGAGCAAGGAGGGGAAGCTCAGAGAAGATGGGTAATTAGCCCAAGATCATGCAGTAAGAGATGAAGCCAATACTGAAATCTAGTTGTGACCATAAATCCAGCTGTCCCAAAGCCAGTGCATAAGTGAGCTCATGCAGGGTCCCAGACATGTCTGTGACATCAGATTGTCTTGTAAAAGTAAGGGTGTTATTTCCTACCAATGATGCTAATAAATGGGAAACTCACATTGTAATAAACAATTTTTGCTAACAGCACAATGTAAATATTACCCTAGTTAATGCTTTTGCAAAAATTTATCTCTTCAATGGACAGTGCTGCCTTTTTGGTTGTTGTTTTTAGCTATAAAGAGATCAGTATGACTCAAAAACAGAATTTTATTTACAACTAGGAGCTGTAAAAACCAACCACACATTTCTTTCTCTCATAAACATGTTTGGAGGAGCCAATACCAACAATGTAAAGAAATAAATAACCTAACGCCTCTTGCTTGGACCTCTGACCTCTCTCTGCTTGTCCTTGTTATACGCATTGATGGGCAAGTAGGGATACTGGCTCAGCAGCCTGAGCTCATGGGTGGATGAACTTTCTCCACTTGATATCTCTGTTAACTTCTCTGGAGTAGCAGGTAAAAGTTCAGCATCAACTGTCTTTTAGCACCAAGATTTCACCCTGAATCTCTCTCAGATACATCAGTAATGAAGCAATTGCGTGTCCTGCTATAATAAATCTGAATCAAAGTGAAGCCTGTGCCCTCTTCCTTCTAAAGGGCAGAGTGTGCTGAGGCCTAGACAGATAAGATTCCTTTTGTGCAGTACTCTGATCAGGATGGACGCTCCATCCTTCGGTAGAGAGCAATTTTAAATGCTTTCTCTGTGCAGCTTGCCATTTGCATTAGAATTTTGATTGCCAAGGATTTTAAGCTTTGTTGGTGAATTTCTAATCCTTCTTTCAAAGTTCCTGCTTCAGTTGATGTCTTGTTTTTTATGAATTTAGAGTTAATTCAACTGCTTTTTAAAAACTGCACACCTGCTGAGTACAAAGTATTTCATCAGACTCCAAGGGTCTTAGGATAAACAAGACATGGATTTTGTTCTCAAAGAACTTTCACTGCCTCTATTAGGTTAAGTTTGGAGTGTCACTGTCTTCTGAGCCTGTTTTGTATTGTTTATAGTATTTTTCACCATCATATATTTTCTTCTTTGTTAATATGCTTATTGTCCATTTCTTATGAAACTCCACAAAGGCATGTTTGTCTGATTTGATTATTTCTGTGTCATAAGACCCAGAATTGTGCTTGATACAATGTAGATATCCATAAAATATGAATAATCTATAGCTACTGTAATGAGTATTGGTACAGTATACTAAATAGATCTAAGAAGTTTGAGAATATTATGGTTTTTTTTCTCTCTAAAAACACTAATATATTGACTGAGTTAAAAGGCAGAAACTCATTCTGTATACTTGAATTTTCTTAGAAGAGATTTTGAAACATTTGTTAAAATCCATATGAAGTTGTAATGTTCTGATATCTGGAATGATTTCCACAGATTCTCAGTAGGGCAAACTGTTTTTCCAAGAATCCCTTTGTAACAAGCTTTGAGTTGAAAAAGTAGAGAACATTTTCACATGGACAAACCATACCAACTCTTCATAACCCAGTGCCTGAACACATCTGCCATGACTCTTTCACGCTGTAAAATTTTAGCATCTTGTCAAGTGGCCCTTGACAAAAATCCTGTGTGTAAAATATCTTAACCGTGTTGAGAATTGGCTATATATCAGAACTGACTTTCATCTTTCATGTGACTTTGGTGGCAAAATTCTGTCTTCAAAATCATCTTTTCCACAACTGTAGAGAAATATATCCTTGATTTCTGGCACTGGAATAAGAAAAACAACTAGCATTGATTGAGTAATGCAGTTATGCATGTTTGGACCTTTGACTAGCAGACTTGATCCTGCACACAGAACATGCACATGACATGAATTTGTGCAACAGTAAGGAAGGAATACAGTTGAGTCTGCACAATAACAACGTGTACTTTTTCCGTACCAGATATTTCCAATATTTGGCTGACCTGATAGTAGGAATACTCTGAATCCTTTTTAGCTTTAATTGTTGAGAATGTTACAGCAAGTTTCATTAACTATGCCCTCTTTTTTTTGGAATATGGAACATGTTGTTGCGAGGCACTCATAGAAATTTTTTAAAGGTCTCTGCATGTAAGATCCCTCCACAGCAAGTCATTGAAAATTTCCTGTTTCAGCATTAACAGATGGTGCCGTGCTGCAGTACAAGCAGCAACGTCCTCACGAGACTATTGATTTTGCTTGTGAAATATAAATCCCTAAACAGTGACGGATGGGCTGTTAAGAAGTGCTTCTTTAATAATTCAATAATTTCATTAAATAATCTGGTCCTAAGTGAAATAGAGGTGGTGAGAGGCCTGACTGTGGAACACATTTAAGTCTCATATAAAAACAGGACCATGGCCCAGTTTTATTCATGTTTACCTATTTTGTTTGCTTCAACATAAAGTGAAATCTTTGAGTACATGAATTTTAGGAAGTAGCACAAATGATTCTTCAATGTCTCACAATAGCCATTTTAAGCTCAGCATGCTCAAATTTAAGGTGAAGGTTTGTTCATTTGCTTACCAGGGTAAACCGGCACATTGATTTATTTTGCTGGCTATTATTTAACCTTTTCTTTAGCAGACTCGAATAAACTGTATGTAGGTAATAGAAGCCAAGATGATTCCAACTCACAACTTGATTACAGCTAACGATGACATGTCATCCAGAACATACTTCTGATGTAGCCAGAAGCAATACTCAACAAGAAATTCTAAGAAACAATCAGACGGCTAGAGGCAGAGCTCAGTGATAGAGCACTTGCCTAGCACGCACAAGGCTTATGCCCAGTACCACCGAAAACAAAACCTGGAACTAAATCATAGAAACTCCTGTAAACACAGCTAGTATATCTTTATGCATTTGTATGCTTTGTTGTCTATGCAAGACAAAGTCCTATGGAATCAAACTGATTTACTTTACCTTGATAAACCTCAGAAAAGATTTTAGAACATCAGGGCATTTATATATTACATTTGTTTTCAAAAGGAGATATAAATCTGTTTGTATACTTTTTGTTATCTTTATTAGGGTCTCCTGGACTGTCGAAGAGATGTGCAAGTAATACAACTAAGAGCCGTAGAGTAAATGCATGTACTGTATTTATTTTTGTCAGGGCTCACTAAACACAATTTGATATACTAATGTATCCTAATGGGCAAGTAGCTATTAATTAAATAAATAACCCATTAGACTGAAAAATGAACTGTCGGGACAAGGACAGTCTACAAACATTGTTGAAGAATAATAATTAACTTACAGTCTTTAGTGATGACATAGATATTTGTGTTTGGTTTGCAGATATTTGTGTCAGTGATGCCAAATTAATTACACTGGTAAATCATAAACAGTGCTGTGCTGAGCACTGGAGGGAAAAACAAAAAACAAAAAAGCACAGAACTCTAGGTCCTCAGAGAAAATATACTGCAGTTAGAGGAGGCAAAATGTAATACATTTAAAATACACTGATTGTACATGTCACGTATTAGGAATCTTTATAGGCATTAAATTGTAAATTCTTACCACTTTTATCATCCATCCATCATCCATCACATTACTAACATCTGTAGAGGACTACTAGGTAAAAAAAATAATGCTAGAGTAGAGGTACCAAGAAAGTATAAATCCTGGCTTCTGAATAGGAAGCCACTGCTTTAATGTGGAAGACTGTTAAATGAAATCATTGCCAAGGCAGAGTCCTATGGATTGGAAAAGGAAAGATGGCTTAGATCTAGGATTTTCTACCAAGTTTTGTGGAAGAGGAGAACTTGGATTTGGAGGGCAGGTAGAATACAGCTAGTGGGGGAGGAGGAGGTAGTGACTCAGGTACAGACTATGGCTCAGCCAACTTTATCATGGCATGTTATGGGTAAGGATGGAGAAGATGATTTATATCATTAGGGTCATTTCATGGGGGTTTTTTGGACCTGGAACTCAGCTCTCCTGAGTGGAGTGATAGAATCCAAGTGGTTTTAGGAGGACTGATAAGACTGAAGGGTACCAGGGAGATCTCAGGTAGGGATTTTGGGAAGCTATAGGCAGCAAGACTGGATAGAGAGCCTTGTGAAGGGATAAGTCTGCCATCCCTTTCTAAACCACATCACAGACTTCCTAAGGCATAGGGCAATGACCTGCTCTTCCTTTGTTTGCTTTTTTTCCTCTTACATTCTGTCCATAATGTATAATACAATGTAATGACTGACCCCTTGTAGAGCCACTAACTTATGAGACTATCTGAAGACAGGTCCTGACCTATGCCACTGGTAACTGTATTTGGCCTCCTGGAATAAGAGTGCCTCATGAATAAAACAAGTCAGAGAAACCTAAGAAGATTCAAGCAAAGGTCATTCGACAGTGAGGTGATAAATTTTGAGACTGGTATCAAAGCTTCCCCAGTCCCAGTCCCAAGCAGTCATTACTGAATTACTTGGTAATAACAACTGCAGGTGAACAAAATATGCATTCTAAGCACAATGCAAATGCAAATTACCTGCTTCTTGGGATCTGATAAAAAAACAAGTTTTAATTAAACTGTGACCATATTAATTGAAAGTTACTGTATTGTGTGATAGATAATTATCAACTAGACTGTTATTTTGCTGCAGCATCCCAATTTTTTATCTTCCCTTTCTGAAAAAGTAAAAGTCCTTTTTAGCCTTTTATTTATTTATAAGCCAAAAAATTAAGTTAGCAGAATGTATCACAGATGATTTTAAATAAAATCACGGAAGCTTTAATGTTTCTTTTGTCTCCAATTATATTTTCAGTTTTCAAGATACGTTTCACTGTGGCACATCTATTTTTTATCAGAAACTTTTTATAAAATGTGCTAATAATGGCAACTAATAATGTTGACAATAATGATAGCTGTCTCTTTTCTCTCTATTCTTGGGATCATTTTGTGCTGAATATTCACAACTGAGTCATAACTATCTGTGGTAGAGGATTGTTCCTAGCTTTTATTTGTCTTGTTCAGCAAATAAAGAAGCCTTTTAATTCAATTGGTTTCTTGGATGATTTGTCTCTCAGTGTGATTAATCAATGGGAGGTAGGGGTCCAATTCACATTCTCACTTCAGTCAATGGAGACGTTGAGAGTTGTGGTTGTTTAGGAGATGAAACAGGGTCACTAACTAAAGAAAAATTTCCTCTTGTTTTCATCCCTTAACTTTATTTTCCCCAGCAGGCTTCCTGGTAACTGATCCTCCTAGCTATGGAAGCCCACAGGGAGTGGATAGGTATCTTACAATTTCTCTTCATTAGGCAGTGTCCATTAATGTTGTTATAGCTAAAAAACAATTGATATATACTGAAAGGTGATCTAAGTGTGGGGAAGCGATTGGCAATTTGATTCCCTTCATATCTAATTCTTTCCAAAAAGCACTTAGTGACCAATGTCTAGTAAAAGTTTCACAGGAGTCTAAAGGTGGAAGCAAGTGAGGGAGTCACACTGTTCACTCCCAAGTTCTTCCTGTCCCTCCATGTAAAGGGGCAGGGCTGTTTCTCTTGGTCAAGGTGTCCAGGCAGGACGATTCTGCAGCAGCTCTAGGACATCCCTTTCAATGTTAATATCCCTCAATGCCAAGAGAAAAGTAATTTGGCTCATATATAATCTGGTTCCTCCTTGTCTGCATTGAAAGCCTTTAATGACCCCGTGTCTTCTCTCAGCAGGGCTAAGGGTATTCTGTCAAAACACCATGATGGATTATGCGCTTGGTGACCTTCTGTGACTTTTTTGCAAGCCTAGGAGAGTAGAATGAAAAGGTGGCGAAGAGGCAGGGGAATACCCTTATTTTCCATGCTTGCCATCCAGGCAGCAGGATAAAGTTTCCCAGAGGAAGAGCTGAACAAGACTCTCCCTCCTGCTTCCCTCCTCTCCCAAGGGCCCCTCCCTCCAGGAAAGCATTAGCCAACACTAGAAATGAGAGTCCTACAGGGCTTAGTCTCCATTTGGAAAGACTGACAAAAAGAGAAACTATATAGGAAAAGGAAGGAAAATCTCTGCACTCAAGAGTTGCTACTTAAAGGGCTCTTGTAAGTTTAACTACAAGGAAAACTTGCACATTTCCTAGAACATTTCCTCTGATACATGATGCAAATTAGAATACACTCAGTGTTAAATGCTTTTTGCATTTCACTTATTTGATTTGAGTCCCCTCCACAAGTGCAAGAAGAAAGAAAGCCAGAAAGGAGTTTACTACATTTCAAGGGACTTAGTAAGAGGCTGGGACAACTGACAACTGAGTCAAGGTTTGTTTATTTGGGAATTGCTCAGGAGAAAAGAACATTTCTTTGCTGCAAAGAGTATTGCTTGCACTCCTTTAAACTCCCTGCACAACAAAGCCTACTTGTAGTTTGTAAGGAGGAAATATAGAATTATAGACAGGGAAGGATTTGCAGGTAACACTATGGCTACACTCAATTTGAATTTGCAACCCATTTATTCACAAGAAACATTACAATCAAGTAATGAAACAGCATATTTTAAGTCACAAAGCTATAAAACTTCTGTTTCTGCTGTTACGGTGGCCCTCCTGCCTACGAGGTACCCTAACTGCAATGTACGGGATGCCTTTTCCTCTCATCCAGGTTGGAAGTCAGATCACACCCTTTCTTCAAATCCCCAGTGCCTGACACAATGTCTGGAAAACAACTGTGGACTGAATAAACAGAGCAAGTTCCTTCTTTCTAATAGGTTTACCTGGAAAAACTAGTTGATCATTCTTTCAAAGTTTTTGCTCTGTGTACTTCTTAGAGAAAAAAAGTGAAAGTGTAGTTATTACTCAAGACTATTTCTGTTGAAACCATAGCAATTTATGGAATGAGAGAGGTAAGGAGGAACGCAGGAGAGGAAATGGGAGAAAACATTGTAAACCTCACTGTGTTTCTGGGCGGAGGCGCTTGTTACAGTGTTGGTTTCTGCTACGCACTTGCTGAGGAAGATTTCAGCTGGGTCACTGAGCGCAGGTCTAAGTTCATTTCCTTGTTTCACAAGGCTGGAGGTTTAAGATGCAAAGTCAAACCAAAGGAAAATGCAAATGAAAGTCATGTTTCCTTAAACACAGTCTATAGCTCCTCATTTCTCTGGCCAGCTTAGACTTGCAACAGCTTTCTTTCTGGACCAATATGCCATTTATTTTGGTTCTACTAAGTCACACACCACTGGAATGTGATTGGTATTCTTACCAACCGAGAACCATCTGCTCTTTTCTAGACAACAGCTATTCTGTTCTGACTCTCTCCACCTCCTGCTTCTTTTGGTTTTCTCGTACATTTTCAATTGTATGCATTCTTTTCTCTGTGAATAAGAGACAGTTCGTGCTGAAGAATTATCTGTCTAGATAATTATTTCTCTTTAGGCACTGGAATTTTAAATCGTTTGTTCCCTTTCAGAGGTTTGGTCTTGTGTATGTAAAATAAAATGTTTATCTGTAATGCTGGCACAGGGAAATGTCGTCCAAAAAAGCTTCCTTATATTCCTTAGAATCACTTTTTAAATGGTGACCATTTCATGTCATAATATTTTCTCCAGTTTTCAAAAATCAAGTAAGAAAGGCAAATAGTTTCTAGAGAAAGTACCAGGTAGCTAGGGAAGCAAACACAGGCATATTGATGTAAACTTCCTCCTGTTCTGCTCAGGGGGTGACTGGAGACAGGCTCCTCAGCAACGTTCCCATATGTTCAGTGAGAACTCTGGAGAAGCGAACACATTCTTGGGGTGGCGCTTACCTAGAGCTTGTGGCTTTCACATATGTTTAAATTTATTTCTCATTTATTTTTCTGCAAAGTTTAGAGGGAACTTTGCCTGACTTAAAGTAAGGGGAAATGGGTTCAAATCCACAGCAAGTTATAGACTTGAGTCAGAGACTTCTCTTCCAGAGACAAAGGTATTGGGAAGATTAACTGAGAGAGCATATGGAAAACCTTGGAATCAGCTGCCCTTCAATAAATGTTGGTTGAATTTTAATCTGCAATTAGCAAAGGCCAGCAATGAGATAATGAATCTGGATTATTCATCTTTGCATCAATTATTTGGACTCTGCAGAAAGAGAACGGCCCAAGAATTCAATTATCTGCATAATTACTCAATTTTGTACTGTGTCTTATAAACAAACTTAAAATTGACGAGGCAATCATGTTCTTTCTGGAGATAATTACTTGCATGGAATAAAGGGTTAAGGAACTTCCTGTCCCTCTTTATTTGAAGATTTAAAAAAAAAACACTATTAGAAGAGACAGAATCTAATGTAACATATCAGCCTCACATCAAAATAATTTTGCTGTTATTATTCAAAATTTTTAGGGTTTATTAAGTTATAAATTTAGTTAAGATTTCCATCACCCCTCTCTTTATTTGTAAAGACTAAAGCATTAAGCCGTTGTTAAAACCACCTATTAATCAATTTACTCTTCTGCTTTCTGGTAATTGAATTTCCTAGATGAAATAGTATATCAGCCTTAACCCTTTCTGATTCAATTAAAGGCCTCCTTTTGCTAGCCAGAACCATTCATGCCATTTTGTATTGAGTATTCATGTTTAGACTGCTAATCATTAAAATAATTAAGATGTCTTCTGATTAGGTACCTTTTAGGTTTTACTCTTTTAAGTTTTTATAGTTTAGCAATTGTTAGAGTCATCCAGTAACCTATGAAATCATGTAATTGAGCATTTTCATTCTGACATATAGATTTGTTAACTTATTAGTGACATAAAAATGAATTATAAAAATATCACTACCTTCTAGCACCCGTCAGCTGACATCATCAGTCTTCCTAGTCTTTAAACAAGTTTCCCTTTGGCTTAATTCCATTCCTTCATAAATTTTAAAAATGGTGTCACAATCCATTGAAATTAAATCCATTTAATTGAAATTAATAAAATACCATACATTTCTGCCAAGTTTTCTTTTAAAATGGCATCTTTGATGTTAAAAAATTAAGTGGTGTACTTTTTATCTTCACTTTTTCTCAGGCATTATCCATCTTAGCTGCAAAAGGGGAAGGGGTAGGTGCAATAATTGGAACCTGAAGAGAGTAACTGTACCAGTAAGAGAACCAGATGACAGGGGTTGCCTTTTGTGGGGGACACAGCCAATCCAAAGCACCTTTGTAAGGACGCAGGTCAGAAAATAATACCCTGAATTCATTCTCCGGCCCTCTCAACTCTCACTGGGATGCCCCACTGACCAAACCTACCTAGAAGCCAGAGACAAGACTGCCTATTCATACAGTTTACAGAGGCCAGCCTACTGTGACACCAGGCAGAACAGACAATGGTAGAATGATCCTCTGAAGGGGCAAAAGGCAGATATTAGTTACAAAGCATAGGGGTTTCAACACTTTGCAACACGATAGAACACTGATAAAACTTCTATTAGATGAGAACAACTTTAGTGGGTTCTGGGAACACAAAGTGAAACAAGGTAAGACTACCCTACTGTGAAGAAGCAAAGTACTTAGGGTGTACTTGCATCAATTTAAGAGTGAGCGTCCCGAGATTCCTTACTTACTTTACTCTATCTTAGTTCTATAAATATGGTTCCATCTCCACCTTCAAGGATTTTCCAATCTAGTCAAACATGAATAAATGAATTATAACAAAAAATTCAATTATAAGTGCCATGCTAAAAGTATAAAAGTATTATGAAAGCCCCAAGGCCTATAAATTCCAATTACACAATCTGATATAACTTCTCTTAAGATAGGTCACTAATATGGGTGTTGAAATAAAGTTAGATTTTGAGATTTATTTGTTAACAAGTACAGTGTTTACCGAGCTTTTACAACTTTGTGTGTCAGGTATTATTTTAGATGGTAGAGGAAAAGCAAATACCAAAACAGAGAATGTCTCTGCTCTCATGGATCTTTTGTTCTGGTGGGAGCACAAGGCAATGCAAAAGTAACCAAATAGGTGAATATCAAATAGAGAAATGTATTGAATCTTCAGAGAATTCTCCATTTCTCCATGTCTTGTGAGAAGAGGCACTAACTGCTATTTCATTTTGAACTATCTTTTCAAGGATATCTGAGTAGCAAACAACCTTGAAAGATACAGCAGTCCCTTATGGAGAACAGGTTTGCTTACTCGCCAGTAAAATGATTTGGCTTTCTCAAACTCATGGTTTCTCAGCTGTAACAGAGTCCACTGTGTCCACAGCATTCGCCTTGACTCTTCCACACTGTTCCTGCTGGTTTTGAGGGGTAAGGAAACAACGCAAACATGAAGCTTATGCTGTTTGCGTTCTGTCTCTGAACCAGGAAGCTTATGTTTTCTGCCCACATCCATGAGACCATGGCAGACTAACTTCTTAGTTTATAGGTAGGGTAAAGTATCAGGTCCTTTATAGCTCTTAGCAGTTTTTGGTGAGAGCATAAGATGCTGATAGAGATGAAGCTTTTAGGGACAGAAAGGATGAACACCATATGGGCCAGGGTCAGGAATACAAAAGGCCATACTAGAACCAAGCTGTTAATGCTCTTACTCAATCAGTGATAACAAAGTTTGTAGTTAGTAAGTCTCCACTAACCTGCCTATGAATATATGTTTAGAGGCTAATTAAGGATCATAGAAATAAGACAGGACACCAGAATAGTGCTTTGGTTGTTGCTCACTTGTCTCTAGGTAGAAAGAAGAAAAAAATGTTGCAATGACATTGGAAGTGAAAGGCTATATGGCTATAACTACTGGGGCCACAAGTTCCTGATGTGGAAATAAATGATCTCAGCAACAAAGACATAACAATGTAGAGAGATTTTAAAGGCATTAGAGGGGCCGGGGATGTAGCCCAGTGGCACAAGCACCTTCCTGGCTAACCAAGGTCCTGAGTTTGATTCCTAGCACCAAAAAAAAAAAAAAAAAAAAAAAAAAAAAGCCATTAGAAGCTCATTCGTTTACACTGTGCAGGTAACAGCTTGAAATTGAGGGTAAATAGAAAACTGTAAATGAACCGTACAGGGTCATTCTCTGGATCTGCACCCGTCTGACACCTCTGTTGCCCATAACCTTGACCTCAGCTGCCTTAAACATGACTGGCGCTGAGCCAAGCCATCCCAGTAACCAAGGGTGCCTGCAGGCCATATGCATGCATCTGACTAGGTTAGGAAACTCTGTGGAGGTATGGGTTATAAATTTTATGGTCTAGTGGACATCAATAGCCAACTCATGATGTCTCAACTGACAGGGATTGGGCTGAACACACACTGGAAAAAGGAAGCTAACATGACTCCTGGATGAGACTCTTTGGGCCAATTCAATGGACTGTTCTTGTTGCTTCTTTCTTTGCATGAGTCGATGTTTTATACTCATACATTTCTGTCTCATAAGTCACCAAAAGGGATTCTCCTAGTCAGGAAGAACCTCATAAGTAGAAGTGTTATTAGGTTAAACTACCCTGACATTTGCCACTAGTGAGTGAATTATAATTTAGCATTAATGCCTCTACTCTGAGACAAAAGTTTCACTTTACACAAGTTAGCAAACCCGAAGCCTGAGTCTCAGTAGTCTCAACTGTGTATCATATCACATGCTTCCCAGTAGAGGCGGCTGATACACTTTGGTAAAATTCAGGGGCCTGCTTGCTGAATAGTTCTTTTACACCATGGGAATGGACTCACATGTTCATTCTTTCCATTAGATAAGGAAAAACAGTTGTCTCTAGATAACTACCACCAAAAAGGCCCAGTTCCTTATTGTACATTTTGAATGTTAGAGAGAGTATATGCCTTATTTGGGCATTTTAGTTGGTTCTTTACATATACTAACTTGTAAATCAGAACCCTATAAGAGGAGGCTCGGAAAAAAACCCCTAACAATAAGAATCAGACTAGAAGTCTGAGCTAGAAGTGTTAGTGACTGGTGATTTTGCTGATTGGAATCTAATAAAGAGATGCAGCCTTTACCTTAGACATCCCCCTTAGGATTTCAGACTTTCCTTCCTGACGTGACTGTTAGGGGCATATATTCCTCTTAAATTTGCTCTCTGGCACTGACATAAACATGAAGTTCATGCTTGTTTTTGTGCTCTGAGTAATAATATCCTTTGTCTCTGAGCCAGAAGTTTTATGTCTTCTGTCAGCATCGGTGAAATCACCCTTTAAATAAATTCTTCATATGTAAGTAGGATAAAAGCTCAGACCCTTTATGGTTCTTGATACTAGGAAGAGAATTCAGTAGAAATAATGAGGAGCAAATGGGAAACATGGAAACATCAGAACAGAAAGTCAGGGAAAGGCTTTCTGTGAGAGGTAATATCTGAATGAAGACTATGATAATGAGAAGAAAAGAACCAGAGACAAAGCATAGATAAACATGAATGCAAAGTCCCAAGGCAGAAATAAAAATGGGACTGTCTGGGAAAGGTGGAAGACTATGGAGAAGTAAAAGGAAAAGAGAAGCTGGGGGAAAGGATATGAGAAATAGGCAGTGGCCAGGCCACGTCAAGCATTGTAGGGTCTGGTAAAGTGAAGTGTTTTTGCTAAGGTCCTTATTAGTAACAGAATCTAGTATTTTAATAAATTAACCACACCAAACCTCATTTCAGATTTATTCTCCTCTTATCCATTCATCTCACTTTGATCAGAAACACAAATCTGACTGCATCACTCTTTTACCTAAAGTCTTTCATTGGTTGTTCAGTGCATGTTGGGCAAGGTTCAGACCACTCAACATTGTATACGTCACTGGCATAAAGCCTATATGATCTGTGAAGTTTTGTTGCACTAAGCCATTTCTCTTCAGTATGCTGTCCATATGCTTCTGTGTATGGGCAAAATATTTTTAGGCATACTTTTGAGAATTTCACACTCATCTTCCAAGGCTCAATTCAAACTTCTTTTTGGTGAGACTTATCGGGGACACTGGCAAGGACCCTGATATCCTGCTTGGTGCTGTGCTGCAAGGTTGCAGAAAAAAATTCAGAGACAAAGTAAAAGTGAAATGTGGCACTGGTCAGTGCTGAGACAGCAAACCCTGAAACACCAGATCCACAGTATTTATTGGTTGTACAATCTATAGAACAGGATGAGGGGGCTATGTGTGGTTGCTGGTGATAAGATGCTGATGCAGGCAGTCTGTAAAGGAGGAAAAAGAAACATTCTTGTATCAAGAACAGAGGAGACCAGGAATAGGTCATCATTAGTGATTAATTCATTTTTCAAGTAAAGTAATCTACAGTTCTGGGAAAGGAATTTGGGAAGAGTCACTTGTCCTTGGTTGCCATGTTGTCTCATATCAGAGCCCCACAGCTTCACAGACGGTATCTTTGGTCTCTACTGCAGACATTGGCGGGTAGGTAATGCTCTTCTGCACACCATCCAAAGAGCTCTTATGAGTCACATAGGCTTCAGGCTGACTCACTACTTAGAACAGGCAATTGTGGGGTTACTTCTTTACAGCCCATAATTAAGAGGGCAGCCTCCCATAAGACTTTCCCTGACCATCTCAAGAAGATGTAGAGTTCCTTCCTTTGAATACCCACCACACCCTGGACAATTTTTACCACACAGCATGTGTTTGATGAATATGTTTAATGACTGAGTTAATTAATGAACCATGTTCCAAGATTTAAATTTCCTCTATATCATATAAATATAACTTTTATCTTGAAATTACAATCTGTTAGCACTAATGTTCTTTCAAAATCAATTTAGTCAGGTACATCTTATATCCATTAAGTATATATGTTCTGATGAGTTTCTGCTAATTTACTTACCTGTGTAATATCACCACAGTCAAAATGCAGAGCTTTCCCCAGATCTCCAAAAGTTCCCTTGACCCTGTTTGCTATACTAAACCTTTCAATTCCCACTACCCCTAAACCAACCACTGATCTACTTTTTGTCCCTGTAGATTAGCCATAACTATTTCAGAATTATATAATTAGAATCATTCATATGTACTTTTATGTGTCTGTTTTTTACATAATGTAATGCTTTTGAGATTTATCTATGCTGTTTAATATGCTCTTCCTTTTCTTTATGAGCAAAATTTTACTGTGATAGTATACCATAATTTGATTATTCATTCATCTGTTGGACATTTGGATTGTTTCCAGGTGTTTTGAGATTATGAATAACACCACTATGAATATTCATTTCATAGTTTTTTGTGGACATGTTTTCATTTCTTGGGTAAGTGCTTAAGAGTAAAACTGCCATGTTTCATGCATGTTAACTTCATAAAAAACTAGCAAATTGTTCTAAAAAGTGGCTGTATTGCTTTATATTCTCACCAACATTGGAGAGTTCTTTGTTTTTCTACATCCTTGACAATGCTTGATATTGTTACTAACAGACATCCCAGTGGGTATGTAATAATATCTCCTTCTGGCTTTAATTTGCATTTTCCTAGTGACTAATTATATTGGGCATTTTTTATGTACTTATTAGCATCTATGTACATTTTGGGTATCTAATCAAATGTTCTGCCTATTTAAAATTGGGCTTTTTTCTTTCAGTATTGAGTTCTAAGAGGTATTTAGACACTATAAACACAAGTCCTTTGTCAAGAATACATAATATGACTACTTTATTCCAATATCACTAACTTCTGAAATATTCATTTCAAAAGAGCTTACCTCTAATAAACTATGTTTTGTTCAGTTCATAACTACACTGTTCTTTTAAGGTTCATGTCATTTTCTTCTGAATAGCTTAAAAGGGTATTATATTTTATATACATTATTTTCTATTGCTCATTTAAAGCATTGCTATTTATTAATGCCCATCCAGAAAAATACTTCAGTCAGTTGGGCATAGTGGCACATGTCTGTAATCCCAGCATTTTGAAAGGCTGAGGTAGCAGGATGGCAAGTTTGAGCCTAGCAACTCAGTGAGAGCTTGTCTCAAGATAAGAATTTAAAAAGAAGGCAAAAGATGTAGCTTAGGGCCAAGACCCTGAGTTCAATGCTTTGTACCAATCACATGCCTATCACTCTGAGTGCTTCCTACATTACTAGGTTTTGATCCCTCACTTAGGTGAAAAATATTACAGTCACCACAGTAACATGAAAGACATATGACCACCATGTAGCAATGACTACCACAGTCCACTCTAATACACTGTCCCTTTTCTACTGATTTATCAGAGACAATAATATGCTTAATTAAAACACATTTCCAGCTTCTTTGCTGTTGGGTGTAACTATGTGATCACATCCTAGACAATGAGTCTAGAGAAAATATATGTTTCTGTAGCAGTGTTTAGGATTAACATAAATACCAGCTGTCATCCTAAACTTAAAGATTTAGGAGATATTATAATATATTGGTTCTATACTTTTCCCTTTTGATTTTCTTGTCACCCCTCCTTTTCTTTCCCCTCCACTTCTTTTTTCTGTCTGGAGAACTAGAACCATCAGGATATAAGAGCTATGTAGAGATTTATTATAAGGAACTGGCTCACATGATCAAGGACCCTGAAGAGTCCCTCAATCTGTCATCGGCAAGCCAAAGAGTCAAAAAAGCCAATGGCTCTAGCCCAAGTTGGAAGGTCTGAGAAGCAGAAACACCAATGTCTAAGAGCAGGAGAAGACAAATGCCCACTCAAACAGACAGAATTCACCCTCCTGCCACCTTTTTATGTTCTAAATGGGCTCTCAACAGATTGCGGGATGCCTAAGCACACTGGTGAGGATTAGTGTCTTTACTCATCCAAATGCTAATCTCTTCCAGAAACATCTTCACAAACATGTCCAGAAATGGTATTTTACTAGCTCTAGCGGTATTCTGCGGCTCTGTCGAGTTGACTCAACACACCTTCCTATCTTTCCTCTTTCTTCTATTTCTTCTATCTTCTCTCCATCTTTCTCAAGAATGTTTGCATTTTATGCATGTTTATAATTGTGATAAGTAGTTATACCACAAGTAGCCAACTAGGCTTAACTGACTTGAAACTGAAGGGTAATGCAGCAACAGTGCACAGTTTCATTTTGATGTAGGGTCTTTCTTAAATTTCCATTCTTGGCTCTTTTATACGGCATCTCTGACCCTTGACTTGATTTGCTTTAAATAATCTACTGTTTCATGGTTCTGGTTTTCCATTGCCTCCTACACATCTGTTTGGATTGATATTCTGCTGTTCGTCATGCAAGCATGATTTCACTTTGAAAATGATTTCCTTTTGATGAATGCTCCGGTTGTTCAGGCAAGCATAGTCTTGTGTTCTTCATATTCTCTTCAGCTGGTCTCAGCACTCCAACAGTCATCCCTCAGGGTCTTAGTCATTTTTTCACACTAGTGTCAGACTTGTTTGTAATTAAGTGCCAAAAATGCTGTATTCCTTGGATCAATCAATATCAGGGCTCAGCAAAGTACAGTCAGTTTGCTAAATGTGATCCTAGCATGTTTGTATGGCCTGTGATCTCAGACTACTTTTTACATTATTTAGGTGTAAAAGCAAACAAAAACCAAGGAAGAATATGTATCTGATAGAGACTTTCACAGCCCATGATGCCTAAACTATGTGCCATCTGGCTCTTTATTGAAAACGTTTACCTAGTCCTAATCTATACTAATAAAATTAAGTTTCTGTGTGCCATCTTTGGAACTTAGGCACTCTTAGATAAACTATAGACTATATGAAATATACTTTAGAAAGATCCTCAGGAAAATCTCAAAAGATAGGTAGTAATCTCCCAAAGCAACTAAAACTGATTCAGCAAGATACTGTTAGTGATTAAGGGAGATGCACTAGACAAACAATGCTTATACACATGAGTCTCAAATTGTGAACAACACACTCCAAATTGTATGAAAACTGAGCTTCCTTTCTTTTGGCCTTGTCTGTGGCAAGTTGTAGGGGAATAGCACCAAGGATTTATTTATCTGATGACAGGCAATAACTTGTCCAAGAGAACTCAGAGGACATTAGCTAGTATTAAATAACCCTTTCACTCGTTCATACTATTCATTATTCATATTGCTCATTATACAACAGAAAGGCACAAGCCTCAGTTAGTAGCCTTATAGATTATGACATTTGCAATCAATGTGAACACCACTTTTACAGTGAAAAAATTTGATCGTATTTTCCCTCTAATCCACTGCATCAATCATCTTTTTCTCTCACTCTAGCCCTTTACAAACTTTCAATCTTATGCTACATTTTGCTCATACGCCTTTTTACAGATCGACTTCCACTGGGACAGCTCTCCCCTAATTTTGTGTATGGAAATTCTCTTTATCCTCAAACTCTACCTTAGAATTCCTTTCTCTGGGCCGAAGGTCCCAATGCTCCTGGATCAATGTTTAGGGTTATTTATTGCCCTGCGTTTCTTAGTTTTTACAGTGCAGGTAGGGTAAATTCAAGTTGTATACCCAAATGTGTCCCAAAACTAGCATGTTTGTATGGCCTGTGATCTCAGGCTACTTTTCAGTTCTACTACTTTCTGGTGACTACTGATTTCTGGTGACTATTTTCCTACTCAAAGCCCCAGAGGAACAGACTTTCTCTGGATTTGCCTAGAGAAGTGGGGTGCTCCTGATTGCTCTTCTCTGTAAGAGGCACTGCAAGAGGCAGTGCTTCACACTTCTCACTTTCCTGCCAGGGTCCAGTTAGGTCGCCAGCCCAGGCTAAATTTCCTGCCTTAAACCAGCAGTCCCAAGAGCTCCATCTCACTCAGTCCCTGCAGGCTGTGCTGTGTCACGTGGCCACCGCCTGCAGTACTGCTGCTGCTTTAACTTCTGTGTTTGTTTCTGCTCCCTGCGTTTTTATCTTTCATGTGTGCTTAGCTTATATTAAAATTATGTTGTGATGCTGTTCTATTTTCTCCACATTTCTGTGTTTAAGGAGTTTAAGGCCTGTGATACATGCAGGGCCCCCGTTCCTGTCTGTTTATTCCACCATGGTGCCTGATGGTCCCAGAACAGTACAAAAAATTCTGCTTAATTGTGGAAGTCGTCACAATTATTCCTTCCACTTAATTTAAGTGGAGAGATCCTGAATGTACTTCCTATATATTACTTTTCCAACATCTAAATACCTAAAGTTCCCCTACAAGATAGTATCTGAATATTTCTAACTAAAAGAATAAATTTTGGTAAAGAAAAGTTAAGTTACCAGAGTTGTGTGGGAGGAAAGGATTAGACCAGTGAAACTTTCAGACTAATAAAAATATAGTACATTTTCAGTTGCCTGGGCAGATGGCACTTTGCTACAAAGCAAATAACCAGAAATTTACTAAGTGGCACAGGTAACTCTATGCCAAATAATGTTTAAATTTAAATTATAATCTAACATCATGAGCCCTCACTTAGCACTTTCCATGTAAAATTACTGTTATAAGTAGTTCAACAAAGGATGATTTACATTGGGAATAGTTGGCATTTTAAAAACCAAATGTGATTTTTACAGGTCAGTGGACTAACTTCAAGCAATTTTAATCAAGGTCACAATGGAAGACCAACACAGGACAGATGGTTAGAAGCCATGTGTATCAGGACATTATTTTATTTCTAAATATGGATCTACAAAAATGAAGGCAATCTGACCAATTATTTGGTAACATTCATTTCTTAGTTATCTAAGATGAACAAATGTCCTCAGTCTCCCAGAAACTTGGAATTCATTCCCGATAATATGCATGGCTTGGAAAACACTAATTTAAATCCTTTTGATTGACAGGGAGTATTTAATGATAATTTCAATGAGAACAGACACAGAGTACTATACCACAGGAACAAGGAATATACGGGTGTAACAAAGGACCAGAGAAAAATGAAGGGGCCCATTATTCCCTTGCATTGCTTACAATCACAGCGTTGTAGAACCGGATGGAGACTCTGATTATCAAATTCAGCTCTATCTTATCGACACATCTGAAACCACATAGGAAAGGTGAGATGACTTGCTCAGGGTGACACGGCTAAAAGCAGGGCATCAAGAGAAACCCAGGACCTTTCTTACCCAGCTCCTCAAAAGTACGTTCACTATTAGGATAACTTGAGGAGCTCTGTGTAAAAGCACTTGAAGATAATGGGCTCTCCTGCAACAAATGCCTCTATCTTGGCATAACAAGCAGTATGTGTCTATATTAGCTTTGTTAGAGAAAGAGGCAGACATATAATTGGTGTATTTTTTTTCCTCTAGCTTTTGATTCTAAGCCATCTGAATGTTTCTAAACATTCTATAAAATAAGGAATTGCAACTTTTTTTTTCATATTTTGTGCAGGATGCATGTGGTGCTGAGATAGTTATTTGAGCAGGTTGAGAGCTGTGGTGGAACCTGAATAGGACAATGAAAAGAAAATGCCATTTAATTTTCTTAGGTAAACTTAGACATAATATTGAAAACGTCAGAGTACACATTTTAAGGGGCAGCTGGGATCCTGGAATTCAGCACTATATTTTTTCCAGATTGGCAAACACACAGTTTCTGCACTCGACCCTGTTTGTTACTGTTTAGGCAGTCCTCTGCTGGCGAGCAGTCATAAGGCACTTGTTAGTTGATTGGCTACTTCTTCGCAGCACAGAACTGCCCAGTTGTGAGGAGTTGCTTGAACCTTTATTCTACAGTTAAGCACATAAACAAGGCTGGGAGTACAGCATTCAGCTCACCAATTGCATAGACTATTTCAGATACTTTCTGTAGTTCTAATATTGACCTAAGGATGTTCTAAAAACATCACTATGGCAACAAACCCTAGTCAGTGGGGGGACGCAATATATTATCTATGCAAAGAAAGAAGTGGGAAAACAGTATTTTAGATGATACTTTTCCACACCCTGCAGATAGGGGTTTTGACCTCTCAACATTATTTTTGCAGAGGGCAGTGTCTGAAAAATAAAAATTTGTTGAGAGTTACTCACTGACTCTGGAAGATATCATCAATTCAAACACTATGTCACAGAAAACAGAATCTCTCTGATTTAAGATTTTCCACAAAAATGAACACTTTAATCATACTTGGAGTCAATCAGGTTATCATTTGAGAACACCAAGAAAAATAAAAGTATTTTCAACCAGTAGCTGAAAATGCTACCTTGGCTACATTACACAGCTATGGCTGTAGGTGTTCACAAATTTGTTCACGTGGCATTAAATGAACAATTGTTTTCTGAACACAATCTATGTGAAAGAAGACATAAGACATAAGACATAAGTGAGATAGTAATTCTATCAGCAATAATTACTAGGCTTTACTGATGCTTTTAAAACATTTACAATCAAATTTTGCTTTTACTGCTAAACAAGTCAAGCCTCTGTAAAACATGATTAACTTGACATTTCACTTCTTTCCTTTTATCTCCAATGAATCTAGAAATGATAGGTAAGTTAGCTACCATATGTTATTTTTGCTTCAAAAATGAAAAGACTAAGGAAATCAGGCTGCTTTAAAATACTAGGCATTTTCCAGAATTTGCTTATTTTGATGGCCAAACCTGATAAACCTGAAACATATCTCCATATACATAATTACATATGTGTATATGTACACATGCACATATAAAATATATGAGTTACATATAGGCACATATGCATATAAGTATGTGAGGTATATGGATTCATCAGATAAGTAGATTACTCAGATAGAATTTTTTATTCAAGTGTGGTCTTTGGACCAGCAGTATGGGCATTGACTAGGAGCTTGGTAGAAATTAAGAACCTCACCCTCCTCCCCACATGTACCAAATCAAAGCTGACCCTTTGACAAGATTTTCAGGTGATTCATATGCAGATGAAATTTAAGAAGTACTACTCTAACAAATTTAAACCAGCTGAGTTGAGGTAACGGTCTTGGGGTGGGGTCTTTTTACAATTATTTATATATGATTTCTAAGTGATTATTTGGGAGGTAGAGACGAGAATGGTCAGGGTGGTGAATTATCTGGATAAGTACCTCAATTCTGACAGATTTTCCTGTCAGCATAGGCACTGGCATGATGACTAGTCAAGGGTAATCATTCAAGTCTCTTAAATCCCTGATGAAATGGAGAGGCAAAGAACTGCTCATCACTTAAAGATAAATTATTGATTATACAAACAATAGAAATTTAAAAATTAAAACGAAAATCCTAAATTTCACCATGTGGCTTCCAGTTTCAATAGCGTGCCAGTTTCTGCATATTTATACATGCTGTTTGCATAGTTGTGTTTGTACACTGATTCGTGCACTGCAAGCTAAAGGGTGATCATGGACAAAGCTATGGAGGACAGTGGTATTTGTGGTGAATGTGGTAGTTGAAGGTTTCATATTCATTCTTTTTTGGATAGTGCTATGTTGAGCTAATTGTAAACATAATTAACAACAATAACTCCAATTATAGTCAAACTTTCCAATCATGATTTGTAGTAGTTGCATCACATTACATTGATTTGCTGCCCAAATATTATTTAATTACTCTGTTATTACATGGATATTCAGATAGTTTCCATGTTTTGCTATTATAAATAAAGCAACAATATTTTATTTTTTTTTCCCCCCGGTACCAGAAATCGAACTCACGACCTCATACTTGCTCGGCAGGCACTGTACCGCTGAGCTAAATCCCCAGCCCCAACAATAGATATTTTAAACTACAGTTTAATCCATTAAATTCATTTCCATGGCATAAATTGCCAATAATGGAATTCCTAGATTTCAGTACAGTATATATAACTGTTCATAACATACATGTATGTATATGAACATTTAAAGTTTTTTTTTAGATAGAAAACTTTATTAGTGATACTTTTTTGGCAGACTCAAATTAAGCAAAATTCTATAGGATATACAATAATTATAGTGATATTATATAAAAACAATTATAATTATGTTTCATAGTTTTAATGTATTATCAAGTAGATCACCTTTAGGATTCATATACACAGTGGTATCTAAAAATATGTAACATTGGGGCTGGGGATTTAGCTCAGAGGCAAAAGCGCCTGCCTGGCAAGTGCAAGGTCGTGAGTTCGGTTCCTGGTACCGGAGAAAAACCAAAAAAAAAAAAAAAAGTAACATTAATACATTTTAATATTAAGAAAAAGCCTATTTAAAAGAAAACAAACATGTAATCTTTCAGCATTTTCCTGCACACTTCAGATTATCAAATTTTCATATCACTCCACCTGTCTTTATTTTCAATATTAAATGCTCTGGTTCAATTTAGTTGGATCAATTATTGACTGCACATTTATTATGTGTCAGTTGTATCTTTTGCCCTCTTCTAAACCCCTATAAGACTTGCTCTCTGAACTACTTATATAGCCCTGGTTGATGTGTTACGATTATTTGTGTTTAAGTCTTATCTACTTAACTGTATCTCAACATCTTTTTTTTTTCTTTGTTTTCTTTTAAAAATAAAAGGAGGAAATCATTAACAGATGGACAACCTTTTACAAAATAGCAAAAGAACACTACAGACAATGCAGAGTTACAAACAAAGTGGTAGGGAATTAGCAATGCTTGTTGTATTACATATTGATATCTTCAAAGTGGTTTCTCATGAAAACAGATAGACATGCAATATTGAACAATCAAGGACTCATTGACAGTTTCTTTCAGCAAAGAAATAGAAGACCGTAGAACAACTATGTTAACTATTGTGTATATACAGATGTTTTTATAAAAGGGATAAAACAGTTTATTTTGACTTCCGCATTTTTACAGCATTCCAATTTCCCCATATTATGTAACAGAAATAATTATTTCTGAACGTACTAATTAATTGGCATTCAGTTTGTGATTTTTCCACAATGAAAACTACCTAAAACTAAAATTAAAATGTACTTTCACTCTCTTGTTTTCTTAGAGAAAAACTTCCCACAGATCTCCTATGGCTCCGTCCACCAACAGGCAGCAGATGTGTTGACACACTGTGCTCCACGATCTGAGCGGGGCTGGAGGCAACTAAAGCCTTGCTCCCTACCATGAACTGTCTGAGAAAAGTTTGGAAAGATTCTATTCACTGTTTTCACTACTTCAGTCTGTTCGTTCTCTCTCTCCCCTCTCTCTCAAAAAGTTTTAATTAGAGATTGTAGGGCAGGAACAGTGGGAAGTGAAGTGGTTGATCAGTGAGCACGGAGTTACAATGAAAAGCAGGAAGTTTGGTGTGCGATTGCACAGTGTGATGACTACAGACAACAATAATATACTTCACATCTCAAAAAGCTTGCAGAAAGGATTTTGAATGTTTTCACTATAAAGAAATAATAAATGTTTGATGAGATAGATATGTTAACCTTATTTAAACATTACACATTGTACACATATATCAAAATTTCATGTGCCCCCATTGAAATGTATAATTTTGTGTTTTTCTGTATTGGTTAAAAATAAATTTAATTTTAATTTTTAAAATTTATATATTGGAGGAAATATTCTGTATAACAGTAAGGCTGGATACATGTTATTATACATTTGTCCAAATCCATAAACAGTGTACCACCAAGAGTGAACCCTCATATAAATGATGAACTTTGACCAATAAATGATGTCCTGATCCAGGTTCATAAATTGTAACAAATGTAGCTGTGGTGGGAGGTGTTGGTAATGGGGGAGGCTATGCATCTATAGGTGTAAAATATAGATTGCAAATCTCTGTACCTTCTGCCAGATTTTTCTGTGAATCTAAAATTTCTCCTAAAAATTTATCTTTTAAAAACAAATATACTTTATTTTTGAGTGGTTTTAGGTTTACCAAAATATTGAGCAGAAAGTACGGAGAGTTTCCCATGTACTTCCTCAAGCCCACACCTACAGCCTGTTTTCCCCTATTATCAACACCCTGCCATTGTGTGGTACATACTTAATGTCGTACTTAATGGTGAGAAGCTAGATGGTGTCCCCTTAGGATGATGTAGGAACATGGCAAGTACATCTGCTATTACCACTCCCTCTCAACAACAATGTGGAAAGGTCTAGTTAATGCATTAAGAAAAGGAAATAAAAAGTACATAGACAGTGAAGGCATAAACAAAACTGTCTTTTCTCATAGATGACACGATTGTCTATATGGAAAATTACAAAGAATCAACAACAGCAACCAGCACTAGAACTAAGAAGTTATTGTGGCAAAGTCACAGGATACAAGGTTAATATATAAAATAAGTTGCTTCCATATATGCAAGCAATTAAAAATTTAAACTTGAAAACACAATGCCATTTACATTAGCACTAACAAGTGATAAAAGGAAATAGGTATAATTCTAACAAAATTTGTCTAAAATTTAAGTAAGGAACATGATAAGATTCTGATGAAGGAAATCAATAAAGATGTAAACACAGAGAAATATTCTCTCTATAAGAATAGGAAGACCCAATACTTTCAAGACAGTTCTCAAATTATACGTAGACTTAACACACTTTTAATCATAATCCATCCAAATTACTTTGTGGACAGTGTTAAAGTGGCTGTACAGGTTACACAGAACAGCAAAGTAACTCAGCATAGCCAGTACAATATTTAAAGGAAAATACCAGAATCAGAGGATGACATTATCTAGCATCAAGATTTTCTATAAAGCTACAGTAATCAAGACTGCAGTATTGGTAAAAAAAAAAAAAAAAAAAAAAAGTTCAACAGAATAGAAAAGAGAGGCCAGTTATAGACCTAAACTAATACAGTCAACCAACCCTTGAGAAAAGAGCAAAGACAACCAAATAGAGAAAGGAGAGGCTTTTCAATAAATGTTGAGAAAAAAATTTGGTTATCCATATGCAAAGAAGTGAATCTAGGCAAAGACTTTATGCATTTCACAAAAATTAATTCAAAATGGACGATGGACCTAAATATAAAACGCAAAAGTATAAAACTCTTAGAAGATAAAACAGGAAAAAATCTAGGCAACCTGGGGCTTGGTGATAATTTCCTAAATACAACACCAAAAGAGAGAAAAAAATTGGTAAGTTGGGCTTCATTAAAACTTAAAAACTTGTCATCCTTAAGACTCACTAATTAAGAGAATAAAAACACAAGTTAGAGGCTGAGAGAAAATATTTGCAAAACACCTATCTGACAAAGGACTAGTAACCAAAAACACAACAGAAAAAAAATCTTAAAACTCAACAATAAGAAAATAAATAACCTAACTAAAAATAAATAATAGGCCTGAACAGATGCCTCATCCAAGAGTATTTACAGATGCCCATGAAGCATTCGTACAGATGACTCCACACTATGTCATTAGGGAATTTCAAATTCAAACAACAACGATACACTACTGCACACCTAAAATCCAACACGAAACACCTACTGCTAGTCAGGATGTGGAGTAACAGCCACTCTCACTCGCTGTTGGTAGAAATGCAACATAGCATGGCCTCTCTGGAAGATATGTCAGTGATATTTAAAAAACTAAACACACTCTTCCTATATGATCCAGCAGTTCCATTCCTTGTTATTTACTAAAATAAGGTGAGAATTACCACAAATGTTTGTAGCAGTTTATGCGTAACTGCTAAAATTTGAAATTTGCCAATGTAGGTGAATAAACTGCTATACATCCTTACAACAGAATATTATTCATCAATAAAAGGAAACAAGCTACCAAGCAGTGAAAAGACATGGAGATTTTCTGAATTAAAGAAACCGATCTCAAAAGACTACATACTATATGATCACAGCTACAGGATATTCTGAAAAAGGCAAACTGGAGACAGTAAAAAGACTGCTTGCCAAGGGTTCAGGGGAAAATAAGGAGGGAAGGATCAGTAGGCAGATGGCACATGAGTTTTAGGGCAGTGAAATTATTCTGTAAAGTTGGACATGTGATTATCTGTCAAAACTCCACAAGTGTTTACAACACAGGGAGTGAATTTTAATGCAAACTATGGACTTTAATTAATAGTAATGTGTCAATATTGACCAATCAGTTGTAACAAATGTATCCCACTAAGGCAGGATGTTAATGGTACAGGAAACTGTGGAAGAGTGGGAGTGGGGTTAAGAGTATTTGTGAACTATGTACTTTCTGCTCAATTTTTCTGTAAATCTAAAGATGGTATTTTTATACAATGGAGTATTACTCAGCTATTAACAAAGATAATCTCGAGGCTTTTGTCGGTAAATGGATGCAACTAGAGACCATACTCATAAGGGAAATAAATCGGACCCCCATGGGTAAACATCATATTGTCTCCTTGGTGGAGGAACCTGAAAGACTAGGTAAAACTCAAAATGTACAGTAGATGATAGGAAACGGAAAGAAACTGCTCAAAGGAAGGAACGACTGGGATGAGGGAAAGAAGAAAAAAGAAAGAACGCAAAATATAAATATATATGAATAGCTGCAATAACTGTATTGCTGATGTCTGATGTTGTATTGAGGTGAACGGTTAATGCTTACAATTTTTTATGTTCTGATCGATTGTGCATGTTTGTGTCTAGTGGTCCAAGCAACTGACTTGAAGGTAACAATATGCAATGGAATTACAATGGTGAACTCCTACCACCTTGTCTAGTGAAATTCTGTATTATCTCCAATATTTTATCAAAGAATTATTTTCTTATTCCCTATAATGGTTTGAGCCATCTTTCATTCTTATGTCTGGTAACCTGAGCAATGTAGTTGAGGATGATATGTAATGTAACAACCACTGTTGATTCGTATTATTTTGTCTTGAGACTCTGTATCACTTTGAATATTCTTGCTTTCATTTGTTTATGTTTGTGATACTGGTATGCTGCTACTGTTCCATTTCTTTGTTTGTTTGTTTCTCATTTACTACTCTCTTTAAAATAAAAAAAGAAAAAAACAGCAAAAAGAAATAAAGATACTCAAGAAATAAAGTATATCAACTTTAAAAAGCTTGTTTATTTGGTGTTGGAGATCACACCCAGACGGCATGCACACTACACAGGTACTCTACCACAGAGATACACTCCATGTTCCAAAAGACTTAGCTTTTAGACTAGTTTTAGTTTCACAGAAAAATTGAATGGCAAGTACAGACATTTTCCAACTATTCCCTATCTCTTAAGAAAGTCATCTAATGCTTACCAATGATGTCTCTCAGTGGTGTCAAGTCATGATGCTTATTAGCCAATTCTCCCTAAATCTTTGGATACAACAAGGAAACAACTATACATACTAATATAGTAATACCACACATTCAGAAAGCTCTGGACACTGTTAAAAAGTGGTATTCAAGATGTAGGAAAGGTGGACTCGGAGCAGTAGCAAAACCTGGCCTTTAAGAGAAAGTTCCAGAGTTTTGTCCATGACATCTCACCTCATCATTGAACCATACACAAAGTTAGAGTCTTTCTTCATGATATTTAATTGAAGTTTTCAGAAGGTCTGAATTCCCTAGATGTTCATTTATGAAACAGGAGCACAGGAAAGAAGTCAATTACATCTCATACAATTAAAACTCATTCTGGGACTTTGGCTTAGGCCAAAGGTGGAGTAGAAGAAACTAGTTTTACTTTGTCATGGATAACGACTTATCCTCATGCTCTTCCCTCAAAAACCAAAGCAAATAAACAAAAACAAGCCAGGAAAAAGGTACAAAATAATAGTTTGTAAGACACTGACCATAAAAAATGAAGTACAGTGATTTTTCAGAAACTACCAGAGATGCAAAATACATGATGCAAAAACTTACAGAACTGAATTAAGGAACAGACAATGTAAAATTACAACTGGAGATTTCAACACCACTCTCTCAGCTAATACAGAACCACACAAAAGAGAAAAAAATATAAAGATTCAGAAGAATTTAATAGAACCATCAAGCAATAGTATCTACTTGATATTTATTAAACATGCAACCCAATAATAGCACAATACAGATTATTTCCAAGTGTCAATGGAACATATACAAAGATAGACTAAATTCTCGGCCACAAAATGAGCTTTAATTAATTTAAAAAGAATCATACACCATAGAATCAAAGTAGAACTCAAAAACAAAGAAATTACAGGAAATCTCTAAACACACGAAACTAAATATGCTGATGAACACTTATAGCTCAAATAGGAAGTCTCAAAGTAAATTTAAAAACTTTGAATTAAATAAAAATGAAAACACTTTCTCAAAATTGAAGGGACACAAGTAATGGTGGGAAGGATATTTATAGTACTAAATGCTTACATTAGAGAAAAGGGAAAGTTACAAATCAAGAATATAAGCTTCCACCTTCAGCACATAAAGAGGAGCAAAACAAAACCAAAGCAAACAAAAGGGAACCAATACTAAAGATAAGAGTGGAACTCAAAAAAATTAAAACAAAATAGAGAAAATAAATGAAATAAAACTCTTACTCTTTGAAAAGAATATTGACAACATTCTAGCAAGACTGAGAAAGAAAAAAAGAAGATACAAATTATGAATATCAAGAATGAGATGGGATGCCATGACAGCCATTGCAAATATCAAAAGATAATAAAGTAACACTACAAAAATTACACTCATAAAATTAATAACTTATTAAAATAAATAACTTTATTTTGTTAAATAAAATAAACAAATGGACCAATTCCTCAAAAAGCACAAATGAACACAAGCTACCTCGCACGGAACAGACCATTGAAATGGCCTTATGATTATTCAGGAAATTTATTTTGTAATTTAAAAATTCTCCCAAGAGACATACTCAGGCCGAGTGACTTAACTGAGCAATTCCATCAAATGTTGAAAGAATTAACATCAATTTTGCATTACCTTTTCCAGAAAACAGATAGGAGGAATATTTCCCAACTCATTCTAAGGGGCCACTTTTCACTGACATCCAAACAGATGCAGTAGTACAAAACAAATGAAAAAAGAAAACCACAGACCAATAACTCTCATGAATGTAGATTTAAAAATCCTTGACAGAATGTTACCAAATAAAATTCAGCCATGTCTAAAAAAAGAACTATACACTGGAGTCAAGTGGGGTTTGTTTCAGGGTTGCAAGTCTAGTGGAACATTAAAAAATTCATCAGTGTAAGATAACATATTCATGTCTAAAGATGAAAATTACATATTCGTATCAACTGATGCTGAAACAGCATTTAACAAAATGCAACACCTATTCATGATGAGAACACCCAGAAAAAACAGTAAGGGGAACTCCTTCAATCTGCTAAAGAGCACCCACAAAAGTGTGCAGGTAACATAATACTTAACAGTAAAAGACTACTTTTCTTCCAAGGTCAGGAACAAGGTACCAATGTCCACTCACACTACTCTTGTTCAACCTAGGACTGGAAGTTCTATCCAGTGCAGTGGCAAAGAAAGAGAAATAAAATGCACACATATTGGAGAAAGAGAACTAAAGTGTCTCTATTTGCATATGACATGATTGTCTGTATAGAAAATCCCAGAAGGGATAAATTATCACAGCCCTTCCAAGACCTGGAATCCAGACCCATGGAAAACAAGAACGGATTTTTAAAAAAAATTAGTATATGTTTGCAGTACATAATGATTACATCTGTGTGAGGAGTTGGTACATGTACATAACACATTTTAATTTTTTTCATTCCCTTCTCTGTCTCTTCATCCCCCTCCCCTCCATCTCTTGCCCCAATTCCCTTTTGCAAATGATCTCTCTCCCTATTTCCTATCTTTTATTCTGCTCTTTATTATATTTTGGGTCTCTCATATAAGAGAAACACTGCTATATTTATGCTTGTGTGTCTGATTTATTTCACTTAACATGGTCTCAAGGTGCATTCATTTTCCTACAAATGACCCAAATTGATCTTTTCTTATGGTAGAATAGTACTCTATTGTGCAGAAATAACACATTTTCTTTACTCATTCATCTGTTGGTGGACATATAAAGACATTTCCAAGATTTAGCTATTATGAATTGTGTAGCTATAAAAATTGATATGCATGTATTACTATAATATGTTGTCTCTAACCTTTTTGGGAAGATAGCCTAGAAGGGTAATAGTTGAGTGAAATGAAAATTTTAGTCTTAGTTTTTTGAGGGATCTCTATACTGACTTCCATATTTGTTATGCTGGTTTACATTCCTATCAACAATGTAGAAGGGGTTTCTTTTACCCTACACCCTGCCAGCATTTGTTATTATTTGATGGTTTGATGTCACCATTGTTTCTGAAGTTAATGCAGTCTCAGTGTTGTTTTAATTGACATTTCTCTAATGGGAATGTTGAACATTTTTTCATGCATTTGTACTTCTGAGAAGTGTCTGATTCTGTTGTCCACTTCTGATTGGGTCATTTATTCTAGCAGGTCTAATTTTTTTGGAGTTCTTTATGTATTCTAGATACATATTAGTCACTTCTCCAGGGAATAGGTAGCAAAAATTTTTGCACATTTGTTTTGTACAGCCTGCATGTGGGGTTTTTTTTGGTGGGGGGTACAAGGAATCGAACTCAGGACCCCATGCTTGCCAGGCAAGCGCTGTGCCACTGAGCTAAATCCTTGGTCCCCTGAATCTCCTTGAATGTCAGTGAAAAGTGGACCCTTAGAATATGTTAGGAAGTATTCCTCCTCTCTATTTCTGAAAGAGATAATGTAGAATTGATGTTATTTCCTTCAACATTTAATGAAATTACCCATTTTGCACATTCTTGCACTCATTTGTCATATTTTTCAGTGTTGGGTGTCTTCCATTTGTTGATTCTTGGTGTTATTTCTTGTGTAATGGGTTCTGATCAGGAAGTCCTTCCCTATGCCTATGTCTTCAAGGGTTTTCCCTATTTTATTTTCCAGAAGATTAAATGTTACTATTATAACACTTATATCTTTGATTAATTTTATGGTTAGTTTACTATATGGTGATAGATATAGGTCTAGATTCTGTATTTTGCATATGGATAGCAAGTTTTGCCAGCACCATTTGGTAAAGAGGCTACCTTTTTCTCAGCATATATTAATATTTGATTTTTCTTTGTGTCTCTAGTACTATTGTAGATCTTTTTTCCATTGATAAGGGTGGTATAGTTGTGGTTTTTATTGATTCTTACGGTGTGTCAATATCTGACTTGTCTCTGACTCTATTATTTCTGATTTCTATGTCATTGCCAATGATGGCATAATTTTTGTAATTAATGGTTTTTACTATATGCTAATATCCAGTCAATCTTTGTGTCATCAACATTATTGTGGTTTATTTTCTCTCTGTATGGTGCTGGGGATCAAGCCTCCAAAACAAGCTTAGATACTAAGAAAACTCCTACATATTATGCTGAGTAGGTTAAAGAGGGGTACAAACACCAAAACACAACTAAACACAAGG
Organism: Chinchilla lanigera; assembly: GCF_000276665.1. Classification (NCBI taxonomy): domain Eukaryota; kingdom Metazoa; phylum Chordata; class Mammalia; order Rodentia; family Chinchillidae; genus Chinchilla; species Chinchilla lanigera. The sequence goes on from NW_004955411.1 coordinate 14,932,256, forward strand.
GTACATTATAGGGAGACAGTAGGAGATCTATACAGTAGGGACAGTTTCTCTAACCTAATGGATCTTCAACCTGCAGCACAAAACAACAGAAATATAAGAAAGTGTTATGGTTTGTGTCTGGGTGTCCCCCCAAAGCCTCACGCTGCCATGGGCAGGCTTTTAGAGTTTGATTGATTATGGGTGTGAGAGCTACACCCGCCCTGGGGTGGACAGTTTGCATATGTAAGCGAGAGGAAGAGGCTGCTTGCTGCGATTCCTCACTTTTGTTTTTTGTTGCTTTTGCTAATGTTCTGCTGCCATGAGCGGTAGCCCTCTGCCATGTGCCACTCTGCCTTGTAACCTGCCAAGAATGAACGGAGACCTCCACAAACTGTAAGCGAAATAAACCTTTCCTTCCTTTATTTTGGGCATCATGTATTTTGTCCCAGGAATGAGAGAAAAGTAACCAAGACAGAAAGTAAGGCAAAAAAAATCCCCTAAAAACCCTTAGGCTCTCAAAAGTTGATCTCACAGATTTGGGGGTAGAGGAAGTTACAGGAAAAGAATTCAACAGTGAAACGGTCAAAATGTTTGAAGATCTCAAAGAAGAAACACAAAAGAAATTTCATAACATGTTTAGCAGGTTTAAAAAGGACTTTGTTTTTTTTTTTTTTTTTTTTTTTTGGTTTTTCTCCGGTACCAGGAACCGAACTCACGACCTTGAGCTTGCCAGGCAAGCGCTTTTGCCGCTGAGCTAAATCCCCAGCCCCTAAAAAGGACTTTGTTAAACATATAAATGATTTTACTAATAAGATACTCGACATGTTTAAAGAAGAAACAACAAAATGCACAAGACAATATAAGATATGAATGACTAGTTTGATAGAGTTAGAAATTATTTTTAAAAGACAAGTATAAATAAAAGATATGAAATTAATAGAAATCAGGGCCAGTAGATTGTCAAAAATTGAGAATAAGGTACATGTAGTAGATCATGAACACAATGAAATGCTAAAAGTGACAGTATACCACGCAAGCTAGATACAACAGGTGCTAGATAACTAAGAGAAAAGCAATATCACAATTATAGGAATAAATGAAAAATTAGAAGACAATTCAAAAAGTGCACAAAATTTACTCACTGAAATCCTAGTAGAAAACTTTCCAAATCTAGGTAAAGAGTTCAATATTCAAGTACAAGAAACATACAGAACCCTAAACAGCCATGACCAGAAAAGATACTTTCCACAATACTTCATTATCAAAATTCCCGAAATACACAAAAAGAAAGAATACTAAAAGGTATTAGAGAAAAGCAGCAAGGAACTTTTGTAGGCAATACCATTAGAATAGCTGTGGATTTCTCATCACAAACAGTAAAGGCCATGAGAGATTGGAGCAATGTTTTTCAAGCCCTAAAAGAAAACAACTGTCAATTCAGACCTCTATATCCAGCAAAATTAGCCTTCAAGGGGCTGGGGATTTAGCTCAGTGGCACAGCACGTGCCTGGCAAGCGCAAGGTCGTGAGTTCGATACCCAGTACTGGAAAAAAAGCAAAACAAAACAAACAAAATAAAAAAAATTAGCCTTCAAAATTGATGGAGAAGTGAAGACTTTCCATGACCAAGAAATCCTGAAGAAATACACAATACTAAATAAGCACTGCAAAAAATACTCAATAGAATAGTAGAGTCACGGAGGCCACCAGCACCAAATGGCCCAAAGGATAGTATACATCTCAGTGGGAGAGTAGTTAAACAAAGGAAGAAAACAAAGGAAACAGCATTGGAAAAATAATGCAATGATAGGATTCAGTAAACAACTTGCAATAATGACTCTCAATGTCAATGGTCTTTAACTCCACAATCAAAGGACATGGCCAGGCAGACTGTATAAAAACCCAATACGCATCCATATATTGCCTATAGGAGACACACCTTATCCAAAAGGAAGCTCACAGACTAAAAGTGAAGGGATGAAAAATGATATTCCATGCAACTGGAGCCCAAAAGTAAGCAGAATAAGCTATCTTGTTTTCAGACACAGCAAACTTCAATCCAAAACTGGTCAGAAGAGACAAAGATGGCTGCTACATACTGGTAAAAGGAACAATTCAACAGGAAGGGATAATAATTATGAATATCTATGCACCAAATGTTGGGGCACTCAACTTTGTAAAACAAAAAATGCTGGACATAAAGGGACTGGGAGCCATCTTGGAGAGGGGCTGAATGAGCTCGGAAGTCAGAACAACCCCTGGCTCCATCTAGCAGCTCCCAGTGTTAGGGTAAAGCAGCTGAATTCAAGCTGGAAGGAAGTCAGGGGGCCAAGATGAAGCTGGCAGGGAGCCAAATTCAACCTGGAGGGGGAACATGGACTACTCTAGCCTCACAACCAGAAACAAGCCTCAACTTTAGTAGAACTAAAGTGTTGCTGGGATTATCCAATACCTCTCCATAAAGCTACAGCTGGCTTTCTGGGATTAATCAACATGGACCTGGACTCTTTCTGCCCACGTTATCTATTGTTGATAGCAAAGACACACCTTGAAGTGGACTTTTTTTCTTTTATTCTTTCTCTCTTTTCTTGTTTTTCTTGATTTGCTTTCTCTTCATTGTTTGTCTTTTTATGAACGTGAACATGGTTTCAAGTTTTTATTGTTATTTTTATTCTGTTCTTTTCTTGGTCTTATTTTTCTTTCTCTCTTTCCCTCCTGTCTTCTGTACCAGTTTCCTAAAGGTTGTATAATCCTCGTTTGTCCTCCAGTCTTGCTTCTAATTTCTTCCTTTTTCTTCCATTTCTGTATTTTTTCACCTTAACCTCTTTTAAATATTCTGCCCTGAGGTAAAGCTGACATATTGAATGCATATTTACTGCATACAATTTTCTGGTTTGTTTTAGCTTTTTAATATCTAAAACAAGTTCATAGATTTTATTATATCTAAAAGTAGTTCATATAGTTAAAGGTAGCAAATTAACAGTTACCTCAGTTTCTCATTTTCTACGCTGTGTTTGATGCTATTGTTATTGCTGATTGTACCACTTTAGCCAAAGTGACATAACTGTTCTAATTAGTTGTTCTCCCTGGTATACCAACACTGAGATTGCCTAAGAGTCATAAAAAGTACTATAGGCCAGTGCCAAAGAACCAGGGGCTGGGCCAAGCAGGCAGCAACTTTTCATCTCCAATAAACTGAAGAAGCAGGATCCTGCAACAGACTCAAAACCCAAAAGCTAGCTATACCTGAAAATACTTCTGAGAAGTTGTCATCTCCTGAGGGTTCTAAATACTAGCAATAAAGCTACTTAGCATAGGTAATCTAAAAACATCAACATGGGAATTAAATGAAACAACAACAACAACAAGATGAGAAGACACTTAAGAAGCGGCCCCAGTTGTCCACCTCACTAAAGGCAAATCCAGGGGCAATGAGGTGGGATAACCTGAAAGCCACATACCTGGACTCTCTGAAGTGACAACAGCAGAAGTAACAAAGCAAATAAATGAGGCTCTAGGAAAAATCAATTCAGAAATAATTTCTCAGATGACTACAGAGATGGTGACCATAATGAAACACATGCTTAGTGATTCTAGAGCAGGTACAGATAAAAAAAAAATAAGAAGTTTAGAAAAATGATGAACACCACAAATGCCCAAATAGGAAAGAACTACGGAGCCGGGCATGGTGGTCCAAAGCTATAATTCTGGCAGTCAGGGGGCTGAAGCAAGAGGATCACTGTGAGTTTGAGGCCAGCCTGGGCTACAAAGTGAGTTCAAGGACAGCCTGAACTGCACAGTGAAACCATCTCAAAAAGACTAAAATAAATATATAAATAAAAAGAAGTAGAATCCACAAAACAGATTTAAACAGATATCCAGGAGATTAAAAGTTCCATTGAAAGTATACACAGCAGAATGAGCCAATGTAAGGACAGAATCTCAGATACAGAAGATAAGATTGTGGTTAGCAATCAGGAAAAGATTTCTTAAAAATAAAAGGAACCATAAAAAAATCAATCCAGCTGCCAGATGATGCAAAGAATGAAACAAGACTGATTTGGGGCAATTGAAAAATCAGGAAATAGAGCAAATAATATAAAAAACCTGTTCAGAGATATCATGGCAGAAAACTTCCCTCGCAGGGAAAAAAGAATTTCACATACAGATAAGTAAAGCTTACAAAACACCAATTAGCTGTCATAAAAAACTACAAGGCATATAATAGTGAAGAAATTCAGCACAAGAACAGAATAGTTAAAGCTGTTAGAGAAAAGAAACAAACCACTTATAAAGGAAAGCTCACCAGAAACACAGCAGACTTCTCAACACAAACCTTCAAGTCAAGGAAAACTTAGAGTGAAGTATTTCAAGACCTAAAAGAAAACACCCTCCAACACAGATTGGTGTACCCAGCAAAATTATCTTTTAAAATTGATGGATAAATGAGACACTTCCATGAGAAAGAACACCTCAGAAAATTCATGAACACCAAACCAGCACTCCAAAATGTTTGGAAGGACATTCTAGGAAAAACATAACAAGGACTACAACTCCACACACCCCAACAGAAGGAATCTACAAGGCAAGGCAAGCAATTAAACAGAGTAAGAGGGGATCAAACAATAGGAAAACAGCATGACAAGGACAAGTTAATATGTATCAGTTATAACCATCAATGTTAATGGTCTCAATTCACCATTCAAAAGAAACAGACTTGCAAAGATACCTATTCTATTGGCAGATGGCATGGATTTCAAGTCAAGACTGATTAAAGGAGACAAAGGTCACTCTACATCCTTGTAAAGGGAAAAATCAAAGAGGAGGAGATAATAATCATAAATATATATGCACCAAATACTAGTGCACCCAACTATACAAAACAAATACTAACAGACACGAAAAATCAAATAAGAACTAAAACAATTGCCATGGGGGATCTCAATACCCCATTGTCACAAATAGAAGAACAACTAAATGAAAAAAATTAACAATGAAATATTAGAACTGAACCAAACTTTTGAACAAATAGAGCTAGTAGATGTCTACAGAGTGTTCCACTCCACAACATCAGAATACACAATCTTCTCAGCTGCACATGGGACATTCTCCAAAACAGATCACATAGTAGCTCATAGAACATGCTTAAGTAAATGCAAAGGATTTGAAGTTATTCCATGCATATTATCAGACCATACTGCAACGAAATTGGAAATCAATGGCAAAAGAAACCAGAAGAAATTCATAAATATATGGAAGTTAAGTAACACTCTCCTGAACAACCAATGGGTCACAAATGAAATTAAAGAAGAAATTAGACAGTTCCTACAATGAAACAATAATGCTAACACAACATTCCAGAATTTATGGGACACAATGAGAGCAGTCTTATGAGGGAAATTTATAATGGCAAATTCCCATATCAAGAAAACTGAGCAAACTCAAATAAACAACTTAATATTGAACCTCAAGATTCTAGAAAAAGAACATTAAGCAAAGCCAAATGTTTAAGTGGGAAGGGGAACTAGAGAGAAGGGAGGGGGAAAGGAAAGAATGGAAAAGAAAATAAATTAGAAAAGAAGGAAAAATGGAAATACAGCTTTTTTAAAGAGGGAGAGGGTTTTAAGGAAAGGTAGCGGAATGCAGAAGAAAAGAATGAAGATATATCACGTATAGGTATAAATTCTCTTTGATGACTGTAATCATTATGTATAACTAAAATATAAACTTAATTAATTAGAAAGAGGACATACTTCCAAAACAATCTGAATCAAAATGCCAACAGCATTTTTCATAGACTACAAAAGACAATCCTAAAATTTATGTGGAACCAGAAGAGACACATAATAACAAAAGCAGTTCTTGGCAACAAAAGCAAAACAGGAGGCTTCACAATCAGGTGTTTCAAATTACAATATAATGCTATAGTGATAAAAACAGCACATTTCTGGCACAAAAACAGACGTGTGGATTAATGGAACAGAAGAGAGGATGCATAAACAACCCCAGGCACATTAAATTATCTGATCTTTGCCAACGGGCCAAAAACATGCTGAAGAAAAGATAGCCTCTTTAACAAATGGTGCTGGGAAAGTTGGTTATCCACATGCAGAAGATAAAATCTAGATCCCTATCTTTCACCATGCACTAAACTAAAATAAAAATGAATCAAAGATCTAAGCATAAAAACAGAAAACATTTAATCTGCTGAAAGATAAAATAGGTAAAACTCTTAAAGACACAGGTACAGGCAAGGACTTACAGAACAGAACAATAATTATAGAGAAAGAACACTAAGAATCAACAACCAGGACTATATAATGTTAGAAAACTTCCACACAGCAGAGTGAACAACCAGTAGAGTTAAGAGACAATCTACAGAATGTGTGAAAATTTTTGCCAGTTACTCATCAGACAGTGAACTAATATCAAGAATATAGAAAGAACTAACAAAAAATTGAACCTCCCCAAAATAAAGGATCCAATTAGAAAATGGGCAATTGATATTGCAAGGAACAGTCAATGCTTAAAACATTTCTTTTGACCAATTTTGCATGCTTAAATCTGGCAATCAGAGTGACTGATCTGAAAACAACAATATGCAGTATAAGAACCATTACTGAACTCCTACCATCTTGCATGGTGAAGCTCTGCATCATTTCCAATTTTTTCATTACTTTTAACTGTCTTCGATTGTTTGATCAATCTTACATTCTTATGTCTGGTGGACTGAGCAACTTTGTTGAAGATAACTATGTAATGTAGCAACCATTGTTAATTCCTATCATATTATTTTGAGGTCATGTATCCTTTTTGTGTTGTTTTGATTTTGTCTTCCATGTTGTTTTGTTAATTTTTTAAATTTTTAAAATAAAAAAATTGGGAAATTGAAATGGATAGACACTTCTCAGAAGTTTACTCCAGAAAGAAGGGCTATCCATACCACAAACTCCAAAAACAAGAAAAGATGGCAAGGTTGTAAAGCCAAAAAAGAATTTAAAATGTTGCTGGGAGTGTAAATTAGTACAACCACTATGGAAATCAGTATGGAGATTCCTCAAAAAATTAAAAATAGAAATTTTGTTTAACCCAGCTTTGCCTCTTCTGAGCATATTCCCAAAAGAGTTAAAGATACCATATTATAGTGATACATGCATTCCTGTTTATAATAGCATAACTCATAACAGCTAACCCTTGGAAATGTCCTGTATGTCCATTAGTAGATGAATGGGTAAAGAAAATATTATAATGTTAAGTAAAATACATCATACACAGAAGGATAAATATCTCAGGGTTACTCATATGAGAAACCCAAAGTATAAATAATTTAAAGAGCAAATTAAAAGATGGATGATAGGAAAGTGAGAGGTAGATCTTTTGCAGACTGGGAAGGTACCTAGGGATGGAGGAAGATGGGAGGAAGATGAAGTGACAGAAAAGTAAAAAGAACTAAGATCAATGTATTTAGGTACACTCCATGACAAATGTATTCATTATGTACTAATAAAAAATAAATAAATAAAAAGAAAATTCCAAGGAATATGCATAGAAATTCCTAGAAGTAATAGGTGAGTGTAGTAGGTTCATAGGATACAAGATAAACATACAAAATGGATTATATTCCTATATAAGTAATGAATATATGGAAATCCAAATTAAAAATACAATGCCAATTATAATTGGTCAAAAATATTTATGTGTATATCTAACAAAACCTATATATGATATATGGTAAAAGCTGTAAAACACTGAACAAATAAATTGAAGAATAAATGAAAAAAAAACTGTTTATACTTGGAAGATTCACATAGTAAAAATATCAATTCTCTTCACATTGATAGTTTTAACACAATGTCTATCAAAATTCCAGCAAGATTTCCAGCAAAATTCCACACAGATTATTCTAAAAATCTGTATAAAAGGCAAAGGAATTACAATTCCTAAAAAAAGACAATTTTGAAAAAGAAGACAGTGGAAAAAGAGCCTACTCCGCTTCAAGATTAATTTTATATTTATAGTAGATTGTGTAGCGCTGGCACAGGGATACACACAGATGAGTGGAACAGAACAGAGCATCCGGAAATAGATCAATATAGCCGACTGATCTCTGGAAATGATGCCAACATAATTCAATTTATAAAACTGTGGTGGAGTAAATGGATATCTCTGTGTTCAAAAATCCAAGCCTCACATTTTATGCAAAAATTAACACACATTAAGTGATAGTCTTATAAATAAAAATATAAAACGATAAAATTTCTAGAAATTTTAGGAGTAAATATTCAGGATCTTGGGCTAGGAAAAGAGATTCTGGATTTGATGCTAACAACATGATCTATCAAAGAAACACTAATGAATTGGACTTCGTTAAAATTAACATTTGGCCTGTGTAAGACCCTGTTAAGAGAATAAAAAACAAGCTACAGACTGAGAAAATATTTGTAAACCACATATCCACCAAAGGATTAGTATCTATTTTTAAAATTTATTTTAAAAATAAAAGAAGGAAAACATATTAACAAACAGACCCATTTACAAAATAGCATAAGAACAATACAAACAATACAGAGTTACAGACAAAATGGTAGCAAATTAACAATGGTTGTTGTATTACGTACTGATATCTTCAAAGTGGTTTCTCAGGAAAACAAACAGAGACATGCAAGATTGATCAAATAAGTAATCATTAACTGTTCCTTTCAGTAAAGTAATAGAAGTCAGTAGTACATCTATGTAAGCTATCCCGTATATACATACATACATAATTCCCCCTTCTTTCTTTTCTCTTTTCCCTCACGCCAGCTGCTCTTTTCTTTTGAGCATCTTCCTTTTGTTTCACAATGTCTATTATACCTCCTAATTTTTATTCACTCTTTCAGATTCTTACACTAGAGAGACAATATAAGGATTAGTAGTTAGCATATATGGCACACTTATGAAAATGATTAAAATTAAAAATCAATACTTGGTAAGGATATGAAGAAATTGAATCACTCTTATATTTGCTGGTAAAAATGTAGAATGGTATAGCTACTCTACAAAACATTTTGGCAGTTTCTTTATAACTAAACATGCCCTTATTATACAACCCAGTAATTCTGTTTCTAGCATTTATTACAGAGAAAAGAAAACTTAGGATCACTTAAAAATCTATAATAAATATTTATAGCAACTTAATTTGTGACAATCCCAAAATAGAAATAATCCATATATCCTTCAGTAGTGAGTGATTAAAAAAACTGTGCTAAATTCCTACCATGAAATACTACTCAGCAATCGAAAGGACCAATACATACATTATACATACAGTATACTTTTTTTTTTTTTTTTTTGGTTTTTGGTTTTTTCCAGTACCAGGAATTGAATTAACGACCTCACGCTTGCCAGGCAGGCACTGTGCCACTGAGTTAAATCCCCATCCCCAATATACTATACTGAAAAATGTATGGTAAGTTTAAAAAGATAGTTTTAAAAGGTTTACATACTGTATGATTTCATTTATATAGCACTCTTGAATTGACAGAATTATTATTATCTTTTTGTTTTGTTTTTGTTTTTGTTTTTTCTCCGGTACCAGGAACCGAACTCACGACCTTGCACTTGGCAGGCAGGTGCTTTTGCTGCTGAGCTAAGTCCCCAGCCCCCTTGACAGAATTATTGAAATAGATGATATATGGTAGTTCCCATGGAGGGAGACAGAGCAGCAAAGTAGTGGGTGTAGCTATAGGAGGACAACAAGATAGGCTCTTGATGTGAAGAAAATATTCTATGTCTTGATTGTATCAATGACAATATCCTAGATGGCATTTTATTATTCTTAGTCACTTTATCATTGCTGGGACAAAATACCCAAAACCCACAAGTTAAAAGTTTATTTTGGCTCACAATTTATAGAGGTTTCAGTCCATAGTTGGCTGGTTCCAAGGCAGGGAAGCATGGCAGAGGGGCATGGCAGAGGAGAAGCAGTCCATGGAACAGCAGGCAGAAAGCAGCCAATAGCCTTTCCCATTTTATTCCATTCAGGCTGCAAATCTATTGACTGGTGTCACCCACACCCATTATTGGTAGGCCTTCCCATTATTCACACCCAGAACTATACTAAACCAATCAGTGGGCTAATTTAGTTATCATAACCATAATGCAGGATCACACACCCATGATCCAACCATTCCTAAAAGCTCCACCTATGAGTGCATGAAGCTTTGGGTGAACATCCAGATACAAACCATAAGGACTATAGTTTGTAAGCTGTTACCACTGGGGAAACCAGGTAAATGGTGCAAAGAATTTGTCTGTATTCTCTCTTAGATTGCGTGTGAATATACATTTTTTTCAAAATAAAAAAGTTTAACTTAATAAATAGCAATACAGTGACTACCAAGAGCACAACTGAAACATAAGATTACAACAAGCTAAAAGAAAAGCAGACAGAAAATGTTATCCGATGCTAATATTAGTCAAAAGAAGGGCGGATTTCCTATTTTAATATAAAAACACATTTCAGAGAAAAAGACTATTATAAGGGATAAAGGTTATTTCAAAAGGTAAAGGGGTCGTTTATCATGAGAACATAAAAATCCTAAATATGTATGTCTCTAATAATAGAGCTTCAAAATAAATGAAATTGATAGAACTGGAAGGAGCAAGAATAAATCCACAATTATAGCTATATTTCAATATCCTTTTTTTCAATAATTGATAGAAGAAACAGACATAAAATCAGCAAGGAATTAGTTGTTTTGACAAAAATTATCAACCAACTTGACCTAGCTGGCATTTAAAGAAGGCTCCACCCAAAAATGAAAAAGGATACATCTGTTTCAAGGCCATCATGGTTTAGATTTAAAATGTCCCCCTAAATTTCTCATGGGTTGGAAGGTAGCTGGATTGTGGGGGTAGTACAGTGATGAATTTATAGCTGAATTCACTGTTAGGAGGCACAGCCTGGTTAGAATAGGTGGGCCATTGGGGGATGAACTGGAAGATTGTATTTCTTGTCTCTGGCTCTTCTTTTCTTTCTCTCTCTGCTTTCTGATTTGCATGGGGATGTGTAGCTGTCCTCTGCCAGACCCTTCCACTATGCTATTTCTGCCTTGGAGCCAGCTAAACTTTGGATGGAACCCATTGGAAACTGTAAGGCAAATAAATCTCTCTTCCTTTAAATTGTGGCTGTTGAATATTTTGTTCCAGTGACTGGAAAGTGACTATGAAAAAGCACATGGAAGAGTTACCAACTCAGTCTACAAGACTAGCGGTCAATAATACCAAAACTAGGCAAAGATATTGCAAAAAGGAAAACTATAAACCGCTATTCTTCGTGAATATTGATGTAAAAATTCTAAGCAAAATAGCCAGTGAAAGCATCAATACATAAAAGGGTAATGCATCGTTAACTAAGTAGATTTCTCCCAAGAATACAGGGTTGGGTCAGTATTAGAATATCACTCAATATAATTTACCATATTAACAAACTAAACTGAGGGAAGCAGAGTCAGAGTTGCAAATTAAGGACTGAAATTGGATTCCTGTTCCTTGGTATCCATGGACCAGAATAGGGTCAAACCCTCCGTACACCCTGGTTCAAATTTTGCCTTTCACTTATTTTTTTTTGCATTGCCTAGAGAGTATATACGTTTCTTAAGGACAGATATGCTTTTATAATCTACATGCTTATAAAAGAACACAATTTGTTATGCAAATCATATGGTATTTTACAAATGACTTATATTGTTGCTGTTCGAGGTATAATTTTAAGTCTTTATTTCAGAGTTATACCTTCCAGTTCCTCTTTGAGACTCATTTGGATTGCCTTTGGAGCTGTTTATTAGGCCATTGATGTAGGGTTTGTGGCCCTTCCTCTGCTCGAAATGGGTACTTTCAGGAAGATAAATCCTCAGGTGGACTTTGAAACACTCAACAATTTACACATGACAGTACTATAGATCTTTATAAAGTTTATGTTTGAAACCATGATTCTTTTCTTATTTTTCTCAGCATTCATAAAATGATTTATTTGCTCATGAATCAAAAAGAACTTTACTTCTCAAACCTATCTTTAAATTTCCCATTTTAATAACTCCCATAATCTTGCCAGATGCTATTGTATTTTATGGAATTTTAGTTCATATGCAATATTATCAAGACCCTTTACCAATACCAACTCAAATTTTAATACTGACCATTTTTAGAAGTTCTTGCCTTTTCAATACTAGAAACCTCTTTGAGAGGAAAAAAACAATTCAAATAAAAATGGTGACTTTTGCTTCAGGTTATCCATTTTGGTTATAAATAAGTGTCTCTGAAGAACCTGAGAGTTCCCTTCTTACCTGTTAGTCTGCTGAGACTGGATAGACAAGTGTTCCAAAGCCAAAGTTTAAGCCTCAAATTCATCTTGTACTATGGGATTCTTCATCCTCTGTGTCATAGAAAAAAATTTTTTTTTTTTTTTGGTCTTTTTGAGACAGGGTCTTGCTATGCAGTTCAGGCTGGTCTTCAACTCACTTCGTAGCCCATGCTGACTTCAAACTCACAGCATTCCTCCTACCTCAGCCTCCCAAGCACTGGGATTACAGGTGTGCACCATCATACCTGGCTGTCATGGGAATTTAAACATGGAATGTCAAAGTACATATGACACCATATGCATCTTTTCAAAAACAGCAGTAACAAAAAGCTATCATATTGTAACTACTAGATGAAATCAAAGTTGGAATAACAAAAGCAAAAAATGTCGACCCTAATTTGTCTTCAGTACTTGAGCTCAGACTTTGAATCATTCCACTAAGTACATCTTCATTAATAACTTTCAATTATAAGAATCACAAAGCATTGCATCAGCATTCGGAATATCTGGTTGTGAGCTCTAACTCTGCAAACGGTTTTCTGGATGATCTTGGGCTTGTCATTTAATCTCTCCAGTTCCTAATGTTCTCAATAATGAGGGGTTTGGAGTATATAAATGATTTCTAAGCTTCTAAGTCTATTCCTGAAGAAATGTGAATTAATTAGACCATTAAAATTTGCATCATGCACAAAACGAGTTAAATTCAGTTTCATTTCTTGCTATGACATAATTGGACGTACTGATACTGAATAAGCAGTGGGGAGTTAACACTCAAGCCCTAATATTTTCTACTGATTCAGATGAAAATGTCAAGGTAGTGTACGAAGGTATTCTTGCTTCTAGTCCAATTCAATCTTGGTAAACGGTGTTAACTCTTTTTTGGTGAAAAGATAGATTCTCAGTTTAAATCAACAGAGCATTTGTCAAAGTGACCTTACAAGGTTTTATTCGTGACCTATTGTACTTTTGCTCATTTTTGGCACTAACCGGAAGGAGAAGTATTTTTCAAACCAATGTTGGACAAGATGTTTGGTTTGTTTGTTTGGTTGGTTGGTTTGTTTGTTGTAGGATGCTTTTGTTTGTTTGTGTTTGGTATGTTAATACCACAGAATCAGGATCCAAATGTATCTCTAGATGGAAGAAACCACATAAAGTGAAAAGCAAGAGAAGATAATCCAAGAATGAAAGTTAAGTCCTATGTCCCATAATTGGTACCCAAACCATCAGCTACCCAAAAACAGAATGAGGACAAATTAGTTTGACAGCTCTTCTCTTTTTCTTTACCCACCCCAATCAGCTCAAGAAGTCTTCCAGAGTTGATAAGGCTACACAAAATCTTAAAATATGAATACACACTTGAGCTGCATTTACAGTGGTGCTCAGATCACTGAACCAAAGTCCTCTATAGATAAACCTCACCTGCACTTCTAAGACCTAGTTTGGGATACCATACTTAATAAGGCTATGACAAGTTTTTCTTGATACATACCAGGTTGGATATTTTGGAGAGCGAATTCTGAAACCAAGTCACACGTGCAGCGTTTGAGGGTCTAGGAAGTCTATTCTGGAAACAGGGAAAAGGAGACAGCACGAAAAAGGAATGCCATGTGGTTAACCCGAGGGAACTGCACCCAGCAGCCACCGCGCCGAGGACGCAGGGCGGGAACTCGCAGTTGGAGGGAAAGGGCGCCTCGGCCCCGCCCCCGGCGTGACGTGACGCAGCCCCGCCCCCGCGTGCCGGCGTGGAGCCGCGGCGGAAGCGCGGAAGGCCGTGACGAGCCCTGACGCGTCAATGGTTGCCTGGGCCGGGCGCCGAAGTTCGGAGTGGTTGTGGCGTGGCTTTGCTTTTTGACGCGTCGCGCCTGCTCCCTGGGCAGGGGATTGCTGCTGTGTGCTGGGCGGCCGTGGGGCCCGGAACCATGAGCCCCGGGGGTGCGGGTTGCCCCGCTGGGCTGCTGCTGACCGTGGGCTGGCTGCTCGTGGGCGGCCTTCGGTCCTCGAGTGCCACGAACGTCACCGCCCTTCAGGACCCTGGTGACAACCGCGAGGTCGAGGGCGTTGGCGGGGACCAGGGCCAGGGCCAGGGCCAGGACGACAGCGACGAGGACAGCTACAGTGACGTGGAGGAGGCAGAAGGGCCGACTGGCCCTACTGTGGCCAGGGATGATGGTGAGGGAGGAGGCGCCTTGCCGGGCTCGCTGAGGCCCCTGCGGAGGGCAAAAGCCTGCTCTTTCTTTGTCCCGGACTAGAATTGGCCATGTTACTCTCCGTAGAGCGCTCTCTGGTATATAAGCCCCGAGTTTATTGAGTCTGTGCAGTTGCGGGCCTTGAAGAAGCATGTACACTTTTAAGTACTACTTGGAGAAGGAGGAACATTCTTAAGAGGTGCAATTAAGAGGAAGGCGCAAGGGAATCATCTTGACTCTTGCTGCAGTCATTTCCCCTTTCCATTGTTTTTTTTTTTTTTTTAAGTTACAGAGTTCTTAAAATCGTCCTCCTCCCTTTTGATGGGAACACAGTGGAATTCATAATTCCCTTTACTGTGACACATTTAGATTAATATGCTGACAGCACTGTCGCAAAGCCGCATGTCAGCTTCATGCGCTCCTACCACTCAGGACCTTTGTAGCAGGAGTGTTTAATTTGTATGTTTAACTTCAAAGGAATAGTGGCAGTGGGAAACACCTATCAGGGATCCAACTAATGGCATCATCGTTAAGTGATAAGGTGTTAACCAAGCCTGTGCTTGGTACATAAATTTGCTTTATACTGCTGGCTCATTAAGCAATAAAACTTGACAAGCTGTGGTACGTGTTATATGGATTAGTGACACATACTGGTAGGCAAAAGGTCAGTTGCAAGTTTGCAGCCCTCTAGAGGAAGTTGATTTCCTTCCCCCATAAATGATCCAGCTGAACATTTTAATATCCTTGACATTTTCCTGTCTCCTCTATCTATACAGATAGAGTTGGTGCTTCATCTATCAGCCTTTTTTCCGCCCCCTGAGGACAGATAGTAACCAGCATCAGAAAGAAATTGACTATTTGAGGTTAATAGTGGGATCCAGGTTTGTACTGTCTTGATAACGTTATATGACAGAGAGCTTGAATAGGTTTCTCTTTGGAAATGTGAAAAAGAAAAATGACTAGGAAAGAAGAGAACATTATAAAGCACAGTAGCTATTGCTTCATTCTATCCTTTAATCAAGTGAACAATTTTAGTATTGAACTGGTCACAGGATACTTCTAGCTGTGAAATGCTAGATTTTATTTAGGCTAAACCCAAGTGATGGACTTATAATGCCCTACATCTAGATTCAAATGTAGATAAGTTACTATTCTCTCAGTGTTTCAGTTTCCTCATTTGTGGACTTCAGGGAGTCCAGGTACCCTCTGGAATATCATAGATACAGTTTTATGCACAAGTACATTTTCTGGGGAAATTGAGAATACAAAACTGGAAACCGTCAGAGATTTGAAATTTTCCAGGACCACTGGTAAAATTTGTATAGCTCTTCTAACCCTAATGGACCAGTAAAAACAATCATCACCACTTACTGGCTAGGAGACTACATTTTTTCAGTTTTAAGTCATTCTCCAAATAATTTATGAAACTTAGAATGGTCAGTGAAAATATCTTTTTAGAAATTTTAGTAGAATTTAAACATAAGCAAACCCCAAATTTTTATTCATTATATCATAGTTTTGAAGATGTACATGCTCGAATTGGATCAAGTAATTTGAATGCAACTAAATGTTTAACTGTTAAGCATGAACCTGGAACATATTCATCATGTGACTATTGATGCCACATTTCAAGTACTTCTTTAATAGAGTCTAGTTTATCTTCACTCTAGTTCTTTTTCTATTTGTATTGTCAAAACAATACTTTTTAAGACTCTAAAGGCACATATTTTGTTGAAGAGAAGAATGACATCTTTTGCTGCATAATTGCAAAACATTTTCATTTTTAGATTTATAAACACCAATTGGAATGATTAGTTCAATATGTTTTATTCATTTCTACACCAGCTATCTTATTTTAGTCACCTTTATATACACACCTGCCATCATGATTTAGCCATTTATAAATCCTATCAAGTAAATGTTGGTGTGTAAACATGAAAAAAAAATACTGTCCACAGCCTTTTGGAAAAACAATATGATTTAGGTTATTGTCACATACAGAAGGATCAAACCCTTTCTCTTGAAAGATGTAACTGGATGAGAATACCATATATTATTTTCATCCTTAGAAATGTGCACTCATTGATTCTTAAGTTAGAGAAAATTTATCGAGGCTATTCATCGAAGATATCGTCTGTCACTAAGATTTTTGTTTGTACAGTCAGCCTCACCATCATGATATAAAGTGCTATCGTTCTGTGTTCATCCTCTTATTCATTCAATAATTGTGAAATGTTTTCACTGTCAGTTTTATTCTCTTTGTCACTATGGGCAAAAAATGAAAAATTCTGTAATCTCAACTTTATTCATTGAAAACTAGAAACAGACAACAAGACAGGATGCTTCTAGACTTTTCCCATATACTTCTGAAAGATAATACAACACTTTGGGTAAAGAAATAAGAAATCAGACATCGATGGTAATCGCTGTGATTTATTTAACAATTACATCATATTTCTGGGAAACTCCAGTAATTCTTCAATTTTATTTTTTTATTTTAAAAACAGTGATGAAATATCATTGTGGAAAATGTAATAACATGTTTCAAGATAAAAATCACAAAAATATTTTAGACGTATACCTTTATGCCTTTTATATACCTTATGTACCCTTTTACATACCTTTAAAATATATTTTATGCCATTATTTTATACCATTTGTACAGATAAGGGTTTGATAGACTATTGGCTCTGGGCTTGAACTTAGAGCCTTCCACATGCTAGGCAAGAGCTCTAACACTCAGATATATCCCCAACTCTTACCTATGTTTTCTGTGTTCATTATATCTCATAAAGTACCAGCTGAAAGTATTCAAGCATTCAAAGCAGAAAAATGTCAAATCAAATTTGATCACCATGATAGCCTAAACCATTTATTTAACAGAGTCAGTATTGCTTTACTTATATGTATCAAATGCCTACTTCAAGGTACTGAATTTGGTGCTTGCAAGTATAGGATAAAGTGTTTATGAAGCTATTGAGATATTACAATAATCAAAATTTAAAAGAATTCTTAATCATATATGAAACTAATAACTTCAAAATGAGTTTGAATTGGGTAAGATTATTCTTAAATGTATTTATAGTGCTAAACAATTTATAGAGTTCTTTCACACATTCTCTTATTTAGTATGAATCAGATGATGTAAAGTCTTCCAAATTTTATGAAGAGTTAACTGGGCCTGACAGAATTTAATTAAGTTGCTCAAACTCACAGCTAATTAGTAGTAGAGGCAGTTGTTTGGACTTCAAGTTCAATGTGCTTTCCCATGTGATTTCTTGCCCCAAGATACGATGCGTTTTACAAATTATCTTTTAACACCTTGTTTTTTCTACTGAGACTTTAGCCCTAATCTATACTACGAAGAGCTGGTTATACACTGTAGCTACTGGAATTCATGCCAACCTTTATCATGATTGGAAAAAGGGAAATGTGATTTAGAACTAAGAATAACTTCTCAAATAATTATATTCCTAAGTTGTCCTGCTAAATAAAGCATTAAAATAAACTCTTGGAAATGTTTAAATTCACCATCTTAACCTAGAAATGAATAAAACCAATCTATAACTTTTATAATTTTAATGAACAGTTGATATTAACATTTTCATTTTGGATGAAAATTATGCACGTCAGCCGAGCATGGTGGTGCATGCCTGTTATCCCAGCACTCAGGAGGCTGAGGTGGGAGGATTGTTGTGAGTTCGAGACCCACCTAAGCTACAAAGTGAGCTCAAGGCCAGCCTGAACTGCATAGGGAGACCATGTCTCAAAAAAAAAAAAAAAAAAAAAAAAAAAAAAGAAAGAAAAGAAAAAGAAAGAAAATTATGCACTTCACTTTTTTTCCTTTGGAAAATAAGTACGAGAAAAGTTCATAAAATTCAAAAACTATTTTGTGTTTTTCTTTCAAATAGAATTTTAACTCATCATGTATTAACTGATGGAAAAAACAAACTGTATACAAAGTTGAAATACCTTCTTTTATTTCCTACTTTTTGGGTGTTACTTGGAAAATCTCACACCTATAAACATCTCAGTGAACTTGTTTAAAGGGTTAGGTTTCTTTTAAGTTAGATAATAACAGTAAATGTACAAGAAATGGCTTTGTATTCCTCACCCCCAAGTATGAAGTTTTTCACTGGGAAAAGTTCGTGCGTGAGTAGAAGGGGGACTATTAGAGAAAAGAACTTCAAACAGGAGGAAGGGGGAAGGAAACACACTGGAATGGGGGCAGGAATGATCAAAGTATGTTATGTGCATATATGAGTCTGCCAAAATAAAGCCCTTAGTCTGTACACTAATAAAATGCATGATGATAACAGGTTTTATATCATAAAATAATGCATTTTATACTTTATGTTTAGTTTTAAACAAGACAATAGTCAAAGAAGTAGAATTTGGAATGTGCACAGCCACATGTGGTAAGTACCACAAAGCAGATGAATAACTTATAATGTAATGGGGGGGGTTAAAACAGATTATGTAGCTATTGTTCATTTGTTACTTGTGTACTTTCATCTCATTGCTTTCTGTATCTAATAACTATAATTTACGCACTACATTCAGATGTCTGCTTCAAAAGGTAAGATGTTTTCAGTTCATAATCCCTAAGTTGTAGGCCAACTCCCAATTACCTTTTGGCATATAAACTGTTTTCACAAAAGTAAAAATTTCGCTATCTCACAGATGTTCAGAACATGAGAGATTTTTGCAATGCATCTCACAGATGTATTCGCACATACTGTGTTGGCAAATCTATCAAGAAATGTGCTTATGTCTGATAGTCTATTCTAAATTCTCCATTCTCCAATGTTTATGTTGTATCTTGGAGAAAAGTGGTATTGGTTTTCTGCGGAAGATAATGGTAAAAGAACATGACTGACTCTGATTGTTCCATGGATAGGGATTGCACATACAGTCTCTTACATAAAGCCCTGATTAAGGTTACTATGCTGTAATAGATTACTAGTTCTAAGACATCTACTGCAGAGTTTCTAACTAAGACTGTGGATAGGCTTAAGAATTTGAATTTCTAACAAGCTTACAGTGAAGCTGATTTCACTGGTTTGAGAACTATCCTTTGAGAAGACAATAAGTAACTCACAATAAAATGAAATTTATCCTAAGTAGAACCTGCACTGAAAAAAAAAGTGATAATGATGAGAAGGAAATCCTAACTAGAAAATAAGAATACAAACATTCCATCTAGATCAGAATACCTTTGGTCAAAATTTTCATCAAACTGCATATCTGAATTAATTTGATACAGCTTTTTTACTGTGGTAAAATATGCCTAACAAAATCTACCATTTTAATCATTTTTAAATTCAGTAGCCCTAACAAATCCCATACCCATTAAACAGTCACTCTCCACTGCCCTTTTCTCCCTTCTCCTGGCAACCCCTATTCTTTCTATCTCTTAGGATAATTTTTTGTGTTTTGATTGTTTGCTTGTCTTCACAGTAATAAGGATTGAACCCAGGGCCTTTGCACTGAGCTGTCAACTGCAGTCCTTGTTAAGTCACTAAGGTGTCCAAGCTGAGCTCAGACTTGTGATCCTCCTGCCTGGTCCTCCCATAGTTCTGGGATTTCAGGAATGCACCACCCTGCCCATCCTTTTAGGGTAGTTTTAAACTCAGTTTTTATCTTAACTTTATAGTGAGTCAAGAGACCAAATGAAGGGAAGTTATGTAAGAACCTGTGATTATTCATTTACTGTTTATCTTTCTTTTGCTGCTTACTCAGGAAACTTTCACGGAGAATTATTTTTACGATAGCTGTAGTAATTGATATTTTCCTTCATTAAAGAAATTACTTAGCAAGTGATTTTTGCAGTTGTTTAAAAACTTTTTGCCTACTTAGTATCAGGAATTGTTGTGGATGCTGAGGATTCAGGAGTGAATGGACACAATTCTCTGCCTTGAGGACATGCATACTTTCATAGGGGTAGATGGACACATAATATGTAAAAAATGTAGTATTTAGATAGTAATGAATTTTAAGGCAAAAAACAATATTTCATTTCTAAGTTTTAGAAATCTTTTTAGTTTAAAACAGTTACATATGTGGAAAAGACAAATGCTTTAGTGAAAAAGCTATTTAAGTTCTA
Source organism: Chinchilla lanigera (assembly GCF_000276665.1). NCBI lineage: Eukaryota > Metazoa > Chordata > Mammalia > Rodentia > Chinchillidae > Chinchilla > Chinchilla lanigera. Next base: position 14,952,869 of record NW_004955411.1, read on the forward strand.
AAACAATTATTTTAGCAGTCAAAAGTTTTATTCTAATTTCTGGTTCTATTTGGGATTTTTAGGTGTTACTAGGAAAATCTCACACCTGTGTACTTCTCAATGAACTGTATTTGGCTAAATAAATACATAAAATTCCTGCTTGGAAAATATTTATGCAGGTATTCATAAATTTAAGTGGAGCCATACTGCAGCCATTCTCAGCCATCTCCTAATCAAAAGATCCCTTTTACCTTCCATCATTCCATCCTCTTTCCCCATAGTATTAAGGTCCTACTCCTCACCCGTACTGTTCAGAGTGTGCTCCACAGAAGGTTGATGCATTAGCATCAACAAGTACCTTGTTACAAATGCAGAATCTTAGACATTCTCTAGACAGATTTGGTCAGAATTTGCATTTCAGTAACATCTCCAGGTGATTAGAGAAATTTTTTGTAATCTTCACAGGCTCCGCCTCACACTCCAAACAGTTCTGTGGTCAAATACTCTTGGGAGATCTTGTGTACTATGTAGTTCACCAAATCTATTTTAGTGGCTCTAAGCAGCACAGTTTACATGCTTGAAAAAGGAAAAATGTGGGTGCCAATTTAATGCCGGGCCACAATTATAAATGTGTTCTGATTTCAAAGATGTTAAACTCCAAAAATTTTTACAACTGGATCAGTGAAAATTTATATACAATAACATTAATTTACTGACATGTTAAAAAGTTTCTGAAACTTTTCTGAAAACTTCTGTAGTAAAGAGATCACTTGGGCTGGGAATATAGCTCAGTGGTGCAAGTGCCTGCCTGGCAAGCACAAGGTCCTAAGTTTGACTCTCATAATCAAAAAAAAAAAAAACAGTAAAGAGGCCCCTTTAACTGTATTTAATGTACCATTTTCAAATGTATAGGAAATCCTTTTTCTTATGGTAACAGCCTGAGGGGCTAGTGCTTTATGTAACTCACTTGAGAAAATACTGTTTTATGAAAAATTTAGAATGAGGGATCTAAGAAAATTCTAAATGTCATTATTCTGAATTTAGAAATTTAATTTCTAAAATTAGTAAGAAATAAGGAAGGAAGAGAAGGGAGGGCAGAAAGAGTGGGAGGGAGAAGGAAAGGAAGAAAAGGAAGGAAGGAAACTACACCTGGACAGGAAAGTAAAAGTCCTCTGCAATTAGTTTTTCTTAACATTTGCCCATTTCTTTCACCAAAGGTATTGGTTTTAGAGAAGTTATATTAACTAATGGATGTCCTGGAGGTGAATCCAAGTGTATTGTTCGTGTAGAAGAATGCCGTGGACCAGTAGATTGTGGCTGTGAGTGAATTCTGTATTGGAGGGTGATGGACAGAAAGTTTACTCTGGGGAAATATCCTTAACTTCAGATGGCTACAGGATACAAGAAAACAATCAATTGATACATTGAAAGGAAATTATAAAAATTTAAATAATTCTTCTCTAAACACTTACAGCTCTAAGTAACTTTCTGCTTTTGTTTTACGTTTTTTTCAGTGATGTCTAAAATTTAACAAATACATCTCTTACAACCCACAGACGCCTCATTGTACTTGGGGTTTGTGGTTGAGTCTGTCCTGTACGGAAACAGCTTTGGTGTTTTGGTCATGGCATTCTATCAGTTGATTGGTAAACCTTAAATTGAGAACTTTAAGAGCTGTTCTGTATCAAATTATGCTATCCTGACACTTCAATATCTCCAGTGAGGTTTCCTAACCAGTAAATTGGAAAGTACTAGCGTATCTCAGAGTTCAGTGTAACAGATGAACGTTGATCACCCTATCTTTTCAGCACAGTTTATTCTGCACAGAACAGTGGACCCAAAGTATCTATCTCCTGCTTATTTTGGTGACTTTCTCTTTGGCTCCATCACTCTGCTCTGCTACACTCAAACTGTCAATTAGAAGATTTTGTAACTTCCAGCACATAGTTGATACTTTAAAACTGAGGTTGGTTTGATATATTTTGTATTCTGTTTTTGTCTTTTGAGGCAGGGTTTTGCTGTGCAGTTCAGGCTGGCCTTGAACTCACTTTTGTAGCCCAGGCTGGCCTCGAACTTGCAGCAGTCCTCCTGCCTCAGCCTCCCAAGTGCTGGGAGTACAGGTGTGTACCACCATGCCCAGCTGAGTTTTTAAAAGTAATAGCATGTGTAAAGCAATTTGTAATGCCCAATTTATATATTTAATTTTTCTTTTTTAGGGGGTCAACCAATCTCAGAAGGCCTTGAAAGTGTCAGATTGGCTTGCATTCGTATATCTCCTGAAAATCGGTTCAAATATATATGGAAACTTCTAAGGTCAAACCAAGTATGTAATGAACATATGTAATCTGGCACTTCCTAGTGAGAGATAAAATTTGTTTCCCAATTCTGATGACTGTCAGAAAACTCAAAGTAGTTTTCACAAGTGAAGTTAAAAATTGTCCAAATTTATTACTGGAATTAAAATGTTTTCATTATTTAGTGAGACTAAGATTTTATATATGTCTTAGGGTCAGATATTTGGAAGCAAGGTTTTCATTGGCTCATGGAGGAGTTGTATAATAATAATAACTGAGTAATATTAATTAAAGGCTTTTTAAGTACCAATATCCTGAATTCAGAGTCTCTTTCAATACACATCACAACCCTGAAGTAATTTGCAGCATTATAGCATTTTACAGGTAAATAATTGAGATATAGCAAGTAACTTGCTCACAGTCACACAGGAAGGAAGTGATAGGGTTGAATTTGAAGTCTGGATTGTCAGACTCTGAACTCCATTTACACAGCTTTCTAGGCTAAAAGAGTAAGTTTTCTTCTTCTCCTCCTTCTCCTTCTTCTCCTTCTTCTCCTTCTCCTTCTTCTTCTTCTTCCTTCTTCTTCCTCTTCTTCCTTCTTCCTTCTTCTTCCTTTTTCTTCCTTCTTCTTCCTTCTTCTTCCTCCTTCTTCCTTCTTCTTCCTTCTTCTTCCTTCTTCTTCCTTCTTCTTCCTTCTTCTTCCTTCTCCTTCCTTCTTCTTCTTTCTTGTCCTTCTTCTTCTCCTTCTTCTCCTTCTTCTCCTTCTCCTTCTCCTTCTTCTCCTTCTCCT
>NW_004955411.1:14956341-14969383 GCF_000276665.1 Chinchilla lanigera
TCTTCTTCTTCTTCTTCTTCTTCTTCTTCTTCTTCTTCTTCTTTCTTCTTCTTCTTTCTTCTTCTTCTTCTTCCTCCTTTCTTCTTTCTTCATTTTTTTGAGACAGGGTGTCTCTGCATAGTTTAGGCTGGCCTTGAACTCACTATGTAGCCTAGGCTGATCTCAAACTTGTGAGGATCATCTTGCCTCAGCCTACGAAGTGCTGGGATTATAGGTGTGCTCCACTATGCTCAGCTGATTTTTCTTTTGTTAAAGGAAATACATTGTTTCCTGATCTGATTACTAGTTTTCTTATTTCTTTTTAAATAGCAACCTATTATACTTGGAAATGATTCAGCAATCCTGGAAGTAAAAAGAGACAGTCACCCCCGGGCTTTTGAGTGTGATACACTGGACAGCAATGAAGTGATAGCATCTGTTAGATTCACAGTCTATACAATGAGTGGTAAGTACCCAGCAATGTTTGGTTTGCTTACTTCTCAAATGTTAAAGAGCATTAAAGTCACCTGGAGGACTTATTAAAGCACAGCCATCCACCCAGCTCCACCTGTAGAGATCAAGTTCAGTAGACCTGGGGTAGAGCTGGCACAGGAGGCTGCATCTCTAACAAGTTCCCAAATGAGTCTGCTGCTACTGCTTCAGGGAACACACTTTGAGAACCACTGGTTTATATCACTGTGACTTCTCTTATCAGTACTTCCTTTTTATAAAGTAAAATCAGATATAGCTGATCCTTTAAAGACTAGCTCTTTAACTTGAAACATATTTTTGTGTTTACTTTCATCAAAAAAGTGAAAATGAGTAAATGGATTTCTCTTGAATACTTACAAAAATGCATGTATAGAAAAATAAATAAAATCAAGATTCATAAAAGAACATTTCTCTCTAAAACCTATTTATTTGACAAAAAAAGTTTTTGATGATGCAAGAATACAGTTTTTCATGTATGTCACAAAAGGCAAATCTTGTCCTGAACATAATTGTATGTATTAGAAATTGTGTTTCCTTTGTGTGATGGATCTATCTGCAGCTCCTTTTAATTTAATCCATGCCAGCCTCTGTATCCAAATAGTTATTATTATTATTTTTTTTTGGTATGAGAAATTGAACTCAGGACCTTGCGTTTCCCAGACAGACACTTGTGCCACTGAGCTATATCCCCGGCCCCATTTTATTTTTTTCAGTTACTCTTAACCATTTATGTTTTCGTCTTTGTTGTGAGGGATTTGGTCACAGGTTTTTTAAGGAGCCCAATCAAAGCTCCAAAGCCTTTTCCCAGAAAAAAAAGTCCCTATATACAAGCATGTCAAAACTTATATGTAACTTTAAGGGAATTTAGGTAGCTCTTGACACTATTTCTGAACTTGAAGTAAAAAGCTTCTGTTGTAGTCTGGAGATATCATACAACATATACTCTTTGTTGAAATGAAAATGGAGTCAGGTGTTTTGGGGTGATTTTTAAAAAATAAACTGTTTACTTAAACTTGCTTTAATATGCTAGTAATTACCTTAAGAAAAAGTTTTATGATAAAAGCTAATAACCACTCTTCTGTTATGATATCAGGTGTCACCTAAAGGACAGTTTTGTTTAAATACTTTTAAAAGACAGAAAAAAGACCAAAAGATCAAAGTAAAAATCTTAATTAGCCCTAGTCTATGATATCAAGGTATCTGGGTCATTCTTGAACTTTGTCCCCAGTGACTGGTGCCTGGTAGGACTATTCAGTAGTTAGTTTGTTTCATGACTAGAAAGGAACATGTACTTGCTAGTGTGTAAGTTAAAGCCTGGAACACAGACCTCAAAATTCCTTTCCTTTCTCAAGACAAAGCTGATTTCCTTATATTGTTGCAGTCCAGGGCTGGTGGGATAGTTCTGCTGTTTTAGTTCAGGATCCTCTGCTAGAGGCTTCAGAGCAATCCTGGCTTTACCAACACAACTTTTTCTGGCTTCTGTTCTCTAGAACTATAAAACAATTTATGTTGTTTTAAGTCATCCAGTTTGTGGTACTTTGTTTTTTTTTTTTGTTTTTTTTTTTGGTTTTTCTCCGGTACCGGGAACCGAACTCACGACCTTGCGCTTGCCAGGCAGGCGCTTTTGCCGCTGAGCTAAATCCCCAGCCCCTGTGGTACTTTGTTATATGACCATAAGAAGCCAATACATTCACAAGCTTTGTTTATCAGAAAAATGAGAGTATTGAAATTCAGCCTATTTATCTTTAGAAAATTTCAATGGGAAATGCTGTGGTTTGGATGTTTCTGGTTGTTTGTTTATTTGTTTGTTTTTCCAGTACTGGGGATTGACCCACGACCTTCTCACAGTTTTGTAGAGAACTAAGCATACCTTGTTCCTATGGCATTTCCATTCCTAAATGTTTATCCAAGAGAACTGAAAGTAGATGTTCACAGGATGACTTGAGAAACAATGTTCACAGGGCTTTGTGTGTAATACCCCACATCTAGAACAACCTAAGTTTCCATCGGTTAGAGAATAAACTGCAATATACTACTCAGGACAAAAAGGAAAAACCATGATTATATCTAACAGTGTGGTAAATCTTGAAATCATGCTCAGAAAGGAAAAAGGCTTTAATGCAGAAAAGCACATCATATATATTTCTATTATATGAAATTGTAAAGCAGGAAAAACTAATCTATGCTTGGAAAGAAAGTTGTGACAGTAGTTGCATTTGGAGGCTGAGGCAGGGATTAACTGGGAAAGGCTCAAGACAACTTTCTAGGGTTTAATCATATTCTGTCTTGATCAGCATTGGATTACATATGTATGTTTACATTTACCAAAACTAAGCAAATATGCATCTAAGATCTTTGTGTAATTCATTGTAAGTTGTGCCAAGAAAAAAATGTAAACCAGTGTTGTACTCCAATTAATAATATACCTGCTGATGACTTTGGGGGAACTGTGCAGATGTTTGCCAATGGTATTAGAATTCATGAAAAACTAGGTGAATTGATGAATTTATAGAGTACAGGATGGATAGAGGAATTGCAGAGTACTATATTAATGGACCGAATAGGTGGTAGTGATACAGATGTTCCCTGTAAAGTTCTTTCAGCTTTTTTGCATGTTTAAAAAGATTTTAAAAATGCAGAGACATTTCACTAAGAATTTTCTTTCTTCTGTTTTTGTATTTTTCTAGTTTTTTCAAATGTAAATTTTCCACTAAGGTACTTATTTCTTTGTTTTTAGTAGAAATAATTATGTGTGTCTTTTCTTTAGAAATACAGATGAGATCAAGCCGATCAGACACTGATATAGCCCTAGTATTTGTGCTGACCACAGGAGTCATTATCTGTATATTCATAATCTTCATATTGATCTTCATAATTATAAATTGGTAGGTGAATGGCTAGTCTGCATTGTCACTTTTGACTTCCTCTTTCTCGTTCCTTCCCTTATACAGTGAATTTGCAAAACGCTGTCTCTAATGTCTTCTAAATGTGTCTTGGAACTGTCCAACTCCCTTCATTGCTCCTGAGACTTCCTAGTTTGGGCTACCCCATCTTTTCTTTTTCTCTTCTTTCCCTTTCTTTCCCTTCCTTCCTTCCTTCCTCCCTCCCTCCCTCCCTCCCTCCCTCCCTTCCTTCCTTCCTTCCTTCCTTCCTTCCTTCCTTTCTTCCTTCCTTCCTCCCTCCCTCCCTCCCTCTTTTCCTCCCTTTTTCTTCCTTCCTTCCTTCCTTCCTTCCTTCCTTCCTTCCTTCCTTCCTTCCTTCCTGTCTTTGTTGTCTGTCTAAGATGGTACTAGAGATTGAACCCTGGGCCTTCACACTAAACCACATCTTCAGCCCTCTTTTTAATTTAATTTAACTTTTTTTGAGATAGGGTGGCTAAATCACTAAATTGCCTAGACTGGGCTTGAGTTTGTAATTCTCCTGTTCAGTCTCCCAGAGTGCTGGGATTATAAGTGTGTACCACCACATCTAGTGCATGTTTTTAAAAATAATGCCATGGCTTTTGAGAGCTTTTAAGTGCAATTTTAACAATGTTACAAACTCATTGCTAAAATAAAAAATAGTTTATTAAATAGATATTTGTATTGTCCACTTGTAGTTCTCACAATGATAAAATTTGACTATTGAAACATACCAATTGGTTTCTACAAAAATAGAATGTATGAGAACAACACCTTAGTAAGTCTGGGGACTCATTTACTAACACAGTGAAATAGATACATCACAAACTAAGATTGAAATGTGGTTAAAAGGCAAAAAAATATATATATATAATGTAAATCTGAATCTCATTAGTTTTTATTTTTATTTCATCTTTATGGTTTTGATATTGTTTTTTTCCCCAGGGTGGCAGTGAAAGCTTTCTGGGGGGAGAGGACCTCTGCAGCTGAGATACACTCTGAGATAAGTTCTATGAAATACAAAGATTCAGTTTCTCTTGACCAGCAACCAGCAGAAGTACCCATTAAGGAAGATAATGTATTAAGTGAATGGCCTGAAGAACCTATGGGTGATGTAAACTGAACCAAAGGATATTAGAGCTATCAGATTCATTATTATAAAAATAAAATATTTACTGAAATTCTTTAATAATGTTGCAATGAATTTGCCACAGCCTGAAGATATGCAGTGTGAAGGGAAGGTTGTTTCAATCAGTGTACTTTGGGGCAGTTATCAAAAATTACTTTTAATTTGTTCTCAACATTTACCACTCAAGGCAATAGCCTGGAGGCATTTATCTAAAGGTAGACAAATTTTTGATCACTTCTTAGGTCATTTGCCTTTTTTATTTTAAATAAGGAAAATGTAATGTAAAAGGTCCCTTGGCATTAGACTTTCTCCCTCCCAGGAGCACTGGATCAAACTTGTTAAAGCAAATCACACGTTAGACCTTCTGCAGGCACGGGACACACAAAGCGTCATTTGTAAGACACGAAATAGTAACAATAATCAAAACTTAGTTACTACTATGTCCTAAGCACTGCCAGAAATCATTTTATATGTATTAGGTTATTTAATTATGTTGTATAAAGGAAATACATAAGGTAGAGCTGAAGATGAACTTGGAGGTGGCTGAGGAAATGACATGAATTTAACATGTGTTTCTCACAGAAACAGTGAATTAAAGACTCTTGAATGACTGTTGATAAGCGCCTTTATTGTGCTTAGTATGTAGGTGATGACATCTGTACTCATTTCTGAGCATTGTCTTTTTTTGTGTTCTTATGTGATACACTTATGACCAACTATCAAACAAGATGCCAAGACAGGTAATTTGATTCAGTAGACTTCATCAGAATTAATTTTCAGAGGTTATGACGGTCGCGCAAAATACATTGCTTTTTTTTATGTTTATATGAGTCTTTTATTGCTATTACTATGAGATTTATCTGATAATATCATTAATTCTCTGTACACCTATGCAGAAGATACTGTAACTGGGCATTTATGATATAACATACCTCTCTCTAGCAGTCTAGAAATAAGTGGTGTTACAAAATTATCCATGTTTGCTGTTATATAACATTTGTATTTGAGAGAAGCAATGAGGAACTGGCTGGAAAATCATTTTCTTACCTGTTGTGGGAAATCTACTGGAGACTATAAGTGAAAAGAAATTGTTTTCATAAAATCTTCCAAAACACATCCCCCAATAAATGTTTTTATAAAACAGCCTTCCAATTCTTCTTCCTGAGCATGGTCATGTAACTTTAGTAACAGATGCTAAAAATTCTTGAATAGTAACTCTCCCTGTTTTTAAGATCATGAACAACAGTAGGACCTAACTGTACTTCCACGAACATTAGTGTTCAGTTGGGTTAGCAGGGCCAGTTTGTTCTTAGTGGCACTCATATAGTATTTCTGGCTGTCTGCCTTCCAGGTGCGGTTTAGGATAGTACTTCATTAGCCCCTTAGTATTGGGAAGAGGCATGTGGCTAGTTCTGGCCAATGAGTTATGACCCCAAATTCCAAAGTTATGTGTGACTAAGGTGAGAAGGCTCACCTTTTCCCTGAAAGAGCAACCTAAATGCTCAGATGGCAGCTGCTCTGACACCTTGGCTCCCAGTGTGGCACAGGCTCTCCAGTCAAACAACAGTAGATATACAACATGAAAGAGAAATAGACCTTGTTATTCGAAGCCACTGAGGTTTAGAGGTTGTGCGAAATGACGTCCTTAGAAAGATTATCCTACATGATGCATACATCTTTCCTGAAAAGTAAGTTTTCATGGTCAAATGAGTTGAAGAACTTTTATTGCAGGACCTGTCAAAATAATCAGGTGTTACACACCTTTTGACTTTCCAAGAAGAAGGGTATAGATTCAGTATTTCTCAAACTTACTGGTGTCATGCTTATATGTTAATAGTATACTCTGCACTTTTGAGCAAGACTATTCCTGATAGGGTCTGCTTATGAGGAGCTAGCGCTTAGTAGCTTAGTCTTTCACAATGTGTAACACACAGCTAATCAGCAATACACCTCGATTTCCCTTAGATCTATAGGTGTAAGGAGTCATTCTGCTGTAGCTGTACCTTGATGGCTTTCCCATCCTACTCCAAAGAATAAGGCCTTCTCTCAAGAGTGTGGTAGTATGACCATATTACATTAGATTAGAATAATCAACACACCTTATTTGTAAAGCAAATTATATCCTGTTCCAGGCCTCCATGAAATCACTCCAGGGTCATGAACAGCTCCTGGCATTTGCCACTTGATTGGGAGATTCTGCCTTGTCATGGCCCACAAGGCTTTCACTGTACATGACTAAATGTTAAAGGGTCACTTTCCTCTTCGGCCTCAATAGGCAAGAGAGGCATCATCTAACTCCTTGATTCAACTAAATTCCAGTCTGAGATTTTCTTCTGGTTATTTTTCTGATCATCAAAATCTCAGGAAAAGCCTTGAGTATGTGCAACTGCTTTCAGAAGGTAAATACATCCAATTAGTAATGTACAAGGGATAATTAAAAACTGGTGTTCAAAAAATTACAATAAAAGACATTGCCATAAATCCCCCTCGCATTACTCTTTTTTGCTTGAAACACATTTATTCCATCATTTTTGTCATTTTCTGAAGCAGTTTTGGAAGGTCTCTTTCATTAGCAACTTCAAAAGGTGTGATCAAAAATATGGTGATTGTGGTTGCCAAATGCCATCCAATAGAAAGGCAGGCTCATAAAAATATTATGGTGTATCCTTATTATGGTTTGTGTCTAGATGTCCCCTGAAAGCCTCATGCAGTCATAGGGCTTTTACAGAGATGGCTAAATTTAGAGTGTGATGCTAGGATTAAGGGTGTGAGTGTTACACCACCCTAGGGCAGGTAACCTGCATTCAATGTGAGGGACAGAAAGAGTCTTATCACCGTCTTTGTTGCTTTTGCTGCTGTGTGGGTGCCATGAACTGTTCTCTGCCAAGCTACCCTGCCTTGCAGCCAGCCAGTTATGGAATCCTCTACAAACTGTGAGCTAAATGAACCTTTTCCCTTTTAACTTTAGGTGTAGGTACTTTCAGCAATGAGAAAAATATCTAAGAGTCCTCAGTCACCTTGTTTATCAGATCTGCTACCATGCAGCTTCTGGCTCTTCCTCAAAGTCAAAATGATTGTAAAAGATAAATGTTTTGAATTAATTCAAGGTATCCAGGGAGCCACAACAGTGCAACTAAAGACACAAAAGAGAACTTCCAGAACTGCTTCAGAAAGTGGCAAGAACAGTAGGATAAGTGTGTTCGAAGCAAGGGTGGAATATTGTGAAGAGGATTAGTTGCACTGTGTCTTTTACACTTCAAAAATGTAAACACTATTTTTCAGTCATGCCTCATATCAAAAGAAGATCTCCCTTTTGGGCATCAAGTCATTGTGCAGGGGAGGGATTTTATAAAGTGTCAGAATAACACCCTAATCCCTAAGAGAATCCTTCATTTAGTCTTTCAACAAATATTGATTGAGCTATTCCTCTGGCTAGGTATTGGCACTGGGAACACCACTGTGGAAAGAAGAAAACCAAAAATAATAGGATTCCTCTTTTCTTGAAGTTTACTATTTACCTAAGACCTAGATATTACAGCTAGCCACAACTAGGAAAGGAAGGAAATCTGCAAGTTTCTGTGAAGCTGTAGAAAGGAAAATACACGTAAAATAGACTTAAGTCTGTATAGGGGTTAACCGGTTAAAGGGAAAGCGGGTTAGGCAAAGAGAAAAGAGATGACAAAACTGAGTAAGGTAGGGGCATGATACATCCTGAGAGGAGGCTAGCAGAGCTGGAGTACAGAGGAAGGGGAAGAGCACTTTATAACTACTCTATGCTCCTTAATACGCTTTTCAAGCCATTTAGTTGTATTATTTTGTAAATGGCCCGAGACAGAGTCAGTATTGAAGTTGGCAGTCCTGAATATTTTCCTACATTGTATTTGTTCATGCCTTCCTGGAGTTCATTTTATTACTGACTTCTGACAAACTGTGACTGTTGATTCTCATTTAAATAAGATAGTCTGTGCTTTAATTTTGGTTCTTTCGAGTCCTAGTGGAACTACAAGACCTTATACATGAGAACTTCTCTTTGACAGTGGTTTCTAATTCACAGGTTATACAGCTTAAAACTAGATAAGGAGATTTCAGAGTTCCTTACAATGCCTTTGGTTGGTGGGCATGTGTCTCGGCCAGCAGTAGTTGATAGAGTGGTTGACAGACAAGTTTTCTACAATCTTGTACTTGACATGGAATGAAGCAGTTGATGTTACTTATTTTGTTGAAACACATTTCTCCTTCTGTTAACAGAAGCATAATGTTTAAGTGATTGTCTTTTTAGAGTGATTCTAATGGAATCTATATGTTCTCTGTTTCTGTCTTCTTGACCTTTTAAAAATTTATGTGATTTTTCTGTTTTGGTTCCACTTTATATTCCTGCTTCTTCAGTCACTTTTGTTATAACCCGGAGGACATTTTTCTTGGAATTCATAACCCATTAGTGTTGTGCTCCACCATCTGTCTCAAGAACCATACAACCCATTTACGTGGTTATTTAGGCTTTTAGGTTTGTGCAGTTTTATCATCTGTGGCCAAGACACTTATATGATGAAAAATTGTCTTTGATAGTTTCTGATTCAGGTTGAAAATAAAACTTGGTTGCTGAATATCAAGGGCTTTTTTCTTCACCATTTAAAAAAATAAATGAAAAAAGGGGTAAACCTTTCTTTGATTTTCAATGTTTACACTTTATGATAATATAAAAGATACATAAAGTAAATGACAAGTTTTCATTCTTTTATTCTTGAGAAGAAACTTCAGGATTAAACAATCGTCAAATTATGCTCTTAGATGTATATATAATACATATAATACATAATAATATATAATACATATGCTCTTAGATGTATATATAATAGTACCTCTCTATGTATTTATAGATATTGGCCTCATTTGAAATTAATTCTTAAGCTCTGTAGTGTGTATTTTCGCCAGAAGTGAAGTACATTATACTCGTATGCTAGGTGAAACTGGCAGAAGCAAACATTCCAAGGTGGCAGCACAAACTGTCGCTTTCTGTGGTGACAATAGGCTATGTCCTTGAGAATGTTCCATAGCTGAAGTTTCCGCTGAGCTAACAGTAATGCTCAATGAATTTTGTATTCACTCAAATACATGATTTTCTTTTTCCATGAGCGTGGTTTGTTGAGGACAATAGAAATACAAAAGCTTCTCTTCTGTACATTAATCTTCTCCCTCTTTTTGGACAGATATGGTTTTCTTTCAGACATTACTGAGACAAAGCTCAAGGTGATTTGGGGCACATTAGTTGGGTTCAGACCCTCACATCAGAGAGGCATTGTAAGGTTTCTGTTATTTATGCAGTACCCCAAGGTAACACTGAATCGTGCTTTACAAGGAATAGAAATCATCTGACAGTAATGAAATCATGTTCTTCCAGAACAAACAATATAGGGCCCCAGAGGTAGTAGGGACAGGAAAGAGTACAGTACAAGCAATACTCGTCTGTATACTCTGGGGAAAGCAGCATGCAGTTATTATAGCTAGCACACTCCACAAAAGAAATGGATACTCTGGGCTCCTTTTGCAACAGAAGTGAGAGCTGTGTTGATGTGCATGGGCTGGGAGGTCTGTGGGGGAGGACGGCATCAGCTGTGGGCCTCAAGTTATGAGAGTCTGAACTTGGTGGTTAAGGACACCAGAGGAGAAGGCTAGAGGAAGGATTAGATGCCAGAGGTGGGGTGGGGGCTGTGAGAATCGTGCAGGAGAGTTGTAGGTGCAGGGCTTCGGGGCAGGTGAAGAGAAGCCAAAGCAGAGAGGGAGGAACACAGTTTGAACAGCAGGGAAGGAAAATGGACTTGGCAGTAACATTTGTGAAAAACTAGAGTAGAGAACTGTGAAGTGGTCAGGGAGAAGGAGTTTGTATAAATCAAGGCAGGATATGATGAGTGTCTTGGCAGCAGAGAGAAATAAAACAATAGATTTTAGGAGGAAAATTTTTAAGTAAAGTACATATGAGGATATGCAGATAAGAGAACAGGAACCCCAGAGCCACTTTAACCTCTTTCCATAATTACCTTCTTTCTTACTTATCCTCATGTCAGCCCCTATTTTGTAAAAAAGAAAAAAAAAATCCTCTCAACCTTCAATAGGACCGCTTTCCAGATACCTCTCTGTCATCCTTTTCCTTATAGTTTTAGCCTTTCTTTTGTAGTCCCCTAACTACATGTTTTTAATCTGAGCAGACCCCTAGTGCTTTAATTTTGCACTTCTGCTAGATGGATACTTCCTCATGAATCCACCATTATTAGAATATAGAAAATTTCCTTTATACGTGAGACCTCTTCTGTGGTATCGCTTCTCTACTCATCTAAGCTCAAACCTTACCCTTACATAGCCAAACAGTCTTTCTGTCTCGACTCAGACTCACCTTCCCTTAACCCTCCTGGATGGTATCTCTACAGGCTGCCTCTGGCCAACCAGTGCCCTTCTGATAGGTCACTCTATTAAAACATTCACCCTATTTCTTAAGAACTTTACTTTACTTAGTTTTTATTCAGTGCTTCCACAATCTGGCCAAACTCAGTTTGAACTTTGTATTTTATCCCTCCTGTGTGTAATTTTTTTTTTTCAACCAAACCAATCCATCAATACCCTTTCAAGTCTGTCATGGGCTATGTCCACATCTTTGCTTTTATTTTTTCTTTAGGAGTTTTTTTTTCTTCTATCTGTCACTCTTCACTTCCTGTTTAATATAAATCTTGGCCAACTTTCAATCTATTTCATTGTAAAACTTCCTTTCTTACCATTGTACAAGTTAAACCACTGTGCTAAAGAGACCAAAGAATTTAATGACTTAGATAAGATAGAAACTTATTTTCTCTCTTATGCTATACTCTAAAAACAGGCAGACAGTATAGTCTAAAAGATTATTCAAAGAGTGTCTACATTCTTGCACTACTCACTCACATGGTAGAACTTCAATACAGGCAAAAGGCACAGGTCCACATTCTAGCTTGTACACTAAGATTAGTTGGAAGATTTACAAACTTCAAGAGAACTGAAGTGGTAGTTCTGTTGCTCTTGAACACATATTAAGCTTTTTAACCTAAAAGTGGTTGAAGAAACCTTTCATGGTGTTTGCAATGCTCTTGAATATGCATATAACCAATAGACTTGAAGAGTTTATGTACTTGGCCCATGATTTCCCTGACTTCTTACAATATCTGTGTGAAGTCAGTATTAATCTCTTTCTGAAGATAAGAGAACAGGCTTCCACAATATTATGTGAGTAATCAGTAATAGACTTTAAATTTTGTTTTCCAGTGTGAAGTCCAGCTCCCTCCCCACAAATCACCATCAATTTATGAGTATGCTACATTTAAGATGGCAATAAGATAAGCAGAAATTCTGAACATAAATTAAGAGTGATGCTTTTAAAGGCAAAGGCAAAATTTAATAAACACATGGAACCCAACACAATCATTCAGCCAGCTTCACTCTCAGGTTAGAAATTGCACGACCCTTAACAAAAGCTGTGTTGTAGCATTTTAATGCAAAAGAAACGTGAAAGTCATATCTCTACAAGACGGTATGAGACAAGTAACAACTGTCAGATGCCACTTTGACTCAACTATCTGTAAAGCCAAAGTGAGCAGTGTGGGTTGACCATGAAACCAGGAAGAGAGTGGGATAATATCAGAAGAGAGATTCTATGTGAATAGTGAGAAGTCTCTGACACTGTAAGGGACTAGTTTGGGATACAAAACCCCACAGAGTAAGGCCAGGGGGTAGTGTGGAAGGAATTATGCAAAAATAAAGAAATGACATTCTCAACAAGGGAAGTGGAACCTAAGAGCACGAGAAAATAACTTGATACAGATGGCTAAAAAGTCACATCATTAGTAAACACAAGCACATTGAACAAAATTGGCAAAACCCAGCTCCAAGCTCATTTCATAAAAACATAAAAGAAACATGAGGTACAGAGATAATTGCTTCATAATTTAAAGGCTTTTGGAAAAATGGACAGTCAGATGAGGCTAGGTTACAAAAGCAGTTTTTCAGGTGGCAATTTGAAACAAGGGACCATGGCTTCAAGTGGTGCTAATTTTTCTCAGGAAATGCAACTGGGTCCCAACTCTTCTGCTGTGTTGGACAAAGGATAAAAAGTCTCCCACGGCATGATCAAGGATGGTTTAAATCACATTATAGTGTTTTTGCTAGGGGAAAAAAACTGCTTTATGCTATTAAATTGTTTAGTAACATATATCCATTATTATAGATATAATTCCATAATAATGTTACAAATTTAACATTATTCTGGGCCAGGGGAATCTCCCACAGATTTTTCTTTCCAGAAAGGATACTGGGATAAATATCGCTACCATTTAAAAAATCTTAGACATGGTTAAACATTTTTAACCTTGATAAAATTATTGTTTTCACCATGGAGGTGATCACATTTATGATAATAACAATATATTGTCTGTATCTCATTTCACAGAGTGCTATACTTGAAACTAGAAGAAACACTACCCCTCATATTCTTTGACAGAGTTGGGGAAAAAAAACCCTGAAACTT
>NW_004955411.1:14969553-14998432 GCF_000276665.1 Chinchilla lanigera
ATTATTTTATATTTGTTTTAGCTTTTATGATTAGAAAAAATTTAAGTGATAAGAGTGAAAGTGGTGTTTGCCTTCTGAGAGAAGCTATGTCCCAGCAGAAGCTGTTGGGAGCCGAGAAGAAAGAATAGGCTCTGAGGGCTGAGGGTTGCATTGCGTAGGGAAGATAAGATCTGGCTGGCACTAGCACCTTGGATGCAGACCACGACAATAGCGAGGGATGCTAATCTGGGACCCTTTGGAGGCATTGCCTATAGATTGTGATTAGCTTCACATCTTTGAAAAAACTTTTTCTATACTTTAATTCACTTTTGCCATGCCTAAGCCCATAGTAAGATTTGGTTAAACATGGCTTTCCGGTCTTACCTGGGCTTTGGAGAACTGAGGGACAGATCTGGGCACATACCAGGGAGAAATGGTGAGAGGAAGATGGCAGCAGTGTGAGGAGACTATGGAACTGGTGGGGCTGACGAGGTGACGGAACATACATGTCAGGCTTGAGGAACTTGCAAGCATTCCTTATGGGTTCTGGAAATACTCAACGAAGGAAGCTCTGTCAAGGGCCGGACTCTTCTGGTCAAGTGGATGGGAAGCACAAGCCGTAGCCCCACAGGCCTTGGAAAGAAGTGCTGTCACTGACAGAGGGCTAAGTGATAGCTGGTAAAAATATGACCACAAATGTCAACATTTTTATCTCTCTGTAAAAAAATTTTTGCATCAGTATCCGTTCCAATGGTCAATGAAATAAATATTACTAATTCCTTGTTTCTGCTGAGTGGTTCACACAAAGATCTGAGACAATTTGTATTCCATCCTTTTATCATTTTCTGTCCAAACCAAGGGTTTCATTTAAGGATTAGCTGGAATTAGACTTTCATCTCCCTCTCTGCAGCTCAGAGCATCTTCCCCTGGGACCGATGAATCCCCTTTGGTCCTCTGACGCCTCTGAGACAAAGTTATCTCTTCCCCCAAGTCCAAATCCAATATAACCTTTTATCTGTTCTGCTGTTGCTTCTACATTCTAAAGGATGATCAGATTTATAACACCGGCAAAGTGACATAGCAAAATATTATAATCTTAAGGACTCAAAGCCTTGTTTAGTAGTCATGGGTCTTTTGGGGGAACTGGGATAAAATTTATAAAAGATAAACTCTTTGGTAAGCTGATTCCTGGGAAAGGTTATTTTCTTTGTGACATCTTTCATGCAGTACTCTCAAGAAAAGGACAAATAAAGGCAGCCTCAAGAAAAAAAAGCATAAAAGAATTGTCAGCCAAAATCATCACTCTATTTTACCTCAGTCTCCCTCTGCTCATCAACCTATCTACCAAAAAGGGACCAGAAAAGAACTTTCTGATGCTCAATAAGAAATTTTGTCCTTTATGGTAATCTGTGATTTTATATAATCATAGATGAGTTTTTCGTTGTGTTTTGGAGAAACTGTATACCTAAGTTTAACCTACCAGAGGGACTAGAAATCAGGGTAAAAAGAAACTAAATTTTCATCCAATTGGTTGGGATCAGCTGAAAGAACACGATGACAGGATGAACATTATGCAAATATCAGGTAACCCAGTAAATTCCAGGTAAAGGAAACCTTACATTGGGGGAGGGGACGGTCTCAAACTTTTCCCCCTGATGCTGGGGATTGAACCCAGGTCTCCTACTTGCTAGGCAAGCACTCTATCACTGAGCTGCATCCCAGCTCCTCAAATATTTCTTAAGAACAATTTTCTTTCTATGTTGTTGTTTCTGCTCCTGTTGCTATCACTGTTAGCATTTCTTACTCTGTTTTGGTAGTAGAAAATATCAGGCTCTAAAACCTTAACATTTATCCTAGAATATGGGAATTTGTGCTAGAAAGACACACAAATCTATTGTGTCTCTGACACTGTGTATGACCTTGAGGAGGTTATGTACACTCTCAGAGTTTCTCTTTCATTATCTATAATTATACTTATTGAGTTTGAGAAGAGGTGAAGAGAATTAAAACATACAGTACCAAATGTGCTATCTGGTAATGTTAGGTAAAATGATTGATGACTATTATTATTCTTTTTTGTTTTTGTTTTTTTTGTTTGTTTGTTTTTTTCCCATACCGGGAATTGAACTCACGACTTTGTGCTTGCCAGGCAGGCACTGCTGCTGAGCTAAATCCCCAGCCTCAATGGCTATTATTATTATCATTATTATAATAATTTTTATAACCACTGCAGCACAAACCTCACACTCACAAACTTATAATAGCAGAAATATTAGTTTAATAAAAATACAATGTTTAACAAAAACTTGGAGCCACCTTTGCTTCAGGATTATAGCAAGTTTTAAGTATTAATTTTATTTCTGAGTGCAAAGTTTCTTAGGAGTGCCAGAATTCCTAAAACATGGCATGTACTCTTTTATATTCACCAGATAACTTTCTACTACAGACAGGTGAGTAAGACATTGGCAGCCCCTGATAGCTAGGAGCTGCCCTGGTATTCACAAACTAGATCATTTTTGTTCTCCTGTTGAACATAATCTTACAGAAAAATATTTCAAACACAATTATTTTCTTAGTTATTGAAAATATTTCAAACAGAAACAAAACAAAATACTTCAAATCAAAGCCAAACAAAATATTTCAAACAGAAACAAAAAATATTTGCCAAGCCCCCCAAATAATCAAACATCCTATCCTCTTTGAGTGATTCCTGATTCTTCACAGATTAGAACGTTAGTCAAATTTAATTGTTATCACCTTTTTAAAAGAATTATTAGGGCAGCTTATTGCAAAATTACTGCTGCTGCTGGACATTTAATAGAAAGAAAAGCCCCACTTCCTTACAACCTCCTTTAATTCTTAAATATGAAGTTTATAGACACTCATCCACTATTTATGGCCTTAATTGTAACTAATGGGAAGTGTGAGGTGAGCTTGGTTATTTCTGCCTCTTAGGAAACTTCTTTTACATGTGCATGAATATAACACATTTTTTGTTGTTTTTAAAGATGAGTAATTTTACCAGGATATGGTCTAGGATTGATGATTCTTCATCATATCTTTCTGGGTTAAAGTTTTTCTTCAGTTTTGTCAATTCCAGATGAGTTTTCTCTGATTATACTCATGAATACTTTTCTAGGTTTCATTCATGTATTAATCAGTTTTCCATAGCTGTGACAAAATACCTGAGATAAACAACTCAAAAGGAAGAAAGATTTATTTTGACTCAGTTTTAGAGGTTTCAGTCCATGATCAGTTTGTTTTGGGGGATGTGAGGCAAGGCAGAACGGCATAACAAGGAGTGTGGGTGGAGCAAAGCTGCTCCGCTCCTGGTGTCTGGAAGCAAGGGGTGGGGCCCGAGGTCCCAATATCCCCTGTGCTGGTATGCCACAGTGGCCTAACGTGTTTTTATGGTCCCACTTCTTTAAGACTCTACCAACTCCCAATAGCATCACAACCTTTAACATCTGAGCCATTGAGGGATGCTGTAGTTACTAACCCTAAGAATGTATTCTGTTTCATTCTTCAGAAATTCCATTGAGAGATCCTGTGGAATCTCACTGGTCTGGCTGTTATGTCTAGCAACCTCTGTCACAGCACTGCAGCTGCCTAACACACAGCAAAATCTTGCTCTTCTAATCAGAATACCCTTGGACAGGCCTCTCAGGATACTCAGAGAAGTTCATCTGTAGTTTGTCTAAAGGCTAAGAAATACATACTATCTCTCACGTTTGAGAATTCTTTTTTGGTATGTGATTCAAGGTGGTTGTCCCCTCCTTATTGTTATTTTGCGTAAGTTTCAAAATTAATTCGTTTTAGTTGAAAGTGTTAGAGTTGTATTTAATAGTTTTCTCTGAGGTCTTGGTGTAGTGATGCTGTGGTTGGAAATGATATTTTCCCCCTTGATGTCCAATTCTCATCCCCACTTTATATGGATGTCCCACGCTTGGAAGAATCATCTCAGTTTCAGGGTACAGATTACAAAATACGACACTGGTTCAGGGCTGGGCATGTAAAGCTTGAAAAGTTTCTGGAAAATAGTTTCTTTACCTTACAATAGAACACAAGAAAAAAGAGCCTTTTTGTTCCTCTGTTATAGTCCTGTATGGATATGAGGTCCAGAAGAGTTGTAGCCACCTTGATTTCAGCTTAAGGATGAGGTTAACATATGGCATTATCAGGAACAAGGAACCAAAGGGCAAAAAAATAGGATCTACTAAGTATGCTAATCCTCAAGCTCCCTATCTCTAGGCTTGCAGTTGTTGTAGCCACCGCCAACATGATTCCTTACTGTTCAAGCATGCTAAGTTTTCTAGTATTTGTAGATTAAAGCCATCCCAGCTAAATAGTACAGCAATATGGCTTTTGTTCTGCCTCAACAGGGCATTTACAGGTTACTGGTGTTTCAACATGGTAGTAAATTCACTTAAAAATATTTCAAAACAGTTTATATAACCACAATAGTAACAAATGCCAAGTTTATCTTGGACACCTTGGACTATGGTACATACATTAAAATGTCCCAGAGAAAGTATTTTAAAAATTGCTTCCTATTACAATGATATAAACAAAGTAATCATAGATTAAAGTCCTTGTTGGCTCTACCTTTGTGATTTTTTAGTAATAACTATGAATACTTTGAGAAAAGTAATACTTCCAGAGGGAGAGCCCTCATATGAAAGGTCAAAGCACTACTGAACATAGATTTTGCTTCTTTTCTGGAACTGTTCAGTGGAAGTGATGCTATAAAATAGATACTTGTTGCAAAATAGTGCTGAAATTTATAAAATATGTAAAAGTCTATAAAATAGATACTTGCTGCTGAAGAGTGAAAGGATAAATCATATACAGCTGGAATATAGCTTCACAACCCTTCTGTGCTTATTCCAGTCCATTACCTTTCATTATACCTAATCTTTCATTGAGGTATAATATTGTCATAAATAAAACACTTTAAATTTATTTTTAATGATGAAAAAGAAGAAAAATTTCCCTTATGCTTTCACCTCTAAAATTTTTTATCAACAAGATACCTTGTTATATTTAGTTGTTAATTCTTTTTTCCTACAACCATCTGTTTATTACTTTATCAAACAAACAAATAGGTTAAGAAGGGGTAGGGACAAAAGGAGATGGGGATTAATAAGGAGATTTCTAGTCTTTGAGGGACTCCTAGCCTCTGCAGATACAGACAAATAAAGCATAACCACTTACAAATTAATAAGAACAACAACATAATTAATAATCAAAGGTGCAAATGTAGCTCTTCTACTGTCAACTAATTTATGCTAGCATGTTAATGTTTTATTGTACTCAATGTCCTAAGAATATATTTACACGAAAATTTCTTGAATATAATATTTTAGTTTTCAGCAATGATGAGAGTGAAGAAGAATTCTGAAGAAAACAACCCTCAAATACTATAAGGCAGAGAACTACTTATGTTCACTATTACTAAAGACTACACAAAGACATTTGTACTTATTTTTAGCAAATAGAAGTAACGATGATTTGAATTAGACCTATATTAACAGATGTCATAAGCTAAACTGGACTTTCCTACTGGAAAACATTTTCCTACCTTTGTATAAATTTGAAGGATACACTGATTTCTTTAGGTTATTCAAGTGCTAGTCATTAAATTAAGGCTACAATATATATACAAACACCAAGGTTTTAAAAATATTAATTCTGCTTCAAAATGTGTCTGACATATTCAGGAAGTAGCTCAGAATCTTTAGTTCATATTATGCATACAGTTTAGAATTCTCTCTGACAGGTTGAACTATGTATTCAAACTCTTTATCAGAACATGAGTGACTGTTAGAATGAAATTCACAGGGCAAGGATTATTCCATGTCTAGTTTTTGGATTATTTTTATCTTAGAAAATTGCACAGCTTTCCCTCCTATGATTAGTGATGGGCATAAAGCAATAGTGTTCTGGAAAGGAATTAGTATATCTTTTGGTAATATTTTGTGATGATAACTGGCATTCAGGGCAATGGATTCATCAATCAGTGATTTATGAGTATTTCACCCTGGAGTAGTTAGAGCCATCATTCAGAAGTCACAATGCCAAGCCTTCTTATATGATTTCATACTGCTATAGAATTTTCAGTCCTAAGATTTTTATACTGAAAATGAAAACTCACAAAAGGAATATAGAATTAAGGCTCATATAGTCCAAGAATACTTTCACAGGAGTGCTGAGTTTGCCTTCTTTACAGCTGAGTTTACAGTCCTGCATCGTTCTGCAACTTCTGTGAAATGAGATACAAAAGGAGAGGAATTTCTATTTGGGGAGGTTAACATTCCAATCTAATGACATACTTTCTAGTGTCATCTACTCAATATGATGTTCAAATTCTTAATAATTCTGGGCATATGCAGAGCTAATTTGAAGCACAACATATGAGGTTAAATTTAGACTCTTTTTTTCATATAAGGTGCCTAACAAGAGTTGTGTCTATCCTGTTAGTGTATCTCAAGAGTTCCTTAATGAAGGTGGTCTTGTGTCTGACTTTCAGACCAGGAGCTTTCCACTATCCTATCTCTGGCCCAAACAATCTTAAGAGGCACATCGCAGTGGAACAACTTATTTCACCTTCAGCACTTTCAGCCAAGTTGACTGGGACTCCCTGAATTCTGCAGAGAAACTAAAGTTGACTACCGGCAGCACCAGGCGACCTAATTGTTCTAACAGATGCCCTCTTTCTTATTTCCCATCAATCTTTTGATATAGAGGCCAAAGGAAACCTGAGGTTTTCTGAAAGACTGTGGAATATGAACCAGAGTATCTCCATACCCCTCAGCTGGGCTGAACCTGTTCACAGAAAGACTTTCATCTTTTGCTGTGCATGAGAAGCTCCATGTGGCTGACTTTAGATTTGATCTAAGGCTTAGGAGTTGTGAGGGAAAAACCTGTGGGCTGTAAGAGCCACAGATACCACTGCTCAAGGTTCACACAAACTTGGAAACAATCCACCAAGGGCAAGGGACCCAAGATTTGCACTCTGATCCCGTGTTACCCTCAGTTCTTATGCTCCCTACATCCTAGTCTAACACTGTCACTCTACTGAAGCTTCTTGGAACACATTACTGTCTTTCAGAATTTTATACCTTTGCTTTTGGAAGATCCATGTTCTTTGTTTTTTACCTGGTCTGATTACACTTTGCATTAATGTTGAAGGCATCTTCTCTACCTCCTGTCAAAATGAAGACTCTTTTCTACGAGCTTCCTCTAGTTACTGTTACCAAAAGCTACTATGCAAATGATTTTGACTACCCCATCTTAATTCTCCTCAAGGCTGTGCCTAAGATTTGATGCATTGTGCCACTTCCACCTTCTTAGACAACTCCATGGGACAAAATTTGTCTCTGTAAGATAGGATAAACTTTATCTCTTATGAAGCATTGGTATGTTTTTGTTCTTCCAACTATTTCCTTCTTATACTTTTGCTGCCAGGAAACTTGAAGCTGGATTTTATATTCCTTTTCAGTAATGGTAGGGACTTTCATATTTGCTTCCTTGCTTCTGATAACCTGTTGCACTGTATTTTTGTTTGCATTTTTTGTAGTTATCATTTTTTGTAAATAAGCTTAAATTATTTTTATAGGTTAAGGGAGCATAAACAAAGAAAATACCAAGTGTTACAGTAAAATGGTGCTTGGGCAGGGGAATTAGGTGCAAAGGGACAAGCCTCCATGGGATCTCACTTAATTTAGCCCACTGATAGAACTTAGAGTGTCTAGGGAAAGAGACTATCTCTTAAATTACTTTTCCTTAAAAATCACTCTTTTAATCAATTGTGAGTAAAAGCTGAATATCTGACTATTTAAATCAAGGACTGGTGGCTTAAGTAATTCAAATGGAACCAGATTTGGATCTAGTTTGATACCTAGGAGGCAAAGGGGGGGAACGAGATCTAATTTGGGAAACTGTGGGAACTAAGACCTTTGATAAAGAGTGGATCCACAGTAAGGAATCTCCGAGAGAATCCTTAGCCTACAGAGTGAGGCTTAGGTTACAAAATTCTTCTTAAATTCAGTGCCAAGTGCTGAGTGAGGTTGAAATTTCAGATCAGAATGGGAAGAGGAAGAGCTCCATAGTTCTACTCTGGAAAGCGTAGCCAAATAATGGCAAAGACACAAGTCTGGATGGGATTGGATGTTCAGAGTTCATGCCTTGGTTTTCTTAGCAGAGTTTTCTAATGGCCAGCACCTACTTGTGGTCCAGCCTAAGCACATCAGTGTGTCACTGAATCACCATTATCTTTTTTTTTTTAATTTAAAAAAAAGACAAAAACATTAACAGACAGACAACTTTTTACAAAATAGCAAAACAATACAAACAATACAGAGTTACAAACAAAGTGGTAGGAAATTAACAATGCTTGTTGTATTACATATTGATATCAAAATGTTTTTTTGTTTGTTTGTTTGTTTTTGTTTTTCTTCCAGTACCAGGAATTGAACTCACGACCTTGTGCTTGCCAGGCAGGCGCTTTGCCGCTGAGTTAAATCCCCAGCCCCTGAATCACCATTTTCTAGCAAGAACTCTAGTATGAGTCTGAAGAAAACAGTGTGTGGATCCCCGGATCTATGCGTTTCCCATTGTCCTTATGAAGCCCCAGATGAATAGGGCACAGCCCTCATATCACTCTATTTTGGCCACTACTACCTCTCCCCTTATCAGTCTCCTCCAAATCTCCTGCTAGGATAAACTGGGAGAGGTTTAAATCTGGAGGACTCTTTTTCTTTTGCACATGTGCATTGTCACAAGCAGAAGGCAAAATGGAGGCAGGAGAAGAAGAGGTAAGCCTAATTCCCAGTAATGGTGGAAGATTAGGCACTAACTTCAAATTACTAGAACCTTCTGAAAATGCCAAATACTTCTGGAAAAGTGAGATAAGCTATTCTGTTTTTCTTAATAACTTTGCTGGTCAAGACCATGTCAAAACAGAGAACTCTACAGCCAGGAATGTCAGTTGGTGTTTGAGGAGCTTTCGTTCTTCTGCCACTGCCAAGGACAGGAACAGCCAGCTTATTGGTCCTCAATTCTATGTCAAGTCTATGTCTCCAAAGGGTGCTCTAGTGCTCAGATTCCCTATTTCTAGTCCTGCAGGGCAGCTGCCCTACCCAAGAAGGCACCTTCCATTTTTGAATCCCTGTCCTTTTTCTGCCTGCATACCAGTCCATTTTTATGGAGAAGAGCTGCATTCTCTCCAAGTCTTTGGAAGCACCCCTTTCTCAGACAGTTGGTAAGTTTCTCATCTTCATCTCCCCTAGAGGGCACCTGGAAATCTCCTGTGCACCTTTTCCCTCCCTTTTCTTCCTCATTATGCAGTTCATATTTGAGCGAGTTATCTCTAAAACACCCTGGTTAGGAAGCTGCCATAAAGCACTTGTTATCTCAACAGTGATGCATAGCTTGTTTGTATTTCTAAGTCTCCTGTAACATATGAATTAGAAAAGAATTTAAATTAAAAATGTACAGAGTCTCTTAAGAAAACAGGAATATCTTGAAAATCTCACATCCATTTAATTGTTTGTTCAGAACACAACTTTCTGTTTCTGCCTTTCTCAAACTTATCCACAGCAAGGAACTTAGGATGAAAACTGGGCCAGAGGGGTAACAAGTACTAGTTACATAAGAGGCAGAGTGGAGGTCACCTTCAAGTTGGATGTTGCCAACATTTTACTCTACTCTGGTGTTTTTTAAGGGTTGCATCTTGACATTTTTCTCAATAGGACTGCAAATACTAAGAATGAGGCATCCACATACTATTGCTGAAAAATAAAACTATGGTTTGGTCTGAAGAGTAAAATACAGAATCTGAAAAATCTTACTTTTATTCATTGAGTCATGATACATTTCCATTGAGGCTTTTGGATCAAGTCTCAAGGTCTTCCTCAGTTAGTTTGTTTGGGTTTCCCTAAGACTTCTAGGAAGTAATCGCAGTAGTTTTCCATGATAAGAAGCTATTCGTGTTTTACATACTGTTTCAATGGAATTCAGTTTGGATATTCAATAGAACTGAAGTGTAAAAAGAGCTAAGAGGGAAGGTAGGAAATAAACATCTAATCTTTGAGTATATATTTGCACAGTGTTATTCTGGCAATATGACGGGTGATTAGACAAGCTTGATTTCTTTTCTAACATTGAATAACATTTCTCCCCAAGCATTTATATGATTTTGTTTTTTCTTGTATAAAGTTTTCCACAGTTATACCACACAAAAAATATAATTAAGGGATGGTGATATAGTTCAGTGGCATAAACACTTGCCTTGCAAGCCTGAGGTCATGAGTTCGATTGCCAGTACCAAAAAAAAAAACAAAAAAAAAACAAAAAAAAAAAAACCAAAACTATAATTAAATGCACAGAAGGACATTTGGGTTGACTCAAGAATCTGTTGTCTTTAAGGTGTTACACTGAACATGACAAGTCATTTTTTGCAAATACCCTGGCTTTATAAACATGAGATTAATTTTCAGTTTTGATTAACATCCTTGTAGTTCTAAAGAAATACAGTTTTCCTACAGTGAAGTCACTGGCAGGAAGTATGCATGCTATATTGTGATGGAAGGATATTAAGAATTTGGGTTCTAGGTCTATTTTTGCTTATTATTTATGGTAGACTTTAAATATGTTAATCTGCTATGGAAATAATTTTTCAGTTTCTCCTTCTTTGTATAAACATTGCAGTTGGTAAATTGATTAGCAATCATCTGGAGTTGTCCAATACCCCAGAAAAACCAGGCATAGACTTGCTTTATTGTTTTGTGACATTGGTAATATAATGGGAAGATCTGGACAGATAAGAAAGGAGGAGAATACTTGCCTGATATAATGGGAATGTGCATACTTGCTGCTCCTGATTCGATGGATTATTTCTACTGATGTCTTTTTAGTGAAGAACATTCATATAAAGCTATTGGCCTGATATAAGATTGAGTTTACATTTTCCGCTGATCATAAAATAACCTGTCATAACTATGGCTTTACTCAGTTGTAAGATGCTCATTAGTTTAACTAGTTTTCATAGAAATGTTAAGGATATTACATTAAATGAACATATAGACTATAAGGTATATTCTTATTTTAGAATTGTTAAATAGTTGTTAAATTGTTAAAAAGTTTTTTCAAATCCCAAAATATATAATATTAATTCAGTCACCTGCACTAAATGCTAAATGATATGGGGATATAAGGAACGTAGAACCTATTCAAGTAGTTAAGATGAGCAATAAATTAATTGGAAAAGTAAAGACTCATTTTATTAGCCAGATTTTTGTAAAAGTGCTGTTTATAACTTTAACTTTAGAACCTAGAGAATGTATTTTCCACAAATTATATATCACTGAAACTCTGAGATTAATAATGAAAATAAAAAAGAATTTGAGGAGGAACTAGATAAATAAGAAATAAGGGAAGGTATTTATAACAGAAAAGGCAAATCAAGAAAGACCACTAAAGTATTTTTTTAACTTACCCACTTATGTACTTACTCCTTGGCTTTGAAATTTGAACATTTAGTTCTCTACAATAAAAGTCTAATAAAACAATCTGTAAAAATAACATTGGTTTTTCAGACCAAAAAATTGTAAATGTGATATATTGAGTAATAAAAACTCATTACACACAATCTCCTTCCACCCCTAGCTCTTCCCCTACCCCTGTGAGGACTGTTTTTCAGGGCTTTCTGATTGTTCATAAAAAGTATATATTTACATATGCTCCCTTGGGATTAAGCCGTCTGGGAATCCCACCTATGTTCTCGGGTGACTATAGCTCAGCTGTAGTCTAAAGTATTTCTGTTTCTCTATAGCCTACATTTTAAAGTTATAATTGTTAAACTTTTCAGCATATCGCCTAATGGTTTTGTAAATACACTTGACAAGGTAACAAAGTAGTGAGTAAGGCTGGGAACAATAATGCTGCCAAACTAACTCCATTTAAACTTTAAAAAAAAAAGCCTGTGAAATTTCAGAGTTTAATATTAAGAGTCTCTATTGAATTTTTCTGATTTAGCCCTGTAGTCTGGGAACCTTTGCAATCAATCCCCTACAGTCTGCATTAAGCTACTTTCCATGGAACTGGCCAGTGAAGCTGACTGAGCCAGAGGTTTTCTCTGTACCAAGGGTTTAAACTATGAATTCAAGTTATTTAATAGATAGAGAGATATTCAAGTTGCCTATTTCTTCTTCAGTGAGCTATATATCTTTCAAGGAATTTGCTTATTTCATAAGATCTTGAATTTATGGACATAAAGCTGTTTATAACATTTTATTATTCTTTTAATGTCTGTGTAATCTTTAGCAATGGTTCCTCTTTTATTCCTGACACTGGTAATTCTTCTCTTTCACCACCTAACAATTACAGAAAACTAACAATGTTATTAATCATTTCAAAGATCCACCTTCTGATTTCATGATTTTCTTTTCAAAGATCCACCTTCTGATTTCATGATTTTCTTTTCTTATGTGTTCTTTTGGTTTTCTACATCAGTGAATTTTTTCTAGTATCTTTATTATCTTTCCTTCTGCTTCCTTTGGGTTTGGTTTTCTTTTCTTATTCTAGTGTAGGAGAAAGATTATTTTGTTTGTTTGTTTGTTTGAGACAGGACCTCACTGTGTAGTTGAGGCTCACCTTGAACTCACCATGTAGACCAGACTGTCCTTGAACTTGTGGCAACCCTCCTGTCTCAGCCTCCCAAGTGCCAAGGATTACAGGATTATGCCATCATGTCCATCTTTTTCTCTGATGCCCACTTTAAAAGTTTATTTTATTGAGTTTGGTTTTGCTTCTTTTTTGATGTAAGTATTTAAAGCTGTAAATTTCCTTGTAAGCACTGCTTTAGTTATGTCCAACATGTTTTCCTATGTGTTTTTATTTTTATTCTGTTAAAAATATTTTTAAATGTACCCTGTGATTTCTTCTAAGGGTTATGTAAAAGTATATTGTATAAAAACACACTGAAAGAAAAATTAGGAAAACCATATCTTTTGCCATAACATCCAAAAAGTTGAAATGCTTAGGAATCAATCTAACAAAAGAAGTAAAATATCTATACAGTGACAATTACAGTACTCTGAAAAAAGAGATAAAAGAGGATTTCAGAAAATGGAAAGATATTCCTTGCTCATGGATAGGAAAAATTAATATTGTGAAAACGGCCACACTCCCAAAATTGTTATACAGATTCAATGCAATCCTGATCAAAATACCATTAGTATACCTCACAGATCTAGAGAAAACATTCCCAAAGTTCATCTAGAACCAACAGAGACCCAGAATAGCAAAAGCAATCCTGGGCAACAAAGGCAAGGCAGGAGGGATCACAATCCCTGACTTGAAATTATATACTACACAGCTCCTGTGATAAAATAAGCATGATATTGGCAAAAGAAAAAACAACCTATCTGAGGGTCAAGAGAACAGACTAAAAGATGCAGCCACAACCACCAACACACTCAGCCACATTACCTTTGACAAATGGGCCAAACATGTTCACTGGAAGAAAGATAGCCTCTTTAACAAGTGATGCTGGAGAAACTGACTCTCCACATGCTGAATACTAAAACTAGACCCATGTCTATCACCATGCACTAAACTAAAATCAAAATGGAATAAAGATCTAAATATTAAAACAGAAACACTAGTTCTACTGAAGAGAAAGTAGGTGGAAATCTTGAAAACATAGGGATAGACAGAGAATACATGAACAGAAACTAAACTGCACAGAAAATACTTCAAAGAACCAACAACTGGGATCTCATCTTACTGAAAAGTTTTTGCACATCAAAAGAAATCACCATCAGAGTAAAAAGAAAACCCATGAACTGGGAAAAAATTTCAGCCAACTGCCTCTCAGACAAAGGGTTTCTATCCAGAATAGGTAAGGTATTTAAAAAAATCAGGCCCCCCCAAAAAAAAATCAGGACCCCCAAAGTCAAGGACCCAGTGAAAAACTGGGCATCTGAGATGAACACCCACTTCTCAGAAAAAGAAACACAAATGGCAAATAAATACAGGAAAAAATGGTCAATGTCATGGCTCATTCAAGAAATGCAAGTTAAAACAACACTGAGATTCCATCTCACCTCAGAAAGAATGGCTATCATCAAGAAATCAGACAATAACAAATGCTGGAGGGGCTGTGAGGAAAAAGGAACCCTCCTCCAGTGTTGGTGAGAGCGTAGACTGGAGTAAACACTGTGGAAATCAGTCTGGATATTCCTCAGTAAACTAGGATTAGAAGTCACATTCAACCCAGCTATTTCCCTCTTGGGTATTTTTCCAGAAGAACTGAAAGCATCATACCACAGAAATATATGTGCACCCATGTTTATAGCAACACAATTTGTAATAGCTCAATGGAATACTACTCAGCTGTAAAGAAAGATAAACTCAAGGCTTTTATAGGTAAATGGATGCAACTAGAGACCATACTTATAAGTGAAATAAATCAGACTCACATATGTAAACATTGTATTGTCTTCCTAATGTAAGAACCTGAAAGAGTAAATAAAATCTGAAAGGTACAATAGATATTGTGAAAAGGAAAGAAACTGCTCAAAAGGAAAAAACACCTGGGATGAGGGCAAAGAGAAAAGAAAGAAGAAAAGTACTGCTAATTTCTATTGGTTTATTGAAAGGAAGAGTTAATGCTTAATTGCTTGATCATTCTGATATGCCTATATCTGATTATCTGAGTAACCACTTTGAAGATAATAATATACAATATAGTAACCATTGGTAATTTTCTATCACCTTGTTTTGAAATTCTGTATCATTTTTATTGTTTTTCTGTTGTTTTGTTTATGACTTTGTTTTTGTTATTCTTCTGTTCTTTTCTCTTTAAAATAAAAAAAATGTTGTTTAAAGTCCAAACATTTGGGCCATTTTAAAGATTTTTCTGCTATTAATTTGTAGTTTAATTTTTGTATGGTCAGAAAATATAACCACTGCTCTATTATTATTTTGATACTTTTACATTTATTGAGGCTTGTTTTATTTTCTACAATATATTATACCTTGTTGAAAATTCTATACTTACTTGAGAAGAATATATATGCTTCTGTTGTCATGTAGAATATAAACTCTAGAAAAAATTTGACTTAAGAATATATAAAAAGATATACCTTTGAGAGAAAGGTAAGAAAATATTCCAGGAATGCAATGGTGGTTTAAAATTAAAAATCAGGTCAGAATGTTTAACAGTGTTGTTCAAAGTCTTTTATATTTATAATTTTCCATCTTCTTATTCTATAAATTACTGAGCATAAAGTGTTAAAATTTCTAATTTTATTTGTAGTTTTCTACTTTCCTGTTCTATAAGTTTTCATTTCTTGTACTTTGAAGCACTGTTATTAGGTACATACTCAGTTGAGATTGTTATATTGTTTGAAAACCTGATGCCTTTATCATTTTGAAATGGTTTTACATTTATTATATTCCTTCATTTTGAAGTCTAATTTGTATATCAATATAGTCACTCCTGCTTTCCTTTGATGTCTTTATGATATATATCTTTTTCTTCACCCCAATATTACATTTGAGCTGTATCTTTGCTACACTGACTTCTGACATGTAGGTAATAGTTGAGTGTCTTTTTTCATCTACTGGTATTATCTCTGTCTTTAATTGGAATATTGAGATCCCTGGATATAAATAATTATTTTATGATTTGGTTTCATTCTGCCATCTTGCTATTTGTTCTATAGGTGCCTGATGAGTTTTTTAATTTCCTGCTTTTTGTAAAAGAGAATTAAAAAAAATAAAAATGATACAGAATTTCAAAACAAGATGATAGGAAATTAACAATGGTTACTATATTGTATATTATTATCATCAAAGTAGTTGCTCAGATTTCCCGATATAGGCATGCAAAGTTGACCAAACAATACAAGCACTAACTGTTCCTTTCAGTGAACTAATAGAAATTAGTAGTATAATTTTTTTTAAAAAAAATTAAGTAAACTTTTCTATTATCCCATTTTACCTTCTTAATTGCCTATAATCGATACTTTTTTGCTTTGTTTAATTCTTTTAGTTGTTTCTTTAGGGTTTTTTAACTCATCATAACCTATATTCAAGTAATTTTATATCACTTGTCATATAGGAAAAGAAACTTGCAATAGTATGCTTTTATTTCCCCTCCCATCCTTTGTGTTTTTGTTATTATCTAGTTCAGTGGTGTTGAACTTATGGCACGTGTGTTATTGTATTTTTCTTTTAAGACAAAAGACGTTACTGTAGAGTTGTTTTCTTTCTAAAGGGAAACCTCGGTATTTGGGTTTAATTGCAGTATTGGCGATTTGCAGTAAATAAGTGAGTTTGCGCTGCAGTTTGACACTCAGTCTCTAAAGGGTTCACATCACTGATTGACCTTATCTCTGTGTATATTATAAACTCTGCAATATATTGTATTATTTTTACTTTATTAAGAGAGGTATACTTGAAAAAAATCTCATATTTACCCATTTACTCAGTATTGCTCTGAATAGATCCAAATTTCTATCTTACATCATGAAAAGCTTCCTTTATTTGATTTTTTTCTGTTGCATGTTTGGTTCCAATGTATCTTCTCAGATTTTGTATG
This sequence comes from Chinchilla lanigera, assembly GCF_000276665.1. NCBI lineage: Eukaryota > Metazoa > Chordata > Mammalia > Rodentia > Chinchillidae > Chinchilla > Chinchilla lanigera. The sequence goes on from NW_004955411.1 coordinate 14,986,142, forward strand.
AAATAATCTGTGTTTTGGATTCATTTTTGAAAGATATTTTAAGTGGGTATAAAATTTCCACTTGACAAGATTTTTTTAAAAGCAAACCTTTAAAGATTTCATTCCACTTATTGAAATACCTCCTGACAAGGCTTCTATTATCTTTCTTAATGTTACTGCTCTGTACATAGGCTGTCTTTTTGTCAGTTTGTCATTGATTTTAGTAGTTTAATTATGATAGTGTGATCTGCCTTATGCTTTTTAGCTGGAGGTTTATTTATTTTTTAAAATACACTTGGATATTTTCCAACAATTTCTGCCTGAATTATTTTTCTATCCCCATGTCCCCCTTCCCCCTTTTCTGCTAATCCAATTACAGTTATAGTTTTCTATTTGATATTTTTCTACAGTCACTGATATACTGTTAATTTGCAGATTTTCACTTCTACTTACTTAAGTTTCAGTAATTTCTACTGCTTTGTATATATAATTTATATTGATTTATTTTGGTAGTAGAGATTGAACTCAGGCCCTTTTACATGTAAGGCAAGCCACTGGGCTACATCACCAACATTTTAAAAAATTTTTTATTTTGAGACAGGATCTTGTTAAGTTGCCCAGGCTGGCTTTGAACTCTAAGATCCTTGTACATCAGCCTCCCTGGTAGCTGGGATTACAGTGTGGCACCCCACCCAGGTTCTACTACTATATTTCTAAGTTCACTGATCTAATCTTCAGCAATGACCATCTGCATTGTTTATCCTATTAAATATACTTAATATGTATATATAATATAAACAATTTATGTAATTCATTATATAATCTATATATAATTCATCTCTATGATTTCTATTTTTTCTCTTTTACAGTATTTCTCACCTCACCAAATTCATTATTTGCTTCAGAACCTACAAAAGACCTAAATCATGAGGGTTAAAGTCTAAATAAATATTTATTCATCAAACAGCTCTATTAGAAAGTTTCTATTATGAGTCAGAGTCATATAAAAATTCTTTTAACATTTGAAAAAAATTACCATGGCTGATGGAAAGCTTTCTTCCCCTGAGGCTAAAAGATTATCCCCTGTATCCCGTCTACTACATTCCTCACAATTGTTTTGGTAAGAACTCCTCTAGGAATCATTCCCCAGGATATTGGCCATGAATTTATGTAAGGCCCTAACACTGAATACAGTGCTACAGGTTGTCATAGTCAAGCTGAGTAAGTTTGCCTTCTTCTGTATTCCAGGCTATTTACATATGAATGTAATTTAAGAATTCATTATTTTGTTTGCTATTTTGTCACCATGAATCACATTACACTTGACATAAGCTAAAATTCTTTACCCCTTTTACATAGGTAGTTATTTAATAATTTCTCTTCTATCCTGAATTTGAGATTTGAAGATTATTCAAGTAAATTTCATTCTCCTCAATGGGTCCTATGATTTCTGTCTTTATTGAGATCAACTTGATCTTCAAGCATCCAGCTAGCTAAGTTTAATTAGTACTTTTGTGGCCCCCAGACCTCAAATACACTGACAGATCTAAAAATCAGCATGCTGTCTTATAGTGTCTAATGACATATAAGATTTCTGAGGTCCAGGACAACACCAATCAATCTCTCTGTCTCTTTCCTCCCTCCCTCCCTCCCTGCCTCCCTCCTCTCCTCTCCTCTCCTTCTTCCCTCTCTCCTTCCCCCTCTGTTCCTTTCCCTTCCTCTCCTTTTCATTCTCTCATAAATCTTTAGTGTCTATGAATGTACTAGACATGTATTACATGCTTAATAAATTGATTGTTCTGCACAAAGCCTGAAAGTTGAATCATTCAAGGTAGGGGAAAATGTCATTTTGAGAAGCTAAATTCTTCTTCTCTTTCTGTCTGTTTGCTTTATTTGGGTTGCAATTCCCTCATATCAATTGTTAATTTTGTCTCCATAATTGGCACTTCTTTTTGACAGAGAAGATGGAAGCAAAATAGAATTTGAGATATTTAACCTTCTTTCTGTCATTCATGCTATTTCATGCCATTAATCCAAATCAATCAAACAATGCCTTCCTTACTTTGTCACTTTTCTTTTAGAAAAAATTTTAAAAGTCTCTTTGGTTCCCATAAGTAACATTTGTAAAACTCAACTCATTGTACTATTTAGCCTTCTTTGCAGATGTGATAGATTGGGACTCTATAAACTCATCAACTCACTGGTCTGAGGTGAGATCTCCTCAGACCCCTTGAAACTAGGGTAGCCTTGTGACTGCTTGAACAGTGAGGGCTGAACCCTATGGTAGAAATGCACTATTGATAGTATGGGTCTCTGTAAATTGTATAGAGCAGATTTATATGCCCTCAAAGCTTTTGGATTTGAGTTTAGATTGACCAGCCTTCTATTTTGTTAAAGTTACTATTAGTTTGAATCACTGTTGCACAGAGCTAAAATTAATCATAATGTTTCTAATGAATATTAGCACCATAGTGAACTGTCTCATAAATTTATTTTTTTAGTTTTTGTTGTTCTTTTATTTTGTGTTTATCATAGAAAAATTGAAGAGGAGATGGAGATGGAATGCATGATAGATTCAGACAACAATCCAGCAGACGTGTTTCCTGGCCCAAGGCTTGAGGTCTATTGTAAGAGTTCTAAGAGTCTGTTAATTTTCATTTCAGAAAATTATTACTTTTAAGTCTTTTGAAAAATCTTTCTCTGGAAGCCATCTCATGTCGATCTCTAAACCTAATCATGTAAGAGTGTAGTGTTACATTTTTTCTAATTCTTTCTTGCTAGCTTTGTTCTTTTAATGCTGTTATCAGGAAAGAGAAAATATGTTTTCTGTAATTTTCATGGCATTAGGAATTATGTGAGCATATAATAAAACTAGATTTTTTTCAAATTTCTGATGTAGAGAGATTTTTCAATCTTTGTTATTAATTTTGCTTATGTATTTTCCTTTTAATACCTCCTGATAATCCTCACTTATTATTGTTTATGACTTCTGAATCATTTTTAGGAATCCTTTTCGAAGGGCATTGTACATTATTCATTTGAATATTTTTCTGTAATACTTATTATTTTTCCTTCTAGTACTGCAAGCACAGTGAATGGCTACATGTAAGTAAGTCATCATAATATATTGATTAAAAATCATACTATCTTGAAAAGGAGTTACATTTATCCAAGTTTTTTTTAAAAAGCTCATATAAAGATATGTAAGCATAAAGCACTAGGCAACATTCATAATCGTCTAGTCCAACCTCTGTGTAATACAGACAAGGAAATGGAAACTCAGTACATTTTTCTTCATCAAAATAAAATATATGTGCAAGACTATGTGTAAATTATGTTCTACCCAAAATTATGCATCATAAAAAGACTTCTGTTTGTACTTCCGCCTTCTTTAAAGTCTCAACAAGAAAAGGGAAAAATAGTTTTGAAAATAGGGTCATAAATATTTTTGGTTACTTCCAGCATATATTAAATAATCAGATTCTTCTTTATGATTAATATGCTAAAATGTACTACATTAATGTGCACATTGTGGCAAAAACAAGCTTAACTCTTTTTTTTTTTTTTTGGCTATTATTCATTATTTTAAAACAGGAGCCTCACATCAGTGATGAGATACTAGGAAGTACTGTGGGAGGTCGGGGAAAATTAACATAGTCTATGGATTTAAATCTAAGGAACATAAATGATAGCAGACAAGTTAATATATACATAGTAAAAATGTTTAATCTCTGATCTTTTAATTTACATTAAAACATTCTCCTTGCTTTATCAGAATTATTGGATTACAGTTTGGAATCCTGCAAATAAGAGATTCAATCCCTTGTTTAAGTAAGAGATTACAGTTAGGGCCTAGAAGCTTAAAAAAAATCAGGCCACAAAGAATTTTGACTCAGTTTCTCTGTGCCTCCAAGCCATTTCCACTGTCTCTTTCCCCCAGCTTCTCACAGCTGTCCCCAGGCACTCCCTCTGCTCCAAATGCAGAGCCACTGACCTGGCTACTCTAGGCCAGTTATCCCAACCTTTGTGTTTTTCATGGTCTTTCAAGGATGGTATTAGTGGGGCTGGGGATTTAGCTCAGCGGCAAAAGCGCCTGCCTGGCAAGTGCAAGGTCGTGAGTTCGGTTCCCGGTACCGGAGAAAAACAAAAAACAAAAAACAAAAAACAAAACAAAACAAAAAAAAGATGGTATTAGTAACTTATTGAAGAATCTATACAGTAGGAAGCCCAGAGGTGGACTTCTGGAGATGGACAGGGAAATAAACTGTAGGGGGAGAAGCAAGAAAGGAGGGTAATGGGTTTGGAACTGATGGAGGTACGTTAAATACATGTACCAACTTCCCCAAATAAACCCACCAGGATGTAATATTAGCATGCACTAAAACAATATAATGAAATTCTAAAAAGGAAAAAATAAAAGAAAGGCATTACTGTTTGAAAGTATGAGTGGTGACAACAGACTAGAAATTATATCCTGTATAACTGATTAAGCACAAGGAAAAGTATTAGCTATCAACTTATGAGTGTATAAGAGGGCAGATTTTTCAAAATTCTCTATGTAGTTCAAAAATTAAAATGTTCAAAGGGGATGAGGGGGAGAATCTATGTCATGATCATAGGCACGGTTAAATTCATTCAAAAAATACAAATGCAAATTTCAGTTTTTGCCACGTTTATACCCTTCCCCCCCTTCCTGGTATGTCTCCTAACCATTTTGCCTCCTTGATAGGACGTCAGTGTCCCTGACTTCCAGCTGCTCTTCTGGCCACAGAAAGATGGGTATGAAATTATTGACACCTTTACATCTTGTGCATGCCCGTGTTCCCATTGTTCTGCATATTTAGTTTCACCTGTGAAACCAGAAGTTTTGGTCTTGGTTAGAGAAATTTTGAGGTCTGAAGAGCACTGAGAGGTCTATTTAAGCCAACCAATCTTAGACTGCTTTGAATGTTGAAACATTTTAGAGGGAATAAGGGAGCCAACAGAAAAGGCCAATCAAACTCTCAGTCTCTTTCTTTAATTCATTCTCACTGCTTTTACACTATGCTCATTTCAGATTCCAGATATGTGTGGTCCCAAGCTCAGTCTCCCTGACTCTCTTATCCTTTCTAGTGCCACTTTTGGTCATCTTCTCATTACAGTTTTCCCATTTTTCATTTTATATCACCATTCATCCATTTGCACTCTACTCATTGCACTTTCCTGCCTAAAATACTAAGCTTCATACCCTCTAGTTCCCAACTCTTCTTTAGGGTTTGTTATGGTTTAGAACTAAAATATCCCTGTCCAAACTTTCATGTGGTCAGAGGCAGGGATTCTGAAGGGAGATTGGAGCATGGGATCACTGCACTCATCGATGGATAATAACTCATTGATGAGTTCATATTCAATATGCTACTAGGAGGTAGGGTCTGGTTGGAAAAGAGAGTCCTGGTGTAGTGCTCTGGAAGGGTGTGCTTTTGGTACCAACTCCTCCCTTGATTCTCTCTGTTCCCTGGCTGTCAGGGGTTCAGCCAGATCAGTCCACCATGATGTTTCTGCCTCAGATCCAGTTAAGCATGAAATGAACTCCCTGAATATACGAGCCAAATTAAACCTCTCCTCCTTGCAGTTGTAGGTGTTAGGCACTGTGCCTCAGCAATGGGAAGTTGACTAATTCAGGGTTTAAGTAGAGAAAATTAAAAGTCTGTCAATTTTGAAATGAGAAAAGGAATAGTCTTGAAGAAAGGGAAGCACAGAGCCCTGTATCTACTATGCCAGGATGACAACAGGATGATAATCACGATCATGAGTTGCAATATTAGCATATAGAAACTCTGGAAATCTTGTAAAAATCAGGCAGGATAAGCGACAACGTGACACAGGAAAAAGAAAACTAAAAAAACACAATGAATGTATAAGAATAGGACATAGGCTCAGGTTTTCTGGAGCCCATAGGACTAATAACAACTACCTACTGAGCAATTGCCAAGATGGCAGGTGTTCTGCTACCCTTAGAATAGTGCAGTAAAGGTTATGTCCGCCAATTGTAACTTCTCTCTGGCTAATGTGCTACTAATGTTAATAATAATAATAATAATAATTGATGTTTACTGAGCTTTTGTCATTGGATTGAGGAAAACACTGTATATTATCTTATTTAATTGTGACACCTCCTGCCCTAAAGAAATAGGTATTACTATTATCCTGACTTTGCAAATGAAGTAAATAGGCTTAGAGACGTTTTCATGTTTCTTATCTAGTAACAGACAGCTAAAAAACATGTAGAGCCACAAGTTGAACCCAAGTCCTGTTTAATTGCAAAGCCCATACTATGCTGAGTCCGAATAATACAGGGTGGCTCCACTTGGGTCATGCCAAGATTAAAGAACAGAGGTCAAGTGATAGAAATGGGAAGGTGGGAATGGAATCATATGTGATTAGAATTAAAATAAGATATTGCAATTAAGACAAATCCTCATTCTAAACTTCTGACAATGAAATGAAAAATAAATTGCAATATTCTTGAGAAATGGCTCTCTTCACTTATTCGGAAAAATCACATTAAAATTTCATTTATGGAAACATTTTTTGTGAACCCGCACCATGCTTATTATTTTGTAGGACAGTGACACTAATTTCCTGTTTTGGAGAATTTATGGAGTAAATGTAAATGTAGTAGCAGCATAATAAAGCAAGTAAATAAAGCAAGTCAATGTATAATAAATTTACTTGCATAATAAAGCAAGTAAATATAGTAGCAGCATAATAAAGCAAGCACTCATGTTTTGGGAACATAGAAGGGAAGGCAATAGGCTACTCTAGGGGAGTCAGGGCAGATTTCCATGAGGAGGTGATTCCTGAGTTGAATAATGGATTCCTGAGTTGAAAATGTGAGATATATCACCTGTTTGATTGTAAGGGTGAGAATGTGGAAAGTAATGGTGATTCCCCGTTTTCTCTCCAGGGTGATTACATATGTCATTCACTGACTGAATCAAAGAGAGCATTATATGTGCCTGGGAGGTGGATCAGTAACAGATATTAATGATGCTCTTAATTTGTACAACAGTGTAAAGCTATGCCATAGGCTCAGGAGAGAGATTTGGACCAAGATATGTACCTGAGTGTGCCGATCTGAATAGTACATGGAGTGGTAGCTGAAGCCATATAAGTAGCTTCTAGTGAATTTAAACTGGCCTTTGAATAAGGAATATTGAACCATGTGCTGGAAAATTTTGCCCAAAATGATTTTACAGGTGACATGAATTGTTGCTCACATTTATATTCTTACCTTCACTTTCCATAAAAGGTGGCAGTCCAACATTAAATCACAGCTCTGTTAAGATATTTCTCCCAGGAGCAAAACAAATATAATTTAAGTATGCAGTTTTCTACAGATCTAAAAATATTTAGAAATACCTGGGTGTTCATTAGATACACTATAGGTGCTACTGAAAAAGTCCGGGTTGTTCCAGTTCAGTATGTGGAGAATCCCCAGTCAGTTTCTCTCTCTCTCCCTCTCTCTCTCTCTGTCTCTCTGTCTCTCTCTCTGTGTCTCTCTGTCTCTGTCTCTGTCTCTGTCTCTGTCTCTGTCTCTCTCTCTCTCTCTCTCTCTCTCTCTCTCCCTCTCAGTTATTCTGTTATTCAGCTGGAAAGGAATGATTGGCATGTCCCCAGACAATACCTCCTCAGAGTCAGATAGGTTTTGGACAAGAGCTCACGAGCAAACAATTCAAGCTTAGGTGAGTCATACACTTTAGATTCCAAACATTTTGTTAGCAAAGACGGTATTTTTATATGAAAACTAAACAGCCTGGTATGTGTACTTGCTGAGTGAGATAGAAGGTATCCCTCTTTTAAGCTGAAGTTCTGGAATGTAAAGAGGACCAAGATATTTCCTTTTTTAAATTTATTGTTATTTTATTAGTGATATATGTTTGCAAATATAGTAATTATATTCATGTTGGGGAACTGGTACACGTACATATCACATCATGATTACTTGACACCCCTCCCCACAGTCTGCCTCCTCCCTCCTTCCCCAGACCCTCTTCCCATCTCCACAATCTCTACCTCCCTGTTTCCTACTACCTTTCTTTTATTTTGCTCTTTTTTTTGGGAGGGTGCTGGGAATTGAACTCAGGACCTTGCACTTGCCAGGCAGAGCCTTGTGTCACTGAACTATATCCCTGGCCCAATTTTGCTCTTTAAATTATTTATATTTTGGGCTTCTCATGTAAAAGGAACCATGCAATATTTAACTCCTGGTGTCTGATTTATTTTCCTGAAAATGACTCAAATTTATACTTTTTATGGCTGAGTGGTATTCTACTGTGTATATATACCACATTTTCTTTAGCTATTTGTGCGCTGCTAAATATACAATCCACTTTCATAATTTAGCTATTGTGAATGGTGCTACTATAAACATGGATATGTTGCACCCAGGGATATCACTGTAACATTGTGACTTCCACTCTTTCAGGAGATACCCTGAAGAGGTATAACTAAGTCAAATGGAATTCCTATTTTTAGCTTTTTAAGGAATTGCCATACTGATTTCTGTAGTGGTTGTACTACTTTATATTCCAACTAACAATGTTAAAGAGTTCCTTTTTTCCTACAACTTCAGAGTTTGTTTTCTGAGTCCTTGATGATTTCTACTCTAACTGGGGTAAGAAGGAATCTGTGTTGACCTGTATTTCTGTAATAACCAAAGATGCTGAACCTTTTCTCATGTACTTACTAGCCATTTGTATTTCTTTTGAGATGTGTCTACTCACTTCAGACTAGATCGGGTCTGTTCTAGATTAGGTGGTATGGCCATAAATGTGTCTATTCATTTTAATTGCCCATTTTTTATCAGGTCTTTTATTTGAGGGGCCCAAAATTCCTGAGTTCTTTATATATTCTAGATATTAGTCCTCTGTTCAAGGAGTAGGTAGCAGAAACATTTTCCCACTCTGTAGGTTGTCTCTTAACTTTGTTGGTTATTTCCTTCACTATACAGAAGCTTTTTAATTGAGTATAATCCCATTTGTTGGTTCTTGGTATTAGATCTTGTGCAATTGGGGTTTTGTTCAGAAAGTTCTTACCTATATGCCTATATCTTTAAGATTTTATACCTATTTTATCTTCCAGCAGATTCAGTGTTTCTGATTTTATATCTAGGTCTCTAATCCATTTGATTTAAAGTTACTATATGGTGAGAAATATGGGTCTGGATTCATTCTTATGCATGTAGACAAACAATTTCTTTAGCAATATTTGTTAAAGTCTTATTATTTCCTTTGGTGTATGTATTTTTGGCCCCTTTATAAAAAATTGTATGGATTAAACTCTCAGTTATCCTCTTGCATAAGATGGTTCCTGCATTCTTAATTCTATTCTATTGTCAATATATCTATTTTTATTCCAACATCATGCTGTTTTTACTAGAGTGGGTTTGTCTTATAACTTGAAATCTGGGATTGAGATGCTTCCTGCTTTTGTCCTTTTTGTGCTGGATTATTTTGGCTATTCTGAGTTTCTTCTGGTTCCATATAAAATTCAGGACTTTTTTTTCTAGTTCTTTGAAGAATTCTATTGGTATTTTGATTGGAATTGGATTAAATTTGTGCATCAGTTTGGGAATTATGGCCATTTTGACAATATTGATTCCACCTATTTAGAAACAGGAGTATTTTCTTTTCTCTTTTTTTGTGTGTTTTGTTTTGAGGCATGGACTCACAATGCAGTCCAGGCTGGCCTTGAACTCACTATGTAGCCTAGGCTAGCCTCAAACTGTCAGTTATCCTCTTGCCTCAGCCTCTGAAGTGCTGGGATTAAAGGCATGCCCCATCACACCTAGCTTCATTTTCTAATGTCCTCTTCAATCTCTGCTTTCAGAGTACTATAATTTTCATTATTTAGGTTTTTCACCTCAGTCAAGTTAATTCCTAGTGTTTTGGTTAGGATTTGCAAGGAAAAACAATACAATACAGGACACTTAATTATAAGGTTATTTTATAATAGTCACCCAAAGAGTCATAAACAAGAAGAGCACAGGAAATCTGTCCACACATTAAAGACTAAAGAATCCAGCTGAGGGCCTGGATCCCACAATAATGTCCTGCATGAGTCCAACTGAAGACCTATAGACCATAACGATGCCCACCCCCATGACTCCAGCTGGAGGCCAAGAGCCTATAACAATATCTGATGCAGGCCTGTTTTATGGATCAGTGCTGGGAAGGCCCAAAGTTCAGTGTTGGAAGCTAGAAAGTCTGTGCTAGCAGGCTGAGGGATCTGCACTGGAGCGAGGCAATGATGCTCAAAGTAAGAACCAGAGCTCCTCCAAAAAGTACCACAGCCATCCTCAGCAGCAATGAGGTCCCAAGATCCTCCAATGGTGAGAACAGCCAAGCTCCCATCAGAAAAGCCAGCAGGATGAGCTTCTCCAGGAGACTAAGCAGTGTACCATCTTCCCCTCCAGAGCCAGGAAGCAATGCTCAAAGTGAGGACCAGAGCTTCCCGCAAAGTGAACTGTAGATATTCTCAATGACAATGAAGTCCTGAATTCCTTCAATGATAAGAACAACCAAGTTCATGAGGAAAGCCAGCATGATAAGCTCCTCTCAGAGAACGAACAGCTCCCTAACAGCTTCTAAACTTCTTCCTCTTCAGTTCTGCCTCTTATGCTGCCGACAACAATACTCAGGTGGGTCCTCCACTCCAGCAGCACACGGTTCAGTTCATCTAGGGCTACAAGTTGACCTCATTATCAATCCACCACAGTCCACCCGTAGTCATCTCGATAACCATACACATTTCCTTATACTATAGTCTCTAGTGGCAGATTATGAAAGTTAACATGTCTCGGTCTATTCAGATTTACATAAGTTTAACAACTACATATATACAGGGTTTTTTGCACTCATTCCTGCACCAAAAGCAAAATATTCAAAGAGTGACCAAAATTCAAGGTTAAAATACAACACTAATTAGCCTGATTACAAACATATCTAAAAATAACATTAAAATCACATTAAAAGAACTATTATAATCACAGTCCTTGCTTCCCATTAACTTTTACAAAGCAAAGCAAGACTAAAAAACAGGGTTCTCCTGCAATTTAAATATACTTTTATCTTCAGGTGAAAGGCTCTAGTTTACTTTTCTATTGTCCTGTTCTTAACAACTTTCTCCTCTATTTTATCCTTGCAATCCAAAACTCCACTAGAGCCTCCCGTCTGGCCAAATGCTTCAAATCACCTTCATGGCTCTTCACTCTTAATTTCAAACATAGATCTGGCCAAAAACTCTCAACAGTAACCATGCCGCCACTTCCACATTCAACTGCCTTGAAATTTCTTCTGCCAGATTAATTAGTCCACCGTCCTTAACCTTAGTCTCAGGCAAAATTTCTGGACATGAGCAAAATGCAGACAAACTTTTTGTGAAGCCATAACATACACTGACTGGAGTCCAACAGCCAATTGCAGTCTTTCTTTCCAGCAAGCTCTTGAGCCTGGTTTTTACTGGCAAGATTTCTATCAGCTTTCTGGTCTTTTGAACTCTGACCAGATTCTCCCATACATACAGAACAGCTGAAGGCATTCCAGGGCTACTCTTTCAGGCAACACCTCTGAACCTTTCCAAACTCTTCCCAGAAGCCATTCCCAAGGGCCCTTGAACCACATGGTCAGGAGTAGTCACAGCAATGACCCTACTCTTCTGGTACCAAATTCTGTGTTAGTTACTTTTCTCTCATTACTGAGACAAAATACCCAACACCCAGAATTAAGGAAGGAGAGGTTTATTTAGCTCACAGTTTGTGGAGGTTTCAGTTCATAATCAGCTGGCTCCAAGGGAAGGTGGCATGGCAGAAGGGCAACAGTTCATGGTGGCAGAAAACAGCAAAAGCAGCAAAAACAAAAGGGAGGAGTGCAAAGAGCAAAGCTCTTTCCATCCCTAATATTGTACGCAGGCTACCCGCCCCAGGGCAATATAGCACTCACACCCATAATCCCAGCACTGAACCATGAACCAATCAAAAACTCTAGAACCCCACCCCATGACTGCGTGAGGCTTTGGGGTAACATCCAGACACAAACCACAACACCTAGATATTTAATGTTTTTTAGGCTACCTTGATGGAATTGTTTTTGTGACTTCTTTCTAGCTGGCTTCATTGTTGGTATACAGGAATGCTAATGATTTTTGTGTGTTGATTTTGTATAGTGCCACTTTGCTAATTTTTTTATTAGTTCTAAGAATTTTCTGGTGGAGTCTTGGATATTCTAAGTAAATAATCATGTTCTCTACAAGCAGAGATAGTTTGATTTTTCC
>NW_004955411.1:14999615-15077494 GCF_000276665.1 Chinchilla lanigera
TCTTTGATTCATTGATCCTTTACATTGTGTTTTTCTTCTCAATTTCATTAATTTCTCTTCTGATCTTTGTAACTTCTTTCCTCCACAATTTTTGGATGTATATTGCTGTTGTTTTTTCAGGACCTTAAGATGCACTGTTAGATTATTTATTGCTGTCTTTTTAATGTGAACATTCACTACTATAAACTTTCTTAGAACTGCTTTTATTGGGTCCCCTAGTTTTGGTATGTTGCGCTCCCATTGTTATTTAATTTTAGGAACTGCTTAATTTCTTCTTTGATGCCTTCTGCGACCCTTTAGTTATTCAAAATGTTGAATTTAACCTCCTATGTTCTCATAAATTCTGTGATTTCTTTTGCTTTTGATTTCTGCTTTAATTCCACCATAATCTGATAGCATGCATAAGATTATTTCAAATTTTTGTATTTATTTAAGCAGGCTTTTCAGCTTAAGATATGGTCTCTTTTAGAGAAGGTTCTGTGTACTGCTGAGAAAAATTTATATTCTGTTACTCTTGGATGAAACACTTGTAGGTATTTGTTAAGTTCAGTTGATCAACTCTGATATTTCTTTGTTGAATTTTTTGTGAGAGTAGAGAGTAGAATTTTTTGTGAGAGCCAGGGTATTGGTGCCTATCTGTCCTTTTATGCCCAATAATTGTTGTTTTATGAATTTGGGCACACAGGCATTTGGTTCATATATATTTTCAATTATTCTCTCTTCCTGTTGAATTATTCCTTTTACCAGCATATAGTGACCTTCTTTGTCTCTCCTGATCAGTTTTGGCTTGAAGTTCACTTGTCTGAAAATAGGACAGCCACTCCGCTTCCTTTTGGGCTCCAGTTGCACTGAGTATCATATTTTCCACTTTCATTTTCGGTTGATGTGTTTCTTTGTGGACGTGGTATATCACTTGCAGGCAACATATATTTGGATTTTGTTTCTTGATCCAGTTTGACAGTTGGCATCTTTTGATTGGGGAATTAAGTGCATTTATCTCAAGTGCTATTATTAAAAACTATTTACTGGATCATGTCATTGCATAATTTTTCCCATGTGGATTCTTTTATTTTTTTCCTTTTATTTAACTGCTCTCCAAGTTAGATGCATTTTTTCTTTTGTCTCTGTGGTGCTGTTAGCCTCTCTGTCTCTGTTTAGGATTCCTTTGAGTATTCTCTGTAATGCTGGTTTGGTGGTCATGAATTTCTTTAGATTCTTTTTGTCATGAAAACTCTTAATTTCTCCAGCAATTCTGAGGAATAATTTTGCAGGATATAGTAATCTGCTCTGGCAATTGTTTTCTTTTAGGGCTTGGAAAATTGTGCTTCAAGCTCTCCTGGCTTTCAATGTTTGTGTTACAAAATCAGCTGTTATTTTGTTTATTTTATTTTTTCTCTAACCCCTTTTACTATTTTCTTCCGCTAAATTTCTGAGATTTTGACTACAATGTGTCATGGAGTGATTCTTTTCTGGCTACACTTACTTGGTGTCTTGGTTACTTAGCTAAGCTTCTAGACTTCACTTTGACACAATGTATCAACCATAACAATCCACCCCTTGTCAGCTTGGCAACTAGACATATTTTTTTAAACCAGTTGCCAGATACAAAGACATTATCCTTATCCTTTCACAACTTAAAGTTATAACACAGGTTTAACAATCCTTAAGAACCAGCATTAAGTCTATCAACATTATATTACATTAGAATCATAACATTTTGCCTCTGGCTCCCCAAAGACTCATGCACATCCCTTTATGCAAAAGGCATGTATTCCTTCTGCAAGAGTTGCCAAAGTCCTAATAGTTTCAGCATTGCTGAAAAGTCCAAGTCCCAAGTCTCCTTCAAGATCTAAGGCAAACTCTTAGCTGTGAGCCCCTGTACAAATGAAAACAGAGTTAAACACTTCCAACATTCAATAGCACAAGATAAACATTTCCATTCCAAAAGTTACAAACAGAAAGATACAAAGGATTGAGACAAAAGCAAGTCCAAAATCCAGCAGGGCAAACATTAAGTCCAATAGTTCCACATTTAGCATCTGAAGCAATCTGTGGCAAGTTGTGAGCTCACAAGGGCTTGCAGGACTCCACCTCTATGGCACTTCTAGTGATTACAGCTCCCAGGGCTTCTCTCTTAGGCCGGCTTTGCTCCCTCCTTGCAGCCTTCCTTAGATGATCCCCATTCCTGGCTTTTCCAAACTTCTGGGGACTCCACCGCACTTTAGGCATCTCACTCACAGCTTCACACACTGCCCTCTCAGGAGCACACTGCCTGGCCTCCCAGGCCTTCTGAAATTGGGGTAGAAGCCTTTTTAACCCCACAACTCTTGCACTCTGCATGCCCCTAAAATCAGCACCATGTGGATGATGCCAAGGTCTGCTGCCAGCTGGAGCAATAGCCAGGCTTTCTTCTCTCTTGGCTGTAGGGCTGAAGTGCCTGGATCGCTGGTTACTCTGAATCCAATTCTGAGGAACAAATTTTCTATGCTGCTGATATTCTGGAATATAGTATGGCTGCTACAATTCAGAACATGGTGCTGTGTGGCTTTCTCCTGAAAGCAAAGTCTTTCCTTTTTGCAGTTTTGAGGCTGCAAAGGGTGGAGACCTGCTGCTTCTTGTGATGCCCTCAGGCCATCTTTTCTATTCTCCTGTTCTTTCTTGAGCAATGGAGATCTCTTCAGCTCTATCTTTGCAGTCTATAGCTTTACTGGAGCTTCCTTTCTGGCCAGACTCACATTTTAAATCATTCTGCTGGGCTCTTTGCTCTTTATTCTCAACATAAATCTGGCCAAAAGCCCCCAACAATAGCCATGCCACAACCTCAACATTCAACTGCCTTGAAATTTGTTCTGCCAGATTGATTAGTCTACTGCCCTTAATCTCAGTCTCAGGCAAAGTTTCTGGACACACACAAGATTCAGACAAACTTTCTTGCTTTTGTTTTTGTTTTTGTTTTGCTTCTGGTACAGACAAACTTTCTGCCAAGCCATAACACACATTATCTGGAGTCCAACAATCAGTTCAGTCCTTCTTCCCAGCAGAAACCTCTCAAACTAGCCTTTACTGGTAGGATTTCTATCAGCCTTCTGCTCCTTTGAGCTCTGACTAGATTCTCCCATACAGAACAGCCTAAGGTGTTGCAGCCTACTCTTTCAGGCAACATCTCCAAACCTTTCCAAACTCTTCCCACCAACCATTCCCAAAGAGTCTTGAACCACATGGTCACGTAAAGTCACAGCAACAGCCCCATTTCTCTGGTACCAAATTCTGTCTTGTTTGCTTGATTAAGCTTTTAGACTTCAAGTTGACACAGTGTGTCAACCATAACACTTGGGCTTCTATGTGCTTCATTTACTGGGTATTGGATTCTTTCCCTACATTTGGGAATTATTCTGGTATGATTTCAGTGAATAAATTTTTGTCTTTGGTGTCAGGCTCTACTGCTTTCTTAACTCCTATAACCTTTAGGTTGGTTTTTTTGGAAACATTGAGAAGCTGGTGAATTCAGTTTCTATGTCATTTTTTTTTCCTTTGGTACCAGGAATCGATCTCATGACCTTAGGCTTGCCAGGCGGGGGCCATGCCACTGAGATATACCCCCCCACTCCACAACATCGTGTTTTCAGGATATCATTGACTGTGTGGTAGATTAACTAATTGTCAACTTGTAACACCCAGCTGAACAGAATCAGTGTGGTTCTGGGTGTGGAAAGCCCACCTGAGGGTTGTTGCCAACAGCATAAAAGGCGAAATGGAGGGGAAGATGGTGCACTGTTGATTCTCCTGCAGAGTCTTGTCACGCTGATTGTCCTGACATGAATTCAGCTGTTCTCATCATCAGAGGCACTCAGGTACTTGCTGTTGCTGAAGATGGCTGCAATTCTCTTCATGGGAACTCTGGTCCTTACTTTGAGTGTTGTTTTCTGGCTCCAGTGCAGATCCCTCAGCCTGCTGGCACAGATTCTTCATCCCACTGGTGCAGACTTTCTAGCTTCCACCACTGAGCTTTGGGCCTTCCCAGTGCAGATCCTTGACACAGACTTGCATGAGACATTGTTGTGGGCTCTAGGCTGTCAGCTGGACTCGTGGAGGACATTGGCATGGCTCTAGGTCTTCAGCTGGAGTCATCCAGGACATAACCATGGGATCCAGATCTTCTGCTGAATTCTTTGGATCTCTAGTGTGGACTGATCTCTTGCACTCTCTGGCATCTGACTTTTTGAGTGACTATTATAAAATAATCCCATAAATTATGTGTCCTGTATTACTCTTCTCCTTTGGAAACTCTGACTACAACCGAGTACATGATCTACTACATCAACCTTGTCTTCAGGTCCTGATGGTGTTTCCTTAGACTGCTTGTTCCTGCTGCTCATACTTTCAATTGAATTTTTCATGTGTAGGATTTCTGCTTAATTGCTTTTCACGATCTCTAATTTGGTTATTCATATCTAACTCTGTGTTCTTTAATTCAATCAGCTTTTTGTTTGCATCTTCTGTAAACTTGTTGAACATTTGTTAACTCATTTGTCTCTTTATTTACATCTTCTTTGAGCTCCCAAACATTTTCTGTATGTGCTTATTAATTTCTTCTTTGATCTCTTTAAACATTTTAGCTATTTGGTTTTTGAGTTCTTTGCCTGAAACTTCCTTCACTTTAGTGCCCATGAGATCAGCTTTTAGGGAGTTGAGAGTTTTTGGAAGCATCTTGTTACTTGTTTCCTCAAGTTTCTATTGTTTCTGTGATGAGAAGTAAAGATCATTAAGGGCAGAAAACTGTCACTACTGTGAGTATCTCTTTAATTTACTCAAGGTGGTAGGATCAGTCTTTATCACTACAAATCATAAAAGTAAATAATACTCTCAGTCCTATTAATACTTCAGTCAGAATTCAAGTAGTGTGCTCTTTCCCCTTAGTTCAAATATAAAGAAACCTTGCAGAACTTGTGGGGAGCTAAGTGCCAGTGCTCTATGGTTGTGACCAGTAGCTTGTGTATATCAACTGGTGCTTGAGCTGGTTGCCCTCAAACAATGTGTTCTCTCACCTACCAGTGAGTGGAAGATCTGCGGCATCTGGATGGTCCACCAAAACTGCTTCTCATTTTTCTGCAGACAGAGGTATTCTAGGTTGCAACTGTGTTCCTGTGGGCAGGACTAACCTGAGGTTTTTGCCTTTGCCTTATGACAGGGCATCTTAAGTTGTATCAGAGTGAAGAAGGGCACAGCTCTATTGGTCAAGTGCTCAGGTTTCCACTGACCTCTGGAGGGGCTTCCTTGATCTCTGACCCTTTTTCTCTGCAATAATCCCTAAATCTGTTTATGTCTTCTCTTTCTGTGCCTCTCTGGTTGAGTGTGCTGTGCAATATCTTCTGACCATACCACTTCTCTCTGGCCTTCCACCCATGCCAAACTCTGTCTGTGCCTCACAATGAGTATCAGCCCACAAATTCAATAGCATTCAGGGACCAGCAAAAGAGGCCCTAAAGCCCAGAATTCAGTAGCGTTTGGGAATGAGCTCACACAGGTGCAGAGCTTAGCAGTTTTTGGTGGGTGATGGGAGCAATCGTGCACAGGTGGTGAACTTTACAGCAGTTAGAGGACAGGCAGTGGGCAGGATACCACATGAGCACAGAGCTTAGCAGCATTTGGGGGCATGTTGGGAGAGTGTTCACTTTGGCACTGCTCCAGTGTCTTTTCTCTACTCCCTGATCACATCAGTCACAGTCACTGCTTCTTCCTGTGACTCACTATCCTACAACCATGTTCTTTTGCCTTTCTGACCAGGGCTCACCAATCCTGATTCAGTCACTACCTTCTGCGTAATTCTCTGGCTTATGCTTTCCTTAGTGCCCTGATCTGAGGAGGCCCTCTCTTTCAAGTACCTTGCTCACTGGACTCCTTCTCCCAGTAGTATGAAAAGACAAGTAAGTACTGGGTGATAGCTGCTAGGCTGGGTGTGATTCACAGCAGAGTAGGAGCTGCTGCTGCACTTGGCTTCTTTGATGGGGCTAGGGAGTGGGTTAGATCATTTCCCAGGATGGGACATTCACTGGCTCTGGGCTGTAGGCAGTTCCAGGACTGAAATGCAGCCCTGATTCTTTTTCTAAACACCCTTGATGCTGGAATTTTTCTGTTGGGCCTCTTTAAGTTGCCTTCTCTATGGGTGATTTTTTGTTCACCTCTCCTTTCTGAATAGCTGTGGATCTCAGTGAGCTTCTCAACATCTCACGAACACTGCTGCCTCTAGCCTGTCATGATGTCTTTCCCCCTAAAACGTTACTTAAGAAGCAGCTTTATGACCTACTCAAATACTCAGCTGGCAGAAATAATTCTTCAGGGTTGTGCTACATAAATCAAATGAAGGGAGACCTTGATAAGAATATTTTGAAGGCAAATTTTCATGGACTATTTACACATTACCTATGAAATGAAGTAAAACTCATTAAATCTATGAAGCACTAAAATTATTGTTATTTTAATTTAATCTTTGATGATTCAGAAGGCACATTAGGATCAGAATGTCCAAGGTTGGCACTAGGAACATCAGGTATTATATTGAAACTGCATGACAATGCTGGTTAAAAATATCTGTTAGTAAAGTTTGCCATGTGAAATACCATGGAGACTTCTGCTTCTGGCTATAAGGAACTGACTTGCTGCAGATCAATTTTCCTACCAATGGAAAAGGTGGCTAATTTTTTAAAAAAAATCTATTTGAATACTATCCAGATAGGTTTAAGACCATGGACCAAATGAAGCCTAAGATAAATTCAACATTCTACATATACCTGCTTGAGCAATTTGCTGATTCATTAGTGTCATTGGTGGAGAGAATGAAAAGATGAGGAAAAGGAACTGCTAAGGAACAGCAAATATGAGTAGAGGTTTCAGCAATTTCGCAGAACTAAGATAAAAATTAGAGGCTGGCCAAGGTGTTGAACCTGGAAAACACACACTTTGCCTGACCTTGAAAGATTATGACCCATGAGTATGGCCAAAGTGGAACCAGAGCAGAACTTATGAAGCATAAAACTAAGCTCTAATTGGAGTAAGATGATTATTTCCTCTCTAATGTCCTACCAGAAGCTGAAGAAAAATTTTTCCAGACATTAACACCATAAATACAAAGAAAACTACACATAGCTGTGTCATTGTAAGATTGCTGAAAAGCAAAGATAGAGAAAAATTTTAAACAGCTAGAGTAGAAAGAACACATTATCTTGAAAAATGTAACAATAAGGCTTATCACTGACTTTCCAACAGGAAAAATGAAATCTAGGAGATAATAGAAAATGTTGGTAATGTGCTAAAGAAATAATTGCCAGTCACAATCTCTTACAATATAGGGGAATGCAGTGTAAGAAAGAATATCATAAATGGTGCTGGGCCACTTGGATAACTACACTGAGAAGAGCAAAATTTGAACTCTCCAGCATAAAAATCACTTCCAGGTGGATCTCAGATCTAAATGTCAAAGGGAATTTTTTTCATGATTTTTGAGTAGGCAATTATGTCTTAAACAGGATATGAAATGCACCACCTAAAAAGAAAACAATTGACTAATTGCATAAATTAAACTTTAGAATTTCTTTTTATTGAAAGATATCATTAAGAGTATGAAAGGATAAGCCACAGTGTAGGTAAGGATTTTGCAGCTGATATGGCTGAAAAGGACTCATACTCAGAAAATACAAAGAATTCCTTCAAATCAACAGAGCTACCTCTTTTACTCAAAGAGAACATTGAGTAAATAACTTGATTGTCATTTCACAATTGGCTATCCGAAGGCGAATCTTCATATGAAAAGGTCTTGTATCTCATTAGTCCTCATCAGGGAAATACAGAATGAAGACTGAATAATATACCATCTAATTCTCACTAGGGTGTCTTCAGTGATTAAAAAAAGAGACAGGCAATAGCAATTGTTGAAAAAATATGAAATACTACAAAACTTTACCCAGATGGTGAGAATGTAGACTCTTTGGTAATGTAGAACACACTGTTATTATCTGCCTGCATCTTCTCAGAACTTACTATTCATGTGTTCTCTAGTCTACCAATTCTAATACAAAATATTCACAAGTCTTTGAGAATTTCCTTTAGGTACCACAGTGCCAGGACTTGCTTTACTTACACATGGGACAGACAAAGAGAGATGGGCAGTTAATAGCCCCTGGGATATTTCCTCAGTCAATTAATGATGAGAGTTTAATAGAGAGACACTCCAAACCTTCACCTTTCAGTTGGGATAATTCTGAGTTATACACTTTACTTCCTTCCAGAATTTCATAGTAAGATTGAGTCTTGGTTTCCTGCACCAGAGATTTGCTCAAGAATGATAAAGTGATTTTAGACTCATTTCTTCTAGGGGTTATCAAGGAGTTTCATTTATCTCAGATCTGTTTCTGATGCTAATTTTTTGGCTTAATATTCCTTTACCACAGAGACAGTAATGTTCCATGTCTCACACCCACATGTGGTACAGGCCTAAAGTTTTTAATGTCTTGTGGATAACTTGCTGCTCTCTTGGACAAACAGCAAGCTTCTTGTTTTATCATCATTTTGTTTTATTTTCCCTGATCTAAATTTTTTAGATTTGAATTAATTTAAAAGGTTACAAGTTTGATACATATTCTTTTCCAGCCTTACTTGAGTTCAAGCTTGTGTCTTTGGCTCCCAGACCCTAGTGTCCAAGCCCATATCTGATCTCAAACCCATTTAGACAGTGGTATCACCTCTTGATTACTGCTTTGGCTTTAATTTCTTCCTTTATTTTTGCCACATCAGGATTTTTCACTTCTTTTCTCAGCTTAATAATTACAGTAGAAGCTCTTGTCTCTTATCCTCTCAATACACACTCTATAGGCTGAAAACTACCTATTGCATTTGTTCTCTGCCTGAGGGGCTTATACTGGTTTTCAAGCACAATCAACCTGAAGGTAAGCTAGGAATGCCAGACTATTAATTTCTTCCTTCCTACTTCCACTCAAGGCATCCCCTAACAATGATAAGTGAGGATTCAGAAATACATTAGTTGGGGTAACTCAGACTTAGACATATACCATTAAGCACCAGTTGCTCAGAGTGGTAACTTGTCTGATAATACAGCATAAAAGGGTGATTTTTCATTTTCTTAGTATCATTTCCATCCACAGTGTTTCACGGGACCACTGTCTAAATGAACTATTACCACTCAAATTGTTGTCTCAGAAACTGCTTGTAAGATAAGTAGCATTAACCAAAGCAAATCATATGTGTATCCATAACCTAGAAATTTCTCTTCTGAGTATATGTACATTTAAAATGCATATAAATGTTTGCTCAATAACCTGTACACAAATATCTATAGGAGTATATCTATAATATTCCATGATAGAAGTAACTCAAAGGCCTATCAACCATAAAATGATGAGCAGATGATGATATATATTCATACAATGAAGTGTTAATGAACTGCCCCTGAACATAGCAACACCAGTGAATCCTGCAAATATGTTGAGTGAAAGGAGTGAGACTCCAGGTTATAAAGCTTGTTTAATTCAGTTGATTATATAATACTGTGTTGGTGTTGTATCATTACTGGGGCAATAAAATGCAAGTCAGAGTATGAAATATAATAAATAGAAAGTTAAATACCTTGTACTATCATTTGAAAAAAATAAGGAAGAGTTAAATGCATTTTCTTTTTTTTTACTTTAAAAAGAGAAAAAAAGCAATAAAAATGATATAGAATTTCAAAGCAAGATGATAGGAAATTAACAATAATTATTATATTGCATATTGTTATCTTCAAAGTAGTTGCTCAGATTACCAGATACAGGCATGCAAAATTGATGAAACAATGTAATCTCTAGCTGTTTCTTTCAATGAACTAGTAGAAATTAGTAGTACAATTATCTTAGCTATCCTGCGTATGTATACATATCTTTTCTTTTTTCCCCTCCTTCTTTTCTCTTTTCCCTTATCCCAGTTGTTCTTTCCTTTTGAGCAGTTTCTTTCCCTTTCACAGTATCTATTGTACTTTTTGGATCTTATTTACTCTTTCAGTTTCTTATACTAGGGAGACAAAAAGATGCTTGCACATGCAAGGTTGGTTTATTTCACTGGTGAGGATGATCTCTAGTTGCATTCATTTACCCACAAAAGCCTCGAGTTTATCTTTATAGCTGAGTAATACTCTATTGTATAAAAATACCACATTATTTTATCCATATCTCAGTTGATGGACATTTGTGTTTCCAAGATTTAGCTATTACAAATTGTGCTGCTATGAATATGGGTGCACATATATTGCTGTGGTATGATGTTTTCATTTCTTCTGGGAAAGTACCCAGAAGGGGAATAGCTGGTTCAAATGGGACCTCTAATCCTAGATTTTGAGGAATCTCCACACTGATTTCCACAGTGGTTATAACAATCTACACTCCCACCAACAGTGGAGAAGGATTCCTTTTTCCCTACAGCTCAGCAGCATTTGTTATTGGCTAATTTCTTGATGACAGTCATTGTTTCTGGGGTGTAATGGAATCTCAGTGTTGTTTTAATTTACAGTTCTTGAATGACCAATGATATTGACATTTTTTCAAATATTTATTGGTTATTTTTATTTCTTCATCTGAGAAGTTTGTATTCACCTCAGATGCCCACTTTTGGATTGGTCTTTGAATTTTGGGGGCTTGATTTTTAAAAACTCTTTATATGTTCCAGATAGAAGTCCTTTGTCTGAGGCACAGTTGACAAAAATTTTTTCCCAATTCATGGGTTTTCTTTTTACGCTGATAGTGATTTATTTTGATGTGCAAAACTTTAATATGATGAAATCCCAGTTGTTGATTCTTTGAAGTACTTCCCATGCAGTTTATTTTTTGTTCATAAACTCTCTGTCTACCCCTATGTCTTCAAGATTGCTACCTACTTTCTCTTCTGGTAGATTTAGTGTTTCTGTTTTAGATATTTAGATCTTTAATCTATTTTGACTCTAGTTTAGTGCATGGTGAAAGACATAGGTCTAGCTTTAGTCTTCAGCATATGGAAAGCCAATTTTTCCAGCCCTATTTATTAAAGAGGCTATTTTTCTACCAGTGAACATACTTGGTCCCTTTGTCAAAGGTAAGGTGTCTGAGTGTGTTTGTCATTGTGTCTGAGTGTTCTAATCTGTTCCATTGATCTTCAAGTGTTTTTTTTTTTTTAACCAGGTCCATGCCAATTTTATCACAGTAGCTTTGTAGTATAATTTCAAGTCAGGGATTGTGATGCCACCTACCTTTCCTTTGTTGGCCAAGATTGCCTTTTCTACTCTAGGTCTCTTCTGAATCCAAATGAATTTTAGGAATGTTTTGGCTAGATCTGTGAGTTATGCTAATGGTATTTTGATTGGGATTGCATTAAATCTGTATAACAGTTTTGGGAGTATGGCCATTTTCACAATGTTGGTCCTTCCTATCCATAAGTAAGGAATATCTTTCCATTTTCTGAAATCCTCTTTAATCTCTTTTTTTAGAGTATTGTAATTCTCACTGTATAGAACTTTTACTTCCTTTGTTAGATTGATTCCTAAGTATTTCACTTTTTTGGATGCTATTGTGAAGAGTATGGTTTTCCTAATTTCTCTCTCAGTGAGTTTGTTGTTTGTCTCCTTTTTACATTTTTTTCTTAAAGATAATCTAAATTATTATGTGATCATGTTTGTGACTTTATTTGTTGTTTTTACAATATGACCCTTAAAAATCAACAGCATTCTCTTATTTGTTGATATGCTTTATAATGTTAATACCTTAGTGGCTTTTTTCTTGGCATCTGATTAATTACAAGCATGCAGTGACATCCATGCTATGTATGTAACTCACTTTAATTGATACAATTAAAATAATATGGCACAAATCTTTCAAGTTTAACAAGCAGAAATTAATAAATGGATGGTTCACATTTTAAGTCATCAACATATCAAAAAACAACCAGAGCAATTGCAGGTAACTTTTGGTTAAGATAATTGGTTTGCTGTTCCAAATTAAACCCTCTGGGGTCAACAATTTCTTCAGTAACCACATTAGCATATTTTAATACCTGTTGAATCTGGAGACTCTCTAATATGCTTAGTAAATGAAATTGATATTTACAGTTATTAGCATATTCAATCTTCATCCTAGCTACAAGACTCTGAAAGAATTATTAAAATCCTTTTGCAGCAACAGAATCTGTGAGTATCTAAAATTCATTCTGCTGTAGAACAAACAGAAAAATATACACCTTTCTTTTACAGAGCTCTTCCCTTTAGGCTTAGATTTCTACCTGGGCAACCTAAGAGGTAGTCTAATGTGGTTTTTCGAATCACATTGCATGCGTTTGAATTCTGGGTCCATTACTTAGTAATTAGATAATCTTGAGCTATCAAGTTAACACTCTGGACCTCAGTTACCTCAACTGTAAAATTAGTAATAATAGTAAAGATTGTTTGGATGTTTAGTTAAATGGAGTACTCTTTGAACTGTGCTTAGCACAAAGTTAGTTACTTTTCTTTGTTCAGCTAATATTTACTGAGCATCTACTATGTGCCAGAGACAACCAAGGTACCAGGATATATCAGTAAATAAAGATTCACACCCTAATGGAGTTTATTTGTAGCCTACTGAGGGAGACAAACAACAAAGATCACAAAAAAGTGATGTAGGTAGCAAAATAGCTGATGATAGGAATTGCGGGAAAAGGTGCATGCTAAATCAATGAGGAGGCCAGAAGTGCCATTTGGGACAAGACAGATTGCAGCAAAGGAAGTGGTCAGTGTCGACCTCAGAAGGTGAAAGCAAAGACAAAAGCAAAGATGTCTGAGCAAAGATGAAAAGAAGGCAAGGGACTCTAGCTAGTTGATATCTAAGAGAAAAGAGCTACCAAGAGGAAAGAGTTGCATTAATGTATTTGAAGTTTTCAAAGAACAAGAGGTCAATGCGGATGGAGCAGATTGTGTGAGGGTTGTAAAAGCATAGGTCATGGAGCCAGACCTTGTAGAGCATTACAGGCCATTATAGGAACTTTGGCTAGTATTCTGAGAGAAATTATTGACAATGTTATTAACTATCATTACATCTCTACTTTTGATCTTATTTGAGATATTTTTGTCCCAAGTACTTCGTACCAAATGACAGGGATAGACATTGTAAGATTGGCTGTAGCTCGTGTCAAGGTTCCAGGCTTTGCCAACACTACCTAGGATGAAAAACATGAGTTGCTTGCCCTTGAATGGGCATTCTTCTCCCAATCAGGTCAATGTGAGAGTCAGCCTACATGAAGATGTACCCCAAGGAATAATCAGCACTGTGGCTTATGCTGTTCATGGTTGGGGACTGTGACGGCTGATGTTGATGAGCTCTCTCTCTCTCTCTCTCTCTCACACACACACACACACACACACACACACACACACACACATTTCTGTTTTAGAGTAAGTAGACTGGGATCAAGCACCAACTTTGTGCCTATACATTTGCTTACCTCACCAGCTACTCTTCTAAGCTACATGAAGATAGCCATAGGAAATGCACTCAAATGGGGAAGAAGGAACATGACACAAGAAAAAGGAAGAGAGTTCATTGTTCCTTTTCCTCTGTGAGTTCTACATACCTTCCCTGTCTTTCAGTTCATATTTCCATCATATATAGAGTATGCACTGGTTGCAGGTGTGTGTGTGCAGACTTGTGTGTGTCTGTATGCCCACGCGAATGTATGAGTTTTAAGCAATCAATGTCCACTGTTGGAGCTATGATATATATGGTCAATTATAAATGAAATATATTAGCAGTGGTTTCAGCAAATTACAGGAATACGTTAGCCAAAGAATTTGCAGGAATCTCCAGAGGATACAGAAAAATTTAATTGCCTCTACTTGCCTGTGCCTGGGTTTTGCAGAATAATATCAGCTGCTTTTTGAATAAGAACCATTTCTCACTTCAGATTCTCCAGGTAACTGGCCAGTTTCCACTGCCTAATTGATTTTGTTCCAAATTTTCTATGCATATTAAATGAGATGTGGTGACTCACTGTCTCCCAAGTTCTTTGAGGTTCACAGCAAAGCTAGATTTTTCGGTCCAATTCCATGTGATTCTATTTCCTGTTTCATGGTATCTATGGCTACATTGTCTTTCTATGCTTGAAGGGCCACGCAACTGGCAATTGCACTTTTTCTCCGTAGCTGTCTCTGCCTGTATCCTGCCCTCCTTCAGGAATTTGAGGAGAAATTTTCAAATGTGCCTGAATATAAGCACCAAAACATTTTCATTGTTTTAGCCCTTCACAAATAATTTAACAACCTACAAATTATTTAAAAGCAATCTACTGTAGCCAGAGTTCTCAAAACTTCCAATCAAATTTTAGTATGTGCTGCTCTGACAATCTTTGGGTATATTTTTCCACTCCTCCAGGTACTTTATTGATGTTTTTCTATTACCTTTTACATAAAAAATCAATGTTTGCCCAAACCTAAATTTTGTGGACAACATGATCTTTCCTCTAACTTTCCTATTCTAACCACCAGAGTTCCACTAAGAGCCACTTTCCCACACATTATTCCTTCAGCATTTCCTGACTACTCCCTCACTCAGTCATAATTACCAAGCACCTACTGTGCACCAGGTGTTCTTACTTGCAGTTCTCACAGCATCTTTACAGGGTAGACAATGTAAATCTTTGTTACCAATGAGAAAGGCAAGCATGACGGAGATGAGCTGCTGGCTCAAGGCAACACAAACACCTAACTGAGCTTCCAGGACTCGAATCTAGATCATCTGGCCCTTCTCCATTTGTTGCCTTACCTTTCTGCCAGATGGCACCTTATTCTCAGAGTATTATCTGTCCTACATCCTCAGGGTGTCTCTGTTTGCTTTTCCTAGATGTCCAAACTTGATTAATTCAAAGAAGAACCTACTGTAGCAAACTCAGCCACACTTACAGAGTTCTTATACAGTTCTTATACAGTTTTACAATCTCAACACTCATGAACCTCCATTAGTGAAAATTCTAGTGTATCTTACAGTGGCTACACAGGTAGTGTTTAATGGAGAGGATGTCTATCCCAGTCAAATCTCAAGGATCCTGTCCTTCACACGATTAGCTCTGCACTCCCTAAAGTATAGGAGTAAAACCTCCTTTAGCTCATAAGCTGGGGTCTTAGAAGTTTCTCGATACTGAAGGACAAGAGCCGGGGAGAGGGACATTTATACTAGTAAGAGACTGATGGCAGAGTCTTTTGACAGAGGAAAGCCAAAATCTTAATTTCTCATCTTCAACAAGCTACCAAATCACTCTCTCTTTTAAATGCATTTATTTCCTTTCAGTGGAAGCTGGATGTGTATGTGTATGTGTATGTGTGTGTGAGTGAACTTTTGCATATGCATTTTCACAGTTAGCCCTTTATGATATCCTCATATTTGGTAATAACACTATAATCCTACGGCCTAGTGAAATTTATACCCCAATCCTCTTTCATAGGTTTCCTTATTCTTCAGATGATGCAAATTTTTCCTATGTGACATCTTTTACATGCACATTTTTCTGTCTATCCTCACTCATTTCCCCTAGTTCTTCATTGGCCTTTGTCTAATATAGTTTCTTTTAATACAAAATCCTCTATACTCTGGTGCAATTTCTGCCCACTTTTTGCACACTCCTGCCAGACTAATCTCACTGAAGGACTGCCACTCTTTTCCTTGTGAACATTCCTTGCTCCTTGTAACCAACATAATGGAGCCATAATCTTAGCCTTGCATTCAAAATGTTCCTTTCAATGTGCCCTTAGTTACTTCCCCTAACTTATCTTCTATTTCTTCCCCACATAAACCCTCATACTACTTTTCTCTGCTCTTCACTTTCCAAAACTACTTTGCACCATCTTCACCTACCTGATTCCTTCTTAGCATGATCCTTCATCCTAATTCTTTTCTTTTGAAAGACTATCCCTCCCTTTTACCTTATTTCCTCCAGGAAACTTTCCAGACTTTCCTCTGCCGATATAACCTCTGCCCCATAGATATCCCAGGGTGCTTTGTGTTACCACCTTCCTTACGTGGTTCCTTGAATTGGTCATTTATAAAAAGTATTTTTTATTTCTAACTACAGCATAAGATCATGTTCACATTTTCTATAACCCTTCATATAGATTTTTTCACTTACTTATTTGAGACAAATGGTCTCTCATATGAGTTTATGTGTGTATATGTGCATGTGTCTGTATGTGTGTAAGGGTAGGGGAAGATGTTGTAGGAAACAATTCATTGAGATGTGGGACTAAAATATTAATACTTCAACTCATATTAGTTTTTTCCTCATTTGTGTTATACTTCTACTTTGTGAATGTTTAATAATGAAATAATATTTAAATACAGTGTGAGGCTGACCTGCAATATATTTGCTGCTAGGAGCTCTAGTGCTGGGATAGCTTGCCAGAGTTTTCCAGAATTAAAAAATACTTAAGGTACTGGGCCTTTGTATGTCCATACTAGCAAGTCATTAGTCATAGGTCAGGCCCTGGGAAGGACAACATCCTGAATATGGCATTGTTATCCACTATGGTCAGTTCCCAGTGAAGGAATCAGAAACCAGAACTTTCCATAATTATTATGTATCACAAACATATACTGAAAGAAGGAAAGAAAGAAAGAAACAAACAAACACCTGTGGGTTATATAAATCAGCCTCAAAGAGGGACATAGTGGAACATCACAGTATCTGTAGAGTGGCCTCTCTCTCTCTCCCTGTTAATTGATTGTTCTACCATACAAAAATCTTCGGAGATCCCTGGATGAGAAAAATGACTGAGGAAAAATAGAGTAGAACAATTAATATTGCTTAAGGGCCTCTCTGTTTTTAGCACTTTGCCATGCAAATTCCCATTCTTTTGTTCAATTTCAATACATAAAAAGCAAAAACCAAAAAGTGATTAACATCCTTCAAACATGTTTCATGCTGCCAGGAATACGTACTATGCACGGAATTTGATTTGCTAAAGATGGAGCTGTATGGGTGACATGGAAATTACTGTAGAATGAAGAGCCTGCACCCATTTCCATCCGTGGCCATTTCCCTAATGTTGAGGAGACAATTATATCCAATTATTTTCTCTTTAGAATTCAATAATAGTGTAATTCAACAAAGCAAGTTATTTTCACTATGTGGAAGAACCGATATTGAGCCAAATAAATATTTTTCCTGAATTTGTTTTGAACAATTGTAGGATCTTACTTTATATGATATCTGTAATCTCCTAAAATTTTCAGGGACTGAAAATGTTCATTTCCTAATTATTTTGCTTTTTCTTTTAACTTATGTGATGCTTCAGTTCCTTTTCTGGGCCATATTTGTAGGGAGCAGGACAACGTCATGAAGGGAGTGAACAGTTCAAAATGAGATAGGTTCAGACTTCTCTTCCACGGCACATCACTGGGCAAGTGGCTGACTTTTGTTTAGCACCATTTCTAATCTGTAAAAAAGGAAGAAAAGTGCTATTTACCTGAGGGGCATGTTGTTGCTGGAGATCCACTTGTAGGGTGTCATGCCAAGAATTAAAGAACAAAAAGTGCTTAAAGCCCAGTGTTTGGCTTGTAAACAGTAGAAATGATAGATTAGCTATTTTTACATTTTGATTTTTCTTTTCCTTACTCTCTCTTATTCTTGTACATTTCTCTCCCGTTCTTCAGAAAGTTATGGAGTCCTGAGGTCTCGGAGTGGAAGGGGCATGAAGAATCACCAAGTCGTACTGCCCATCTGCATCTTCAGTTGCCTTTCCAGGATCTTTCATACTTTGTTCTCCCATTTCCCTCCCAATCCCACTCTTAACAGTCCTCTGCTTTGCATTTTTAGATTGCAGCATGGGTACATTCTATTTCTTATTTTGACTGTTTACTAACATCCAGAGAACATCCACAGACTGACCCACTGTGAGGACAAGCCCTGGGGATCAGCCCCTGTGAATGGTCATCTTGCTCATTCCAACACCTGTTGTGGATTAAACCTCCATCAGTTTCAACTGCTGTGCTCCAGAGCCTGGACAGTGACTCCAAAATGAAGCCATTCTTTATCACTGTAACCATGTTTCTTAATGCAAAAACAGCCCCAAGCTCAGGCCAGCCAAAAGGGAGCTGTTTTACTCAGATGAAAACAGAAAACGCTGATATTGCCTTGCAATCTTGCAGCTCTTGATATAAAGTTACTGCACCTTTTAAAAGCCCTGATTATTTATTCCTTATCCTGGCTGCTGAGAGCTGTGGTCTCCTTGCTCTACAAAAGCTCTGAGTTGGCATCCCACCCACATTCAGATTTATGCTTCAATTTCTTTCCTTTTTTAAAAAAAATGAAACCAAGAGGCCAAATCTCTCCTCTTTAGGTCAAATTTCTGGGGAAGACAAGTTCCTGCCAAAATGCTACAGTTCAAGCTGCACATACTCCCCTCCCCCAACACAGAGGGGTGGGAGAGAGTGGGAAGAGAGGGAGAGAGAGAGAATGTTTCCAAAATCATGCCTTCTCCAAAGGCAAATTTGTCTTTGTATCCACAGGCTCTGCCTTACCCCTCTCTCCTTGCATCTGTTTTCTGTGCATTACTCATCCTGGTCCTCTTGCTATTTTATTATTGGCGATCCAGTCTGTTTATATGTTCCCCCAAAGTCTTGTGTGGTCATAGGTGGGGCTTTTTTAGAGGATCTAGAGTGTGTGACTCTGGGAATGATTCATGGTGCAATGCTGGACTCTTGAGCACTAGGATTAAGGGTGTGAGTGCCACCTGCCCTACGTTACCTGATAAGATATAAGGGTTAGAAAGAGCTGTGATCATCCACTGCCTGCTTTGCTACTTTCTGGGCACCATGAACTGTTCTCCTCTTTGATGCCTCTCCCATCCATTCTGTCTTGAAGCCAGCTGATGATGGACTGAGACCTCTACAAACTATGAGCTAAATAAGCCTTTTTTCCTTTGCCTTTGGGTGTTGAGTATTTTGTCTAAGAAACAAGAAAAGGCAAATTCTTAGACCCTTTCAGGAGCACTTCTGAGTCCTTCCAGGGTATTTCGATGTCCAGATTCCAGGAGTCTATGGGAGTTTCCTTTTTGAACCCTCCCAATGACCAGCAGTCCAGTGACACTAACCGGATCATCTGTCTTTCTGGTGCATTTATCAGAATCCCTGTCAATTTCATTCAGGTGCTTGGCAGAAGGTAGAAAAACTACAGCGTGACTAACAACTGTTAACTAATTCTCTGGGACCCCTGTTGGCCCTAACTGACCGCAGGTGCACTGTGCAGACTTGGTATATACATTTGTTATTCTCTCAGGGGATACATACAGAGCCATGGAAACAATCATCTTTCTCGTCTTTATAAATTTAAATGGTAGCTTCTTCATATACACACTCCTGGGCAGCATGTATGTGCTGTAGTGAGAACATTAATAATATACAATTTTATAGTTTTCTACAAGCAGGAATCTCACTGCACTGCATAAACAGTAATGAATTGCAGAGCCACTACTGTGTTAATAATACAGCTGTATAGTCTGTTTTAACAAAATATTCAGTTCTTTAATATTTATTGTCAATGTAATATTCTTCACATAATACTAATTAATGAAGAAAGAAAAAGCAGATTTGTTTTTCATTAGTTACTATTTTAGGGACTTCCAGGCTGTTTAATCAGAGTTCCTCCAGCCCGTCTACCCTCCCTCACCGACTCCCAGGAACTCAACTGATCAGCCATTTTTCTTCCTAAGAACATTACTAGCAGCTCAATATTTGTTTTGATTCTTTCACCCATAATGAATTTCCATTGGATTATCCATATGCATTTTTCACAGTTTCCTTTTTTTGTTTCTCTCATGCAACTCTCATCATGATACCCACACATGCATGCCCTTCCCGGCCCATTTCTCAAGCAGCTTTCTTTTCTTTTCTCCCCAAATTATCCTGTTATTTTTCTTCTTTCTTTTTACCCTTGAATTTAAAGTCAGTGACCTCAAGGGAGATATCTTTCAATGTGGGGTTATCCCTAAATACAGACACACAGATGATAACTTCTACTGCTGGGAAAATTCTTATAAACCACTCATACAACTTCATCACAGATTTTTATGTGCATCCTGACAGTTCATTGTAAAATTCATGTTTTTCCTCAAGTTCTCCAACTGAGTTTTTATCATCATCACATATCTTCTTCTTTATTAGCCCTCAAGCAAAAATCAATTATCAATTGTGAAATAAGGAGCTCTCCAGCAGAGGCAGACCTTGTCTGTCCCAGGAGCTACTCACAAGGCTGTCCTCAAGCACATTAATCCGGCACAGACTCATGGGCCCCCAGCTTGATTTAATGCTCTGTTCTCAAGGTCTCAAAATTTTTAGTAATTTTTTTAAACTGGGATTTGCTTTTTAATTTTGCATCAGACCCATCAAATTATATAGTCAGTCTTACTTCTCCAGTGGTAGCATGTCTTCCAAATCAAATATATCACTGACATTTACAGGCCCTGTAATGTCAACCTAGGTCAAAGAACTTGAGTCTGGGTGTGTATTACCTCAAGAGTCTTCTCTCTGAGTAAGAACTTTTCACCATCCTGTTCACCTCGTTAGAGAGCATGCTGCCTAGGGCCCCAGCCCATTTCAGTGATTTTCACTCCAGCATGTTCTCCCCAGTTATAAACCTCAGTTTTTCTTCTCTAAGGACTCCTCAAGTCAGCTTTTCCTATCAACTTCTACTTCCAGTTAATTTATCTTAATCAGGTTATCGGGTGTGGTAACCCCAATAGTTTAAAGGCTGAGATACTCAACATAGTACCCCAAATCCACTAGACCTGAAATCTGAGCACAGGTATTCAGCAGAACCTGACAAGTCATCTTCTGATAGTGACTAAAATGCTGTCGAAAAGCAATCACCACCAAGGGTTATCTCAAAGATAAAGAAGGAAACAAGCATTTTGAAAGAAGGGTATTAAAGAATAGGGAGAAACCCAGCAGAGATAAAAAGAAATCATTGAAATAACTGGTTCTAGGGAAGAGGGACATATTCATTACTTACAAAGATACATGTAAAGAAGTACGTAAAACTAAGTGAATGGAAACAAAGATGGTCTCCCAACAAGTATAAAACTGATTGAAATCTCAGCTGTCAGCTGTTACTTAAGGGCTCATTGTGAAGGAAAAGCTGAGACTGTACTGGAAAACAAATCTGACAAAAATTGGAACATGTCCTTCTCTTTAAACTATATACTTCCTGGTCAGGGATAGAGCTCAGTAGCACAGTGCCTGCCTGGCAAGCATGAGGTCCTGAGTTCAATTCCCAGTACCAAAACATCCCCAAAACTATATACTTCCCTTATCACCATCACCATCAACACTGACAGTGTTTTTTTTTACCTAGCAAGGGCCTTATCATTTTTTTCTTAAGCACTGCCATTATTTACAGAGGTATGTTTTCCAAAACATTAGATGAAAAAAATATTAGATCAGCTCAAGAGCCTTCTTTTTCACACTTCTGTGTTCTGTATTGATGATGACATTCAGTGTAGACTCAGTAAGATTGGAAGAATCATGAGCTTGGAGCAGACAACTTGGATTCAAATTCCCACTTGGCTGTGTCCAACTGTGTAAACTGGGACATGTATCTAAACTCTATGCCACAGTTGGTTGGCTATAGAAGGGATTTTATGAGGATTAAACAAGTTAGCACTTTCCATGCTTGGTATATCCTAAGTCTTCAATAAATGTCAGCTATTATTATTGCCATTGACATCCCTCTCTACCTTGATGGAAAGTAGAGTGAGCTTGTGCAGAAGACACTGCCCTCGGGAGGTTCAAAGTCACATTTCCTATGTGAGCAAGCATCATAATCCTTCCAAGGTTCTGGAGTATCCTTACCTTCAATGGCAGGAGCAAAGCTTGATTAGAGTGTTCGGCTCAGGCCCTCCTCCCAATCTCTTTCAGCTTCCAAGCCAGGCTAATCCACTCCATTCTTGTTTCCTGAGAAGATTCATCAGAAAGGATGCTTCTGACCTTTCACACCAACAGCAAACTACAGGAATATGTCTGTACTATAGGTGATGTTATTTTTAGGTATTGGTAAAACTAATGGGATGGCAAATGAGACAGGTAAGGATGATCCAACATGTAAGAAAGACCAAAATATATTACATGTAGGGGGAAATCTCTCCAGGAAGCTACTGGGACCAAGTGATAGCAACCCTCCACAACTTATAGGACTACAGTACCTAGTGAAAAGCTGACATCCTTCTTTCCCCTACAAAGCAATAAAATCAAACTAATAACATCATAAAATATTTATAATATATCAAGTTTTACACTACACTTATTGAAAGAGAAAATAAGTAAAAATTGGAAAGATATAAATGTAGTCAGAGACTTCATGAATAAAACCTAGACTACAAAGGAAATATTACAAAGAATCAACAAATGGGATCTCATCTTAATAAAAAGTTTTGCATAACAAAAGAAATCACCAACTGAGTGAAAAGACAGCCTAGAGAGTAGGAAAAAAAATCATAGCCAGTTGCCACACAAAGGATTTATGTCTAGAACATGCAAAAAAGATGAAAAAATTAAGATTCCCCCCCAAATTCAAAGACCCAATCCAAAAATGGGCACCTGAGATGAATACAAACTTCTCAGATGAAGAAATACAAATGGCAAATAAACACATGAAAAAATGTTCAACATCATTTGTCATTCAAGAAATGAAAATTAAAAGAATACTGAGATTCCACCTCACCCCAGAAAGAATGGCTACCATCAAGAAATCAACCAATAACAAATGCTACAGGGCTGTAGGATAAAGGAACCCTTCTCAAGTGTTGGTGGGAGTGTAGACTTGTGCAACCACTGTGGGAATCAGTGTGGAGATTCCTCACAAAACTAGGATTAGAGGTCCTACTTAACCTAGCTATTCCCTTTCGGTGTGTCTTTCCAGAAGAATTAAAAACATCATACCACAGCAATACATGTGTGCCTAGGTTTATAGCAGCACAATTTGTCATAGCTAAATCTTGGAAACAACTCAAATGCTCATAAACTGAGGAATGGATTAAAAAGATTTTTTTTATATTATGGAGTACTACTCAGCCATAAAGAGGGATAAACTGGAGACTTATAGATAAATGGATGCAACTGGAGACCATACACATAAGTGAAATAAATCAGACCCATATGTGTAAACATTATATTGTTTCACTAGTGTGAGAAACTCAACTAGTAAGTGAAGTCCAAGATGTGCAATGGATATTGTGAATTGAGAAGAAACTGTTCAAAAGAAAAGACAAGCTGTGATGGGGGAAGGGAAAAGGAAGAAAGGGTAAAAGAAAAACATATTTACACACAAAATAGTTAAGATAGTCATACAGCTAGTTTCTTTTAGTTCATTGAAAAGAAAAGTGTGTACTAATATTGTTTGGACAGGGTATCATGCCTGTATCTTGTACTCTAAATGACTACTATGAAGACAGCAACACACAATGTATTAATTATTGTAACTCTCCTAATAACTTGTCTTGAAATTCTGTTTTATTCTTATTTTCTTTTTTTTTTCCCCTTAAAAAAAAAAAATATACATACTACATTTTAGTTTAACCTGTTAACAAAATGATAGACCTTGGCATTTTCCATTACTTGTAGTTTCTTTGTGGAAACAATTCACCCCATTAGGTGACGGCTGTCCTTGATACTAAAATCATGTTCAATCTCTCTTTGTTTCAGACATAAACTAGCATTTGTGACTGCTTTCATAGTGCCTAAAGCACTTGAGTTTTTAATTGATTATTTTTCAGAACAGCCAAACTTGCTATTGAAGAATTCTTTGAATTTGCAAACAAAACCCAATGCTGCAGAAACCCTGCAGCATTGCAAAATAAAGCAATATTATAGCTAGAAGAAAGCATTTGATTTCATTTGATTTCAGGAGCATTTGCACTAACATTCAACAACATCCTTCACTGTCCCCAGCAGATGCACATAAATTCACTCCTGCTGGGCAAGATTGTCATGGTCTGAGCCCTTCCTTCTCTCTCCCCACAAAGTCTCAGTCGCAAGCTGTACTTCCTGACTGGAATTAGAGAGTTCCCCTAAAGGGAGGCAAATGATCACAAGGTGATAACTCTGTGCGGATGAGCTGAGACAGAATAAAAATAACTTTTATATCCCAACTTGGTTTCCAAAACAGCTTCCTTCAGGATGAACCATGTAAGCACATCAGAGACCATGGTAGCAGGATTCAACTGCCAAGTCACATTTGCTCCTTGGAGAGTGTGCACTGTCAACAGCTGAATTCTAAGTTGCTTACTTTAAACATTCTAAGTGTTTTTCACTAGTTAATAATAATAATTATTATTATTACTTAAAAGAATAGCTTTCAATTCTTACATTTCCTTAGATCACAGCTGGGTGACCCTTTTGTTCTTTTTGGTACAGCAGCCCAGAATGAAAGGACAATAGAGACATAATAAGCTAGAAGAGTATATTTAACCCAGTGCTCCCTGACACTAATGGAATATATTACAGACATGGTAATATGAGAGCATTTGTATCAATTCTCCCTTGTTGGGGCAATCGTACTGTGACACATGTCATCTTCAATGAGGAGATAATGTTAAATATTCTATTTTGGTGCAAACAACTTTCAGCAGCAACAGAAAATTCCAGAGAAATAAATATATTTACCTAGATTTCCCTTGCATACAATGAACTAAGGTAAGAGGATGACAAAAACTGACTAATTAGCAAACTGTTTTGAAGCTAATACTCAACAGTGACTGTTTCCAATTTCCATTTATATTTTCATTTTTCTCTGAATGGAATGCAATCTGAAGCCTATAAGACCTTTGATTGGCTGTAGGAATTTTCTGAGGGAAAGGAAGGAGGACCAGAATTCCCCTCAATCTTGTGTGAAGTTATAGTGTGTGGTATTTATGTCTAACTTTGCAATTTCTATTCTATCAGTATCCCATTGGTGTTCAAAGATAAGAGCTTAATCTCCCTTCATAAAGGAAAGCTGAGTATGAGGCCTATTTGTGGGTCCAGCTAGCCGAACATTTCTTGTTCTCACTTGAGGCTTCAGGGTGATTAAAAAAAAAAATTTCTAGAAGCTCTGCCCAGAGGTATTGTAGGCAGAACAACAACAACAAAAACAAAAAAATAGTCAGGGGAAACTCACTAAATTCAAAAAAGTCTAAATGAACAAAATTCCAGAATGTAAAGCCAAACATTTTAAGAACCAAAGGTAGGCATGAAAGAAAAAAATTGAAGTAGGAAAAGAGAAATCAAGTGAATTCTCTGATTTGGAATTCTTTTGTTAGATAGATAGATAGATAGATAGATAGATAGATAGATAGATAGATGATAGATGATTGATAGATAGATAGATAATGATATATGCTTTTGATTTTATGGTTCTTAACTCTCTCCCCCAATTAGACCATAGAAACTAATAGAATTAAAAATTTTAATCTCCTCCTCACCACTTTGGAGCTGCTACAAAAAAATTCCCTGATTTTCTTTGTCTACTAGTAGATGAGATCCTAGTTGAGAAGAAGTCCTGCCACATAACTGTAGTGAAGAAATGCTTTACAGAAAGGCCAAAAAGAATCTGAACAAGCTTTGCTGTGTTTCCCACCCAATCTATGAACGTTAGATTTTTACTCTTTTTATCCAGTCACGTTTTTACATTGTTGTTCCTACTTCAATTACAGCTATACAATGAAGTCTCCATAAAAACCACAAAAGAGAGGGTATGGAGAACTTTTGGGCAGCTTAATTCCTGGAGGTTGCTGGTGGGTGGCAAACTTAGAGAAGGCAATGAAACTCCATGTCCTTTCCAAAATATCTCAGCCTACGCATCTCTTCGTCTGTGCCCTTTGGGGCCAGGAACGTAGTTCAGTGGCACAGCACCTTCCTGGCAAGTGCAAGGCCCTGAGTTCAATTCCTGGTACTAAAAAAAAAGAACTCTATCTTTGTTCTTTGTAATATTCTTTATGATAAACCAGTAAAGGTACATATTTCTCTGAGTTTTGGAACCATTTGAGCAAATTAACCAAACCTAAGGAGAGAGTTGTGAGAGCCATGATTCATAACCAGTTGTTCAAAAGCACAGGTAAAGCAATCTAGAACTTGCAATCGGCCTCTAAAATGATTCACAGCAGTTGGGGGTTGGACACTCATCCTCTAAGATCAGATATCATCTCCAGGTAGAGAAGTATTAGAACTGATTACATGCTTGATGTGTGTGAGAAATCTTCCTCAAAACATGTCAAAACCCCTCTATGTTGATTGTTATGGTTGAGAGCAGAGGAAAAAAATTGTTTTCCAACTCAGATTCTGATTCTTCCTCTTCTTCTTTAGGTACTGGTAGCACCTGGATGGATTTGGTGTGGTGGAAGGAGCCAATTCCTGGATTCCAGAAATCCCTTCCACATGTGGATTTTGTTATTTTTATATGGCATCCAGACAGCTCTGAGAACATATTGCATTTGGGGGTAGTTATACCCCATGGAAAGCTAGAATATGAATATATGGGTTATAAACATGGAACCATATTTTTAGAAAAGATGCACCATTTGCATGAGGGTCATGGCCCACAGGTCCTTTAATTATTATCTTGTAGTTTCAATTTAACTTTTTGCTATTGTTTAAATATGTCCCCAAATTCACATGCTGGAAACTTGATTCCTAGTGCAGTAGTTTTGGGAGATGGGATCTCTTGGGAAGGGTTTAAGTCATGAGGAAGAGTGTTCTATCTCTTCTGCTCTTTTGCCATGTGAGGAAACAAATTTGCCTTTCTCTTCCCCTCCTGCTTTCAGTCACATAAGAATGAAGGGAGAAGGTCCATATCAGATGTCAGCACCTTGATCCTGAATTTTCCAGCGTCTAGACCTAATAAATTTTTGTCCTTTCTAAATTATCCAGCTTGTGGTATTTTCTGATAGCAGACACCTGTCTTCCTAATTTGTTCTACCCAGTGAGTAGAAAATAGAAATGACGCTTAGAAGAAGGATGAAGTTGAGTCAGAAAGGTGTCAGGTAGAGAGGAAAGTCTTCACTGTGATTAGGCAAGGAGTTTATTCCTACAGACACAAAAGGTTTTGGGTAAATTTGTGAGATGAGAGAGACAATGTAGAAGATAACTGAGTTGAAAAGAAAGCTTTAATGGACCCCAAAATTTTAGATATTCATTCAAAATATTCAGGAGAAAAAAACAGAGATGGGTGGGGCAATGTTAGGGTACAAGAGAATAATTCCAGGTCAAGAGCCCACAACAGAGCAAGTCAGTGGCTTTATTTTGAGGATTAATGGCCAAAGAGCCCCTCTTCCCCTGTATGGATATTTAGGTGGAGTTTACTTTGGGTTCTGCCTGAGGCATTGGAGAAGCACACTTCTGGGTATGTCTGAGTGGGTCATGAAGGCATGCCTTGGGAGTCTATATCTGGTTCTTTACCCCTTTGATTCTGACACTCTGCTCTGCTCTGCTTACCCACCACCATGAACTAAGCAGTTTTGCTCCAATATGCCCTTCTACAATGACATCTCTGCCTAAGGGCCAGGTAATCATGGAATGAAACTGTGAGAAAATTAAGCCTCTCCTTTAAATTGTGAGAGTTGGGTATTGTGTCTCAATGATAAGAAAGTTGGCTAATACCTTGTGATGTGGTTCAGAAGCCTGGAGAACTGGTCTACAGGAGGTGTTTGGATAAGTTTGAAGGTTCATGCTAAAAAGACTCAGATTGCTGTGGGCAGTGCTTGATAAGCAATACTGGTTAGAGTTCAGATGAAAATGAGAATAGGAATGTGGTCAGTAAAAGCCAGGCTCAGGAGGTTTCATTTGGGAACAAGTACTCCACTTGCAGTTGGATGAGAAGGCATGTGCATTACACTCTCCACAAAATTTAGCTACATTTTGCCCATATCCTAAAACTTCATGAAACTGAGATTAAAAGTGGTAGGCTACTCTGTCAGATGAAATTTCAATACAGCCTAACATTCAGGCTTTGGCATAGATACTGTTGGCTTTTTTTCAGCCAGAATTGGGGCAAAAGGTAGAGCAGAAATTTTTGAAAAACTTAAATTTTGGCTCAAAAGGAACCATGTATAAAGCTGAGGCCAGAGGAACTGTGGCTTCTAAAGAGTTTTCTGCCATAAAAAAAAAAAAAAAACCAACTAGTTTGTATAGAGAAAAAAAAGAAAGATGTCTTGAGGGCATTTTAGGAATCAGCAAGACCCCACCTATTATAGGCTCAAGGGTGCAAAAGTGCCAACCTTTCTTTTGATGAGAGTTCCTTGGATGCCTGCATGACAAAGGTTGCCTTGGAAATTTTTTCCCTGGGAGTCATTTCACTATGTTCAGTCACTGAGGCACTCAGAGGATGCTACAACCATCATCAAAGCAAGACTAGCTACTACTGTTACAGATAGCATTGGGATTGTCTACATGATTCTGGTTTTATTGGCTATAAGAGCAGTACAGTCAGAGAGGATGTCATTCAGATTTTAAAGAAAGGCCTGGAAGGCCAGTCATGGAGCCCCTGAAAGGGCATTGGATGAAGCTATGGGTATGAAGCCAAGTATGTAGTGGAGATTTCAGGGAGTTGGAGATTCCAAAATTTTGGAATGTCCACTGAGGAAAGCTGCTGACTATGAATGGAACCAGCCTGAGACAAGCTGTGTAGTCCACAGCCAATAGGACCACAGGAATGTTGACCTCACATCTTACCACTGTATGCCCCAGATGCTACATATGGAGCTACAGGACTTAATGTTTGTCATCCTGGGTTTCAATCTTGCTTTGGTCCGATTCTTTTCATCTTCATAATCCTACCCTTTAGAATGGCAATATTTACCCTGTGCCATTGTATCTCAGTACTATTTAGCTTGTGTTTTTTTTTATTTGTTTGTTTGTTTTGTTTTGTTTTTTACAGAGATTCACATCTAAAAATTTGTGTAAGGCTTAGAGGAGAGTTGCATTTTTAATAAATACTGGAACTGTTGAGATTTTGGCAAAGGAATTATTGTGTTTCTTGTTGTGTGTGGAATAGTTGTATTAGACAGAATTATGCACCTGTTATTGTCTTTATTTGGACATAAAGTAGGTATAAGCCAGATAAGTATGGTTTAAGGAGATGTGTTTGTGTATCAAGTTGAAAAAGGATGATATGTGGCAATTAGGATGGAGTTTCAACTTGACTAATTTTAGGATCTTCCATAGGGATTGAGGGAGCACACTGGTAGGTGTGTTTGGATGGGCCCTGAAGGCATGTCTTGAGGTCTATGTCTGGCCATTCACTCCTTCTGTTGAGGAGCTCTTTCCCTGCTCTGTTTACTGATCACCAGGAACTAAGCAGCTTTGCTTCACCACGCCCTTCTGCCATGATGTTTCTGGCTTGGAGCCAGTCAATCAAGGACATAAACTGTGAGCAAATTAAATCTCTCTTCCTAAATTGTGAATGTTGGGTATGTGCCTCAGTGATGAGGAAGCTGACTAACACACCTTGTTTGCTTAGTATTAAGATAAAGCTAAAGTTAAAACTTGCTAGAGTTAAAACTGAGTTTAACTTGATAGATGACTTGCTAGATAAAACTTGCTAGATGACATGATCAATAGTCCTTAGATAAGTCACTCAAACTAGTTGAATCTTCAGATTTACCTACTGTAAAAGTATCTACTTCCTAGTGAATCTTGCTTGTGAGTTACTAGTGGGTCTTATGAGAAGGAATATAAAGTATTCTAAAAATTTTAAGTGAAACTTTCAACACACCATTACACATAGAGGATCAATACTTACGCTCTTATATGTAGAGGTTCTGGAAAAAATTTCTTCTGAAATCATTTAGTGTATAGCCACCACCTCTGAAAGGCCCTTTGTTAAAGACATGGTCCCTAGCCTGTGTGCTATTGAGAGGTGGTAGAATCTTTAAGAGGCAGGGCCTGAAAGGAGGAAGTTAGACCCTTAGGGGTGTGCCCTGAGAGGGACTATTGAGACCCTTTAATCCTTCCACTCTCTTTTTACTTCCCAGGTGCCATGAGGTTGACATAAGAAATAATATAGGACCTCCAAATAATATAGAGGAAAAATAACTCCCAAACTGCTAGATGTCTGATACCCCAAGTTCATGTTCCCCAAAATCAAAGAATAAATTCAAGGAACAATGGAATCAGGAAATATTTACTCAGAGGGAGAGCTATAGTTCCTGAGAGGTAGGAGGGGTCCTGAGTGGGTTGCTGAGAATCTCACTTTTCAGTGGAAGTTATATAGAGAACAATTACATAGGTACAACATGGGTTAAAGCTATGATCAACCAATAAGACTGTAAGTATAGCCATTTAGGTAATATTGATCCAACAGTGAAGCAGGTCACATAGCAAGTATACAAGAAACACCTGAAAAGAACGAAGAACTTTTCAAAAAGAGATGGATCTGAGAGTCTTGGTCACCCATCAAGGGATAAAGTCTATCTAGACTTTATGAGGCCAGGCGGTACCACTTATCTTCTACCATGGGGAAACATGTAGACCTGGTAATTCTGTCTTTAACTTTAGGCCTGGCCTTGAGCAGATGTGCCTCTGGCCACAGTGATAATGAGTTTTCATCTTTGGACTGACTCTCTCAAGGGCCCAGCCCTATCTGACTGCCTACAATATTTCTACCTAATTTACCTATCTATAATAATGTGAACAGAATACCCCTATCTCATGTTCCTTCCATAATGTGCTCTCCTGCCAGAGGCCCAAGCAACAAAGTAGAGTACACATGGACTGAAATGTCTGTAACCATGAGCCAAAATAAACTTTTCCTCCTTATAAATTGTTTGTCTCGGGTATTTTTCACAGTAAAAGAAAGCTGACTAACACAATAGCTTTTTCCAAAAACTGAAAAGGAAAGCCTAAGGGCAAGCTTCAAACAGAAGCCTAAATCACAACAGGAAGTAGAAGCTCATCTATGTGCCCAAGTGAGTTTCAGTTTACATATGTAACAAGGTCATGACCTATAATCTGTGTGAAGTTGGGAGGATAAAAACTATTAGAAAGTGAAACTATAAATAGCTACCCATTTGTAAAAAGAGATCTATAAGAACTTTTACAACTAGCTAAAAAATCAACCAACCAACCAAATAAACAAACCAGAAATAAATCTTACTACTTGTTTAAAGCCTTAAGGGAACAAGGGAGAGATGCTTACTAGAAATTTCAAGGCACATGTGGGTTGTACCAAATGCAGGTGTCAAGTCAGAATTTATCCTGCTTGGTGATATGGAAAACTTAAGCATGAAATCAGAATTAGAAGCTGTCTTTACAATATTGAATGATTTGAAATCCCTAGTGAGAATACATTTTAAATGACTCAAAAGTGTTTTTTTTCTGTCTAGATCCAGAGCAATCAGTATCTCAAGGGGAAAATAGACCCTGCAGAAGATGAGTTCACAAATTAAAAAATTACAAACCACATGAGGAAATGAATCACTATGAAGGAGACTCAAGACATAAAAACAAATGAAAATTAGCTAACCAAATCCTGAACATAATAAATTTGAGACTATGTAGATTTTGAAAGAACTAAGTAGAACTTCTGGAAATGAAAATAGCAGAGATTAAAATTTTTAAAAATGAAAAAACTGTAAGTGTCATAAGATGATATATACTAGATAGACATAATATTTTTTTTCAGTGTCATAAGATGTTATATACCAGATAGGCATAATATTTTTATTTTACACCATAATGACAAATATTCTGAGAATAAGGGAATTGAATGTAATGTTTATGAATACCCTCTATGAAGAGCTATAAATTTCAAAAATACCAAAATCAATCAAGAACTACCCAGTCCCACACCTGACTTCCTGGAGCTCTTATTCTAGAGAACAATATTGAAAACTTAAATTGCTATAGACTATTATGGATGAAACAGATAGAATGAAGATGCAAATTAAGAAGGAATTGAGCCTATTTACTGGGGTTAGGTAGAGGCAGTGAGAAAAAGCTTTAGAGAACTGAAAATACTTGAGAATGTCTTGAAAGTTGATAGACATTTTCTAGATTCATAAAGTGGAGAAAGACTGTAAACAAGAAGACATGTGTGAAACAACAAGGTATAGGTGAGCCATAGTGTTGTAGGCAACTAAGTTAGATAAAATATTACAGGCAGTCAGATAGGGCTAG
Source organism: Chinchilla lanigera (assembly GCF_000276665.1). Classification (NCBI taxonomy): domain Eukaryota; kingdom Metazoa; phylum Chordata; class Mammalia; order Rodentia; family Chinchillidae; genus Chinchilla; species Chinchilla lanigera. The sequence continues at coordinate 15,031,784 of NW_004955411.1, forward strand.
GCCCTCAAAGGAGCTGGTGCAGAAGATGATGCAACTGTGGGGCACCTCTGCTGTGCGCCAGACCTCAAGATAAAAGATGAAACAAATGCACCCACATACTTCCCTAAAGATAAACATCAGGGATGGATATTAAATTAGGTATCTATCACCTTGAAAAAGCAAGGAAGAATCACTAACCCAACCCCCTACAAGAAAAGCCCCTGTTCTGTATTCATGCCCACTTGCTATGTGACTTGCTTCCCTGTTTGATCCTGATTTAAACAATTTTATTTGAGCAATTATACTTGTAATCTTATTGACTGACCATAGTTTTGCCCAACCTCATGCCCACCTTGCAATTTCCCATTTTTCCCACTTTGGACCTACCTCACATCATGGATTTGCTGCATAAAAATCCCTAGAAAAGTCAGGGTCCTTGGCAACCTATTCAGGACCCCTTCTGTCTCTCTCTCATAGAGAAGCTTTCATTATCCCAATAAATATATTCTGCTTTTAACCTCCATTGTTCCTAAAATTCATTCTTTGATTTTAGAGAATACAAAGTGATACCAGATATCTAGCAGATTAGGAGTTTCTTTTCCCAATATCATTTGGAGGTCTTTCACTGAGATCACTAGATGGTGGTAAGAATTTGCTTTTGTTTCATAGACTCCGGGTTGGGTCCCATTTAGGTAATAAATTTTTATGCTTCAAATTTTGTTATGTCTTTGCCCATTGCTTATATTTGCTTATGTTTTGTCTCGTATAGTTTTGTTAAAATAATGATAAATCTAAATTAAAACATGGGAAGGTTATAAGATTATGATACTTCTTTAATGGGACCTTTTTATTCCTGTTTTTCTTGTATGTGTTGCATTTGAACTAGTTATAATTTACTGGTATTTCTTGCTTGACTTTATTTAGACAGTAGTGCTACAGAGAGTAATGTTAAAATGCCTCCTTAGTAGATTTAATATAAATTTCTGTAAAATGTGTCTTTTAAATAAAATCTAGCTCAAACTTAGAAAATATACATGTCTATATAATAAAATACGGGATTCCTTCCACCAGTTGAAAGATGCTAGGTCAGTGGCCGTTCTTAAGACTTGGAGGAAGGTTTCCCTGGGACAGAATCCCTTTGATCCTCCTCTGTACTCTAGAGGAAATGTCAAGCCTGTTCTTCATCAGTTTCTTTTCTCTGTCCTTATTCCTAACCTTTTCTACTGCTGTGCTTTCTTTTTTAGAGGCATATAAAATTAGAAAGAAATGAACTCTGGACTGTTCCAAACTTTTCATCCTATTAGATGACTAAATTAAGCCCATAGAAAATGAGCATTTGCTAATGCTGGAGACAGGGAAGTCATCTTAGAGGAGGGAGGCACACACCATCTCTGGGTCAGATGGGACATCAGAATTTTGCCCAGAGAACACACATAAAAGCCGTGTCCCAGTTTAGGGTTCTGAGCAAGTCTCCCTCAGGAAACTAAACCTAAGACACAGTAAAAAGAACTGGCTTCTGAGTGAAACCAGTAGGAGCTATTTCCAAAAACACCACACTTATGGAACGAAAACACATTTAGTCCAAGGGAGGATCTCTAACCTTTCCTCTGCTCCTCCTTGGTCTAGTTATCATTTGTGTGTATAGAAAAAATACTTTGATAATAAATGTTGAACTTTAAAACATTACTGTAAATTTATAAAGTGCTAGATAATTATCTTGCTTGGGCTTTTAATTATCCCCTATGGAACTTTGACAAACAGTGGTTACTCAGTTAGTTAAACATTCTTAGAGCAGCTGCCACTCTTAAAGCAGAGGACAGGTTTTCCCCAGCATCTCTTTCTTGAATCCCCATTAAAGCCAATGGCCAATGGAATGTTGACCAGACAGACAGCTGGATTCCTTTCTGGAGGCTGATCTCTGGTTGTGTAGGCCAATAGAAACAGAGCAACTAAGGGGTCATGGCCAGGGCTACTCTATGGTTTGGATACCCAAAGTTCCTTAGAGAAAACTGGCTTCTAATCATAGAAAAATCACCAATTACCTATCACACTTATCTCTCTACTAGCAAACTAGAAAATTTCCCTGATCTTTTCAGTCATTTTTAGAACCACTTAGACTACCTCTCCCTTTAGAAATTAGGCTGAGTCAGCTTGCAACAACCATTTACATTTCACAGAAGCTAGCAGGGTATGAGTTACATTTGTGCCTTACATATGCTAACTACAAGTAAGAAAGAGATTTTGGTCAGCCTTTTCTTCTTTCCTGTGTGTTTGGAAGACTAATGTGCCTTTACTAACATGTAAAATGTGATTGCTAGATGATAAATATGTTTAACCTGTGGGCTTCAAAATTTTAAATAAAGCATAGCCTTGTCCTGTTCCTAAGAAAGATTGCCTAGGTGATTAGATAGATAACACAAATATCTTGGAGATGTCTTTGCCCTAGGGTCCAGGGCAGAGTTCCTCTAGTCAGTTATTGGTTCTGTCTATCTCTAGAGGTGACCTCCTTTGCAGCTTGAGAAGTGTTATACTTCCATCTCACCTTTTTATATCTGACCTCTTCCAAAGGGAGAAAAAAAACAATAGTCTATTACAAAGCTATGCTTCCTTCTTTAAACATTCCTGTCACAAGACCAATTGTAACTTGTGCCTATGAATATCCTATAGGAATAAATTCACAAGCTCAAAGTTGAAGTCTCTCAAAGTTGAAGTCTTTCACTCTTTAGTTTATAAATGACCAATAGGAGTAAGTGCACAATTCACAAGCTCTCCCTGGGAGAAGTCTTTTACTCCTTTAGTTTATAAATGACCAATAGGAGTAGGGCACAGTTCACAAACTCTCTCTTGGGGCATAAAATTGTGCACCAGTTCCAGGGTAGGCTGATCAAATATTGTCTTCTAATCTCTCCAGATGGCATCCACCTGTCCTGAAGTGGTATCTACTCAAGGGATGCCTTGAAGTTACAGAAATCAAATAGAAATCAAAGGAGGGAATACCACAAATATTTCTCTCTTTTTTTCCAGACATGGGATGCTCAAAGTCAAAGCCTTTTGCTCCTTTAGAATGCATTTTTAAACACTGGAAGATGTTTGACCCTTAAGTGTTGAAAAAGAGCCCTTTGATATTTTTCTGCACACACATGTGGCCTGCCTATGCTCTAGTGCCAAACTGTAATGCAAAGGGAAATATTAATTATGATGTTTTTTTACAACTAAAATCACACTGTAAAAAAGAGGGGAAATGGTCAGAATTGCCTTATGTTCAAACTTTCTTTATGTTAAGAAATAATTTATATTTATGCTCAAGGTATAATTACAATACACGTGAAACTACTCATGTTCTACTTTCAGTGACTTAAAGCACATCAAGCTAGAACTAGGAAAATTTTCAGATGACCCTGATAAATACATTAATATCTTTAGAGGATTTACTCAGACCTATAAGCTAGGCTGGAAAGATGTAATGTTAATCATAAATCAAACATTGACTTCTAATGAGAGACAAGGAGCATTACAAGCTGCTATTACATTTAGGGATGAATATCATATCATTAATTTTAAACAGAAGATAGCCAGAAGAACTACCAATTCCCACTGGAGTCCAAGCACTCCCTACCCAAGACCCCTGCTAGCCTAACAGACAGGAGATTGGGGCAGGAGACATTTTCAAGAGTGTATTCTTGAAGGTCTAACAGGGACAAAAACCAAGCCCTCTTGTTACTTTAGATTGTCAGATATTTATCAGGAGAAAGATGAAAATATGTCTGCCTTCTTAAATCATTTACTAGAGGTACTGGTAAAACATATCTCCTGATATGTCCATATCTCCTTTTCAATAGAAAGACAGATTTTGCTTAAAGATATGTTTATTACCCAGTCAGCCTCAGATATTAGAAAAAAGCTACAAAACATAGCTTTTTCTCCAAATAGCCCATTTGATAGTATAGTAAAAACTGCCTCCTTAGTATTCTATAATTGAGACTGGGAGAAAACCAAGGAGAGACAACAAAGAGACCAAAAAGTGGCTACCTTTGTGGTGGCCTTAAAAGAATACAGACCATAAGTCTAATTCTCCGAGCTCCAACAAGAGCATGAAAGTGTGGATTGAAAGCTGGTGATCAATTTATAACACCCAGCTGAACTGAACCAGCTTGGTGCTGGGTGTGGAAGGCCACCTGGGGATTGTTGCTGGCAGCATAAGAGGCAGAACTAGAGAGGAAGAAGTTAGCAGCTGTTGGAAGCTGTAGGGAAATGTTAGTTTACCTGGAGGAGCTTGTCATGCTGGCTTTCCTGATGAACTCAGCTGTTCTTATCACTGACAGAGCTCAGGACCTTGCTGTCACTGAGAATGGCTATGGTTCATTTTTGGGGAGGTCTGGTCTTCACGCTGAGCATCACTTCCTGGCTCCGGAGGAGAAGGTGGTGCACTGCCAAGTCTCCTGGAGAAAGTTGTTATGTTGGCTTTCCTGATGGGAACTCAGCTTTCCTCATCATTGGAGGAGCTCAGGACCTCACTGTTGCTGAGGATGGCTGTGGTACTTTGCAAGGGAGTGCTGGTTCTTACTTTGAGTATCATTTCCTCACTCCAGTGCAGATTCCTCAGCCTGCTAGCACAGATCCTTCAACCTGCTGGCACAGACTTTCTAGCTTCCGCCACTGACCTTTGGGCCTTCCCAGCACAGATTCATGAAACAGGCCTGCATGAGACATTGTTATAGACCCTTGGTCTCCAGATGGACTCATGGGGGGCATTGTTATGTCTCTAGGTCTTCAGCTGGACTCATGCAGGACATTACTGTGGGATCCAGGCCCTCAGCTGGATTCGCTGGTCTTTAATGTGTGGACAGATTTCCTGTACTTTTCTTGTTTATGACTCTTTGGGTGGCTATTATAAAATAATCTTATAATTAAGTGTCCTGTATTGTAATATTCCCCCTTGCAGTCCCTAAACTACAACAGAAAAGTAACCAATACAGAATTGATACCAGAGAAGTGGGGTTATTGCTGTGACTATACCTGACTGTGTGGTTCAAAAGCCTTTGGAAATGGCTTATGGTAATAGTATGGGAAGATTCAGAGATGTTGCCTGAAAGAGTAGAGCTGGAATACCTTAGGCTGTTCTGTATGGGAGATTCTGGTCAGAGCTTAAAAGACCAGAAGACTGACAGAAATCCTGCCAGTAAAGACCAGGTTGGGAGGTTTCTGCTGAGAAGAAGGACTGCATTGATTGGTGGACTCCCAGTGATGTGTGTTACGGCTTGGCAGAAAGTTTGTCTGCATCTTGTGTGTGTCCAGAGACTTTGCCTGGGACTAGATTAAGGGTTGTGGACTAATTAGTCTGGTAGAAGAAATTTCAAGGCAGTTGAATATTGAGGTGGTGACATGGCTATTGTTTGGAGATTTTAGCCAGATTTATGTTGAGAATCAAGAGCAAGGAGCCCAGCAGGATGATTTAAAATGTTGTGAGTTTGGCCGGGGGCAGGGGGAAAAAACCCCACAAAACTCCAGTAAAGCTGTGAACTGCAAAGATAGAATGGAAGGATCTCAACTGCTGAGAAGGAATAGGAGAATATAAAAGGTGGCCTGAGGGCATCATGAGAAACAGCAAGTCTCCACCCTTTTCAGTCTCAAAACTGCAGAAATGAAAGACTTTGCTTTGAGGAGAAAGCCACAAAGCACCATGTTCCAGAATGGTGGCAACCACACCAGGTTCCAAAATGGCAGCAACTGCACCAGGTTCCAGAACAGTGGTGGCATAGAGAATTTGTTCCTCAGAATAGGATCAGAGTACTCAGTGATCCAGGAACTCAATCCCTACAGCCAAGAGAGAGGGAAGCTTGGCTACTACTCCAGCTGGCAGAAGACCTTGGCATCATCTATGTGGCACTGGTTTTAGGTACATGCAGAATGCAAGAGTTCTGAGGTTAAAAAGGTTTCTACCTAGATTTTAGAAGGCCTGGGAGGCCAGGCAGTGTGTCCCTGAGAGGGCAGTGTGTGAAGCTATGAGTGTGAAGCCTAAGGTGTAGTGGAGACCACAGAAGTTTGGAAAAGCCAGGAATGTGGATTGTCTGAGGAAAGCTTCAAGAAGAGAGCACAGTGGGCCCAAGAGAGAAGACATGGGAGCTACCACAACCAAGTGCCATAGGGGTGGAACCGCATGATGCTCACAATTTACCACAGATTGTCTCAGATGTTGTACTAGAACTACAGTACTTCATGATTTCCCTGATGGATTTTGGACTTGCTTTAGTCCCATTACTTTGTATCCCCCTGTTTGTACCTTTTGGAATGGTAATGTTTCTCTTGTACCATTGAAAGTTGGAAGTATTTAACTTTTCATTTTTACAGGGGCTCGCAGCTAAGAGTTTGCCTTAGATCTCAGAGGAGACTTGGGACTTGGATTTTTCAGCAATGCTGAAACTTTTAGGACTTTGGCAACTCTTACAGATGGACTAAAATGCCTTTTGCATAAAGGGATGTACATGAGTCTTTGAGGGGCCAGGGGCAGAACATTATGGTTTGTGTCTGGATGTCCCCACAAGGCATCATGCAGTCATGGGGTGGGCTTCTAGAGTTGTTGATTGATTCATGGTCCAAAGCTGGGATTATAGGTGTGAATGCTACATTTATCCTAGGGCAGTTAACTTGCATACAATATAAGGGAGGGAAAGAGCCTTGCTCTTTGGGCCCCTCCCTTTTTGCTTTTGCTGTTTTCTACCACCATGAACTGTTGTCTTCTGCCATGTGCCATGCTGCCTTGGAGCCTGCTGATTATAGAATGAAACTTCCACAAACTGTAAGCTAAATAAATTTTTCCTTCCTTAATTCTGGGCATCAGGTATTTTGTCTCAGCAATGAGAGAAAAGTAACTAAGACACTCCCCTTAGTGGAAATCTTTGTTGACTGTTTTTATAATTATCTTGTTGATCCTATTATTTAGCCCACGCATACTTAATTGTTTCTTTGGCATTGTATCCTCCAGATTTAAAGCTATATGCCTATCCAAGATAAAAATGCCTGTTGTCTATTGAGGGCCTTTAGATAGATCCTCTGTAGAGCATCTCTGACAGCAGATCAACAACTACAACTCCTTTCAGCCTGAAGAAGCCAGAGCAATCATCATCCATTATTCCCTCATGGCAGTTCGGGATACTTCTTCAGAGGGGGAATGTTGTAGGTAGCTAAGTTAGATAAAAATATAGGAAGTCAGATGAGGCGAGGCCCTCAAAAGAGCCAGTGCAGAAGACAAGATACTTTGCAAATGTGGAAGAAATAGGGACCTCTGCTGTGCACCAGACCTCAAGACAAAAGATAAAACGAATGTGCCAACATACTTTCTAAGGATAAACATCAGGGATTGGTATTCTAAATAGGTATCAATCACCTTGAGAAAATCAAGAAGAGTCACTATTCCAACCCCCTACAGGGAAAGCCCCTGTTCTGTGTTGGTGTCTGCTTACTACATGACTGGCTTCCCCATTTGATCCTGATTTAATTAATTTTATCCCAGCAATTATACTTGTAATCTTATGGGTTGATCATAGTTTTGCCCCACCTCATGCCCACCTTGTGATTTCCTATTTTTCCCCACCTTGGACCCACCTTACCATGTGGATTTGTTCTATAAAAATCCCTAGAAAAGGCAGGGTCCTTGGCAACACACTTGGGACCCCTTCTGTCTTTCTCTCAGACAGAAGCTTTCATTACCCCAATAAATATATTCTGCTCTTAACCTCCATTGTTTCTAAAATTCATTTTTTGACTTTAGGGAATATGAACTGGTACCAGATATCTAACAGGTTGGGCGTTTCTTTCCCCTATATCAACAGGATATGAGAATAAAGAGTAGAGAAGTAGCCAGAGGCAGGTTGTGAATAACATATATAATTTTATGATATAAAGTAGATATACAAAAATATTGTACTTAAGAACTTAGAGTCAGACTGCCTGAGTTAAATCTTGAATCTGTAACTTACTAGTAATGAAACTTCTCTCAAATTACTTAATCTTCCTGGATCTCAATTTCTTCAATGGTAAAATAGGGACCAATAATACAACATCTTCAGAAGATTGGTGCTATAGTAAATGAGAGTCTACATATAACCACTTAGCACAGTTTCTAGTATGTTTTAAGTGCTAATAATAATCACTAGCCCTTGTTATTATAACTATCATTTTTATTAGGATTAAGAAGATTTTGAGAAAGATGGAAGCAGACCAAAAGTAGTAAATATCACAGTACTTACTCATCCAGCAAATGTTTGAGAAACTATATAAAGAACAGGGGCTATTTTAATGAACTCAATTCTTGCCCTCAAGAAACTCACATTTTAAAGGGGAAGACAAATGTTAAATGATTAATTATCACCTGACTTAATTACAATGGAGACAAATGCTCCCTAAGGAGGCTGAGAAAAATGATTGTCTTGATTAGTAGCACCTGGGAACTTAGCAGAAATGACAATTCTCAGTTCCTACCGCAGGCCTACTGAACTAAAAACTCTGGTTATGGGGCCCAGAAATCTGTATTTTGACTAATACTTCCAAATGATTCTAATGTGATTTAACTCAAAAATCACAACACTGGGCTCTGATATCTTTAAGTCTAATGGAGGGAGATCTTCATTGTAGCTGACAGCACTGTAACAGCGCCTGGAATGGAGCCATTGAAAACGACTGGGCTCCAGGTAATCTTATTATGCCTTCAACTTTTTCATGGGTTTTTCTGAAGACTAATTTAGGTTTAAAAGACTTGTTTCTTAAATTGCATCTTGGTAAAATCTTAAGAAAGAAATCAATAGCTAATTATGGTCTGTTTGATCTCCCCTCTTCATTACCCTCAGGGAAATAAAATATGTTCCTGGCTGTCTCTATCAGAAGACTCCACAGTCATCCAAAGGGCAAGGAAAGGGTCCCTACCAGGATTAGGAGTGAGAGTAAGCCATATACTCAAATGACTGTCTAGTTTGTGATTTATGGAAAAAAAGGCAATACTACCTGTAATCTTCCTTTTTGAACTTCTTCTAGAGTAATATTTAACTTTTAAATATATGTTGAAAAAACGGTTAATGAAACCCAATCCAAGGGATGCCAAACGATCAGCTTTCCCAGGGCTACCAAAAGACGAGGTCAAGCCAGAGCAAATGCACTGCTCTGTGTCACAGCCTCTTGAGAGATAGTTCAGTGGCGTGTTCTTCATCTACTTTCTGGGATTGCTTACCTTAAAGAAGAGTCAAACTGCTGACCTCGCTGAAATTTAACACAGGTTTCAGGTAAAGACGGCACCTTTGAGGCTGAAGCTGGTCTGAGGTAATGTCATTCCCAATGTTTGTTTGTAAGGTGGTTTTGGAGGAATTTTTCCTGAAGACGGCCATCTTGTTATCGTTATCCATGGTCATTAGGTAACTGGGTCAACCCAACACTGTAGAATACATTAATAGTTCCACTTTAACTAGACATAATCACCACCTACAAGAACAAGGAAGAATGCACTGGAACACCAGGAATATCTGCCTTACCCTTAATAATAAGATCACTAAAAGCAGCATTCAGTGAATTAAGTATTGGGCCCAGAGAGGCTAGAGAAAGAAAGTGAAGGTGGCTTCTTCAGTGAGTGTGTAGTTCTCTTTTACATTTCTACATTTGTATAATGGAAAAACAGTCTTGATGTCAAATATGAGAAAGCACCTCTTAATGCTCTGCACTGGGGACTACAGGCATTTTGATGGGAAGGTAGAGGTGGAGGGATAAGTTTCTGAACCTATCAAAACCCCATGTTAATGCCCAGGAGTGGGCTACCTGTTTGGCAATACTTGAAGTTGATCTGAAGTATATACACAAATGGAGGCACTGACCTCTTCTTCAAATGAAGAACAGGAAAGTAATTGACAAGTGGGAAATATTTTTTGTATGTGCTCAGAATACTGAAACCAAGATGCCTAATACTGTAACCTCAGAAGGTTGCCTGGAGTTTGTTTTAGAGCCAGACCACAATGAGAGTGACAATGATGAAACTTTGCCACAAAGAATAGAGGATTCCATTTTTCTGGGCACCCCACTGGCATTTGTAGGAGGTCAGACTATGTGAGGGATATCAAGGGTAGGGGCTAAAACACTGAACCAGAGGAATGCCTCATCACACAGGCAGTTGTCAGATTGGGAGACTTTTCACCACAGGACACTAGTATTTGTGAAACAGATATTCAAGACCCCAAAGAAGGATGAGCATTATTATTTTGTAAGCCTTAGGTTATTGACTCACATTGGTCTTTATCTATACTTTCTTAATGACCCTCAAAACAAAGCAGTAGGTAGGTACAGCCAAAACAGAAGGTAGAGAGTAATAACTTGATAAAGGTCACAGAGTGGTAGAACTGGGTTACGAATCTAGGCTGTCATCCTCCAAAAACCTTAACTACCTCCATATTGAGGATCAAACTGAGGGCCTCAGATATATTAAGAAAGTTCTCTACCATTAAGCTACTCTCCCCACACCACTGCCCTAGACTACACCTAGAGCTTATGTTCTCTCTCTCTCTTTTTAAAAATTTTTTAGATTTTTTGAGATAGGGTCTTGCCACATAGTTCAAGCTGGTCTTGAACTCACTTTGTAGCCCATGCTAGCCTCCAACTCAAAGTGATCCTCCTGCCTCAGACTCCTAAATGCTGGGATTACAGGCACGCACCAGCACACCTGGTGAGTTTATGTTCCTAATCAGCTAAATTTGTGTAAATTTAACTGTTTCGGAGACTCTTTGGATTTACCTATTGGCAAAAAAGATGCCACAGGTGGAAGAGCCTCTGTGTTCTAAACTTTGCACTTAGCCTCAATTAGTCTTCAAATCCAGATATGCAGTAAAGTTGAAGGAACTGTGAATGCACTGATTTCAGCTGGAAGAATTCCACTGAAGTATTTCTCTACCCAACAGTCTCCACTCACTTTCCAAACTCATTATCACTGCATGGTTTGAGGTAAATATTACAGTGGCTAGGATATTTTAATTTCCAGAACTACTGTGTGTTTGTACATGACCTTCAAGCTAAGGAATTCTCTGGTGGGTCTGGTATCTACATTTGTAAATGGTAGGTAATGACTTATTGCCTGCTGGGCTTTTAAAAAGCAATTTGTTCGTAAATGACTTTTCGCTTCTTGGGTCAAAGAATTATATCAATTAAAACAGAAATAAAAGGTTCTGACATAGCACCAGTTATTATTGGGAAATAGAAGAACGTGCCTACAGTAAGAACCATGGAGATCAAAGGCCAAATGCATTCAATAGAATGAAACTAATAAATTATTGGAAAACACTTTTCAAGTTAAAAAAAATGTCAAATGTATAACCAACAACATTGTTACTAATTTTAAAGGAATATAGAAATTCTCACATTGCAACACAGCAAAATCATCTTTCATCATTTTTATTTGGAAAAACAACTTACCATGACAGTTTATCTAGCCTCTGAAATTCCAAATCCAGAAGATGCACTTATATCATCGATGTACCTGGAAACTTAAAAGGCAATTATACCGAGCAAGTGAAAGCAGCTACAGACCTTCCACAAATGAGATCAAGATATGCACAAGAGAATTGCCACAAAAGCCTGTCTGACCTGAAGTGAAAGATGATAATAGATCAGGATCCACATAGCAAAATGTATTGTGTTTAAACACACAAAATACACATAGTATCATTGATTATAGGATCTCTTGCCTAAATTCCAAAATCATTTCACTTTAAATCTGCCTAACAATACCTGAACAACTCAGAAAGAAAAGTCCTCTTGCATTATACTCAGATTAAAAGAATTCTAAGGGCCTCTTACTACCTGCTCATTTTTCAAAGCTTTCCAACTCCCCCCCTCCAAATATGTTTCCTGCTCCAAGATTCCCTATTCTATAACAGTATCTCTATAAATATCCATAGCCTATATTATAACTGTCTAATGAATTCTCAATTCCCTAAGTCAGACATTCTTAACCAGTGTACCAAAAATAGGCTATGGAAATGCTGAATTATTTCTCAGCCCTCAGAGGTGCTGGTAGAGCATGAGGCCAGCCATGAGCAAATTCAGCATTTACTCTAGTGTGATATACAAATAGTATTTTGTATGCATACTATGACATTTTTAAAAAGTTGGGAAAGAACTAGACTGAGTCCAGCAGATGGACACTTGGTTAATATTAGTAGATCAGCTAATACGGATTTAAGAAGCAATTTCAATAGTGCCTAGTACAGACAGGTGTGACGGCACACGTGTAATCCCATCACTCACTCAGGAGGATGAGGCAGGAAGGATTGCTATGAGTGCAAGACCAGCCTGTGCTACATAGTGAGTTCAAGGTTAGCCTAAATTACACATTGAGACCCTGCCTCAAAAACACCAAAAAAAAAAAAAAAAAAAAAAAACCTAGTACATACTAAGTGAAGTGCTTATGTTTTAAAAAAATGCATATAGTCAAAGCCACTATTTAAAAATAATTTATACTAAAGGATAAATGACTGATAAGCTGAATGTGCCAAAAGGTATTTATAGTCTAGTAACAGATCTTGCTAACCCAAATTAATTTCAAATTAGATGAACCTTTAGCGTCTCTTCTCCTAGCAATTATCTGTTGCCTTTGTTGATGACCAGCCCTTCCCTGCCCTGAAGCTATTTTCACAAGACATAAAATGAATAAATCAATATTGTTTCGTAGAAGACAGCCTCATATCACCTATACTACTCTATCCTAATACTTTTACACTAATTTCATATCTCAATGGATTTGGTAAAAACAGCAAGAAGTAAGAGTTTGAAAAAATGTCATAGATGTTCAAAACCAGAAAATTATAGCTCCAAGACTGTAAGATCACTTTCATATTCTATAAATTATCACATAGCCATATAACCTTCATGAGGCATGGAGTGGTTTTCTCAACATAGGTGATAGATTTGTTATATAAATATTTGTTGAATGAATATCCCATGAAAGAGCAAATAAATAGATTCTAGTTGATTCATGCCCACTACTCTGTTACTAAGGAATCAAATAAAACAATCTGGGTTCTGCACAGTGGTTTGGTCTGGCTAAAGTCAAAGACGATACAGCAATAAGCAATTATACAAAAATGCCAAAACAAGATGTCTGAGAGCTGGGAATCATTGTATAGTCCTGTTCGATGTGAATAGTCAAATGTAGAAGTCTTCAGTTTACATTGTATTGATTCCCAAAATTAGATCTCAAGACTTGATGTTAGATGGGTAAGTTTCAAGTACATGTTAAAGTCCATTGAAAATCAACTTTTGAAAAAACTTTAGTGCTTTCAATTCTTTGTATATATCGGATCTCTAAAAACAATTATCTACTGCAAAGCGTTGGATGTTATACATGAATTCTTGGCAGTTACTGACTCATCAGGAGGCTCTAGGGAAAGCTAGGTGGCACTGAATTTGATGGTAAAAGACAGATGATATTTTTAAAAGAATTCTCCCAGCAAGTCAGCTATAGAGCAGAGCTTTGCCACTTTTTCCTTCAAATTGCTCAGGCTGTCAGCACTCCTGGAGGGGGGACGAGGAAGGATGCAAACTTCAGGAGCAGATTCACTTAAAAGGGCCCTTTGGAGACTGGTGAGAAGACACATTCCTTCTGACACTGGTTGCACTGCTCTCTCATTTCCTAAGTTCTCCCTAATAAACATTACATTAATACAGTATTTTACAGACTAAGGTCTAGCCAGAAGTGGTTCCATTTAATCATACTGTTAGCCTGTTGGCTCCTCAAAGTAGCCAGGAGAACCATTACTGGGGCCTCACACATGGAAAAAATATAGGCAAAATGTAACCCAGGTACTAAGCTAGGCCTTAAACCCAGGTCTGGCATCTTTCCTACCACATCACAGTAGTTTTGCAGACTATCTAAAGCTACAGGGGGCCAGTACCTCAGGGAGAAGCTGCTGCTGATGGCCATTGGGGAGCGCCTTGGGAGTGAAGCTAAGGTACTGTACCATGCTAGACTGAGGTGCTTCGTCTTCTTTGCATCCGTCAGATGTGGACAAAATCATCGCTACAAGGAAGTAAAATTCCCTCTGGCTTGCCCCTGCCTTGTTTATAGTTTCCTCCTTGTTAGTCAGCAGCTAAGCATATAGTATACCAAATGTCTCTGCTCCCAGGCCTGAGCTGCCTGCTCTCTGACCATCCACCTGCCTGTTACTTCTATCAGCGGAGGTCAGTAAGAGAAATCACCAGCTTTAATCAGCCTCCTCGCCCACTGGTTAGCATCAGGAGCAAAACCTTGGGTGGGGACTGAATGTTTCATATTTGGCTATCAAGGATTTGGAGCTGTGGGGATTATTTATGGATTTCATTATTCACTTCATTTCCATCTACTGTTACAGTAAATAACTCAGGTTTGCCTATATCCCTAACACAATTTCAAATTTGCAGGGAATTCTTATGCCCTGAGAAGCTGAGCATGTCCAATTCATCATACCTACCCATGGCAAATTCTGAGTTTCAGAATATAAGACTACAAAGGAATTCTTACATAAGATTAGATGGTACCATAAGTGAGAAAGTTTTATACAGTAGGAGGATCTCACTCTGAACAACAAAACTATTTCTAAAAAATTCTTACAAATAGGATTTATGATCATTTAGTTGCATTTTTAATCAATTGGAAGAGTGTCAATTGCTCATAAGCCTACTGTGCTATGGGACTTTTTTTTTTTTTGCAGGTGCAAAGTGTTTATGTGAGGAAATATCCCCCTTTATCTTTTCTACAGATTTGAATTTTAATTTATCATGCTGTCTTAAAACACTTGCATATATGTATAAATCTGCCAAGATTATTTGCATTGAGTGTCTGGTAGATGCAGGGACTCATTCTCCCAAAGGCATGTTATAAACTGCCTGGCTGTTTCCACTTCCAAAGCTCAAAAGTTCTTGTTATAAATTGGATAGAAAGCTTTTAATGGGCCACTCTCCATATTAAGATAAAATCAAGTAGACCAGCTCATATAGCCAGGTTTAGAAACATCTGTTTCATGTAATATTAAATCTGTTCACTATTGTATTTATGTATATTTGAGTAAGAAATGCTTATTTGTTTTTAAGTTTCTAAATCTAATATCTTTGTAAATACTCTAATCACTTGCCTACACAATTTTCATTTAGACCCCAAGAGTCAAAATAAACTCATTTATACATTTTATACTCTGTTCTGTTTGGGCTTTGTCTTTGCATCCCTATTCCTAGATAAAAGCTAATGTTCTTAGCTGCCATTTTCCAGATGATTGCTCTAGCTTTGCTGTCATTTATGCAGACAGCTTCAGAGTTCCAGCACAAACATGTAGTGCCATGAAAAATATGCCGTTTTCAAAAAAGTGTTTAAAGCATAGTAAATCTGCCTTTGCCTACTGTTTGAATCTCTCTTGGCCAACTGCCCAACATCCATTAGGTACATTCCAAATATTCCTGCCCTAGACACAAAGTAAAGAGCTTGCTTTTTAGATTGGTTTGTACTATTTACTGTCAGAGACGATGGTCACAAGAACAATAGCATTGAGTTTTGTTGCCAAGTTCCACGGTTCACAACTCCTCACTGGCTGTGGTATTGATTCCTATCTTTTTGTCTAAGACAAAAAGTCACATTTTAGTTAATAACTGCCTCCTTCACACATGCCTAATCATCCCTAGAAGCAGACTATCTTTAGAGCATCCTTCAACCTTAAAAATGCTAGTATGTGCTTGTGTTATTAGGCACCTACACAAGGCAGGGGAGACATGAGAAGTAAAATCACGGAAGTAGATTCTCTTGGTGGACACCACATGCTAGCAGTGTTTCTAGCTCTGACGCACCAAGGGTAGTGTGCTAATATGCACACAAAACTTCAAGAAGCTTCCTGTTCTACTTCAGGCATCTCCTGAGGCCACCTTGTTAAAGAACTTAGTTTCATAATCAGTTTTTAAGAATCAATATTTCTTTTCCTATTTCCCTCTGCTTGGACATAAAGTGATTAGAACAAAGAGCTCTTATGCTTTTGGAGTGATTGAGATTGTTGGAGAATATACCCCACAGTCCTCCCTTTATGTATGAACTCTGTTTTTCATCTTCCGCTAGAATATTGTAATGGCTGTCAGCGCCAGGATTCTGGGGAGCGTTAATTCACATGCACCCTATCTACTTGGAGGGCTGTCTGGGAGGGCAATGTATGCTAAGATCTTTGCTGAACCATATTTGCTGCAATAGCCAAATGTTCAATCACACTTTTCTCTCTTGTGAGGCTATTCCTGGAAAATAATGGTGTTTTATAGTAAGTGTGACCTATTCCTAGGGATATTTTTCATTGTTGTTGTTTGTTTGTTTATTTTGGTACCAGGAATCGAACTCAGGACCTTGAGCTTGCCGGCAGGCACTGTGCCACTGAGCTACATCCCCCGTCCTCCTAGGGATATTTGATTTTTTTTTTTGTACCAGGATTCAAACTCAGGACCTTGTGCTTGCCAGGCAGGGGCTTGTGCCACTGAGCTATCTCCCCAGCTCCCCTGCTAGGGATATTTGGATTGATCTAATTTAGGCAAATCATGATGAAACATAGGAGTTGTTCTTCAGTTATTAAATGAGGGTTGTTTTTGAAGTTTTTGTATCTTGAATTCTCCCAGTCAATGGGACAGCTTTAACACATAAAAATACTCACATTGGATGACCAGATAAGACAGTTGCTCATAACCACCCATCTTAGAAGATTAAGATTTAGCAGGACAAGCAATCAGACGCTGAGATGAATGGCTAAGGGGTTTGCATCACTTTCTAGAAAAATGAGAGATCATGATTGAAGCACAAAAATTGTTGTTAGATTCAGAAATGCAAGTAATAAAATTTACCAAAACATAAAGCAAAGCTTCCTCTCTCTTAAAAGGGTGCAAGCTTTACATAAATAAATTTTGTGAATATATGTACAGCGAAATCTTTGCAAAAATTATGACATGAGCAGTTAACTTGGAAAACAGGTACTATGAGGATACTTTAAAGTTTTATTCCCTTCCTTATAACATAATTCAAAGTTGTCTTCTGTTTTTCCTTTCCTTTTAAACTCGTTCTTTCAACTGAAAGGCAGTCTGTTAATCAATATGAATAAAATAATTATACTCAGTTCAGGTGTAGAGTTGGGTTACTTTGGACAGTCTTAAAAGATTCTCTCCCTTAGTCCTTATCTATTTATTCCCTGAAGGATTTCTGTATCCCTTCAGGAAAACCAGGCAATAGCAGCAGCAATAATCTTATTTACAAAGGGGTCAGGAGGGCAGAGGGTTAGAGGCCCCAAGGGCTGGTGTTCAATAAGGTCCCTGTCATCCTGAGATCAGAGGGTTTGCCCCAGCCCAGGTGAATAATGAGCAAGAACACTTTGTGACTGATGACTGCTCTGTTTGGGGAGCTAATTGATGTCCCTCTGTTCCAAGTGAATAATGTCCTTTCTTGCAGTGGTAGTAATGTCATCAAGAGGGAAAATATGTGGCCAGCTCATGGGGAAAATATATGGAGCTTCCACCCCAGTCTCTGAGTGTTTTACTGAACCAAGCAGCAAATGATAGCATTACGTATGTATGTAATGCTTTGTAAGAATGTCTTTGAATTAGTAGAAATGGGAAAAAGGCTGCATAAACTTTGACCTTTCTGGCTAACACTACGAGTCTGCTCAGACCTCTGTAAGTTACAGTGTAGGTGTACAAAGAGCAATAAATACCCTTAGCATCTATGACCCTTGGTCATCTGGCCTGTGGCCTTCATCCTTGTTCTTCAGTTGCATGTCTGAGCCACCTGAGTCTATGTGACATTCACCAGGCACGTCATACTCTCATACATCTCACACTTGTTGTCCCAACTGAACCATCATTTCTCTCCCTATCACTTCTTTCATTCTCATTTTTCCCTTCTCTTTTCCAAGCTAGTTCCTACTTTGTCCTCAGTATTCTGTGTAGGTACCACCTTTTCTTTGCACACCTAATGTTATTGCCTTCCTGGTTTCTCACATCCCTCTCTGATTCAGACTGTATTGCACTGAGATAAGGTTTAAAGTGCTGGTATTCTTTTATTATATCTTACATAATCTGATGACTTACCATGATATAGACTCAATAAATGTTGCTTGAATTAAACAGGATAAATGCACAGTACAGTTCACTAAGTGGAAATTAGCTTATAGATCTCAACTCAATAATCTGGTAGTTTAGAGCAAAGCCAATCTATAACTTTGACTAGTTATGTGACCTTGGGCAAGTCACTGTCAAATGGAGGTAATTATACTTCACATGGTGGTTGAAAGGATTAAATGAGATGATCTACCTCATAATAAATAAAATAAATGCTGGGCCAGGGATACAGCTCAGCAGCTTGCCTCCCTGGCAAGCACGAAGTCATGCGTTTGATTCCTGGTACAAAAAAAAAAAAAAAAAAAAGATAGATGCTAACCACCATTATCAGTGTCAAGTACAAGGTAGGTTCTCAATTCCTAAACTGTATTTTAAAATTTTAACAAGTTACATTTCATTGACTAGTTGAGTATTATTTCCTGGATGCCTTATGTTATCTACAAGTTAAAAAATAAAAGGCAAGCTCTTTAAAAAATATTAAGTAAATTGAAATGAAATTGTTCCTGTAGGAAGGGTGGCCAAAAGGTTGGGAAAACAGCTACTGTATGTCTGGGATGTGTTTGTAGTACCCAGGTCTGGACATAAAATAAATCAAACTGTAGTATCTTGTCTTCTCATTTGCCAGTTTCTTCCTATCCGTGCTTTGGGAGCTAGGTATCCTGAAGTCCCACATACTCATTACTTAACTTCACAGTGTCATAGTTCAATCTTTAATATCCCCCAAAGGCCCATGTGTTGAACGGGTGTTCTCAGCCTATGGCTCTATGGGGAGGTGGGTGGAACCTTCTGGAGACAGAGTCTGGTGGATGGAGTTAGACCACTGGGGCATGCTCCTGAAGGGATACTGTAACCCGACCCCTTCCGGTCTTTTTGCTTTCTAGATGCCATGGTGAACAGGCTGCCTGCTATGAAGTACTGTGCGACCATAGGCCCAAATCAGCAAGGATGAAACCTCTGAAATGGTAAGCCAAAATGAGCTTTTTCTTCTTTTAAGGTGAATATCTCAGGTATTTTGTCATGGTAGTGGAAAGCTGACATACCCAGAAACTGCTAATGAGGTTATAATAGAAGCCCAATGACCTGTATGTCTAAAATGTGGTGAGGCTCCCCCATCCCAGGTTTCCTCACTTCCCAAGCTAACCAGACATACACACTGCAAGCATCCCTCAGTGTTCCAGGACAGGGAATTAAGGGGAAACAATGATGTCTGTTGTTCATTTTCTATAAGTTAATATAGAGCTACAAATTTCAAATCTATCACTTCCAATTCAGGAAAAACACATCATCAATGTTCTATTTCTATTTTATTTTAAATATATTTTTCAATATAGATGGCAACATATATTGACTAAAGGATCAGTTTGGGAGTTTTAAGATACAATATGAAAATGTTGAAATAAGTATCTTTCTCCTAAGGAAGCCCTAGCATAAAATTTAAGAGTTAAGAATGAATGTCATTTGCTTTTTGTTAGAAGTATTCTGCTTATACAGCTAGCTACTGTATTTAAAATAGGTAGAAAAAGCAATCTTGATTAGTTATTAAAAAGCAAAAATAATCCACAAATTCATTATTTGAAAAATTTAAAATCTTTTCAAAATTGATTGAAAACATTTTATTTCAGACAGAAATATTTAAAGGTCATTATAATGTTTTAAAATTTATTATTATTTTGGGAGGTTTTTTGAGATAGTCTCATTGCATAGTTTAGGCTGTCCTTGAATTTACTATGTAGTCTGGGTTCGCTGCAAACTTGCAGCAATCCTCCTGCCTCAGTTTCCTAAGCACTGGGATTGCAGGCACGTGCAGTCATATCTGACTTATTCTTATTTTCAAATAGAACTTATGTGAGCTTTTACAAACTATGTTACCAAATATTTTAAAATATTTGTCTCTTATGTAGTTCAGAATATCTGTCTGTAAACTCCTTAGATTTAGATTGGATATTTTCTTAAGTCTGTAAATCTCAATTTAACGTACAATTCTGACTAATTTTGTTTGAATGTATTGCAATATCATTAAACATTTATTAAAATAACAGTACTTGAAAAAAGGATGGCAGCCATTTCTGCTTTATTGTATAAATGCTGGCTTTCTGCATTGTTCTTCCTATGTTGAAAATAAATACATTAATCCAACATGTCTTTACTCTTCAAATAAAGTCATAAAAGCTCTTTTAAGGAACAAATTCATTGTTCAGCAATGTTTTAGAATATAAGACCCAATCATCAGACTGTGAAATAAGACAGAATTCAAAGGCATTTTCTGTTCTTCATGGTAATCTAGAATTTTTATTTGATTCCAGGTAACTTTGGACAATAGACATGATGAAATGTTTTCTCTTGAATAAATAACACTTACATTACACACACAAAATAAAATATACTGTGGGCTTAATACATTATAAATATTACAGAGGTACTACTTTACTCTAGTAATTTAATGACTGAAGCTACATTTAATAACAATCTTACCAGTACTTGTATACAAAGTATTATACAGATTACTAACGAAGATATTGTAGCCGTTGCAAGGATGTTACCAGCTCAACGAACATCTAACAATACAATATTCTTCTAAGAGGAAAAGTAATCATGTTAGATTTACAGACAATAAAGAGTTATGTCTTCCACTTGAAACACTGGAAATAAAAATCTAGGTGATCTGGTATATTAATTCATATTATTACAAGAAAAAAGTTTCCTTTCTTGGGGATTCTGATCCCCAGGAGGCCTAGTCCAGTAAGTTTACATGAAGAGAGCTTTTTAGGATGTCACAGCAATGTAAAGAACTCTCCTGTCTGAAAATCACTGATTGGTAATCCATTGCTTAAGCATCTAGCTTTTAAAAAACCTATTTACATACATTCAGCCCAAATCAGTAGAATGTTTTGTCTATATTACAATAGGCATTGCCAACATTTCATCAGGCCAGTGCAAGACAATTGTGAATAGCCATTGCCCAGCATGTAGGAGATTTTAAAATATCATACAAATATACAGTTAAAGAGTGTGAGAAATCTAATTTTGTGCATGATACTGGTAGTCTCTTTTCTGGATATGGAATGGCAGAAAATATTGAACAGGACAGTAATTAGAGTGCTACTCATCCAGGGCCTGGTTTTCATTTGGTGGTTGGGCCTGTTTCCTGCAGTATGCATTTAGGCAGCCAAAATTCCTTGACATTTAATAACAGACAGACCTGATTCAAACTACCAGGAAGGCTTGGGAATCATCTCAGTTGCAGGCATGTGTCTGCAGCATCTCCCAGATCCATATTTCTCTTATATATATTCAGTATATAGTGAAAAATAAGTGATTCTTGGAGGCAGCCTCGCTTGTCTAAATCAGACTGTTAGTCAAGTCATTACAATTCTGAAGCTGAGTGGGTTAGGAATCTGGCCCTTTCTGAAGACGAATGATGGCAGAATGCACACTCAGGACAAATGTCATCCTCAGAGGAAAAGTGGATAACTCTGTTGCCAGAGCCTATAAATACTTAAATTTAAATCATATTTAAATTAATGGATCTAATTAAAGAACTAGTTAATGAATGATGCTAATGAATGGTAATTCTAATGAGTGTATTCATTGGGGAGAACATTTTAGTCACTTGGATTAGGAAATGATATGGGAAGTGTCAAAATGAATCCAACTAATTTTAAATGTTTTTAAATGGAAGTGGTAGAACACACATATGATATTTCACAGATATTTCTTAGAATATCAGTAAGCACCAAGTTTAGTGCTATCAGCCCCATTGTCCCTTAATTTTTATATATGATTTAGGCCTTAAAAGCATAATACATTATTAAATCTACATGGCATTCACACAAATACAGTTTCAAAAAGGAATCCTGGAAATTTTTTTATGCCTATAAGAATTTCATCTCCACCAGGTCTTGATAGTTATGTGAAGAGATTTGGTACTGCCTGGTGAACTCTAAGATACATAGATTAATATTCAGGATGAGGCAGGACAGAGATTGGCAATTCTTAAATAGAAACTAAAACCTGGTAATTTTTGTTTGTCAATAATCTTATCTTCTTCTAAAGATTTTTTTCACCCTCCAGCACTCTGAGCTCTTATTTGCATATCACAGAAAGGCAAAGTGAGAAAAGCCCAGGCAGATCCTGGCTGTCTCCCAGCACTGTCTACAGGTCACGTGCCATCTTAGACCATAAATTGCTCCATCAGGTTGTCTGGGTTTCACTAGAGCAAATGACAAGATAGATGCTAGCTCTGCCCTTCCCCCAGTATCCTGCAGGAGCCATTCTTTATCTGCATAAGGAGGAAAGACTGTATGTAAATTTGACAGGGTCCAGTGGCTTCTTAAACCCTATCTTTCCCTCCTAGAAAAGGGCCTAATTCTGAGCACTTATGGCACCATTAAGAAACATGAGATTAGGATATCCAAAGAAGGAAAGCCATCTTCATCTTTATGAAGGGCATCTGAACAAAGCATAGGTTGAGCATACGTCACCCACACCTCAGTCTCAAGGTTGCTAGCTCTTCATTGCCTGTCTCACTCACTTCCTGATTCAGCCTCCTTAGCCACATGACCCAGACATGGTAGTCCTGCTTCAGTATGTTGTGTATAATGCTACTAAAACTAGGCTCATGCTATCTACACATACAATTGAAAAATGCTACTGTTTGGGGGTTTTAGAAACTTTATGGATACTAGGTGCTCAGAAACCAACACACTCTCATTTTCCCACGACACTGTAAATACAAATGTTGACTTGAATATCTGTCATTGACTATTCCTTACTAAACACTGGTCTTATGTTATATCCAACAGCTAATCTACTAATACTTGGCCCAATCTCTTAAAGGGGCCAAATTTTTCTGAATGCTTTATAATCAGAATTTTTTTCAACTGGAAGAACTCAATTTTAGAAACTGCATTCATGTGCAAGTGTGCAGCAAGTGGTACAGTTTACACTTGGTCACAGTTTTCTCACTTTTATGACACTGTGGTAACAGTTACAAGATAGAAAACATACACATATACACATTTATATTCACACTCACACAATATAATTTTACTTATCCGGACAATACTTTTTTCAATTAACAAAAAAATGAGAACTATTGTTTGGCCACCAGGCATGAAATCTACTTAAACCTGGAATATAAGAATGCAATACTCTTCAAGTAAACCAGCACCTACACGGTGACAACAATATACATTCAGATTGACACATGCTATTTTAAGAGGTCCAGTAATAGCTAACAACTAAAGAAAGTCAGAGATGTCAGCCTAAAAAAGTCAATACGCCTTCTCATTTCCATTCTGAAACAGCTATTGAGTTCCATTACCCAATAGAACAGCTATGGTGCAGGAGATGATAAACGTCCTCCTTTGAAAATACAGGGTTTAATAAATGTTTAAGTGTCAATAAGTTCTGCTAAATACTTTGGATAATCTTCAAATTCTTCTTGCTCTTTTATCAGAAAAATAAACTTTATGGTTATCTCAGTGTCAAATTAAGATGGAGATATTTGAAGAAATAGTAAGGTTTCTAGAACATCATGGACAGTAATTTTTAAAAAGTGGCCTCATTGGCAATTATCCACTGCTGTGTTTTTTTCATTGTTCCCATAAAAGTCTACCTTTCGGTTTTGCTAAACTAGACAAATATAAATAACATATAGTAAACACTGATACACAACTCACAAGACACACTATATTTTACAAAATTTCTCTAGTATAGCACTATGACTGTTGTAAAAATGGACATCTCTGATACTAGGGACAGACACGTCACATACAAATGGAAGTTGTGATTACAAAGGTATTACTCATTTGATGGCATTTTTCTATGGGTACTTGGACTTCAAATTGTGTTGCCAAAGGTTTCCCTTCTATTTCAGTTAGAGTCTGAAGAACTGTTCAGTCACTTAAGCAGCAAGCTTTCTTCAATGTAAACCCCTGGAGAATGGAGTTTGAGTACCTAAACTATTGAAATGTCAGCAAACTGATAAATGAGCACGGTGACAGTCATCTTTCCACTGAGCATGGTAAACTTAAAAAAATATAACCGATGAGACGACAGACTCCTCTTGATTTTGAGCTTTACAAAAAAAAAAATGAATTTCTTTTCCTGAACTGCCAGGGAGGCATCAGGCTCACAGAGCCTCGGCAGACGTGTCTGTGGACACAGACATGGTCACCTTGGCGATCTTGACTGTGCTCTTGATGCAGCTCTCCGCGGCCCTGTGCACACTGGCTGTGTTGTTTGCGTGCTTGTGCAGGCAGTCCGAGTCCCCCATGCTGTTATCCAGGGGCTGCGCAGTGCCTTCACACGAGGGAAACATGCTCCGGAAAGCGTGCCTCAGGTCCTTGCTCCTCAGAGCGTAGATGATAGGGTTCACGGTGGAGTTCAGCAGGCAGAGCATACTGCAGAAGGCAAACACTGTCTTAATGAGCTTGTTCATCTTCCCAAAGACATCGTATACCATGATTGCAAGGAGAGGGCCCCAGCAGATGATCAAAACCACCAGGATCAGGACTAGGGTCTTGGCCAGCCTAATGTCCATTCGGGCTTGGTCCGGCCGGGTTACCTGTACCTTGCCGTCCTCCGATGTGTGGATAATGATGCTCTTCTGGGTTCCACGCTGAATCATGCGGACTGCATGGCTGTGAGCCTTCCAGAGAATGTACATGTACGCATACACGATGAACAGCAGCAGGACACTGGTGACCCCGATCCAGAACATCAGGTAGGTTTCGTCAATGAGTGGGAAAATATCTGAGCAAACGGATTGTAGTTTCTTGCAGTTCCAGCCCAGGAGAGGCAGCACGGCAATTACAATAGCTATGGTCCACATCAAGCAAAAGGCCACCACAGCCTTAGGCCTCGTGACGATCCTCTTGTAGGCCAGGGGCCTGTGAATAGATATGTACCTATCGATGGCCGTGAGGAACAGGCTACCCACAGAGGCGGTGAAGGAGGCTGTGACCCCACCCAGTTTGAACAGAAACACATTAGGGCTATCTTTGCGGTGGAATACGTGAAAGTCAACGAAACTGTAGACGAAAATTACGCTCCCTAAGAGATCTGCCACTGCCAGGCTGCCGATGAAGTGGTAGGAAGGCCTGCATCGGAGGCTGCGGGAGTGGAGGATGACGCAGAGGACCAGCAGGTTCTCCAGAACTGTGAAAGTGCCCAGTGTGAGCGAAAGCACGGCGATGGCCAGCTGCTGGCTGGGGTTCAGGATCATGAAGCACTCCATATCCATGAAGTTCTCCCCACATTGGATGTTCTCGTCGTTCTCCTTGTAGGATGACAGAGACTTGTTGTAGAACTCTGTAAGGTTCCCTGGGTCTGCTGGGACCAGCTGGGCATTGTCTCCTGCAGTCATCTTTTCTTGGAAGGGACTGCCCCGATAGGAAGTTAAAGGAAATTTTTGTGGGAAGTAGCCTAATTTGGATGCCATGTCGCCTTTGATGTCTTCGTACTGGATGTCATTTGAGCCCACGTAGAGGAGGTCTGTGGTGATGGTACGGAAGGTCGTGTCTGCAAGGCCATCTAGGATGGACTTCATAACCTCAGTGTTCAATTAGGCCAGCTTCAAAATGACTGAGAAAGAGACGGCAGGAGGGAGTCCTGACAGGAGGGAAAACAGATAAGCTGAATGGTGAGAAAACCAGGAGGATCATGAAAACAAACACTGCAACACCACAAAGATGCACCCTCGTGGCATGCCATTCCTGTCTTTCAACACAGGTCCAGTCCTTGTAGATTCAGTCAACACAATGAGTCAGTCACTGAATTAGAAGAGAACCCTCCCAGAGATAGGGCATGGAAGGACACCCTCCAGAAACGTAACTTTCATTCCTTAAACTCTTTAGATTGGAGTCACGCTAGAGACCTGAATGGACCTCCAGGGTTAAACAGGCCAAGAAACGTGCACTTCACAGAGTATTTACCACTTGGCTTCTGCCATCACAAACACCACCGTGAATTGATGGGGCTGGGCAGGGCAACCACTATCCCACTATCTCTGTTCTGGAAGCCTACCTCATCAGACAGGTAAGAGTAAACCTATGAGACAACCAAAGAACGGGGCAGTGTAGAATCAGGGTCGAGCTGTGGAGTTTGTGTGCTAACTGTAAAGAGGGAGGATGCTGAGAAGCAGACATAGCTCAAGGCCAGGCTGGGACGATCGGCTCCACCAGGTGAGTTTCCTTACCCAGGGACCAAGCTGTGGAAGACTAAATCTTCAACACCAGGGAGAGTAACAACGGAGGATGCTCTCCGACATTACTGCTTATAGCACAAGCACACCAGTGACAAAAGTGGATCAGAGGACAGGAGACAGGCCTGATGATGCCTAACTTTCCAAGCAGATGGCAATGGAAAGAAGGATCACTCTGAGGAGGGGGCCGGATTTTAAGGGCTTTCTAATTCTAGGCTAAGCAATTTGGTATTGTTTCAAAATCAACAGCCAGAGAACTGAGCTCCCATTTCTAAATGTTTATTGAAAATGTAGCTGTTCATCTCTTCTTTTTTTTTTTTTTGGAGACAGGCCTTCCTAAGTTGCCGAGCTACCCTCAAACTTGTGATTCTCTTGCCTCAGCCTCCTAAGTAGCTGGATTATAGGCATTTGCTACTGCAAATGAGACAGACTCTTTAGTTTATAAAAGTTATTTCAGCCTAGCTGAGCTGTTTTCATCTCTTTAGTTTATAAAAAAAAAATTACAAGTATAAGTGATAGATATGTACTAATTTTTTTGTTGTTTTTTTTTCCGGTACTGGAAATTGAACTCACAATGTCTCACTTGCCAGGCAGGCACTGTGCTGCTGAGCTAAATCACCAGCCCCTAGATATGTACTAATTAGAGTCATTTAAAAAGCCAATATTTTGTTGTCATTTGTTGCCCTTAAACATAATATACTATTTTGCAGGGAGTCAGGCAGACCGGCAATATCTTAAAACAAATTGGAAAGTTCTGGGTTTTCTTTCCTGAGCTATCTAAATAATTCATTTATTAATAAATTATCTATTCAGCAAATTATGGAGCACCTCCAATGTACCAGACAGTGTCCTGACAGCATCAAGAAGGAATCCCCGTCCCTGGGAAGTATAAAGTCTAGCAGAGGAGACACACAGCTGCCCCAGGTGTGGTGTGGTCCAAGCTGCACTGGGGACCACAAGATACCTTGGAAGACCCAGTGCAGGTGAAGGAGGCTTCCCCAAGGAAAGGATGTCTATGCCAAGAATGTGGAAGACTTGTGTGGGTGGAGACAAGACACAGAGTCAAACAAAAGATTTTTAAATTAATTACTAAGTGTCACAGTGTTTTTAAAAGTAACAATTTGGAATAGGGAGCAGTCACTAACTGTGGACCATCTCCTGACATTTTGCCACCCTGAAGTGCAAGCCACCGTCATTGCTCATCAAAATTAGGTCACCTGCTTTCTGACAAGCCTTCCTGCCTTTCTCTAGTCCTTGTCCCTTTAATCATTGTCCAGAGCTGCTGGCACACCTTCACAGGCATATGGGTCCTTATGCGACTCTCCCGTTTTAACCTCTCTGTCCTTAGATGAAACACAAACTCTTGCAGTTTCCCTTTCAGCTCCTGCTCTCTAAGCTATGCGCTTCAGCCCAGTTGAGCTGCTTTCAGACTCTCACGCTCACTCTCTTGCCCCTGATCCTCTCCACATTCCATTTTCTCAGAACTTAAAACTCTCCACTTCCCTCCTCTACATGCAAGGATGAAGTCCTGTAAAAATCTTCCTGAGAACTATCTCTCCAGCCCTCCTCTTCCTCCCGCTGGCCTCACACTTGTGCTGTACCAGAGAAATTCGAGCTCCACAAACACAGCAATCAATTGCTTTTCAGCTCAGTGCTTTTGCTCTCACGGTGCCTCACTCTTCTGCCAAAAACAGTCTTTCTGCCCCTCTACCTGGTCGACTCCCCCGACAGTTTGTTGGCACTATTTCCCCTAGCTCCCTGCTTCCCTGTTCCAATGAAGTAACCTCTTTAGGGCTTCCAGAATAATTCAAGTAGAGTTCTATTACATGACTTACTAAATTTTTCACTGTTTCTCTCTGTCTGCATCTGTTCTGCCCCTTCATCCCACCCACTAGAAAGGACCTATTTATCTTAGTATTTAACTTCTAGCACTTATAACTCTTGGCATGTAGAAGGGGAGCCCTAAACAAGTTGGAAAGAAATATATATTTCTACCAGATAGATAGATAGACAGATAGACACATAGATAGATAGACTCCAAAATGCTCTTTTCTACCCAAGATTGGGGGAGGCACTCTTGCAAACATGAGAAATAAATAATCATGTTGCTTGAATCAAGTTTTCTAGCCCAAGGAGGTGATCAGTCCATTTGTGCTATAAAAACCACTCTACAGGTGAGGTTATTTGCATTCTAAATGAAGCTGCCTAGATAATGATTGCCTAGACTAGGTACTCAAGAAAGAGCTGTATGACAGAGGCAAATGCGGCCCGAGAGAAGCCAGAAAAATACTGGCACCATCATACCAAACAGTGAACAGAGCAAGGCCTCAGCACTCAAGTGACAAGTAGGCCAAAAGGCTTCCTTCGGCCCTCCAAGGCCCTACAGCGTGTGATCCGTGTAGCCTGATCTGATGGCAGCATGGTGGCAATGCCTGGCTAGGGGCCCTGAACTCTCTATTGGTTAACTCATCATCGCTCAGGACATGGAGACCTGGGTTTTGGAGCCAATTCTGCATGCAGTCCCTGAACTGTCACAGAACAAGGTACATGGAAGCAGCCAACTACCCGGCCAGAGACCAGAGTGTCTGCTACAGACCACAGAGGCAACCAGTGCGGTCGGAGTTTAATTAGCCGCTTTGGCCGCGTGCGGAACTAGTTGCTGAGGGGTTAAAAATGAAGTAGCAAAGGCCAACAGCTAAGCTTCCTACTTCCTTTACCAAACACCTCTCCTGAGTCCGTAACTTCCGTCTGGTTCCAATTAACTCTCGAGTATCCTTAGGCTGTTAAACTGTCTGTCTCTGATATCCTTTCTCAAATTTTCATCGCTTCAAGAACATGCCCTACATGTCCCACCTTTGGGCTATTTCTCAAGAGGTGACTCTTCTTGTTTATTGTAAACTCCTTTGTTAAACAATCCATTTACATATGAAAGCTTTCATCTACAATCAAAGGGACACAGAAGCCGCCACAGTGTGTTTCAATGTGGTTCCTTACATGGTCCTGGCATTTCCTCAGAGCCAGACTTAAACACACAGCTTCCCGGCCGCAGGAGATGAGCTGCTGCTCTTTAAATATACCATCACTTCTGCACTATCGTCTTTCCCTCTTGCCTCACCCTGTGGATGCTCATTCCCTGTTTAATTTATCTTTCCATTCTAGCACTTGTGAGGCTGAGGCAGGAAGTTCACTGTGAGTTTGAAGCCATCCTAGGCTACAGAGTGAGTTGAAGACCAGCTTGAACTGCATAGTGAGACCCTGTCTCAAAAAAAACAAAACAAAACAAAACAAAAAAACCAGAATGGTTTATCTTTCCAGGTCTGTGCCAATGCTACTTTCATATCTAAAACCTTCCTGACCAGCTCTTGTCACCATTTCTGATTCCCCTAGTTTATCCCTCGGTCATAGGCTTCAGCCCATCAAGTATTTCCATACTTATTTCTATAATGCAAATGCAGTTTTCAAACAGAATGCTCTTTTGTTTCTGAGGTGGTTTACCAGTCTGGAAGTAGGAGAGAAGAGAGCCGGGTGCCCGTGGAAATGTTCACCTGAACCTAATAAAATCACACAGTTCCTGGAGCACTGCCAGGTTCTCCGCCCTTAATTCGTCCTCCCTGGAGCAGCTGACTCTTCATAACTCCCAGGTAGGGGCTAATTTTAAAACTTTCATTTTATATAATTATATGAGATTTATGGGCTTCAACACTCAAAAGGCAAAGATGGAAATATAGTAAAAATTCAATCTCCCATCCTTGTATTTCAGTCACGCAGTTCTCTCAGAGCGAGGAAGTTTCTTGCTACTCTTCCTATAGATCTTCCATACTCAGTCAAGCACGTGTGTCTGTATACATTTCCTGCCTTTTACTTTCCTTTTAGCAAATGGTAACACACTATACATCCTGTTCTACACCTGGCTTTCTACTTAGAAAGTACACAACATAGACAACTGCATATTAGTGCACAAAGCCTCCCTCCTCATTTAGCAGCTGCCCTAAGGATCCGCTAGATGATTGTGATCAGCCTCCTACTAATGGGAGGTTTGAGGTGTTTATCCTCATTTGTAAGAATAATGCTACAATGAATTAACTCCAACTGCACCATTTTCCACATTTCTTTGTGGTATTGTGAGTAATCTTTCTAGTCATTTAAGCTCTTACCTTGGACTTACTGTGATGCCTCCTCCTTCCAGAACTCTACAATCAGGTGCACCACTTAAGTCCTGCTGATTTTCTCCTTGTAAGCATATAGAGAGAGAGCTCATTATGGGCAGGAAGTGCTCTGAGCCTTTTACATGCATCAATTTGCTTATTCTTACAGTGGCCCTATGGGATGCTGTTTTATTTTTATATGAAAAGCACAAAGAGGGAAATAATTTTCATTAGGATATCTAATAGATGGTACAGCTGGTTCTTAGCCCAGTTAGTATGACTTGTATCTACTACATGGAACAGTACAGGTGTAGAGCTCCTACCCTTAACCTTTGACACACTTCTGTGTGTCTCTAAGCTAAGAAAGGCAAATGACTGTGTTTCTTGTTTCCTTACTGATGCCAATCAGCCAAATGGAGAGAACCAATGGAGAGAACCTTGCATTAAGAGTTGGCAGACAAAATTAGTGTCAGACTATACCTGGGCAAGCAGTTAATCTTTGATGATGATGATGATGATAATACCTAAGTCACAAAATTGTCCTAAAGATGAAATAAAAACACATGTAAAGCACTTAGCATAGTGCTGGCACAAAAGTCTTCAATAAGTATTAATTGCTACCATCTTTAGTCAGTATTAATGGCCCTTTGCCATATATTATATGCCAATTACAGCCCTCTGTGTGATCCGTAGCCTGATCTGATGGCAGCATGTATGATATACTAAATATATCATATATATGATATACTAAATATAATATAAGATGTATGAATTATATTTCAAGAATATGCATTGCCTTATTTGGATCATTGGCTGCTTTTTTTTGTCTCAGCACTCAAACTATGAAGCAAATAAAATATGCACATATGGGGGGCATTTACTAAATGTCTGTTATATTCAGGCATTGAGAAATTTTACATATATTTTATCAATAAACTGTCAGTGGTAACTTTACTAGGTGCTTATTTATAATGTCCATTTCACAGATGAAATGGAGGCCATTAGATACTAAGTAGATTACCCAGAGCACAAAGGATCCGCAAATGAATTCATGTTTCTCAGATCCCAAAGTCTCTGTGTTTAGACATTATGTGATGTGTTAAAGATTAGCAATAACTATGTTGAAGCTATTCTGCCTCTTATATTCAAACCTTCTAGGCTCTTAAAAATGTAAATATAGGCATTTTTCCAATAGCAATTAACACTACTTCCTACTAAATCATTATTTCCTATTCCAGCCCATCTAGGTAAATCTGCCTATTGGCATGGCCCCAAGAATTAAAATTTTAGTCAGTATTTGGTAGAGCTATCGAGCTTTTTTCAGTGAAGACAAATGATCACAGACCTCATTTCAATAATGCAAAACATGTGTTCTGTGATTTAGTCCATAGTAAGATCACCTCATATATGACACATTTTCCCATTTTAATGCAACCAAGCACTTTCATTCCAACAAAGCAGCTTGTTAAAATCTAAGCCAGGCCATGGTATGGTTAGGAGGTATAGAGCACTTTCTCTCCAATATAAGCCAGCTTTAATTGAAGAACACAGTTTTTAAAAACACGGATTTTGTACAGCTCAAGGATCTTAATAATGTCAAAACACCACTGTGCACAGGCTATTTTAGCAGTTAATGGGATCATGGCAGGAAAACTGTTCTCTGTATTTTAGTAATTCTTTCCTTTATTTCTACATTTGGATTATTACAGTAATTTCCACCTTATTATTTTTTGCATCAAGAGTTTTCTTTGAGAGTTCATTAGTAATATAGCTTAGGCTTTGGGGGATGTAGCTGCCATTAATTTTGTTTTTGTTTGCTACTGGGGAAATCATAATTGGAAATTTGTAGCAAGATGTGTAGATGCACCTATTAAAGAAGCAGTAGGTTTTTTTTATTACAGTTATCATAAAAGAATGATTGGATGACATTTAAGATTTTCCTAGAATTATGCTTTTAAAGATATAACTAATACTCTAACAATTGAAGCTGTAAATCATACCTTTATAGTAACAATAATATAATATTTTCATGTGTTAAACCTATTTTAGAAAAAAACTTTCAATTTTAGAATAAAATTACCTGACCTTTTTGCCCACTTCTATATAAGCCTACCTCCCTCCTCCAAGAAAAGGCATATTATCAGCTAGCAAGCTGTGTGGTATCAAAAGAAATGTATGAGTATGACAATGGCATAAAGTTTTAAAAAATATTTTTCCAGATTATGCATCTTTATTTCTATAACCATTAAGAGTATAAAACATTCGTGTTTCCGATTAGCCTGAACATAGAGTAAGTCCTCAAAACAAGACTTCAAATAGAGCTATTTCT
Source organism: Chinchilla lanigera (assembly GCF_000276665.1). Taxonomy (NCBI): domain Eukaryota; kingdom Metazoa; phylum Chordata; class Mammalia; order Rodentia; family Chinchillidae; genus Chinchilla; species Chinchilla lanigera. The sequence continues at coordinate 15,064,572 of NW_004955411.1, forward strand.
AAATCACTATAATTTACAGTCATTAGTTTAGTTTTCACCGTTCCATTGAAAATCTTCTTTATTTGAAAGGGACACTTCAGTATTTAGTACTTTATCTGTGCTGCATCTGGAATCAAAACCCTTGTGGTTCTGACCTGTGGAGCATCTCCAAGGAAATAAGTATCAGGCTGGTATCTACTGTCTGCAGAATGTTATGCTCAAGAAAGCAAGAAACCCTCTAGAAGTATCAGAACTAGTGCTCCCTGAGGTATAGCTGATACTGGCCCACCATATTCCTTTGATGTTTTAAGTTTATAAATGCTTTACAGAGACAGTGCCAAGCTCATGCTCGCTGTACTGACAGGGGTCCTGAATATCAGATGAGGAGTTCCGGGTCTCTGCTTCAACCTCCTGTTTTCCCTCCATTTTCGGTTCCCTATTCTGCTTGGCTGCCCCATAACAGGTTTACGACAGGCTGAAGAGAATGAAGGTCCCACTGGATGCATTTGTTATTTTCCATTTATTTCTGAGAACAAATCTGGTTCCCACTAATTTGATCAAGAAAAATACCTTGCTAATATATTTCTCTAAAGTTAGCAGGGAAAATTTCGATTGACTCATAACTACATTACGTCCAAATCTTGTCCTCAATACACATGGCCACTCTCATGGACCAACATCATAACATGCTAAATGATGCTTCTATGTCAGCTAAATGAGCAATATGTCTTTTCTAAATCTTACCTAATCATTAGTGGTTTGAAATTCTTAAAGTAAAGCTGGGGGTGGTGGTGCACACCTGTAATCCCAGCCCTCAGGAGGCTGAGGCAGGAGGATCACTGCAAGTTCGAGGCCAGCCTGGGCTACAAAATGAGTTCAAGGCCAGTCTGAACTGCATAGCAGGGACCCTGTCTCAGAAAGACAAAAAAGAAGAAAGAGAGAAAGAAAGAAAGAGAGAGAGAGAGAGAGAGAAAGAGAAAGAAAGAAAGAAAAGAAATCCTTAAACTAGTTTCGTGATTATTTTTTCTATCATCTTCTACAGCAAAGTAAAATAATTGACTTAATTATCCTGATAATTCAAGTAAAAATACATAATATTTCTTCCTTATATTAGTGTCAGCTCCTTTTCCTATATATGAAAGAAAATTTCATTGTGCTAGTAATGCTTGATTGGCTCTCAAAGCTTCAGCTGTTCATATTTTTTGTACCAAAAAATGAAAGTTATTAAATATGCTGTTCTTTTGGTCTATGCTTTCCTAACAAGAGTATTTTATTTTTCAAAAAATATATCAATAGGAACTAAAGATATTAAAACACTTACAAGGCTATATTCATTTTCAAATTTAATGTAAAATAAGCCACATTAGTCACAATTTTAAGCACTGGTGGCGAACCTACGGCACAGGTGCAACAAGGGGCTGTTTGTATCAGTGAGCGCTCTAAAAGGCTCACCACCACTGATATAAAGCCTTGTTAAAACTTAATTTCAGACTCAAGAAAAGTATGCCTTGAAATTACACAGGCTTAGGAGTTCTTTGGTGATGATGTTATAAGAAAAGTCTTTCACAAAGGTGAATTCATAATACAAATTAAGTCACCTGGTGACTTGGATAACAAATTTCATTTACCATTTAATTTTGCTGTGGTGTTTCGATGTTTCTTCCTACTAAGTAACCTAGGCTTTTCCTTGAAAGAGATACCTTTTCCACATAGTCTGTAAAAATAGTCCTTATCATAGCATTCCCCAACCAAAAAAGTGCAAAGTTTTCATTCAGTGAAAGCCATAATCCAGATATACAATAATCTGTAAGACTGTCTTTATTTTGCATGCGAGATTTCATTAAAAGTAGAAATCAACATTATTCTGGCCCATAAAATATGTAGAGCCCAGTACACAGTTTTTCTTGTTTTTACAGTTCATTGCCAAGAATTCACAACAACAGCTAACAGTATGCTACATGATGTCTAGTCATGTGATGTAATCTTCAGCTCTCTGCCTTCATCTACTGACAAAAGTATTTTCACTTTGAATTCATAAGCATTTAAATTAAATCCAACTAAGGGCTGGGGATTTAGCTCAGCACCACAGAGCCTGCCTGGCAAGCGTAAGAACATGAGTTTGATTCCCGCTACCAGAGCGGGGCGGGGGGTGGGGTGGGGATTAAATCCAACTAAAAGCCAAGCCTTGTTTCTCTAGCTTGAAATCTGAGATACAGATGAATAAATGCACACTGAAGAAGATCTCAATTTCCAAATGTTTTCAACTAAGAAATATATGAATGTTTATGTTACAGGCACCATGCTAAGTATATACATTTTTAATACTATCTATATGAAGTAGCTGTTATTCTAACCCTCATTCTGCACACAAGAAAAGGCTTATGGGATAAAAATGCTTTGCCTAAGGTCTCCAACTACAGGGACAGTGGTGGAAATTCATCACAGGTATGCATAATTCACAGTCTGTGCTCGTCACTTTGAGGTCCAGAAATGATTTAATAAGACATGTTTCATTTCTAGGGATCGAGAAGGGTTGGTTTTGGGAAGAGGCAGTTATAAATAGCACACGGTAACACTGAACAAGTAAAATCTGAAGATAATCCATTGATAGCAAAAATGTTGCCCATGGTACCTGCAAAGAACCTTTCCCCTATGGTGCTTAGGGACAAAGTATGACAATTAACTAAACTGTAAATCTGAACTCTGGATTAGCTCCTTATTTGCAGTAGTTGTTGGCAAATGAATGAAATCTAAGTTAATTTTGCCACTTTTATTAAATTAGGCAAGATGTTTTTATTTTGTTTTTGCTTCATTAGATAATTACAGGAATCAAGATGGTTATAACACCTTTCCACAACATCGAAGAGACATGAAGAGGGCATCTTCTTTAGGTCAGGATGAGATACAATCACTGTTAGTAAACAAAAGCCTGAAACCTTCATTCCCTACACGGAGAAATTCAAACTGCTTCTCATTCAAGTTCCCACCTTGAGCAGAAAAGATTTTTTTTGTGGTCAGTTCTGAGCTGGAACCAGGGAAGATAAACTATATAAGGCTTAACTGAGCTCTAACAAATGGGTGATTGCTAGACTTCCAGTGCCTAATGGGGAGAAAGCTGTGTTACAACAGCAATGTGGCTGATAAAGAATCATAAGTTTCTGTATGTTGCATTACCACATTTTCACTGGGCATGACCTCTGTACCTAGCACTAGGTACTATATGTGAAGCCATGCACATTTCTGTGACATATTTCTCCTGACATACTTATATGTTTCAAATCTCTGTTAATAGATATGGGTTGGGTAATGGTACACCTGGGAAACGATTCTCTATTCCATCCTATTCCTTCAAATAAAGTCCACGTCTGTCCACCTCTTCCATCGATGAAAGACTAGAATATAAAAATCTGTTATAAGTGTATTTTAATCATCAAAGAATATGATGCAGTGAGGATTTTCCTCAGGACAAGTAATGGGCTATGATGTGCCATCTAGAGCAATCTCTTACATCTAAACCCTCTGGACCAGTGGTGGCAAACCCATGGCACACACGCCACCGTGGGCTGTTCATACCATTGAAAGCTCAAAAAGGTTTGCCTTCACTGCTGTATACCATGAAGACTTTGAGAACTGGGTCCCATCTTTTGGGCCCTGTAGGTCATCTGTCTGGCACTTAGTAAGTATTCTGTTTACTAAATACACTGGCATGCATGGGCCACATAGCTGATTCAATTTAACAGGATGGCTTTTAAGTATGGATGGTTTTCCTTGGAATAAAACCAGATAATTATTAAACCTGAGTCTTAGTCTCTTACAAGCATCCATCTGAAACAGTACCCAAATGTCAAAATTATATAATATGTACCAATAATAATTTACCTCAGCTGTTTCCTTTGGGTATCAAATACAGATCATATTGATGGGAAGTAGTAGTTGTAGGCACAGATTAGCTACTTTTTAAGCTGATCCTTGTTCATTCTGGGTGTACATTATGAACCGCAAAAATTAGTCACATAATAGTGACATATAAAGAGATCTTTGTGACGTAAACAACCTTGAAGGATTCCTAGCTACACACTGTTGATAGACCTTTAGAGACAATACATAAAGTTACTATTATAATGGACTTTTTCTATCCCCCAAATGCATATTGTGCATTGATCTTTCCTAAATGGGTTTCTCCATTTGCAAGTGTTTTCAAAACAACTTGTCAAGAGAAGTTATCTGAAAATTCAACCGCTAGATGGAGTGGCTTTTATAAGCCCTCAGGAATCAATTTGTTATTCTATTCACTGGACACAGTTCTCGCTTTGGTTGAGCAACTTCTCCTCTTGCTACAACATTTTATGAATTTTACAACTGAATTAATTAAAATATAAGTAAGAAAATATGTCAAAGAGGGTTAAAACGTGTTATTATGCCTGCCTACAAAACTAAATTTCTAATTACTTTTCTGAGGCAAAGGGGCATTGACAAAAAATTTAGTATATTGATAAAAATTAATTGTGAGTATTTGAAAATTTGCCTCAAGAAAGTAATTAAGAATGAGTAAAGAAAAGTAGTTGTACTGAAAACAAATGTGTTTATGCCAAGGGATGCTGACAGTAACGGGGGAGCCCTCAGGAGCCCAAAGTCAATTCTAATAACAAATTCAACTAACTTCTATTTCATAAAATAATTGGTTTTCTGATATCCAAATATGAAATCACCAACACAGGTCATAATTCTGTGATGAAAAACAATGCAAAATTATTTTCTATTATTATGGGAACTAAAATGGACTATTTCACAAGTAAAGTGAATATTGGTTTAAATATTAATACAAATTAAGGACACAGTGATTTTTTCAAAACTAATTCAACTTTCTTCCTATCTTTGTCTCCTGGGATGATTTTAATAATTTTTTATGATTGTTTTAAATCCAGGGTTTCCTTTCAATATTATTTTAAAGGTACATTTTTGTGTATCACCTACTTTAGCTGAAATGCTTAGAAAATGCTTCGTGTATACTAACAGTGCAAGACATAAGTAAAAAATATGCTTTCAAGATGCACATAATTATATACCCACAGTTGTTGAAGGAATAGATTTCAGTAGTAGTATAAAATATATTTTTGGAAACATAGTTATGATTTAGAAGTACATGTGCAAATTTGATGCAAGTGTAGAATTTTCATGCCATTGAAACAGTGGGGTAGTTCTATTGTACTCACTGAAGGTACAACCCTTCCTATGTTATGTGATATGGTTATGAGATTCTGAACAGAGTTGGGACTAAAAGTGCTCAGAAAGAGCGACATGAAAATAAAGAACTGAGAAATAAGGTGAGTGCAAATGGGCTGGAAACTGTAGCATACATTTTAGAAAATAGACTGAGAAGTCATACAGTGGTTGGTAAGTGCATGTAGGGTTAGCACAGATCCAAGGCTCTCAAAGGGTGGGATCCCAGCCGGCACCGGTATCTTTGGGAAACATGAGAAATGCACTTGGACCTTTGGAGTCAGAAATGCTAGAACTGATGCATATCCATGTTTTTTACAAGGACTCCAGGAGATTCTAACACATTCCAAAGTTGAAGCACTGCTGTTAAAGATTATGGAGATCCAAAAGAAAGACTAAATGGACTGTAGGGGTAGAATTAGCCTTTAAGAAGAACTGAGGCTAGACAGGATGGAAATTTTATATTCTGTGAGTAGAGGTTTCTAGACAACTCAAATAGATTGCTAAGATAGCTGCTCATGTTAAGCTGCTAAGATAGCCTCTCACAGATCTTTAAAGCCAGGGTATTCCTATACGACTGGAATAAAAGAATGTAGTCTGGTCTGAAAATAAGGATAACAAGTGGGGAACCCCTCAAGGTTGTTTGTCTACAAACTGTAGCTTCTCTAGACTTTCTCAGGAAACTTATTGTTATATGTTTTGTCCAGTAAAAGAAAGTGGCTTGAAGTTGTACTACAAACACATAAATTAAGAAGTCCTACACTATTTCCTCCTGACTCTATTTACAAAGTCTACACAAAGCTTTATAGAACTGTTAAACGATTTCTTTGGACACCACTGGGAAGCAACTCATGATTAGCAAGCATAATAGGATAGGAAAAGAGTAAAAGTAATTAATATCTCAGGCTTAAAGCATGTTTCTGTTGTTCTTTACCCCCCAAAAAAATTATGAGAAATGAACTCATGAAATGACAAACTAAAGTGGAACTTTTGCAGTATTACCAAGCAATACAGAGCAAATTCTTACAGAATTATTCTGGTAATTGCAGTTTACACTGTTTGTAGTTGGCCAGTATCTTTTAAAAACACTTAGAAGTTATAAATATGTAGAAACGTGTCCCAAAGCACTTAAAGGTATGACACTGGGCAACCTGTACATTCTTTATTTCATAAATAAAATAGATCACAGATTACTTATAGTTACCTTAGCTTCAAACTAAAATCTTTCAAGTGTTTCCTTTATTTGTATAAGAATTTAGATGTCACTTCCAAAAGTTCTTACATATCTTGCGAAGTCCAATTCCCACATATAGAGAGATACAGACTTGTTTACATAGTCTTTTGCTTACTTTAGTTATGTGTTCAGTTGTCTAACTTGCCCTCTTCTCTACGTAGCTATACTTGCTCACCACCTGTGCAAAAGCTAGAGAAAACATTTAAAAATTTTGATACAAATGCATTAAAATGAGTTGAAAATTTGGTCCATCTAATCAGCCACCATGCAATGAACCAAAATACTCTGATCATAGTAGATGAAAGCAAGTCTCTTTTATAAAGAAGATATAAATTTAACTACCAATCCATATACTGCCTACATAATTTTTGGAGATCAATGATACTGACTTGCTTATTATAGAAATCAATGGAATGAAATTATCTAGTGCCAATGTGAACATTGGTATGAATATAGAGATTTATTTGAAACAAATATTTAAATTTTTTTTGAAAGAGTCATAGAGGGGCTGGGGATTTAGCTCAGCGGCACAGTGCCTGCCTGGCAAGCGCAAGGTCATGAGTTCGATTCCCAGTACCAGAAAAACAAACAAACCAAAAAAAGAGTCACAGAATTTATCAATAGCTTGAATGTAACTTTTTTTACAGCTTAGCTCTCAGAACTCATATTGATTTCAATTTTCTTCTCTAAAGTTATGGTCTAAAAGAATAGATGCAGAAATGATGAAGGGAAGAGTGAGAGCCTCCCACTTAGACATAAATCTTGAAAACTTGATTTTCTAATTATATTGTATTTTAATTACATTTAAATCTACTATAGACATATGCAGTTTGTGAAAGCATTTGTCAGTATATTAAATCACCACAACAGATTGCCTGGCACATCTTTGAAAAGTGCCTCTGCTTTTCTTTAAAAAGCCATAGCATGGAATTTGCTAGTAGGAAAAAAAAAAGATATTACATTATCAAATTTAGGAAACTATACTGCACTTTATCTCCTGAAGTTAAAAAGATTTTTAAAAATGTGATTCAGACTTGATAATGGTAGTACAGAATTAAGCGTAAGATACCAAACCTCTAACAACTGAAATTGAACAATCAAGAAGCCAACTAAGAATGTAAAAATAAGACATTAAATAATACAATGTTGCACTCTTAGGGAAAAATTATTAGCCACATGGGTTAGAAAAATGAAACTTAGATCCCTTCCTGCATTCAAAAAAAGTAAAATCTACTTTAGGAAACTTACTAAAAAACTCACAGAATATAATGTAGTAGCATAATGGGTTAAAAAAAAAATTGGCTACAAAACAATGATTCTAATCTAACCCAGTCTCAACTCACTCAAAAACAAAACAAAACAAAACAAAGACAGCCAAACTTTGAGAGCTTCACTGAAATGCAGGTGTGAAAAATTTTCCAGCTAAGGCTAAAATAGAATTCATAGTATTCCCAGAACAACCGCGATGAATCTGCAGGCCCATTTGCTCAGTTTTGGAAAATAAACAATTCTTCCCTCAAAAACCCACAGAAACTCAACTACAAACCTCAAGAATTCCATGGTCGTTAAATTATTAAATTAACATCTTCAAGTGAATTGGAGACTATCCAAACATTGTTCATTGGTAATCTGTATAATAAATAAATATATGAAAAAATTAATAAAACTAGATCAGTAATGTATATGTACGCACAACTACTTGTCTTAGAAAAACTACTATAATGGAATGTCCTATATTTCACTATGAGGCACCCTATTCAGTGAAGAAATATGATCCAGGAAATATTTTAATAAATGTTTTATGTTAAGAACTAGAGGTAATCACACCACACTGGTTACTTTATCGAATGGTTTTGACTTACTCTTGATATGTCATAAACATACCTATTATCCATGTGGGGAAGTATGCTGCAGAAGTTCATCTAACATCAACTGAAGAGTAGTAGCAAGAGTAGATGAAGAGATTGCTAAAAACAACCCTCCACATCCCTCAAAGTTCTAGTTTTAACGTCCTTGTGATAGCATTATATTATGAATAAAATAAATATATCTTATAATGCATTCTGTAGTATAGTAATAATCTACATTTTCTTCCAATTCCTGCAGTCCTAATTTTCAAAACTAACGAAAATTAGCAAGATTGTTAAGAGCTGTCTTAAACCCATCAATGTTGGTGATAAAATTCTAATCCAGTGTGGTGATTTCATCCTGGCATATCTGCAAGAATCTTACAACACATGGGACTGGAATGGGTTTCCACCTATCCTGGAAAACAAGGACAGCCTTGTTTTGATTCAAGGTGAATATTTCCTTTTTGCCTTGAGCTTTCAGTATCCATCTGTATATTCTGGCCTTGGACATGTTCCCAAATTCATAGCATTTACTTAAAATCAGAATGATATGTTCAAATATGTGAAAAGGCAATGTATTTAAATTTCTACTTTAGTCATGATCTGTACCTATGAAAACTTTGTTCGTGTGTGTTTATATATTCAGTTATTTTGAATTATCCATCATGTAATTTGATAGGGGAAACACTCTGAATGATATTTATAGTTTCTTTGAGTCCAGAAAATATTCTGGAGAAATATGAGTTGATCTACTTTATAAGATAAAATCCAGTCTCATCAAAGAATATACAATTACGTGAATTAAGTAGTTATCAAAGAATTAAAAAGCAACTCAGTAGCAAAGTGTTGCGCCTCTGTGCACAAAACAGCACTCATGCAGTTACAATACAAAGTTAACATTTTTAGAACAGGATTAGAAAAGATCTGGAGATTCTGGGGTAGGAGGAACATTAAGTTAATATTTTTGCCTATGTAAAATATATGTTATTTTCAATCTCCTATTCTTTATATTCTCTCTCAGTCTTCTAGTCAATAAGAAAAAAAAAAATAAACAGAACTGGCTATTTCTAGAAATACAGATATGCAATATGTGTACCTGGCCCTAGTACAGTTTTTCAAACAATGTTGGGTCCAGGTTCAAAGTCAAAAGCAAAATTATAAATAATTTAAACCCAAAGGCTGGTTTCACTCTATTTGTCAGTCCAATTAGAAAATGATGAATACAAAAATAGAAAAGACAGACTTACACTGGGGGAGACATGGCATCCTTTTTAGCAGGGAATGCAAGCTCTCATCTGTGTGCTTTATGCAACTGAGCTAACATAATTACCCCAAGAATAACAGGCAACAACCTAAAGAACAGGCTCCATCTTGCTAACCAAATTCAAGAAGCTACAACCAAATCTTATTTTACTAATTATGTGTTGTTAGGTATTTCTGAATTCAATTTGTTCCTTTCTGTTTACTTTTTTTTTCTTGCAGCATTCCTGGATAGCTAGTTATGGGAAATAATCTCTTTCCTTATTAGGCAAGTGTTTTCTGGGAAGAAACATTTGATAAGTGTGGTGAACTCTAAAGTGCTATTGTAAGTTCTGTGTCACAATAATTTATTCTTGCGCAGCAAAGTTTTCCAATTCCAATGTTAATTTCAAAAACGAATATGCAAGACAACCAAGAAACCTGTCTAAATTTCCTCGTGGTTAATGTTAATTCTGAGTCAAAGCAAAGAAGAATGTCATATGATTGTTTTGAAAGAGTTTCTCAGGCTTTGCTTAGTAATTAATAAGCTGACACTGCATACTAAACACTTATCAACAGAATCAATGGAGCTGGGTCCTTCTTGAGAAAATAGGTAAACCGATTCAAAGAGTTTGCTTTCGGAATAGAATGTAATATTCCACAAATATAGTGGTTCTTTTGGAAGATTTCATTCCCAGCAGCTTCGTCTCGGTAACATTTAACAATTTCACTATTTTAACATTTTGAAATGCCAAAAAGAACACACTGATCCTGCAGCTATGCTTATTAGAGAAGAGCAATCTCACAGGCAAGACGGAGAGGAACACAGTCCACTGGGAAAAGGGTAACAGAAAAAGACAGAAAACAGTGGATTACAAACAAAGCCAAGTACTACTTCAATGTGAGATCTGATTTTCACCAGAATTTAAAACTTTATATACTAAATTAAACATCACCCATGACTTAATTAAGGTTCGAATCACATCGCTCATTTATACACATAAATATTGATGCTATTAAAATTCAGAGAGATGAATGTCTAATTTGTCTTCCTAACAATGAGTATGCAAGCATAGTAATTTTATTTTTGAAAGGTCAGAACTGAGCATTTCCACCGTGTGGCATCATTTCACCCTCATGTGGGCTTGGGAACACAATGAGATCTCTTCTCATTAGACTTGATACATACCTCAGCCAAGGGTGCTCCTGGCCTGGAGTGGGAGACATCTTTGAAACAAAGAGTCTGTTTACAGTAACTTCTCCTGATAACCTCAAATGCATTAGTTTTTCAACACCATGGCCAGCATCAAGCCTCTCCTCCAACTATAGTGAGTGCTATTGTGCCTACAAATGACTGCCTTCAATACGCACCGTTTAACATCTTGGAGATGTATGTGTTCTGTTCATGTACGGTTAAAATCAGAAAATTATCTGTCTCATTTAAGACGCTAATATGGTCTTTTATTTTTGTAAAATTGCTCTTAACTGAGTTAGAGCATGGGGGAGGGGAAAGAAATATAGGTGGGGGGACAGAGAAAAATCAATCAGTATATCTTCCCTTGCAAACTGACAGGAGGGTGGGATTAGAAAAGCAACACTTTAAATCAGATAAAGTCCTGTGGGAACCTTAAAGGTTGGCTGCTTTGAGCTTTTCGATATTCTGCAAAATAGATTGATGTCAGGAGTGACCCCAGATACTCAACGTCCTGAGTTTCTTCTAAGAAACTGCATTTCCACCATTGTTCAAAAGATATTAACGTGTTAATAAAAATGAGAAGTTCTGTGACCCTAAGAGGCATCTTTCAACACCTTGAAAGCCAGTAAATCTGCTCTAATCTCTTATTGGATTAAATGCCCAAGAAGGCTTACTGTGCCAAGAAACAAACAAAGCCAAGATTAACTCTTATTTGGAAGAAAATAAAAGAAAAATGAGAGACAATGTGATTAATAGACTGCTAAATTTTTTCCTCATCCGTTCAATTTAAAACCTTTAAGAGATAAGTGAGCTATTAAAATCAGAAACATGCATGTTGCTTTTAAACTTTCAAATGACCAAACGGCAGCTTTTCATGTCTATCACAGCAAATATTTGCATACCATAGTGATCCGTTTATGATTCGTGAGCCTTAGCAAGAGACGTCTTTTTCAAACCTCACATCAACTTTATTCACCTAATGGCTAGCTTTGAGTTAAAAGGTTCTATCAGCATTCTAATGTAGGTATTAAATACTATGCACATTTGTTTTCCCTCTAAGAGAACCGGTGTCTGCAGCTATCTTTCTCTATATCAAAAGTTTATTATTTGACATACATTTAAATGACATTTAATATTTATTTTAAACGGTTTCTAGGTTGGAGGTGGAGACTGATGTATTTCTCTAGGAAGCCTTACTTGCTGATATGGTTTACAGACATGAAGGATCAACTCAGGCGCCTGTTTTTCAAACATGCACAATTACACATTTTCTACAAACAGACATCAGTGCCTACAGAGAGCCAGGTGCACACACATTCAATAAATAGTAAATGGTAGAAACCTCCAGAAGTAGCACAGACAACAGTTAACAGGCTGCGGCGACACAGCTAAGTAAACATCGACGCACGATTCGTTTAACCTGAATAAGAACTCCACGAAGGACACTTAGGGACCACGTTGGTCAGTACCCGAGGGGGCGGGAGGCAGAAAAAGTATTTCCAAATGCAACTCTGCCGGGTCTTACCCTTCGCATCCCCCGGTCCTCGGGGCAGAAGCTCCCTTGTCACCTCTGGCCCAGCTCGAGGGCTGGTTCTCCGCTAGAACGAAACGTCCCCCCAGACTCTAGGAGAGCTCGGCGGGGAGCCGAGGCGCCCCGCCCGGGCCGCGGGAAAGCGCTGGCGCCGCGGGAGGCAAGAAGAGGCGGAGGCAGAGGAGAAGTAGAGAAGGAAGGGGAGGAAGAGCGAGCAGCGGAGGGGCCGAGGGGAGGCGGCGCCGGCGCCGGGACGCAGGCGAGGCGGGGTGCGGAGGGGTGGGGTGGAGCGCGGTGTGCCTCCGGCGCTCGGTCAGTAAGTCAGTCGGTCCGCGCGCCGGCGTCCCCTGCCTCCAGCGCCCACCCGCGACAGCGACGCGGACTGGCGCCCCCTCCGCCCCGGCCGCCGGCGAGCTTCCCGGGGCTCTTCTCGGGGTCCTCGCGCTCGGCCCGCCTGGCCAGCCCGGGCGCCCGTCGCCGCGGCCCGGTCGCGCGGTCCCCGTCTCCCTCTCCGCTCGCACTCTCTCTGGCTGCCTCTCGCCGCGGCCCCATTTATGAAGCGCGGTCCCATCACGTGTTAATGAGCCTTTGTCCTGCCCTGGCAGCGGCGGCGGCACACGCTCCTCCGAGGGCCCGCGCGGGGAGGGACGGCGCGCCGCGCCCGCGACTCCAAAC
>NW_004955411.1:15078245-15090434 GCF_000276665.1 Chinchilla lanigera
GAGCAGGAGCAGGAGGAGGCGGGGGCGCCCGGGGCTGGGGACGGCCGCCCCTGGCCACTGGGGATGCGCGGTGTGCCCGGCGGCCCCGGCAGGAATTAGGGGACATGCTCGGTAATTGGTTCCACGATCCGCCGCCGTCTGCCTCCCGTGCGCACGGATCAAACCTTAATTGGTCTTTACATTTATCATGGTGAATTGCGAACCCACGAACAAACCCCATCCGCGGCTTTGGCGGAGAAAACGCTTCACCTCCCCCTCGCCCGGGCCGGGACCTGGTCGTGGCTGCGGCGGTCGAGCTGATTTGGACGTCTTATTTCCTGAGTTAAGTCGGGAGAGGACCTCGAGGTTTCCACCTGATGAAGCCCTGCCACATCGTCCCTAGGGCCCCGCCATGGGCAAGTGCCTCCTTCCCAGCCTGCCCTCCACTTCGCGATCGCCTTGGCTTTCGACTTGGACACCTGGCTGGGTTCCCACAAAGTCCAGCCCAGACACCACCCGGAACAACCCTCTTGTAGCGGCCTTGACTGTTCTGACCCCGTCCAGAGCTCAAGAGCGGTGGTAATATGTCTGGGCCCATTTGGGCCACAGGACAAAGATTAGGGAGAGTGAGCCCCTCCAGGAAGGAAAGGGAACCCGAAGCTATAGATTGGAAGTAGGAGGGAAGGCTGAAAGCTGCTTTGGAAAGCCACGCCAAACCGTGGAAGGCCTTCTTGCGGAGTGTTAGTTTAGCCTTTGAAAAATCCCCTGGATTGCCGTAGGTTAGAGAATGTGTTTCCCATTTCCCCCTTACAAAATGGCATTTGAGACAGAGTCCACAGCTGAACCCATTAAGTTCTACCAGGAAGGTAGATGAAATAGGTTATAGGTAAAGATCTACCAATAGGTGGAGAAGTGAGTGCGACAGGCAGGTGGATGGATTTGTGCCGGGCCTTACATCTGCTCCCAAGGGGCAGACTCTACTCAGCTCTAGCCCTCCTACAACGCAGAGACAGCGCTTTCTGGAGATTTAAGGGGAGGAGAAGGAGAGGGGCTTTAATGGAGTCAAATACCTCTTTATTTCAGATTTTACCCTCATTCTCATTCCGCGTAGAAGGAAACATTTGCCAATTTGTGACTTCCCAGACTCTTGATAAGAAATAACTGCAGAGTCCCTCCAGGCTCAAAGGATCTCTAGGAATTCAAAGAAAGGATCTAGGTAACCCTCTCCTAATAGAGACATCTGACAGTCGCAGGACAAGTTGGGGGGGGGCGGGGCTGGATTCCTCAGTGCTTTCAGGCAACAGGATTCCGCACGGGGTGCTGTCACTCCTGGGCTGTGTAAGTACTGGGGTGGCACAGCTATTTAGTACCACTCGGATGCAACGAGTACCTTTTGGTTGAGCTCCTTATAAAGGTATTCTCCTACATGTTCATCTGTTCTCTTGCCGGTAAACATCAATGTGAAGGTGGGAACCGGTTATAACCCTGTGGAAGGTACTTCACGGAAATCTTGTATCTCAACTCGGCCAACGCCAAGTTTTGTTCTTTGTTATAAAAGGAAGCATTTTCATTATCTTGTTGCTAATAAGGACCCTGATAGCTTAGGACTGTCTCTAAATCTTCCTAAATCTCTTTGGGTTAATGGTCGCTTTTCTTTTTTTTTTTTTTTTTCTTTCACTGACTCCTATGAAATTCCAAGCAGAAACCTGGGGTCTGAATGGTTGAAAGCCTGTTTGTTGACTGACTGGCTGAAGGGATCTCTGGGCTGAGTCAGTCATTAAGAATCTAATCAAGGAGTGACTCCAGCAGCTATAACTATTTAGCTTGCTATTCTGTTAGTGTTCAGGGTGGGGGGAAAGCTGGAGCCTGACAGCTGGTGAATTGTACTGACTTTCCATTTAGAGCTCAAGGATAATGCTCAGTAATAGAGTCAACATTTGACTTGTGACCTGGCATTTTATCACCACAAGTGAATGCTTTGTTCAAACTGAGAACTATGCTGTTTGGGAAATGCTATTCTTATGAGTATGAATGTCTACCTTTCAAATTTCATCTGTCCCAGACTTATCAGGGTGTTAAACTGACAGTCAGAGAGCTGCTGTACTTTTTTCTTGGAGCTCAGAGAGCTGGAAGAGGAGCAGGCAGCAGACAGTGTGAAGACAAGATGGTCTTTAGGGCCTTGAACTTCATGCCACAGTTTTTGCAAGGATCACCTCGATATGGGAGAAAACAGTTTACTTTCCACATGTGGCTGGCCATCCACTGTATTCCCGAGAGAATCAGGGAGAGTGACAAATGCAATCTGTCGGTGTCTCTATTAGGAATATTAGGTTGAGGGTACATATAAATTTAACACAAAATGTTGCATGATCCTTGATCACTGCAAACCTAGGTTGAACTGGAATCCATGACCTTCTGGGAAAAGACCTCAGCAGCCCCTTAACAGACTTCACTTGTTCCTTCAGTGCTAGGCTCTCTGGTTTTTGAGATCTTTATCCTTTTAAAATTAGAACAGGGCTATGATGAGCCAATTTACTGCTGTTCTGTGTAATTTAGGTTATTCACTCAGTGAAGTGTAGAGGGTGAGAGCACACACAGTTAAGGCTTGCGACTTCAAAGGATGATCTCAGATCGTGACTGCCAATGTGTTTAGAGTTATACTGGACGTAGAACATCAGGGGCGCAAGTCTGCTTTCGTGAGATCACTGTTGATTCAAATGGAGCTGTGCTTCAAGGCTTCTTGCTTTACTTGTCACTGTTTGTCGCGCTTCTGTCCTACCCCCCAAAGGGCAGTCTGTTGGGAATGGTGAGTAATGACTGGTTTAGGAATTGGCAAAGCAAAAGCTCCTTTAGAGTTCTGAGGCTTTGGCCCAAGTTTGGCCCTCACGTAGGTCTTGGTATTTACAATGTGGTGCTCACCTCACAGAGCTGGAACGATTGCTGATTAAAGGCATTTTTAGGATGATGTTATGACTACAAGATTTTGTTCTAATTTGGAGCACTGCTTTTAGAGTTTTGACAGCTGTTATTGGCTTTCATTTGAAACATTCAGGCGTTTTGGTTTTTAGTAGCGCTGCCTTCCTCGGGGGGAATTGCTTCTTCACTCCCCATAAAGGGTAAGTGTCAGTTTGCTTGCAGACAAGCTGGGGCTGACAGCCGAAGCATGAGGTCTGAAATGTCTGCTCCTGGGATGCTCCACCAATGATGCAAGCAACCCAAAGAATGCCCTGCACCCCCCCAGCATCCTTCTCAAAGACCACAAGTTGGTCACGGAAAAGGAGATTCTTTTTCACTCCGCTATCTGAAATTAAACTCATGAAACCAATTCTAAGTGGAGAAGCTGGTTGCCAGGGTAGGAAATGAAGGGACGGGTGAGGAAGGAAAGATGATGAGCTTCTTAGACCTTGGGGGATACTGTGTTACATGAGGCACGAAGAAAATCACTGCCACTTCTCAGAGATCTCTCCGTATTTCTAAACACATGCTCATTAGGGCTTTTTTTTCTTTCACCTTCTCACCTTCTTTCATTAAGCCCCAGTCTTTAACATCCCAGCTGAGCAGCGGCAGGCCAGGCTGAGAAATGATAGGAAGGCATTCTTCCTTTGTCCATATGTTTTGTTTTGTTTTTCATCACCAAGCAGAGGGTCGGTAACAAGGAGATGGATCATCCTTTCATTTTAAACTGTATGAGAAGTATGTTCTAACAGATAATAAATAAGCACATAGTGCAAATAAGGGGAGTGAGAATAGATTGATAAAGGCTTTTTTCCTCCTTGATTAAACTCTTAGAGACTAGTCATCAGAATTTTAATTAAAAAGACAGAGACATACTATATCTAAATATTTCATTTTTTAACAAACAGGGCAAGCAGCAGTATTATAATGTCAAAATATGACAAGTAAGATAAAAATAGTACTAAAAGATATTTATTTCCTAAATAGGCACTTGGTTTTTCTTCTGAGTAAATGCTCTTCCTAATGTTCTACATGATTTGCTTCAACTTCTGGTAGAAACTTACAAAATAAATGACCATCTTGGTCAATAAAGAGTAAATGAATTAATAGGCATAACACCCACCCCCTTGCCTGATGCCTAAAACTTAGGCTGTCAGGGAATGATGATTGTCTTTAGTTCTCCCAGGACTTCTGCTACTCTATAACTGCACTGATATTAACTATATGGAGAGGACCACAGCATGGCTGAGGTGCTTTAATTTTCAAACCAGAGAGTGGCTAGCTGATTCATAAATGCAGCCCTTATATTTTGAGGGTTTCTCAGGGCTCAGCTGTGACTTTTTTGCTGTCTTTCCCATTCTGAACAGTTGCTGTAGTTTGCACAGTGATCTGAATATACTGATACCTCGAGAAGCTCCCGCAGTTCACTAGATTTTCCTTGAAATGCAGCCGCCAGTAAAAATGAGAATTGGCAAAAGCCAATGGGGCATATGATTGGTCTGTGGGTTCACTGCTTTGTCTACTGTGCCTATTGTTAAAGAAACAGGTACATCTCAAGCCTTAGTAAAAAATTGAAAGTATCAGATGCTTTTCTAATTTGTAGATTCAAGGATTATTGATTTAGGTGAATGTAGGTGAGATTTTGAAGCAGACCATGCAGGGAAGGAGTTTTTACCTCCCGGCTCTGGCTGGCACTGATGACTCAGGCTCTCATCATTTCTAGACTTCTTTTTTTCTATTCTGTGAAATAGAAATGACATTCATCTGCCTTACAAAGTAAAATGAAGGTGGAAGTACATTGGAAAAAGCTTCGGGAAAAATGCAAATGTTTTATTACTATTAATAATTTATATGACTTAATGGTCCACTGATTTTTCAGTTGTATCAGATTACATAGACTATTTTAATTATTGTGCTTCTTTCAGAAAAGAACAGTAAATAAATTGTCGATCGTTGATGGCATTGATTTTGTATCAGAGGCCCAGAGAAGAGGAGGTAGTGTGCTAATAACCAAGCTGAAGGCTGTTAAGCAGGAAGACAGGAGGTATGTAATGGATGGTTAAGTACAGGGAAAGGAATACCAGTTCATGGTATGATAGTGTGTCTCTTTAAGCTGGGAAATTGGCTGGTTGGTATGGGCTCAGTGTTAGGGTCTTCTCAAAGTTCAAATGTTAGAACCTGACCTCCAAAGTGACAGTATTAAGAGGTGAAGACTTTTGGGAAGTGGTCGAGACATGTGAGCTCTGCCCTCATGAATGACTTATACCCAGATAAAAGCATTGTCTTGCTCCTTCCTTCATATGAGAAAAAGAATTCACATTCCCATTGTTCCTTAATTTTAGATCTTCCAGCCTCCAGAGCTGTGAGAAATAAATTCCTATCATTTATAAATTACCCATTTTAAGGTAATTTGCAATAGTCAGATAAACGGACTAACAAAGAGATCCATTTCTGATTATTTCTGCTGCACGCTAAAAACTATTGCCCACTATGAGTTATGCATAAAAATATAAAAAATATTATTTCTTATCCTTTAAAAATATTTTTCTCAAGACTGACTGCTGAATGTTAAGGCTGCAAACTCTTGTTTTCTCTGTATAAGGCACTGAGTACTAGTAATTTCATCTCTGTGTTGTGTGTGGTTCCCAGGCACTGAAAAACCAACTTTCAATGCAGAAATCCCATGTGAAAAAGTTAATTTAGAAGATATTAATAATTTCCCAGATATGCTTTCATACCACTCAACACAACACTGTAGAAAATTTGATGTGAAAATTTTGTAGTGGTAAAGTTATTAAAGAACATATAGGGAGAAAATGAACCAGTGGTAAATGTCATTTTAAAAAATCTGCACTTCTAAGTTTTCTGTCATGATCTGTTATGATGAGAATCCTAATGTAAAGATAGCAATGCCTCCAGTACTCTGAAATCTCTCTCCTCTGCCACCTTGTAGAGGGAGGCTTTCTTTTCTCATTCTCATTTTTTTTCCCCTTCTAATAGCTGACAGTGATGGTGGTAGTTGTTAATAAGAAGCCTATGGTGATGTGGTGAGATGGATACACAGGGAACGAAAAATAAACAGCAGGAAGAAAAGAAATACAATGAACATAGAAACTCCAGAAGATTTTTCTAGACTATTCATATCTTTTAGGGTTTCTTAATACTAAATATGAGGAATTTGAGATGGTGCATGAAATCTGTGACCTGATACTTTGCCCAGTAGGAAGCGATAATGGTGTTCAGCTTTCACAGGGCAGCCCCAAGGGTCTGCCTGTGGAGAATTCCCCACATGTTCTGCCAGGACAGGCCCTTGGTTAATTCATTTTTACTCTAAAAGATCTCAGACAAATGGACTGCTATAGTACTATCCCTGAAAGTTAGAGTACTGTACACTGAGACAAAGAATGAATATTTAATTTTTATTTGATTTTTAAGTGATTCAAAGCTAGTATGATGTTGAGATGCCAGTATTTGGTGACATGATGAGATATGTTGGGACTATGTGCTTGGCTGATTATGTTACTAAGTCAAGTCAAGGATTCAGAATTCAAGTGGCTCATTTCCTTTTCAGTCTTTTACTATAATTTTTGCATCAACAAACTATTAAAAACTAGTTTTAATAAACAGTGAAACATGCTCATTATAAAGAACAACAATGTGAGCTAGGTGTGGTGGTGCAACTGATACTCCCAGCACTGGGGAGGCTGAAGCAGGGGGATTGCCACAAGTTTGAGCTTGAGCTACTTAGTGAGTTAAATACCAGGCTGAACTACATAGTGAGACCCTTTCTCAAAAAAAAAGGTAATAGAAAGTTTAAATCAAAGACCCCACCCCACACCCACATCTTACAGTTCTTTATATTATTTGCATATATACACGATTCACTCAGTGAATTCTTAGAAGTAGAATTTGGGGGTCAAAATGTTCTGCTTTACAAATATTGAAAGAAAATTCCAGTCATAAACCAAATCCTTTAAATGGATTTGATCAGCTCATTTAAACACCTAATAAAATAACCAACCTGACAGCATCTCCAGGACAGCACTGAGCTAGCTCAAGGATAGTAGGCCTGGGGACAGTACCATTCCCTGGAGGCTTTGCACATTTGTATGAGAAGTATCCTGACATTACTGTAATTGGGAGGGTAAAATGAAGGACAAGGATATTAGACATGATGCAATGCTCAGAGCAGTTCCACGCAAGCAAAATTTGTCCTGTGTCTCATATAATATACAAATGTTTGGGTGGCCATTCGTGTTGATAAAGGTTTTGTTTATTATTTTGGCTTAAGAGCCTAAAATAGACCCAAAGATTGAATTTGGTTTTGGTTTTTGTTCATAGCTTTAATATACATTGAATTTTTGAGGAATACATCTACCATGTAAATTGAGATACAGATACAGCTTGGGAAATGCAGATATATCACTGCAATAAATAAGCCTTCAACCAAGATATCTTTTTCAGTCTATATTTATAACTAGTAGATTCAATGTGATTCTATGTACAATTTAGTTATGCTACCATGATACATAAGCTTATACAAAATGATGTAAGCAGTTATATAAATTATTTTCCTTTTGATTCATTTTATATTTTATTTAGAGTACTATATTGATTTTTTTAAAGTGTGTGGAGTGAATTACCTTACCTATAAATTCTATTTCACTCAGGATTACACTACAGAATGTTCATTACATAAAGAGAAGTTATGGGTAGCAGGATTGAAGCTCACTGTTCTAGAGAATATTCATGTTTCCCCAGCCAGACAGGTTGTGACAGCTTAGATGGCCCCGAGTTCTCTGAGTTCTCCGGGCTTACTCTTGAGGTTCTCCCTCATGCTCCAAAACCCACAGGTAAAAGTTACTTCAGTCTTACACAGAAAGAAAGCAAATTAACCAACCTAGTGACTATGGCGCACATAGAAGAAGACTAAAAGCAAGACACTTTTTCCCTGCCTATGCTATAAAGCTTGTGGTTTCTGCACTTCTAGGTATGGAAAGAGAGAGTGTAAATGGAAGGTAGATGTAGTTTACTATACAGTGTCCTAACAATGGTGCTAGAGTCCTGTGTTTTCAGGACAAAAATAACTACTTTGTTGAATTACATAACTAAAAACGTTATTGCATTGTACTTTAGACTACTTCTCAGTCACTTCTCCTCTTAAAATTAGTTCTCTAACTTTTTTTGCTTAACATGAAAATCCTTTCTCTGAAATATTGACTACCTGTATTACCACAAGACTCTGGAGTTGAAAAAATAAGGAATCTGTGATCAATCCTAAAACATAAGCTCCATCCCCTAGAATCCAAGTTCCATGAATTCAGGGGTCCAGGTTCTCTGTTCATCATTCTAGTCCCTGCAGCTACAGCAGTGCTTAATCATCTCTCAAAAACATTGATTGAAGTAATGAATTAAAACATTCTATAAAGAATCCCCCCTCCATCTCCCTCCATCCTTGTCCTCCTCTCCTTTCTCCTTCTCTCGCTCTTTTTTTTCTTCTCTTCCTCCCCTCCATTCCTCTTTTTCTTCCTCCTTCTAGTTTACGGGGAAGTGACAGAGGTTAATTTTGTTTTACCATGTAGCTATACTTAAGTTTCACAGGACAGAAACTTTTTTGTCTAATTTTCTTTAACCAAATCTGCTAATCCACTCAGTCAGTAATGAAGAACTAGTATTGTGCTGGGTCACTGTTGGGAAGAAATACTGCACAATATTAATTATGATCTAGATTATATAATGATTGTGATCTAGACATAGTGAAATTCCTCTTATGGCATTTTATTCTTGGCACTGGTTTTATTTTTTGTTCTTCAATCTTTTTTTTGCAAAATGAAATGTATTACTATTACAGCAATGTGAAAAGCCAAGCGTTGCTCCTGCTGGATGGCTCCTGTTTAATCATATTGATAAGACTGTATTGCAGTGCTTTAGGGGTATGGTTCTTCAAGCTGTGTCACCTATGCTTAAGGTGGTGTGAGCTAGAGAGTGTCAGCAATTTCTCTTCAGCTTATGCTATGACTTGTGCTAGATATGGAGGCGAATGCAAGCACAGTAGACTGATGACTTGGTGCTCTTCATTAACTTCCTCTGTTTTGTCAGAAATATGTGTTTGAAAGACTATTCTCTATCCATTGGGTAGGAAACAGAATGTCACTGCACAACCAAATACTACATAGAAAAATACTAAGAAGCATCAGCCCCACCCTGCCTATGAAAACACCTGCCAAGTGCTTTGCCTGCTTTAGGAGGATCCCAGAACTGTGCACTATGCTTCCATTTTCTAGGTTCTGCATAGGATAAGGTAACAGAATTGACCTGCCTGATAAACCAATAGACTTGTCTGAACAAAAAGAAACCAATACATAGGAGGAGAATTTTGCTTCACGACTGGAGTTGTACCCTTCCACAGAGGCCTGGTGAGAGCCTTCAGAGATAGGTATGGAGATGGTAAGAGCTAAATAGGGATCTTCTGGGATGCCCTGAGAGGCCTTAGCTCAGAAAAGGAAGATCACAGGGCCTGTATTGTGTTGCAGGAGACCAGGTTCAGAGAAAATAGTCATCAGAGGGAGAAGTCCTGAAGAAGGAAACATGTAGTCTAGTGGCATGTTTGAGTTCTGGCACTCCTGCCAACAACCAGCAGAAATCAGTGCTCTGAATTATAGGTCAATGTAAGGGAGGCCTAATTGTCTTCAGTAAAATCAGAGTGCTATTTGTTCTGGTGAAGGGCTGTTCATGAATTGCTCTTAGGGTTTGTGAATATCCAGTTGACATTCAGTGCCACTGTTTTTGATGAATTCACTGCTATAAACAAAGTAACATAGTAGTGACTGGCTTTTCTCTCTAAGCCAATATATGAATTGCCTGGGAGGGAGTCATAAACAATACTGTGACTCACTCCTGAAGACCCATACAAAAAAACATAAAAAAGAAGGCAACAATATGACTTGCAAAATTCCCATGTCCCCCAAAATTGATACAGGGGGAATTGAGAGGAAGGAAATCATAAGCTACATAACAGATAAGGCTGAGAGGTACCCATGAAGGTAAAGAAGTTTTGTAAAGTGCTTGGTGAATTTAAAGAAGATATAAACAGATAATGACCATAATGAAATGAATGATCGGTGAGTCCAGAGAAGACACTAATAAATAGCTGGTTCAGCTAAAAAAAAGAGATGCAAAATATGAATACCCAGCATAGAAAAGAATAGGAGTCCATAAGAAAGTTTTAAGAAGAAATTGAGGGGATTGAAAACATGATTAAAATTATGAACAGCAGAAATGACCCAGAATGTCAGACCTAGAACACAGAACTATGGTCAATGACTAATTAATGAAAAATACCTTAAAAACAATAAGCAAACATGAAAAATGGGTACAATAGCTCCTAGATGACTCAAAGAAGACTAACATAAGAGTAATTGGAATTAGCAAAAACATCAGAAAACACCACAAAGGGCATAAAAACCTATTTACACAAGTAATAACAGAAAACATTCCAGACATGGAAAAACATTTAACATACAGAAAAGTGAAGTATTTAGAACCCTGAGTAGCCATGATCATTAAAAAAATTCTGTCTTAGTAACTTTTCTCATTGCTGAGACAAAATACCCAAACACTCAAAGTTAAAGGAGGAAAGGTTTATTTTACCTCATAGTTTTTAAAGGTTTTATCCCATAGTCAGCTAGCATGTCAGAGGGGCGTCACAGAGGGGGAAACAGTCCATGTCATGGCAAGGAAGACAGAAAGCAGCAAGCAGCAAGCAACAACTGCAGCAGAAGCAGCAGCAGCAAACAACCAGGCAGGAGCCTCTCCATTTTATCCATTCCAGGTAATCTGCCTTTAGGATTGTGCCACCAACACCCAGGGTGGGCCTTCCCATTATCCACACCCAGTACTATGCTTAACTAATCAGTGGACTAGTTTAGTAATAATGTACCCTTAGTCCCAACATTACACAATTTAATCTAGCCTCATACAACCTAGAATTACCCACCTCTAAAAATTCCCAACCATGAAGTTATGAGGTTTTAAGGAGACATTTAAATACAAGTCATAACACATTCCAAGACACATAATAATTAAAACACCAGAAATACAATGAGAACAGAATCTTAAAGGCTTCTAGAGAAAAATAATGAATCACTTCTAAAGAAAAACTTAACAGAATTACTAGATTTCTCAACACAAAACTTGAAAGGTGAGGAGAGAATGGAATCAAATGTTTCAAGCTCTTAAAACAACTTCCAAAATTATCTTTCAAAAGTGATGGAGAAAGAAGATACTTCCAGGATAAATGAAACCTAGAGAAGTTTATGACCAACAAACCCAAGACTCCAAAAAGTTTTCAAGGATATCCTAGAAAGAGACAAAGAATCTAAAAGTGCCAAAAGGTCCAATAAAATAAATACATCAGGTAGAGATAGAAATTAAGTATAAAGGAAAGAAAGCAAAACAACAACAGAAAATTAATATAATAACAAGAATAAGTCAATATCTATCAATTATAACTACCTTATAAGTAGACTCAATATCCCAAACAAAAGACACAGATTATCAGAATATTTGTTTCTTGATCTCAAGAAACAAAACCCAATAATATATTGTGTACAAGAAAAACATTTAACACAAAGAGAAATTCATAGACTAAAATCAAAAGATGGAAAACAATATCCATGTAATGAGAAAACAAAAATAAGCAGGAATTGTTATCTCATTTTTAGACAAAGTGGACTTCAAGCCAAAGCTGATCAAAAGAGGCAAAGAAAGAGATTACTATTGGTTGAGAGAACTATGAAACAGGAAGAGATAACAATTACAAACATATAGGCACCAAGGTATAGTGCACCCAACCTTATTTTAAAAAATGTTAATAAGTATAAAGGATCAGGTAAACATCAATATATTTATAATGGGGGATCACAATAGTCCACTATCACAAATAGATCAACTAATCAAAAAACCAACCAAGAAATATCAGAGTTGGACCAAACCTTCAAACAAATGATTTTAATATATAAAGAGTGCTTCATCCAACAACCACAGAATACAGATTCTTTTAGACCACACCTTATACTTTCTCCAAACTAGACCATGTACTAGTTGGTAAATTATGCCTAAGTAAATGCAAAAGAAATGGAATTTTACAATGCATATTATAAGATCACAGTGCAGTGAAACTAGAAGTCAGTAGCAAAAGAAAGTACAGAAATTATGTAAACATATGATAGTTAACACACTCTTGAACAATTAATG
>NW_004955411.1:15091954-15093309 GCF_000276665.1 Chinchilla lanigera
CTTAGATATTAACATACCTAAGAAAGTGAAAGTTCTCTACTTTGAAAATTACATCAACAATCTGAAAAAGGAAAACAAGAACATCAGAAAATGGCAAAATATCTCATGTTCCTGGACAGGCAGAATCAAAATGCCTATACTTCCAAAACTGATATACAGATTAAATGCAATCTAAATCAAAATAGCAAAGTCATTTCTCACAGAGGTAGAGAAAACAATCCTAAAATTTATATGAAATCAGAAGAGACTCAATAGCAAAAGCAATCCTAGGTAACAAAAGCAAATCTGGTGGCAGCACAGTCCAAGACTTAAAGATATCCTGCAGCTACAGTGATTAAAACAGCATGGTTCTGACACAAAGACAAGCATGTGGATCAGTGGAACAAAGTAGAAGAAGCACAAATAACCCAGGTACACACAACTATTTGATCTTTGACAAAGGGGCCAAAGACATACACTCGAGGAAAGAAAGCCACTTTGATAAATGGTGCTGGGAAAATTGGACATCCACATGCAGAAGATTGAATCTAGAACCATATACCTCACCATGTGCTAAACTAAAATCAAGGTGGGTCAAATATCTGAATGTTAAAAGAGAAACAATCTGTTGGGAGATAAAATAGCTACAGCTCCTGAAGATAAAGCATAGGCAAGGATTTTTCCAAATAAAACCCCACTGACACAAGAAATAATATCAAGAATCAACAAATAGGATCATATCCAATTAAAAAGTTTCAGTATGGTGAAGGAACCACCAACAGAGTAGAGAGACAATCTACAGAAAGGGAGAATTTTTTTTGCCAGGTATTTCTCAATCAGAAGACTAATATCAAATGTATATGTAAAGAGATGAAAATGATTAGACCATCTAAAATAAAAAGATAATCAAAAAATTGGCAACCTAAATGAATAGACGCTTCTCAGAATAAGAAATACAAATGGTCAATAAACATATGAAACAATGCTCATCATTACTGGTCATCAGAGAAATGCAAATTCAAACTACATTGAAATACCACTTTACCCCCCAGAAAGAGTGGCTATCATTAAAAAAATATAATACTAACAGATACAGTAAAGATGTGGGGAGAAAGGAATTCTTCTACATTATTAACGGGAATGTAAACTAGTATGACCACTACCGAAATCAGTGTGAAGGCTCCTCAAAAAATTAAAAATAGAAATTCCATTTGACCCAGCTCTCTCCTTTCTAGATATCTTCCCAAAAGAATTGAAATAATCATATTACAGGGATACTTGCATGTCCATGTTTAGAGTAGCATAATTTACAACAGCTAAATCTTGGAAACAGTGTATGTGTCTATCAGCAGATGAACAGATAAGGAAAATGTGGT
>NW_004955411.1:15094074-15096422 GCF_000276665.1 Chinchilla lanigera
TCCTACTGCCTTAGCCTCCCAGAGTGCTGGGATTACAAGCCTGTGCCATGAGGCCAGATTGGTGGACAGTTAATCTCACATGTCCACTTGACTGGCTTGAAATCCACCTAGGAGATTAGTAAAGCACACTTCTGTAGGTGTCTGGGTAGGTAACGGAGGCATGGCCGTGGAAACCATCTGATCCCTGTCCCTTTCCTCTGGTGCTTTCCCCTGTGCTTTAATTGCTGGATGTGAGGAAGTAAGCAACTTTGTTCCACTATGCCCTGTCACTGTGATGTCTCAGCTTTGGAGCCAGCTAACCATGAGCTGAAACCTCCACAACTGTGAGCCAAATTAAACTTCTCCTCCAGTAATTTATGGGTGTCAGGTATTTTTTTTTCTCAGCAATTGGAAAGATTACCAACACAATTAGGTATAAAGTACTATCAAAACAGAATGAAGAGTAATGCACTTTTTTTGTGAGTGAGAGAGTAATGGGAGAACATGAGGAAAGCCCTCACATGAATGAGATTTGATCCTGGTTTTAAATAATAAAAGGCAGGTCAACAGGTATTCCATTCATAGAGAATATCACATGTAAGATTTAGAAGTATAAATAAAGATGGTATACCTAGCAAAGTGAAAGTCTGGAGTACTTAAAATTTAAGAGATCAAGGCAGGTAATGAGGCTGAACATGTACATTTGGAAACTTTTCATAAGGAGTATTATATGTTTAGTCTAAGAAGGTTGGACTTAAGTATTTATCGAATTCATTATATGAAGGATAGAGGGTAGGGAAGATGGCTAAAGCCATAGCGCTCTTTAGAATGCTCTTAAGAAAGTTTAGAAGGAGAGATAGAAAAGGCCTCAAGCTAGGGCACTGGCATTCACTAGAAGTAAAAACCTCAAACGCCTTTACAGCACTGCAGTGGCTTTAACGATTAAAGGCTTTGCATAAGACAATAGAAAGTCATGAAAAGTACAGTGACTAAAATACCCAAAGCACCCAAACTCAATTAAGAAGTATAAAAATAAGATTTTTGTCAAATAAAGTTCATTCAGGCCAAATCCGGTCTTCAGGGGTCCTAGTACTGCTCCTTGGTCAATATAAAATGATCTATATATTCTCCTTGTGATGCCCTTTAGAAAGAGAGCTTTCCTTATCCTCTTGGGTTGACCATTACTGGTGTTCAGTCCTTCTAAAAGTCAAGGACTTGGGTGTTTTCTTGACCTTTGCTATTGTAGTTAAATTAACTTCTTTTGTTCTACCTTCAGGGCAGCCAGAGACACTTGGGTATTTTTTTCTCTCCCTTTCTTAAAGTCTTTCATGTTCTTTACCTTTTAACTCAAAGAATGTTTTGTTTAAAGTCAATTACTCTAAAAATTTCTGATAATAACCACAATAAAGAGTTGTGTCACACTTCATAGCTAATGTGTACTTTCAGCCTCTTTTTTTGAAATAGATGAAGCACATTTTTTAGACAAGAAATCCAAAACTTCATTTAAATGATACATTCAAATCATACAGTTAAAAGCTGGAAATGGGACTTTGGTCTCTCACTAAATGATTTGCTCTTTTCTTGACACCATCATGTTTCCCATGGCCTATTTGCACTTTGGATGACTCATCTGCATATTTATTCTAAGTACAGAGAAAAGAATATTGATTCAGAAATTAGGAAACAATGGCATTTTAACAAAAATGACAGTTCGGGACTTCAAAACATTAAATTAATCTGTTCTTTAACAGTTTTGTTGAGTTGACAGCATGTTAAAATAATGAATATTTATAAGTTTGGGTTTTTTTCCTTAAAATGGAAACTTTTTTTCAGTGACTCAAGATTCTTGAACTTTGAACTCATTCATTTGTTCATCAACCCATCCAACATTTTTATTTTTTACACAAGACATTGCGCTGGGAATACAAAGAAGAATAAAACATACTTTCTGATAGCAACTCAGGCTCTGGGTCATTTTGACTTCTCCCTGCTGGCTCCAAAAGCTGATTTCTTTTGAAAAATTTTTTTCTATATTTCTTTTTTTTTATTTTAAAAATAAAAGGAGGAAAACATTAACAGACAGACAACATTTTACAACATACCAAAAGAACAGTACAGACAATACAGAGTTACAAACAAAGTGGTAGGGAATTAACAATAGTTGTTGTATTACATACTGATATCTTCAAAGTGGCTTCTCATGAAAACAGATATAGACATGCAATACTGATCAACCAAAGACTCATTGACAGTTTCTTTCTGCATAGAAATAGAAGACAGAAGAACAAACATGTTAACTATCCTGTATATACATATATACAAAATTTCTCCTTCTTTCCCTTCTCTTTTCCCACATCCCAGTTGCCCTT
>NW_004955411.1:15096697-15257040 GCF_000276665.1 Chinchilla lanigera
ATTGTGCTGCTATGAACATAGGTGCACATATATCACTGTGATATGATGTTTTTAGATCTTCTGGGAAAATACCCAGCAGGGGGATAGCTGGGTTGAATGGAACCTCTAGACCTAGTTTTCGGAGGCATCTCCAAACTGATTTCCACAGTGGTTTCACCAGTCTGCATTCCCACCAGCAGTGGAGAAGGGTCTATATTTCTTTAAACCAGACCCAACCTCCTCTGAAAGGAGGATTTATACAGACACACCAATCTTTGAGAGAACTCAATCAAGGTTTACTTAATTGTAAGCAAATACTGGGAAACATATAATATTCTTTAAGTAATAGACAGATTAACAGGAGAAAAATTATTAGATGTGCAGAAATACCTCACAGAAAAAATAACTCCTCAAACAGGGATAAAAGTTAGATGCCCACCTAACAGGAGGGGTAGATGTTGCAGTTTCAGAAGATGGAAAGCTCTGATAAGGCTTATTCATACAATTTTTTGGTGGATTGTCCTGGTGCCCCAGGTTCCTTCCCTAAAGGTATTTTTTTTGTGGAAGCTGACTGTCATAAAGTTCTATTCTTCTCAGTTAAGAGAAGTTCAAATAAAATTCTTTCTTATTCTTCTGCAGCTCAGATATTTTCTCTTTGAAGTAAGCTCCACACCAGTTTGGAGGACTGTTGGTCTCTTTACTTAACTGTAAAAGCAGAAGTAGTATTGTCAGTCTCTTTACTTAACGGTAAAAGCATTTGTCATGGTGGCATGGCAAAACTTGGTAGTGCTTGGGAACAGTCTACCCCAACATGATCCAGAAAACTCCAGAAGGAAGCATGGTCTGAGCTGAGTCTGAGGGATGTGTCGATGACAGTTAGGCAACCTAGCTCAGAAGTCCCAGAAAAAGGAACAGCTATATATACTATCAGATTGTCACTTGTGTTAGTCAGCTTTGTGTCACTGTGACAAAATACCTGAGAAAATCAATTTGAAGGGAAAAATGATTTACTTTGGTTTCCAGTTTCAGAGGTTTTAATTCATGGTTCCTTGGCTCTACTGTTTCTTGGCTGTGGCAAATAAAAACTTCTCACCTCCTGGAAGCCAGAAAGCAGAGAGATAGGAAGGGACTAGGTTCAAAATATGCTCTTCAAAGTCACACACCTCCCCTACCCCATAAACTACTATCTCCAACTGGCCGCCACCTCCTATGAGCCCATTAAGTTATGAACGCATCAGTGCATGAGGTTAGCACCTCCATGATCTAATCATCTCTCTGGGCCCCACTTCTGAACACTGCAACACTGGAGATCACCTCCTCAATACATGAGTCTTTGTGGAACACTCCAAAACAGCACTCAATATATATTCAGTTCCATGATAAAAGAGTTAATTAAAATCACCCAATTCAATGTTCTAAGAAAGTTTTCACAAGGAACTGACACCACATCAACATTTAAGAACTTACTGATCATTTACCTTGGAACTGGCACCAGGAACACAAAAACCAAGTAAAATTAGTCCTGCTTTTGACTGAGCAGTCTCAGAGTAAAGGACATAAAGAGAGAAGTAAAGAAGCCTTTCCTAGTACCTGTGATTTCAAAGCACTGTAGGAAAGAGAGGATGCTGGTAGCCCCGACCATCTTCTTACCTACATGCTGCTAAGCGGTTTGATTTGATGTGCTGCTCTTGACCCTTGGTCACCTTGTCCTCAGAATTCTGCTGTTGTATTTAGAGGGACTCTAAATAAAGGGTCACTAATAAATTTCATGCTAATATGCTTGCTAATGACTATTGTAGAGGAGAAATTTTCTCTTCTCAGTAGGTTTGTCTCTGAGGGTGCTGTAGCAAGACAGATTAATGAGAGAAAAATCATAAAAAACTGTTTCATATAAATTTTACATGGTATGGAATCCTTCACAAGGAAATGAAAACCCGAAGGAACAGGAAATCTCATGTATTCTTAGGCTAAGTTTGATGAAGAAGAGGGTAGGTGGAAAGAAGTATAATTAGACAAAGAAGATAGAATCTAATGGTCATAAACCAGAACTCAGCAAAGGTTTTGTTCAGATTTTAGTGTATGTCTCAGTGTCATTAGATATGCTCACAAAAGGGTTTTATGACCTACTCCAGGTTATACTGAAGCAGGACTTGAAAAAGTTGAATTTTCCCAACCTGAACAAATTTCCCCTTATACTCCCCTCCTCCCTATGGCTGTTGTTCTTTGTTCTGTTATGAAATCAGTAACTTGTTACAACCTTCTGTTCTCTAACGTTCTGTTTTACCTGAACAAGAACACCAAGACCTGTAAAACTGCAAAAATGTCTCAGGTCTACCTGTTGGTCTCTCTGGTCTCTGAAAATCCTGCAGTATTTCCTGGGGGATCATCCCATCCAGGATCAGAGATGACAGTCTTGCTATCTCCTTTAGCAGCAGGCCATTGACCCTAAGCTGGAGGAGACCCAAGATCACTGGTGCCACCGGAGAGACTTAAACTCATAGAGGTACTTGGCCCTCCTGCAGCCCAGCATCCCTCCCTGTCAGTGGATTAGGACCCAAAGGGCTAGCTACATTACGATCCTGAAACAGCGTGCTGTAGGACCATGGTAAGGTTTTGGGCCCTGAGGCAGGACCTGTCTCATAAGATGGAAGAGGAGCTTGATCACCTCCCAAAATGTACCAAGTAATCTGACTCATGCAATTTCAGATGAAACCTGCACCCATGTTGGGAAAAGGAACCAAAAATGGGGAGGTGCATGACTGTGTGTGAATGAACGGAGCACAGTGTGTGGGGCCGCAGATCTCTTAGTGTACAGACTGTAGTCCTCAAGCAAGTGTGGGACCCAGTGGGACTGAAAACACTCCTGAGCTGGTCCAGTGGCTGGGCTGAGATGGGGGCACAAGGGCAACAGACTTAGGCCCAGCTGTGCCTACCAAGGTCAGAGGGATGAAACTGGGGTCATCTTGTATTTCAGAAAAAGCTTGGGGTGCGGCAGTGTGGCGGAGGGGGTGGAGGTGAGAGCCACACAGTTCCTGCTCCTTATGCCTGGCCTGGCCTGACTGCGACCCCACCGCTAGCACCACCTCACTCAGCTCAGCCCGTGGCAGGGCACGCATTGTCCACAGAGGCAAGGGGCTGGGCTGTGGACTTTGGCTGTTGTGGGCCTGGGATACTGCAGCAGGCGGGCAGGGAGCAGTGCACTGGGGACATGAGTGTAGGGACTGTGTGTAGGCCAGAGCCCATGAGCAAAAGGCTGGAGGCTGTTCACTCTACAGAACAAGGCAGAGAAGTGCTGGCTGGCTCCAGGGTCTCCTTCTGGCTTTAAGAGCCACAGGGGTGAAAAAAAAGAAAGAGCCACATGGGTAGCTGGACATCACTGGCACTACCTGCAGACATTTGAAAGAGCTGTAGCAGCCCCTGTCTGGGGCTGACTGGCCAGAGTTGAGGAGCTGTGGCTGTCTTCTACCAGGCCTTGGGACATTTTCCAGGAGGACCAATGGGGACCAACAAGCACGGGGTCAGAAAGTCGGGGCCCAAGGTGCCATGCTCAGGCCCCTAGCCTGTGAAAGAATTAGAGTTTGTAGGTCCCCAGCTTTATGTGGATTGCTGCAGGACTTTGGTGAGGGAGAAGAACTGGGGCCCACGGTGAAGCTTGGAATTGGGGGAGTGCCTGTCTTGAGAAATAGGGGATGAATTTTTAAACAGGGAGGCAATCTAATCAGCCTAACGTGAAAGTGATTAAGGGAGTGATTTGCACTGTAACAGGGAAGATATGGGAGAAAAGGCACCAAAACCCACCCCATTAAAACGTATGTTCAAGGTTGACTTATCTTCAGTTCAAAAAAATTAAAATTAAATTAAAAGGTGCCAACAGATGTTCAAAATCTTCCATTTCCCAAAAGACCAAAAAAGGGGCCAGAAGAGGATTAATCCCTCTTTCCCTTGAGGAAAGTTCCCCTAGACAAGAAAGAAATCAAGTTACAAATCTTAGCTGGCTGATACACTTACTCTTGGCTAGCAATTTAAGTTGGTACTACTGTTTAATTAATATGCTATGTTAACTTGCCTATTCTTTGCTCTCTGCTAGCTTAAGATAACACTGATTCAAGGTTACTTAGAAGTCTTTGGGCAACCAGTCAAATTTAAAATGTAACAATCTGAGAGAAAGAAAAGGGGGAGATAAGGACACCAAAAATCCAAGCAGCTATAGCCAAATTTGTTATAAAATGTTTATAATAAGTGGGATGGAAAAAATATATGAAAGGGTATATCTAAGAGATATACTTTTAATATAAAAGGATTGCCTATGATAAAAGTTTTGTTCTGCTGAAAGATAGAGATAATGGCAAAACTGAAAGCTCACTTATGTCAAAGGAAATCTATTTTATCAAATCTAATTTATCAAAAACATATGTGTGTTTGTTTGTTGGTTTGGTGGAGCCCAGGTTGTTCCTTCTAAAAGCTCCTTGTTACTCAAAAGGACTAGGGGAGGGGGACTATGGCCCTGGCTCTGTCAGTCAGTTCTTTCCAGGTCTCAGCTCTCCTTTCTGACTTGGTCTTTAACACTAAAAGGAAAAATATAGCCATCTGTTGGCTCTAATGAAGTATTTTGTTATTACATAGCTGAGATATACTTATATGGGATAATAAGTCTATGTATGGTCATTAATACTGTTTAAAATGTGTTAAAATTGATTGATTTTCCTTTGATGTTGGAGGATGGCTGAAGAGATAATAAATAAGGAACAATTGGACATGTATATCGGGTGCTGACCAGCAGTGGAGGACACCCAGGGTATCTAGTACAGTTTCCTTTCATTGCCTCATGTCTGAATATAGTCCAGACCCAACCTTCATGGCTAAAGCCCTGTCTAGCAGCATATTACAAAAGACCCATGGCCTGAGCTGAGCCTAAAAACAAAAAGAAAAGTAAAATCAACTCTGCCCAGAGACTCAGGAACAAAGGAAGGTAGAAGAGAGCAATCAATATGGGAAAGATCTCAGAAATACTCCAGGGAACTGATGAAAGTCCCAGCGAGTTTACAAGAGGCTCTGTGATTCATTCCAGCTCTATACTCCATTTAATCCTGAGGGAGCTGAGAATCAGCACATGGTAAACACAGTATTTGTGGGGCAGGCTCAGGGAGACATCAAACCACAAAACATAGAGGGTTTTGCTGCATGAATGTGACCCAGCTTTTAGAGGGCCAACAAGATGTACATTAACCATAAGTAGGAAGCCAAACAGGAAGCCAGTTAGAGGCTCAAAAAGAAAGCAGATCTGTTGCCAGCAGTACTCATGGAGAGAAAAATGGAAGTTGCAAAAGGGTGGGGATGTGGACACAATCCAGGAAGGGGCCAAACTGGGCAAGAACCCAAGAATTGGCCAAGACTAGATAGAGATCAATATGTGTGATGCAAAAAGAAAGGACACAGGAAAAATGAATGCCAAAAAAAAGATGGAGGAGATGAGAAGAACTACAAAACAAGTAGACTGCCTGCTAAAGACTACTGCCCCCAGAAGGAGCTAGATGCTGACCTCATCAGATTGGAAGGAACTGAACATTATGAAGAATAGGCAAGACTGGACTCCATCTCCTTAGGCCCCCAGGAGCCCATGGTCACAATGAAAGTAGGGGGCCAACTGATGCACTTTATGTTAGAGAGTGGGGTTGAACATTTGGTAGTAACACAACTCACTGGGCTTTTGTCCAAAAAACATGCAACTATTGTTGAAGCCACTGGAGTACCAGAGAAGAGGCCATTTTGCTGCCCCATAAGGTATGCCATAGAGGGACAAGAAGTCTAACATGATTCTTACATCTTTCAAACTTCCCAGTTCTCTTGATAGGAAGAGATCTGTTCCAAAAACTACAGGCCCAAATTGTCTTTGGGCCATAGGGAAATAAGACCTAAGTCTGGCTCATCCAGTGGCCATGGTATTAACCCTAACCACCTCACAGCTGAAAAATGGAGACCAAGAATAGATGAGCTGTTCCCGGGGCATGGGCCAAAGATAATCCACCTGTGCTGCTGTGAATCAAGCACCAGTGATAGTGCAACTAAAACTGGAAGTAATTCCAGTTCAAGTCAACCAATACCACCTCCTTTGGGAGGTCAAACAAGGCCTTCAAGGACATTGGAACATGGAATCTTGGCTAGATGCTAGTCATCTTGAAGCCCCCTGTTTTTGCCAGTACACAAACTGGGAACAGGGCTTGTGTGCTATAAATCAAGCCACTGAAATCATTCACCCAACAGTACTAAATCCATATACATTGATAGGAATGAGTCCTGGGAATGAGGCAGCAAATCCTGCCTGGTTTGCTTGCTTAGATTTGAATGATGCTTTTTGTTGTCTCCACCTTGCACCAGTCAGTCAGCCCATTTTTGCATTTCAATGGGAGGATTCTGTCATGGGAAAAAGGAGCTGCTCACCTGGACTAGGCGTGTTCAAGGGTTCAAAAACTCTCTATGATATTTGGAGAGGCACTGGCTACCAATCTCAAAGTCTTCATCATGCCAGAAAAAAATTGCACCTTGCTACAGTGTACAGATGACCTCTTTTTGGCAGCTTCAACTCACAAGGGCTGCTAGCAAGAAACTAAAGACCTCTTTCATCTACTTGGAAGGCTGGATATAAGGTGTCCAAGCAAAAGGCATAAATCTGCTAACAAAAGTTCAATAATATAAGGAAATAGCAACTGGGCGTTGAATGGAAACAGGCTGTATGTACCCTCCCAGTCCCAACCACCCAACAATAGACATGAGAGTTTTTCTTATTCCAAATATGCCTTTGCTATGCTACATGTTCATGGAGCTGTATATAAGGACAGAGGGATCTTAACCACTAAGGGGAAAGAAATAAAGTACAAAGAAGAAATTTTACAGCTCCTAGATGCTATATGGGTCCCAAAGAAAGTGGTTGTTATATGCTTCAGGGGACCCCAACAAACTGGAACATTAGAAGCCAGAGGATACCAAGAATCAGACAGGGAAGCAAAATGGGCTGCTATGATGGTGCCACAACCAGAAAGAGGGGTAGTGGCCATGCTCCTTATCCTGGAGCCTCCTCTCCCAAAGATCCCTAATTACTCTCGAATGCAAAAGCCTGGTTGCCCAAGAATGTAGAAATTATATCAAGGGAGGATGGTGGGAGTTCGCTGATGATGGACTGGTCATCTCTGAAATGATGGCTCCAAGATTTGTAGAAAAGTGCCATCAAGAGTCTCACATGGAAAGAAACGACACTAGAGATGTTACTAGGCCATAATTTCTATGTGGTGCACCTCACTGCCATCACCCAAGCTGTTTGTGAGCAATGCTTGACTTGTGCTCAAAACACCCCAAGACAAGGGCCCACCCAGGCCCAGGATATTCAAGAAATGGGTAAGATCTCTCTTATGGACTTCACTGAACTACCTCAAGTGGGAGGCTGTCAGTATATGTTGGTACTTGTCTGCACCTTTTTAGATTGGCTTGAGGCTTTCCTCACCTGAACTGATAAAGCACAGGAGGTGACAAAGGTACTGTTAAAGGACATCATCCCAAGATTCAGCCTACCCCTAACACAGGGGTCAGACAATAAACCAGCATTCATACCCAAAATAGTCTAGGGACTCACACAGATATTAAAAATAAAGTGAAAGCTACACACAGCCTACCAGCCACAGAGCTCAGGAAAAGTGGAGGGCATAAACTGGACATTCAAACAACTGTTAAAAAAAAAAATTGGCACTTGAGATAGGATCAGATCCTGCCTGTTGTCTTCCTCTGAGTCAGGTGCACCCCCACCAAACAGACTGGGTACTCCCCTCATGTGATCTTGTTCAACTGGCCATCTCCAGTCATAGGTCAAATCAAGGGTGATCTCCATGAACTAGGGAAATTGACCCTAAAAGGACAGATGTAGGCTTTGGCATTATCCATAGCTGGATGCAAGGGACAATGCCCATAAGTCTGACAGACCCAATACAGCCCTTCAGATCCTCAAGTAATGAAATCCAAGCACCTTGGAACCCATATGTAATAGGTCCCATACTGTAGTTTTGCTCAACCTCACTGCTGTTAAAGTGCAGGAACTGTGCCTTGGATCTCCTAGAGTTGTCTAAAACTGGTAGCCCAAGACAAATGAACCAGCGAACAGGATACAGACCATCTGAACCAGGTGATCCTACAGCAACCATGCTGCCACCAGAAATGGCATCCCTGCTCTAGTCTGCAAGCTGACTAGTCTGGAAGCTGACTAGCCTTCCTCAGGCTGAAGCCTGAGGAAACAGCAGCCTTGTTCTGGTCCCTGAAGAAGGTGACCAGCCCATGCATGGCTGAAGCTTGAGGATCAACATGGAGTTACAACAACAGCATGAGCCTCTTTTCCTTTTGTTATAATTCTCCCTTTGTCCCTGCTGGGAAAAAAATCCCTAGAAGGAAGTTCCCACTACATCTATACCACAAGGTTGGAGAACATCATAACAAGAACCCTGCTATATCATACTCATGAGTATGAGAAACTTATAATGAAACAACCTTCTCAGTTTGTGACCCAAGAAATAAACAGCCTTACATCTGTTGTGACCCCAAGTTTCTATCTTATGAAATCGGGTTAAGGTCCATGCTGGAGAAAAAGAAAAAGATGATTGTGGCCCCTTCAACAGAATCAAGGTCCCTTTATATAATAAAAGGGCCATTTCTTTGTACTTTAACACTACCTCCTAACTCAGAAAGAAGGGGTATGCAAAAAATTCAATCTAACTGACTACTGCCTAGAGTTTGATGACAATGGAAAGGTCATTGATGAGGTTACTGCCAGAATCCAGAAATTAGCCCATGTCCTTGTCCAAGAATGAAAAGAATGGCCTCCAGATTCTCTCTTTGGAGGCTGTTTTTCATCCTTTGGAGGATTCAAGACCTTGAAAGGAATAGTTCTGGCCATCTTGTGAGTTTGTCTCATTCTACCTTGCTTCTTACCTTTGCTTGTCAAAAACAGTCAGTCAGCCACGAGAGGCAGACACACCACTGCTCAACTAATGGCTCCAACCAAGCACTAGCCCCTGCCTAATAGGGAGCCACTCCCCCATAACAGAATAAATGATAATAATGATACTCTCTTGAAATTCATTTATAGAAAGCATCAAAGGGGGGAATGAAGCAGGACTTAAAAAGTTAGGTTTTCCCAATCTGAGCCAATTCTTCCTTAGACTACTCCTCTCTGTACAGCTGTTGTTCTTTGTTTTTTTTTATGAAACTAACTTGTCACAACCTCTTGTTCTCATAACATCTTGTTTTACTGAACAAGATCACCAAGACTTGCAAAATTGCAAAAAAGGCACAGGTTGACTAACTGTCTTTGTTTTACTTCTGTAAACCTGTTTGCCCACCCACAAGTTTGGCCCCTCAGCAACATGTATAAAACTAGAGCCTTTCCTTTGTTTGGGGCTTAGCTTTTGGATGCAAGTCCACCAGGCTGGTGTGCACCTAAATAAATCCTTCTGTTGCATCTGTTGGTCTCCTTGGTCTCTTAAAATCCTGTAACATTTCAGAAGAAATATTACTTCCAACCCACTAGATGTAGATGTGCCATGTTTGTGTCCTGAAATCTAAGAATGACTTTTAAGGAACAATGGAGGTTAAGTAGGAAAAGATTTATTGAGAATTAGCTCCCAAGAGACTGGAGGGGTCCTGAAAATAGATTGTCATCAAGGGCCTTTCTTAGGGGTAATTTATATAGCAAAGTCACAATGTGGGGACAATTTGGGTCAAATTACAATCAACCTATAAGATCATAAGGATGGCTGCTTAGCTAATATTGATCCAATAGAGTCATGTAGCAAGTTTACATGGAAAGACCAAAGGCATTTTTGGGAAGGGATGGGTCTGGATATTCTGGTCATCCACCGGGGTAACTGATGTCTATCTGGACACTAGTGGAACAGGTGATAGCAATCACAGTAAAATCTCAAATTATTGTTTAATTCGTAATTATGTAGGGCTGGTCATTACACCTTTATCTCTAGGCCTGGCCTTTGGAGGATGCACTTCCAGCTATAGTTTTGGAGTGTTCTCACTTCATTGACTCTTTAAAGGGCCTGTTCCTCTGACTGCCTATTGATTTCCACCTAATTTAGCTACCTATAATACAGAGAAGGAGACTGGGCGTGGTGGCACACACGTGTCATCCAAGCACTCAGGAGGCTGAGGCAGTAGGATCGTTGTGAGTTCAAGGACAGCCTGGGTTACAAAGTGAGCTCAAGGCCAGCCTGAACTGCATAATGAGACCCTGTCTCAAAAAAGACAAAAATAAATAAAAATAGATAAATAAATATAGTACAGAGAAGGTAAAAATTTTGTTTTCCAAGTTTTATAACCTCTATCTGGGAAGAAAAGTAGTAAAAAGTGTTAGAGACCCACCCGCTTCTGTGGGTTTTTTTTTTTAAACACCAAAGTATCATATTTCGGTGTGTTTGTCCTGGATCCTATCAGTTCATATATTCAGTGATGTGCCCACATGTTGACACTACTAACTTTTTCATCTCTTTTTGAGGCTAAGTATTATCACAATGTAAGAAACAGTACAACAACACTACTCAGTTTCTGAAAAAATTAAATTAAACTACTGAGGGAATATTTCATTAAAAATCTGTCTTTTAAAACTCATTTATTCAAATAAGGAAGACATTGAATCTTTTTCAAATAGTGCTACATGTAAAGCCTATCTTGTATTGACTTACACAGATTTTCTCCTTGACCAAAATTTTGTCAGGTTTGATGTTCTCAGTTATACCCATTTTGGGCTCCTGTCTCCATCCTTGTACTACTCAGCATTAGTAAAAATTCTGTCCATCCAGAATCCTAATCAAATTACTCACCCCCCTACCATCTCACAGGTGATGTATGGTCACCTGGCCTGTTTTCACCAAGAATCATTTCTGAGGTTGGTTTACTGAAGAATTGCCCTATCCTATTATTGTAGACAACTGAGTAGATAGAAATATTAGACAGAAATATTACAGGCAGTCAGACAGGGCTGGGCCCCTGAGGGAGCCAGTATGTAAGACAAGATACCCTGCAAATGTGGGAGACAGGCACTCCCCCTGTGTGCCAGACCTCAAGACAAAGGATAAAACAAATGTACTCACATACCTCCCTAGGGATGGACATCAGGGATTGATATTCTAAATAGGTATCAATCACCTTGAAAAGCCAGGAAGAGTCACTAACCCAACCCCTACAGGAAAAGCCCCTGTTCTGTATTCATGTCCACTTGCTACATGACTCACTTCCCCCATTTGATCCCAATTTAATCAATTTTACCTGAATAATTATACTTGTAATCTTATTGGCTGACCATAGCGTCTCACCTCATGCCCACCTTTTGATCTCCCATTTTTCAGCACCTTGGACATATCTCGCCTCGTGGATTTGCTCTATAAAATCCCTAGAAAAGGCAGGGTCCTTGACAACCTACTCGGCCCCCTTCTATCCCTCTCTCAGACAGAAGCTTTAACCTTCATTGTTCCTAAAATTCATTCTTCAGTTTTAGAGAACACAAACTTGTTCCAGATATCTTTCAGGTTGGGAGTTTCTTTCCCCTATATCAATATTAGTAGTTTCCCATGTACTGACCCCCAAATTTGCTGTAGGTTGTAAATTCCCATTTTTCTTATATTCAGAGTCAAACCCAATCTCTCTTGTTTACCCCAAAACTCCATTGAAACAGTTCCTGGACTGCTCACCATAGTCTTAATAAAATGTGCCTTACTGTTTTAATAAGTATGAGAATAGTATTTTTTATTATGAAACATATTTCAGTGGACATTATTCTTAATAATCCTTCAAAGCAGATACCAAAAAAGAGCAAAGAAAGCAAATAATCACAAAAATATACTAGGTAGTAAACTTTATATTGGCTGAAATTCAGATCAGTAAATAACTAAAATTTCTTAAAGTTATTTTATCATTAAGAAAAGACTTTCATTGCAATTCAATTAAATTTGCAGCTAAATTTTAATCATCTTATAGGAAGGGCATGTTTATGAAATGTAATTTTAAGTAACTTTCTATTATTTCTCTAGAAAAGTTTAAAATGCAAGAGGCTTAGAATTATATAGATTTTAGCTCTTAGATTTGGCACTTTTGTGAGAAAATGTAAACTGACTGGAAAAGAAAAATGCTGATTTGATTTATATTCAAGTAATGAAAATAATATGTTTTTTGTACTTCTGTAAACAGAGTAGTCCTTGATGAAATATAGAAATATATGCACAAAGGGAGTCATTAAGTCATACTTTATCTTCTTTGTCTAGGCTCCTGATAAAATGTTCCCCACTGTTTAAAAAAAACACTGTGAATTGAAGAGCTATCCCTCTCCATCAAGGGACTAATGATTCTCCTGTGAAAATGTAAATGCAGTAGCCTTGAGTGCTTTAAAATTTGTGAGGAAAGACTGTGGAATTGTCATTATCCTGTCATTACTGCGGCACCCCACAGGAGTCATTGTGAAGGTGGGGGTGGTGAGCTGAACCTCTCAAGTGTGGTCCCAGGCAGGGCTCCTTCCCGCACAGCTGAGATGGGAGGAAGAGCCTGGTAGGATCACCATGGATTCTGGCAGTTAGAAAGCAAGAGCAGAGGAAGTGGTTTAAAAATTCAGGGTCTAAGGTGGTTTCCAAAGCTAAGATAAGGAACCTAACCCAGCCTACCCACAGAGTAAGTTTGCAGGTCTGGTGATTCCTGTTGCAGAAAAATAATTTGCAGGATGGATCAGTAAAAGGCATAAAATGTTATATTAGGCAGAAATTTAAAAGTACAGGCTCAAAGAAACAGAATCTGGGCCCTGAGAGAAAAAAAAAAAAAAAAGTATTGTTTCGTGAATGCTTCTCTTGACAGGGTGGAAACCCCAGAAAGGCCAGAAAAAGATAGTCCACACCCTAGAAGGCTACCCTTTTGGCCTGTTTTGCAGAGATGAGCTCAGTTGTTTTCTTTGGTTTTTGGTTGTTTGTTTAAAAGATGGATAATTTAAGCATTCTTTGAATTTCCTCAATCTGTTACTTTATCATAGTAATACAAGGATGATATAGGACCTCCAAATAATAGAAGGGAAGTATAACTCCCAACCTGCTAGAGTTCTGATATGCAGAGTTCCTGTTCCCCAAAATCGAAGAATCAATTCTAAGGAACAATGGAAGTTAAGAGTAGGAAATATACACTGAAGGGAAGAAAGCTTCTGTCTAAGAGAGACAGAAGGGGATCCAGGAAGTGAGCTGCCGAAGACCCCAGTTCTCAAGGGAAGCTTTAGAAAGCAAGATCATGAGGTGTGCATAAGGTGGGACAAAACTATGATCAACTAATAAAATTACAAGTATAGTTGCTTAGGTAACATTGACCCAATGGGAAAACAACCCTAAATGTGCATGAAAGAACAAAGACCTTTTCTGGGGGGTGGGGTGAGGGACTCTTCCTGGCTCCCCACCCAGGTAGTTGATGCCTATTTAAAATATCAATCATTATTGTTTATCACCAGGGGAAGTATGTAAGTGTAGTAATTTCATCTTTTGTTTGGATTTTAAGAATGCACCTCTACACACAGTTACAATGTATCTGCACTGACTCCTTAGAGTCAGTCTATCTAACTGCCTTTAATATTTCTACCTAACCTAAGTGTCTATAATATTGAGATCAAGTTCCT
Organism: Chinchilla lanigera; assembly: GCF_000276665.1. Lineage (NCBI taxonomy): Eukaryota > Metazoa > Chordata > Mammalia > Rodentia > Chinchillidae > Chinchilla > Chinchilla lanigera. The sequence goes on from NW_004955411.1 coordinate 15,110,358, forward strand.
GCTCTTTACTTTCTCAGTTAGGTCAATTTATGGAGTTACACTATGGAGGACTTTTGGGGTATGATAAGTCTGGAAAATTTAACCAAAGGAATGCTGATATAGATTGCCTTGGGTAAATTTAACGGAGGTCACAGAAACTGCAGTCTCTTTAAAACTATAACTTTTAGTTATGATTTTCCTTGTCTCCTTCCTACCCATCTTTGTTTCTTTTATCCTACATCAAGGTTAGAGAGAAAAATCCAAAGTACATGCAGAGTCCCACAGCCACTGGCTGAGTGTGTTTATTTTTCCCAGAGCAGAGCGGGTATCAAAGGCAAGAAATTATCTTTGGATTGGGAAGCTGAAATAGGGTGAAACAGGGAATAGATCAATGTGCTTCTGAAATTGTGTGTAAAACAGTGCATGTGTGTTTGTGTGTGTGTGTGTGTTTTCCTGAGGAGATGAGATCATTAGCACGCATCAGATTCTCAAAGGTATAAATGAATCCTAACTTGCCCCACTCAAAACCAAACACAAACCTAAATAAATAACAGCAGAACTAACAAAGCCTAACAAAAATTCAATGAGCTAGAGATGAAACTTTATAATTTAGGAAGTTCTTATCATTTCAAAGTTAAATGCCAACAGAAGCCACTTGAAAGACTTTATTGTGTCAGATTTGTACCAAGAATATTAACCCGAGATGATGTCTATGATTTTTCCCTGTCAGCTGTAGGCTGTTTATTCTTACATTCTTTCATACTGTAGTGAAGTTTAACTGTGAATTTGAAGTGAAACTGATGGGTAGAAATGGAATAACAGCATGTATTCAAAAAGTCCAGAGTTCAAAGACCAGATCTTCAGTCAGTCTTGAGTTGCCCCAACTCCAACCACCAGGTGTGACATCAACAAAGGACAGTCCCCTGACAGTCTTGCACCTCAATGGGCAAAGTCCTTGAGGATCCAGTGTAAAGTTTTGGGTGTTTCTAGATGTCTGGGGACCTGCAAGTTTTCTTGTCCTATCTTACCTCCTTTACAGCATCCTGTGTTTGCCAATTACAGCCTTGGTGCTGAGCTGAGTTCCCCACTGCAGATAAGGCCTCTGCTGGCAAACAGGTTGGAAGCTGGAAGAGTCAGGTCTTTTTCGAGCCTTACAGTTATGACTCTAATGACACAGTATCAGCACCCATTGCTGGTAGTCCTTTTAATGATGGGATAAAAAGCTTTTGGAGATGAGAAGGTAATGGCAGAGAGCAAGATAGAGTGACAAAAATAGGGACTTCATAATTTCTGTCTTCTCCACACTCCTGAATTAGAATGCTTGGAAAATTGACTCGGGTAAAGCTATTTCTGCTCTTCTCTGCTCTCATCCATTTAGTGTAGATGAAAAATTATGAACCCAGACATCTTAATACACAAGATGCAAGACAATATTAAAGAAATGAACAGGAATTCTGAAAATATTTACTTGATACCAGTCTGGTATAACCAGGAAATTTGATAAGGTTAGAAATTAATCTGTCTATTCTTCTGAAGCAAAACTGGTTAGATAAGAATGTGGTTTATTATACAGAAAATAAGGCTTTTTCCCTTTCTGAAAAGACTGCCTTTCAAAATATGCATTCAAATTGTAAAGATAAAAATTGATACTGGAATTTTATGTACATATATCTTTTGCACGACAAGATTTTAAAGCAAAAAAAAACTTAATGTACTTCCTGAAGTTTACATTTCTTACAAAGGATAGTAAAGTAAGTTTTAGAATGCTTTCAGTATATTTTTTTCTGTGGCAGCATACTCTGCCAAAATCTTTATGGTATATGTACTTTTCTTTCTATATTACAATTTTTTAAAAAATGTGATTACATATTTGTTTTTCTCTTAAAGATGATTTAAAAAAAATTTTAACATGGACAGTTCAACACTTGATGCATTCATTTGTAAGATTTTGAATATGCCTTTCAACTAAAGAGTATGTTTAAAAGAGGGGTCTCACATCAGAATAGCAATTGTTCAAGAGGCATTCTTTTCTCAGATATTATCTTCTATTATTGTTGTATGAAATTTGAAAGACTTTAAAAATGTAACTCTAATAGTATGTGTGAAAATAGTCTGTTCTATAAATCAAATAGCTTTGGTGAAATAGATGAAAAATACTAATCATTATATTCTTTAAATATATTTTGTATACAAGCTCTGTCTACTGAAAAGGTCTATAATATATAACTCTACCAATCAGACTGTGATATGTAACCATTCCCACCAAAATTAACCAGGATTAATTGGAGAAATGGCCAATTTCAGGTCAAGGACAGGATGAATGTGGCATGTCATACAAGAAAACCAGGAAGCTATTGAAGCATATTGGAGACATGTCAAAGACACTCAGGAGCCAACCTGGAGGGGTCTGTCCATACAAAGATGAGATCGCTGAATTTTCAAATATATTTAATGCTTGAGTTGAAACATATGAAATATATTTAACTTTTGAAGTTCATAGTGACAGAGAGTAAGGGGAACACACTGATCAACTTAGGAGGATGCAAGGAAAGTGTCCTAAGTACTTTTCTGTCCTTGCTGAGACACACTACCCAACACCCAAAGTTAGAGGGGGAAAGGTCTCTTTAGCTCACAGTTTGTAGAGGATTCAGTCCACAGTAGACTGGGTCCAAGGCAGGGTGGCAGTTGGCAGAGGGGCAACCTTTCATGGTAGTAGAAGATAGCAAAAGCAACAAGAGAGGAAAGGGATAAGCCTCTCTCAATCCTCTATGTTGTATGTAGGCTACCCATCCTAGGGCAGGTGTACACTCACACTCAATCTCAGCATTGAACCATGAATCAATCACAAATTCTAGACCAACCACCTCTTAAAAGCCTGCCCTCCATGACTGCAAGAGGCTTTAGGGGGATGTCCAGACACAGACCATAACAGAAATCAATTTATTGTTTTGAAAATTAATAAAGGGACAGAGTCAAGCATTATTCTGATTTTGCAGTGTGAGTAAGACCACCAATAAGCATGAGTTTCTTTTTACAGATCATGCTAATAGAATTAAATTTTAGAAGATTTTTTTGAGAGTGATACACTGAAATATTTACAGATGGAATTTACTTCAAAATAACCAGATGGCCAGCAGAGAGAGGAGATGTGGATAGGGTTTTAGATGAAATAAATTAGGCCAAGAGTTGATGATCGTTGAAACTGGTGCTTGGCCATGAAGATTCACTATTTTACTTTCTCAATTTTTATGTACATTTGACATTTCATAATTAAAAGTTTAATAAGTATTTTGAAAATTTATCATAAGAATTTTTTTGAGACAGGGTCTTGCTGTGTAGTTCAGGCTATCCTTGAGCTCACTAATTAGCCCAGGCTGGATCACAGTGATCCTCCTGCTTCATCCTCCCAAGTCCTGGGATTACAGTGTGTGCCACCACACCTGCCTCTAGTACTTTTTATTACTTACCCACATTAAAATAAAAAAAGATGAGAGGCTGAAGGTTAAGATTCACGGTAATACACATGCTTAGCATGCACAAGGCTCTGGGTTCAATACCCAGCACCAAAAAGGGAAAAAAAAAATCAATTAAGAAGATCTCAAATAGAAATGACTCAGACATCTGTGCTCTTTTAATTGGTAAAAAGTTAAAACCAAGCTCTTTGTGAAGCTCTATTTCTTTTTCCAAGACTTTTGTCAGTAAGTGTGAACCATAACAGTTGGAAAAGGGAGAACTTTGCAACCGTTCCAAAGGGAGATAGGTGTGGATGCAGTAGCCACGTCCACTGCTGTGACATGGAACACACTCATTTGTTACTGGATTGTCACTCAAGAGCAACTGTATTGTAAGGAGAATAATTTAATAATGAATGTCCACATAACAAAGCATGCTTGTTTAAGCCTCTAAATAGAAACTTTAGGAGAAATTATAAATACGCATCTGATCTTAAAATTTCAGTGTTTATAAAGGGAAACCTTATTTATGTATTCATCTATCCAACCACAAGCTTTATCTGAGTACTTATCATATTGGTAAAACAAAACAAATACTCTATCCTCAAAGAATTCAAAATCTTAAAATAAAAAAATCAATGATTATAATGTACTTTTATAAATATTATAATAGTTTCTGTCTTTTCACTATTTTGCCTTAGCATCTGGAAATGTCTGCACATAAAGAATCTAAATAAATATTTCATAGATGGTATTATGGAGGGATGGTATTATGTTATTATGGAGGGATGTGGTGGGAAATAAGAGGAGAGATAGATGAAGGTCAGACCAAGAAGAGCTAAAAGTATTATCCTAAGAAAATAATTCTATTTTGAAGATTAGGAACATTTTTAAAAAATAGACTTCAATTTTAGAGTTTTTGGTTCAGTAGAAAATTCAGAAGAAAAATATGAAATGTTTCCCCAAGACTCATGTATTGAGGGCTTGATCCTCAATGCAATATGGCTCAGAAGCGGAGCCTATAGGGGTAATTGGATCGTGTGGGCATTAATCTAATCAATGTATTGACCCATTGAGGAGTTCAGAGCTGAATGTATTATTAGAAGGTTGTACTTTGTTTGCTGGAGGAAGGAGGTCACTGGAGATGTGTCTTTGAAGGGTATATCTTTTCTCAGGCTCTTTTCCTTTAACTCTGCTTTTGGCTGCCAAGAAGTAAGCAACTTCCCTCTGCCATGCCTTTCAGCCATGTTGTTTCTGCTTTGGAGCCAGCTGACCATGGACTGGAATCTCTGAAGCTGTGAGCTAAGTAAACCTCTCCGCATTTAAGTTGCTCGTGTCAGGTATTTTGACCCAGTGGTGAAAAGCTTAGCACATACACAATTCCCTGCTCTCACATACAGTCTTCTTCACCATCACCACCTTCCTACAGAGTGGGTCATTTGTTACAATCCACACACCTACAACAACACATCACAATCACTAAAAGTCCATTGTTCACATCGTTAGTATCACGTAGCCTATGAATTTGTATAAATTTGTAATGACAGGAATTCACTATTATAGCTTAATGTAGAATAATTGAATAATTTCACTGTCCTACAAAACCCTCTGCGCTCCATCTATTCATTACTTTCCCACACCAGTCCCTGGAAACTACTGATGTTTTTCCTAATGTCTTCATAGCTTTGCTTTTCTTAGAATGTCATGTAATTGGAATTATGTAGTATATGGTGTTGTTTTCTGTCACTCAGTAATATGCATTTTTAGGTTTCTGTAAGTCTTTTCATGGCTTAATAGCTTATTTCTTTTTAGTGCTTAATTTTTTCCAGTTTCTTGGATATAATTTAGTTTATTTATGTTTACCTTGCTAAAGGCCATCTTTGTTGCTTCCAAATTTTGACAGTTATGAATGAAATGGCTATAAAGCATGTAAAGAGTATTGTGCAGACATAAATTTCCAAATGAATAAATTCTGAGGAGTGCAATTGCTGGATCATGGGTATGTTTAATTTTGTAAGAAACTGCCAAACTGCCTCTGAAAAAGAACTACCATTTTTCATTCCAAGTAACAATGGATGAGGGTTCCAGTTTTTCCACATCCTTGCTTGCTGGTGATATTGTACATGTTTTGGATTATTTTGGCCATTCTAATAAGTGTGTAGTGACGTCTCATCATTGTTTTAACTTGCAATTCCTTAATGATATAAAATGAAGTATCTTTTCATATGATTACTTGCTTTCCATGTATCTTCCTTGATGAGCTGTCTTTTAAGGTCTTTTACCCATTTTTGAATTCAGTCATTTGTTTTCTTATTGTTGAGTTTTAAGAATTCTTTGTATATTTTGGAAAAGTCTTTTGTCTGGTATGTTTTTTGCAAACATTTTCTTCTGGCCTGTAGCTTGTCTTCTCATTCTCTTGGCAATGTTTCTCACTTAAGAGAGAAGCTTTAAATTTTAGTGAAGCCTAGCTTGTCAATGGTTTTTTTCATGAATCATAACTTTGGTATTGTATCTCCAGACCACAGTTATCTAGATGCTTATCTATGTTCTCTTTTAAGAGCTTTATGGCAGTGTATTTTACATTAAGGTCTGGAATCTATTTTGAAGTATGGAAGGTCTGTGTCTGAACTCTATTTTTATCCGTGTATATTTTCAATTATTCTCATGTCATTTATTGAAAAAACAAAAGTTTTCTTTTCAAATTTTAGAAAAAAATTGACATCTCTGAAGGAACCCAAAGAGGAACTTTTAAATAGTCGTTAATTTACTGTTCCAGAGTAAAAATATCCCCTACTATCATCATCAAATAAGAAACTAATGCATCAATTAAACATAAAGTAAATAAGTTCTCTCTACCAGGCTTTTCCTAAATACTCATTTGTATACTCTAGTATTCTTAAAATGAGGATGAACTTCACTGTTTTCAATTTTTATACTAAGATGAAGTGTGTTATTATGAATTTAAAAGATATGATTGACTTAATGAAGAAAAAATAACAAAATTTCTCAATATTCAAAAATAAAAATATTTTTAAAACTACAGTAATGGAAAAGGGTTAATTCACAGTTGGTTATTATTTGTAATAATAATTTCAAATAACAAAATGGTACCTTTTGTTTAATAAAAATGCAAACTATAAAAGATAATTCCACCTAATGAGTTTATTACAAATTTATTATTAATGCATCCAATTGTTGGTACCACTCAAAAAACTACAAAGGAAGGGGTAATGCTATTCAGAGAAACTATAGACAATACCATTAAATACAGTTCACTTGGTACCGTGTACTCACAATATAAAGCCAGCTATTCACATTTACACTGAATCTAGATATAATATACACAAAACTAGTCCATAAGCATGACCAGTTCTTTCTACTAAGATTTGGGGAAAAAGAAAAAGTAATATTTCTTCATTTAATATTTATTAAGTCCCTACCACAAGTACATAAAGGAAGAGACAGTATTATAGGAGATACAATGACGTATCAAAAAGTGTTCTACCTTCAAGGAGAAAACATTCTGCTAGGGTAGATAAGAACCTACCCAAATGATTTACAGTTAAAACAGAGAAATATCTGGAGAGGAAGGAGGCACAAATTAGTTATTAATGATTTTCAGTGAAAAAAATTATTTTCAACTGGCAAAATCAGGAAATATTTTTTATGAAAGGATAAATTTTATCTAAGTCTTAGGAAAAACAAGGTAGGGCTGTCACAGCTCTTTCATGCAGTCTATTTGTGCTTCATAACTCCCAAATGAATGGAGTTGGTACCCTCTTCTTGAGTCTGTATTTTTATTCCTCTTCCTTCTTGTGAAAGCTCTATTCCCCTGATATTCATGCTGTTAGACTTGCCACCATTTCCCCTTGCTAGTTTTTGTCAGCCAACAGCTCTAGTCATTCTCCTTCAGTTTCTTCAGACTTTCATTCCTGAAGCATCTTCCTTTTCACCTCACCTATTATTCTTGCTAGATTCCACACACGTATGCACAGGGCTTCTGCTAATAGGTGTGCAAGTCTGGGGCCACTTCTTCAATGTCATCATCATTGCTTTACACAGATACTTTGACCAACTCTGGTAGATAATGATATAGCATCTTGAAGCGGAGTGCCATTTAGTAATTTGCAGGGTCACCGTATTGGCTGGTAGCAGGGTTGTGTATGGATAATTCATTCAATACTCTGCCTCTTTTTTCCTTGATGTCCTCCGTACCGAGCATTCTGAGCACCATCCCACATTAGCCATATGGTCTCAGAACCACACCTCAGATTTTATCGCCCACAGAAATCAGACTATCTCCGAAACAATAAATCGAGAGGCCCTACTTTTTTACTTTAGCTTCTTTTTTTTCTAGCTGCCTTATCAAAGGTCTCTGAAACAACTTTCCTTTTAAGCTGATAGTACTGATTCATTCTTTCTTCTATTTTGTGTTCATTAGTCAGAGTATCATCTCCTACGAGCTTAGACTGCATAATCTTTCATTAGAACCATTGTGTTACAAGTGCTCTCAACATCCTTTCCTTTCTTTTTCACATTCTCTAGGGGATAAACCAATGCTGGATGAAGCCAGCATCTGCTTTCCCTAGGCTGGCACTCATGCAGCTAAGCATCACTGGAGAAAGCCCACAGCCACCATATGGTTGCCTCCCACCTCATCCTGTAAGCGGACTTTCACTCACGCAGTTTCAGCAGCACTGGTCCTTTGATAGATCATATGTCCAACTGAGGTCTACCATCTCTGTGTATATGCTTCTTTTTATTGGAATGTTTTTGTTCCAAACCCTAAGCACGATTATCCCTTATTTGGTCTTTGAACGTTAAATCGCCCATGTTGGATCACCCAGTATTAATTATTACTAATTAATAATAATTAGTAACTAAAGTTTCCTGAGTACTTTCTTTGTGCCAGGTGTTATAATTTAGTCCAATCTCAATATCTGTATAAATAGATGGCATGATCTTTACCTTAAAGATGTGAAAACTAAAGATTAGGAAGCCAAGTGACTTACTCAAAATCACACAGAGAATGATTACATAAGATATAGCTGTATATTAATTGACTATGGACCTACGTAACTCACCGTTCTGTTTCTGTGTTCTAGACTGTCTTCCCATTTTCCCTTTCTCTGCTATACACCACCCTCCCAAGACACCATAAAATAATTTATAACAGTTTTCTGCAGTTGTAATTATACATGTATTTATTTGTGCCTTGCATATATATTGTTTTCCTCCACTTACTAGATTGAAGGTCTGTAGGGGTCTGTTATGGTTTATGTCTGTGTGTCCCCCCAAAGCCTCATGCGGCCATGGGGCAGGCTTTTAAAGTTTGAATAATTAGGGGTGTGAGAGCTGCACCCACCCTGGGGTGGATAGTTTACATATGTAAGGGAGAGGAAAAGGGTGCTTGAGGCGATTCCTCCCCCATTCCTCGCTGGTGTGTGCTTGTTGCTTTTGCTGTTGCCTGCCACCCTGAGCCGTAGCCCTCTGCCATGTGCCACTCTACCTTGTAATCTGCCAAATACGGACTGAAACCTCCACAAACTATAAGCATAATAAACCTTTCCTTCCTTAATTTTGGGCATCAGGTATTTTGTCCCAGCAACGAGAGAAAAGTAACCAACACAGGGTCCTATATCCATTGTGTTTTCAGGGCCTAGCAACAAATATGCTTGGCCTAAAACAAATATCAGTTAATGTTTGTTAAATGAACAGAGAAAATTGATTGTGAGGACAAAGCACACAGAGTGGGACATTCCAGGCAGAAGTAGTCAGGAACAAAGGCCAGCAGTAAGGTTTGGAACATTTGAATGTGATGGCTTCATGTGATTGTGACATGGTAGATTTTCATTTCCCACCTGTGTGTTGGCATTGGTAAGATAAGCAAGGCCAAAAAAAAAAAAAAAAAAAAAAAAAAAAAAGTGGCAAATATCCTATAAAACTGAAAGGTGAAGGCATTCCATCTATCAGGCCTGAGGATCAGACAAGAGGTCTCCGTCCTTGCAGGTTAAGGTGAGACCAGCTACTTTTCCCCTGAGATATCAGCTAAAGTAGCTGTGGAGGGCTGTCCTACCATGGTTCCTGTACAGGCTCAAGGGCATTTCCCAAACAAATAAGAACTGTGCTATCGCAGTACAGATTACCACAGTAGCAACTTCCGCAGACAGGGAATTTGAGATGGACAAGAGAGACAAGACAAGGAAGTGTCAGCAGAGTAAAATTTTATTACATTTGAACAAAAGTCATCCTAAGACACTTAACACAGCAAAGGCAAGGTATGTGAAATCTCTAAAATAACATAGATCAAAATGGAACACAGCAGAGTGAAATTCTTAGTGTGCAGAAAGGTAACTCAACAGCATTAATTTTTTGTGTAGAATCTTTAAAGCAATACTATATCACTGGGCCATGTTAACTGCAGTGGCTAACAGTCTTAACTCTAAATTTTTCAACCAGCAAGTGTAAAAAGAGTCTCTGTAGTTTACATGTTTTTGTGCTGTAGTAAGTCACTCACTTTTTCTGATGTTGTTTTAACATTATTACAGTTTTACAAGGTCTCTGGGAAACCTGTAGTTTGGTGCAATATACGGAGGGCAGAATAAAAAGAGTGGAAGGTTTGTGAGCTTCATGTAATAAGGAACGTAAAGGAAAATTAAGTTCAGAAAGAAAACAATACGTTCCTAATGATTAAGTCCTCACATTTCCACACATATTTTGTGCTGAGTAGCAACTTCTACCATGGAATCCAGAGCTGGTCTTGTCTACTAACAATATGATCTGTGATGATGAGGTCCATGAGATTCTAATTGGCCCCAGATTCAAGAATGATTTGGAAGAGGAACAAACAGTCCAGAGTTGGAGAAACTCAGCACATGTCCATCCATCCATCCACCAGTGCACCCGGAGCTGACTGCAGAGGAAGTAAGGAAGATGGTTTGCTGCTCCTAAATTTTGCCTCTGGGCTATTGTATGTCTGCGGTCTACATCTGGGATGTGGAAGACCCCATTAGTATCTGAGTAAGGTTCCATGGATCTTCTTCCTGCAAAAACTGAAACTGTTGGAGCATGCATGGCCCATGTAGGGCAAGTTGGAAATGCTAAGGCATAAATATAGGAGTAGCCCTCAAACCACAGCAGCTGTGAGTTGATAGATAAATGTATCTTTCTGAGATGGTGCTGCAGTGTGTTCTGCCCCCACAGGATGAGCACCACATCCCCATAATAGCCCCCTCTCAGTCCCCTGAGATAGATTCCTTCCCTTCCCCTGCCCACCTGTGTTCCTTAAGGTCACTCCCCAAATAAACAATGTACACTTGAATCCCTGTTTCAAGGCTCCGGCTCTGGAGGAATCCAACTGTTATGCACTTGATGTTTATGTTGCCTTGGGACTTCTGTGTTGAAGTCTGAACCCCCAATTTGATATTAGGATGAAGTGAAGCCTTTTGAAGATAATTTAGAGTAAAAATGGAACCATCTTCTTGTAAAAAATAAAAATAAAAATAAAAATAAAAAGGTTCTCATGAGCTTTCTTGTCTTCTTTCTACCATGTAAGGAGACATCAAGAAAGTGACCACCAGAAACTGTGAAGCAAGCTCTCAGAAGACAGTGGATCTGTCAGCATGCTGATATTGGGCTTTCTAGCCTCTAGAACTGAGAGAAACAGGTGTTTGTTGCTTAAAATACCCACTCCATGGTATTCTGTTATAGTAGCCCAACCTGACTAAGGTATAAACATAGCAAAAAAAGCAAACACAAAAACCTGAAGGAAAGAATTTCCAAAGCAAGTGGATAAACTTTTGTTTGTAATTTTATAAAGGATGGTATGTTTCTAGTGATTTCCTACAGCTTTTTGGTCTGAAGAATAACTTTTTTTCTTCTTTTTCTTCCTTTCTCCCTGCCACCTCTCTCTTTTCTATCTTTGTCCAGGTTTCCACTTCAGTAGATTGACAGTAACCGTCATCACTGAACAAAGGCAGTGTGGTGTTATTTTTGATATTTGAAGGTCAAAGGCCATTTCCAAGGGCTTCTGAATGAGTGGTTCAACACCTGAGAGATGACTAGAGTGGTCGTGGTCAAGTGAACAGAAATTTTCTTAAGTTATATTTAATATCTCCCCTTTCTCTTGCTATTATTATTTTCAACTTAAGCAATATGAAAATTAAGGCTAAAGGGGTAAAGTAAATTAATTTAAAAACAGTTTTATTGAGATATAATTGACATGCCATATAATTCAGCCATTTAAAGGGTATGGCTCAGTGGTAATGGTTTTTAGTATATTCACAGAGCTGTGCATCTTTAACCATAAGCTAATTTTAGACCACTTTCATCATCCCAAATCAACTTTTTGCTCTTGCAGTAATAAAAAAATTTATGCTCTAAATCCTGTGCCAGGATATGAGCTAGGTGCTGTACCATGGGCAAACAAGAATGACATGACTTTACTCTTGGGTAGCTTAAGTCCTGGTGGGAAAGACAGACATATATGAACAGAAAAGCAGTAACAAGCTAATTATAGCCTGCAGCATGTATCATTAAGGGAATAAACAAAGTGAATCAGAAAAGGCAGAATTGGGACCAAGAGACAAAGTTTGTACGAAGGGTGAGGGACAACCTTTCTGAGGAGATAATATTTAAGTAGAAAAAAAATTGAGGAGGGATCAGGTAGGAGCAGGAGGTAAAAAGTCTTCCAGACTCCTGAACTGAAGTTGGAGAAGTAGGAGGAAGGTAGATCTACAGGGATTTAAACATCCTGGGAGGAAGCTTGGATTTTATCCTAAATGTATTTGATTTTATTCTAAATGTATTCTAAATGTATTGAGATGCAATACTTTAATCATCAGGTGCTATGACCTAATTTATGCTTTTAGAATATTTGTCCAGCAGCTCTCTGGAGAATATTAAACAAGCAAGAGTGGAGACAGAAAGACTAGAGAGGAGAACACAGTCAATGTGTGAGCAAAAGTTGATACTGAGTTAGACCTCAGGGATGGCAGCGGAGGTAGTAGTGGAGTCCAGTATATTTTAGAAACAGTGGTTTATGAGAAAATCAGTGCCATAGGTATAGTTTTCTAGGAAAAGAGCAGAACAGTGAACTGCTAAACTGGGGTAAAGGGAAGGATGTTAGGAAATAAACTATGCTAAAGTATGTTTGTGATTTTGGTGAGTATAACATGGTAGGAGTGTGAGAGAGGGGTGACGATAACAGTGAGAGCCGAGGAGATCTGATGAAGGGAGCGCCAGCACTGGCAGAGCTGGGCCCTAAAAGTCAAGCACACCAAGGCCATCAGTGCTGTCTGAGGACTCCTTATGGACCCTGGGACACGTTCAGATGGAGTTCTGAGCAAATGGGGTCTGGTGAGCCCACCCTCACTTTGGTCAAACGAGTTCTTATTTTCTAGATTGGGTTCATACTTAAATTTTCACTTGAATAAGGTGATCTAAGGCAGTGAACTCTAAAAATCATGGCATAATATGTTATTTTCCAAGAAGTAATTCTTTTGACAATGATATCTGTAACTAATTACTTTGAAGGCATTCAAAGTCAAACCAAAAGAAAGCAGTACTTCTGACCCTGTTCTGGGAGTCTTACAGACTACCTAACAGTGGTAGAAACTTGAGCTTGTGGTAAATAAAGAACCCTTAGTATCCATGAGACCAGATCTTGCCAGTGGCTGTGTTAGGGCGGGCTTGGGTCACTGCACTTCTGGGGTCCCTGGGCAGCAGTGTGGGTAAAATGCAGGCAGCTAGGGTAGTTGCCACGTAGACAACAGAATCTCCTTTGGAGATCCATAGCTCCTTCCAGGAAATTTCTGATTCTTGACATATCTTGAAGATGAGGACAGCTCTTTCCAGGGATATTGTTTCCAGATATGCCTGGTTGGCTCTATTAACCTTTCATGTGTGTAGGTGAGTCAAACAGGTGCAGGTCATTGGAAAAAGCACTGTCACCTCCTAGAAAAGAACCTTGTCCTGACTGCAGACATTGTTCAAGTATCCTGGCTGTAATTTTATCCAGTGCCATGAGGCAGTGGGGCAATCTACACAGATTATGTACACACATATAAATACATTCTAGCATGGTAAAAACAAGGAAACAGAAAGAAATCTCCCTGCAATAGTTTAGAGAAGAAAGTTTTATTAACCCTCATAAATTGTGTCAGTTAGCAAAGAAATGTTTACTAATTTATTCAGTGAATATTTAAGGAACATACCATTTGCCAAATATTGGCTGGGGTTTCCATAATAAAAAAGAATGTGATTCCCACAGTCTTCTGGAAGACACAAATAATTATGGTAGTACGTAATACACACTGTAATGAAGTTAATTATAAAAGGTAATGGGTGCAGAAAAGCAAGTGAGTAATTCTATCAGAGCAACCCACTGATAGCTTCACACAAGAGATCTAAGAAGGATCATGAAGAATTCACAGGGATTTTTAAGGTAGATAAGTGGCAGAGAGGTTTCCCGGATTTAGGAGAAAGCATACAAAGCCATGGAAATCTGTGTGTAGAACATATGCTCCAGTACACTCTGGATGTGGGGCAGGCCCCAGGGATGGACGGATATTGAGAGTGGAAAGAGAATTTGAGTCTGGATCATTGCTTGTTACCCTGAGGCTACCATTGAAGATGTTTAAGCAAAGAAAGACATGATTTGTCCACAGTCTTAGGAATATCCCTGTAGCAGAAGAAGCTTAAGTGAAGCTGTAAAATCTCAAGGAAAATTGTAGTTGGGGCCTGAAAGAAACATAAAAGGTGCTTGATAATGTAGTGGCCCAGCAACAGGAAAAGGGAAGGTGGAATTGCCATCTGTCAGAATTAAATTGAAAAATTTAAACACTGGATACAAAAGGTGAAGGAAAATGACTTGTAATGTTCTGATTAGATAACAGGATAGGTCGTGAAGCTGTTAACCAAGAGGCGATGAGAGAAGAGAGATGTTACAGAGGCAGCAATTATGTATGGAAACACGAGAGCTCACATGCTTTATTTCACATCCTGATAGGATTGAGAGCGTTTATATTTACTTTGCTAATCCCTTCGGCCATCATAAACTTTGAATTCTTTTTATAGCAGTGAAAATATATTTATATTACTCTTCTACACTCACTTCCTTGTGATTTAATCTTTGCAAAATCTGGGAACAAGGCAAGCATCATAATCTATAAAGGGAAAAAGTGTACCTATGTAAGATCAATCAGCGCCTTTTGAGTCTTTGGCAGAACTTACATGGCTATGAATTACATCATAAACAATGCATTTCTATTACTACTGGATTTTTTTCTTTTTATGCCCACTCTGATATTTCCATATCAAAGCTTATAAGAAATAAGCCGTGAGTTTCACACCATTTAAGAAGCTCCTGACATTTCCAAAGATACCCCTGGGGTTTAGAATGAGAGTCTTTCTAGGAATACTGATCTCTAGGAAATGGGAGGAGAATTCCTTGCAAAATTTCATCTAAATAAAATAACAAAGGAACTCTTGCTGTCCAAACTCTTTAAAGGAATTGAATTTATTTTTGAAAAAAAATAGAAGAATAACAGCAGCTGTAGGTTACATCCTGCTTTTTGCTTTTGATTTTGTGGTAATGTGCATGCTGAGTGGGGAATTTGATGAAGAAGGTTTGTGCATAATGAGCAGAAAATTGCAAGTGATCGATCTGTTACATACATTATCTCTGCGCCTAAGTAAAGAAGAAGGTAGTGAAGTCATGCTTTGAATTCAAGACTATGTTAATCATTGACTTAGATAATGTTTCCAGTAGTTTGTTTTGTTTGCTCAATTACAAACTAGCCATCCAATGACTTCAAATCCATTATTTAACCACACACACACCCTGCTTTGCTCCTGTTTCATAGGCAAGTATTTAATCTTTCCCTTTAAGTGAGGGTGTGATAACTTAATACTTACCTGTCAGTGTATGAGTGGGCAGAGAGTTTACAATGTTTTATTAGGTCCTTGGGCTAGAAAAAATGTAGAGCTATTATAAAATCATCTTTGGATTGTATCTAAGAAATAACTTTGTAAGTCTGTGAATCCTTTATCCAAAGAAACATTAATGAATGTGTCTGTGCTTAGGCTGGTGCATGGCATGTACAGAATCTCAGTAAACCTTAGTTGAATGAATGAATTAATGAATGAATGGTGATTTCCTATTCCTGTTCTCTACTGTCCAAACAGCTTCACATATTATCACAGCAAGAGCTTTTCATTCACTGATTTTCCTCATATCATCAACCTAGAATAATCCTATAGTTTATAACCCAAACTAGTTCACTTTTCAAAGTGAAAGGAATGCTGTTAACACACATATCGGGACAGCAGACATAAACCAGGACCATCTCAGGCAAATTGGGACATATGGTCACCCTACAATTGGAGGATTATCAAGATGCCAGAGGAGCAGAGAACATTTTTCTTGCTTCTATCTCACTTCTTGTCTATTTTCTTGACACTTTACTTGGCTTGCTATAATTGATCTGATCTTTTGAGCTGATTACTGAGTGTTCCCTAAACTCAATTTTTTCCTCACCTTATTTTTTGCTTCCCAATTTGAATTCTGCATTAAAGAGGTATTGAAAAGTTCTATAAAGAGAAGGAAAGGACCTTTTGAGGCCCTATTTTAATCCCTTGCTGAGCTATGTCTTACACGTAGTTGGCTCAATAAATACTTTCCTAAAATAAAAGACTAAATTTCTGGTTTTCAAAATGGTACAATGGAGAGCTAGTAAACACTGCACCCATATGAATCCCATACAAGTAACTGAAAATTCATATTTAAATATACACATGCATGATAAAGTTAAGAAAAACATTTACTTGATAAAAAACAAAACAAAACAAAACAAAAAAAAACAGCTGATGAATCCCAGCATTCAGGAGGCTGAAGCAGGAAGATTGTTGAGAGTTCGAAACCACCGTGAACTGCACAGCGAGACCCTGTCTCACAAAGAAAAAAACAAAAACAAAAACAAAAACCTGATGAATCCCTGAAACATGGAAAGCACATAGTATAACACTAAATTGCAAAGTCACTTCTCAAAATACACGCAGGAACAGCACCAGCAGCACTTCACAGCCAGAGTGGGTTAGAAGCAGGGACAGAGGAGATCAGAGGCAACTAGCAAGAGCACCAGGCAGATAGACTGACAGCTCCTCACACCCATAGCAGACATATACACACACATACGCATAGCAGGACATTCATCTCCCTCAGGAGCAGTGAGCATAGGCTTTTGGGTGGAGGGACAAGGCAATTGTAAAGTGTCCATGACGCCCCTGGGGAAGCAGGAGCACCTCTACTCCAACTGCCACAGTTCACTCCTCCACCACTCTTGCTGGAAACAGGGCCGCTGCCCCGTCCCACCATGCTATGCAAAGAGCAGAAAGTCTCAGAAAGATCAACTACTAAAACAAACTGATTTAAAAAAAGATAAAAATAGTCTTTACAGATTGAAAAACACCACAAAAGGGTGATTTTTCTTTAAAAAAAAAATGACAGAAAGTAGACAGATGAAAGACTTCATACTAGTGGAAGTAGTACCTGACTGTCTTGGTTACTTTTTTCTCCCTGCTGGGACAAAATACCTGATGCCCAAAATTAAGGAAGGAAAGGTTTATTTCACTTACAGTTCATGGAAGTTTCAGTCCATACTTGGCAGATTATAAGGCAGAGTGGCACATGGCAAAGAGCTACCACTCAGGGTGGCAGAACACAGCTAAGCTGCAAGCACACACATCAGGGCGGAATGGGGGAGGAATGGCCTCAAGCACCCTCTTCCTCTCCCTTACATATGCAAACTATGTACCCCACGGCAGGTGCAGCTCTCACACCTATATTCAAACTCTAAAAGCCTGCCCCATGGCTGCTTGAGGCTTTGGGGGGACACACAGATATAAACCATAGCACTGACTATAACATAAATCAATTTTATATCATCAGGGAGATGAGGGCAAATGCTAATTCCAAAATCTAGGGTGAGTGACTAAGAAGAACCACTGAGACATGGTGGAAATGAAATAAATATGACTTTTGAAATAAATATTAGATAGCAAAATATACACAATCAGAAAACAAATTAGGTCTCAAAGATTGTACCTAGAACTTATCCCAGAATGTACCACAAGCATGAAAGAAAAAGAATAGCAAACAAAAGAAAGAAAAGAAAAGAAAAAACTGAAAACAAAACAAAACAAATGAAGAATAGCACTTGAGAGACAACATTCATCCATCAGGGATTTCAAATTCCGAGAATACAGAGAATGCAGAGGAAAAAATACCTGATGACATAAAAGCCAGAAAAATTGTAGGACTGAAGACTAAGTCCTAAAATTAGAAGAAGTCACCAAGGAATAAACATAATAAAAATAACAACAGTGGTGACAAAAGTTTGATTCTAAGCAGTATATCAGGCCTAAAATTCTAGAAGCTAGAAGAGAAAAAAAAAATCAGATTACTTACAGTGGAATTATACTCACCAACAAATCATTGAAAACAATGGAGTGTTTGGGGCATCTCTTTCAAAGAATTGAGGGGACATGCCTATAAGTCTCTAAGTTTATGTACAAATAAATTCTCATTCAAATATGAAGACATAGTAAAACCTGTCCAGGTATGCCAGTCTTGAGAAAGCCTATCACCCATAGATCCTTTAACAAAAATTGTTAGAGAATTATATTGGTTAGAGTTTTCCAGAAGAACAGAACTGATAGAAAATATATGTATAATTATTAAAGGAGATTTGTTTGGTAGGGCCATAGGGTCAAAGACAGGAAATTCCGCATTGGTCATCTGCATGCTAGAGAGTTGGAGGATCCAGCAGGTGCTCAGCCCAAGAAGATGGAAATGACAGAACAAACAAGATCACGGAGGTAGCATCAGTCCAAGGTTGAAGGCCCTGAAGCTCACTGGAGAGTCACAGATGCAAATCTGTGCTGGAAGACTGAAGAAATAAGACATATGGCCAAAGTTTACAGCAGCAAAAGATGCGCCCACTTAAGCAGACTGCAGCTCTTCAAAAATGTGCACACTTCCCTCTTCTTTCCCCTTTTATTCCATCCAGACTACAAGCCTATTGGTTGGTGCCAACCACAAGTGGGTGTGTCTTCCCTCCTCAGTTTCTAATCATCCCTGGAAACATCCCACAAATATACCCAGAATTGTGCTTTACTAGTGTGCTAGGGACTTCTTTTTCTAGTCAAGTTGACATATCACAATTAATGTTCACAAAGATATACCTCAAAAAGAAGAAAATGAATTATAAGAAGAAGTAATTGTATGTGTTAATTGTACAGTTGATACCTGGAATGAAGTTTATTTCAAAGGAAGCAGTATTTGATCATTTTCTTTAGAGGCATGAAATCAAATATAATTTGAATTCTATAATTATTTGCTTTTGCTATACAATACATCACTAGCTCATAAAGGTGTAAACTGAAAACTCTTCTGATGAATCAGGTGGGCTTTTGTTGCCAGAGAAAGGAAAGTCAGAATCCATTATTGAGCAGAACTGGACTCTGAGAGCAAATGCACTACAGAATCCCTGATATTGGATCATCTCTAATTTTTAATGTATCTTCTTGAAGATGTGTATTTCCAATTTCTAAGTTGTTCTTTATGCCATTTTCAAGGGTTTTTCAAATTTAGTAGGATTTTTATGAGGAAAAAATTTGATAAATGAAATTGCATATTACCAATATATGGAGATCCCATGAATGCTTTAACTTGTGCTATATAGCTTTACCGACCTTTCCTAACCCCTTTCCAAGTCAAACTATAAAGACCCTTGAATAACATAAGTTTTTTTTTCTTTGAGTACGACCAGCGACCAGCTGCAATTCAGGAGGTCAACAACTTCAATGTGTATTCTTTCTTTTGGCAGTGTAGTATAAGAATAGAAATTTAATAACAGACATGGTACTACATCCTTATAATTCCAGCACCCAGGAAGCTGAGGTAGGAGGATGATGAGTTCAAGGCAAACTTGGGCTACCTGTAGAGTACAAGATCAGCCTGGACTACATATCAAGACCAAATCTCAAAAAACAAAACAAAACAAAAATAACCCAGAGTTTACTGATGAGGTTGCCTGTAATGAGTCTTAAGACAGAATTTAGAATTACCCTCTCTCTTTTAATGTCACCAATGGTATTTGGTGCACACCTGTCCATAGACTGCCCAGCAAACTGCCACCTTCTTGGAAGGACCATTGTTCTTCCCACAGTGGGTGCTGACCTGATTCTGCCTCTTGGGTGTTGTTGATTGGCCCAGGAGATGGGCCATAACTCTGGCAAAATCTCCCAAATTTTCTGTTCATCACTAGAATTGAGAGAGATGGGTTTGTTTTAAACTTTGAAATCCGTGTGGGTATGACATTGGTCACATTATGAAGTTAATAAATGGAAGGAAGGAAGCCAGACAGGCTGATGTAAGGGGCAGAAGGATGGAGTCCTGGAGGGGTAGATCCCTGCTTCCTATGGCATTAGTTATACTCTTATCTTTCTTAGGTCAATAAGCTCAACCTTTTTGCACAACTAATTTAAACTGTCTTTCTATCATTTGCAACCAAAAGACTTGTGTCCACATCAGTGCTTTCCCCTGCACAGGTGTACAATAAAGGTCACTGGATCCGGGGGAGCAGGCCAAGAGTTTAATTCAGCAGAAGTGACCAGGCTACAGAAAAGCAAGGTAAACGGGCCAGTTCAAGCATCCTAATGGGGGAGGAGCACATGCGTGGGGGCAGAGCAGACCATGTGGGAGCAATTTTGCCAACAGGAGGCAAATAACCACCACATGGCAGCAGCCCGTGCCAACAGAGCACAGCAGAGGTGACAGTAGGTCCCAGTAGGAAAAGGTCCTCAATCCAGAAACTGAAAATGATATTTTGGGAATTATATCAGAACATAGTAGGACTTGGGACTGCTGTGCTCTTCCTGTGATCTCATACTTGATATACATTGGTTTTTCCTCTCTCATAAGTAATATTTTCTTCTGTTACTTTGTGTTAACACAATTCTGTGCGACTTTATGTGTGCAGTTTCAGAGAGGAAGGAGAGAATTGATGTGTCAGCCTGTTGGGCATCCTAATGGAGAAAGATTGTCATGCTCTGGGTGAGGAATAAAACCAAGAAGAATATGCTTCCCAGAAAGGTATTCCTAGGCCTTTAAGGCACAAGTGTTGCCTCTAAAATTATGTTGCTTTTTGTGAAACTATTGTTTTCATTTGTGAACATTACTTTTAATTACTTCCTCTGTGTGAATTTCAAGGATTCCTCAATGGTTAGCAGAATTTTTATAGAAAGAAAATTATGTAAGTCAAATAGAATTGACTTAGATAACAGTCTAGATTACAAATGTGCCTTGATTTGTCATATATTTCTTATGCATTTTTGCCAGTTTATTTGTTTAGAGACAGTAGTCACTTTAATCTATACCAGAAGCACTGTATAGAAACTTGGTTAACAGGTCATTAAAATAAGATTCTTCCTTTCTGAATTTTCACTTATGTGCCAATAGAATGGACAGCAAGACCAGGGGTGAGAAAAACCCTCACCTTCAGAATTTACAAAGGAAATGATGCAGAGCTACTTCTAAGTCTTAAGGGATATAGATCAGAAACACAGATAGACAAGATGCAAGAAAAGGGAAGGAAATTTGATGGTGATATATTTTTAAGAGAGATGTTACCACTCTGTGACTTCTCTAAGAGAAGGAATGAATTCTTCCTCCATCTTTTCAAGCTTTGTGAGATAGACTTGTATGGGAATAACTTGCAAAAGTGAAATGTGTTGAGAGAGTTGGGACACAAAGATGGATCTCTGAGAGAATTACAGTATCCGTGTGTCAACAGGGCTAGAGGTGTCTATACTGGCATCATCCTCAGTTTGCTGGACCAAAAACATATGAACTAGATCAGAGTCATATGGAGGAGAAAATAACTGTGGGGTCATTTTGTGATCTATCTTGAAAGACTACACAGAAAGATGGAAGTTCCTGAATAAGAAAAGGAGTGAATTCAAGATTTTTAGGGGCTGTAAGAGGATTATTAGTGACAGCTAAGGATAGAGATGGAGGTTATACAAAATGAGAGGGGTCTACCAGGGAATCTCTGAAGCAACTATGCTAAGTTCCTTTAGAAGAAAGAGTTGCCTTTTCTCACCAGCCAAGGCCAGAGAGCATAAAGCCAATAAAGGGAGGAACTACCTTCACCTACGTCTACTCAACTGGTCAGCTAATTTTATAGATCCTCTTATTTCCTCTCCAAAATGTGTACACTAAGGTCCTCAGCACTTTGAAATATTTCCAACTACTCTGTAGTATGCCTGTTTTACTCCTGCTCTCATCCGTTGCATTGATGTTGCCGAACAAGCATCAGTATGTTCTCTTCCCAAATGTATTTATGCCAGTCATACTTATTATTGTAATGAAATAATTTTTTAAAATACTGTATAGCACAAAATTAATATGAAAATAAATATGGTTATTATTTCTGCAAGTTAAACTGAATGCTTTCAAAATACCATAAATGCAAGTTATTTTTAAAAAATAACTAATGGCCTAGATTCTGGGGTAGTTCTTCAAAGTTTGCAACTAAGTGACAGAGTATGCCTTTCATTGTCTCACCTTTTCTACCAAAATGCTACATGAAGGAAGCATTCATAGGCCTAGTTAATGTCAAACAAGAGCAAATGTTGGCACAGAACATACTGTCATTTTTTTCACAGGAAGGTGCACTGTCAATTGCAAAGCTACCATCTTGGCCGTAAGGCAGAAAAAGTAAATACCTCCAGAGATTCTATTGTCTGTGTGCCTGTAGGGCCATATGACCATTGGAGGGCCAGTCTTCCAGTATTACCTACCACATTCTTTATGTCACTTTATTCATTCATTCAATTAATATTGACTGAGCTCCCACAGGGAGGCTGGCAGAAGGACAATGCCTCCTATTGAACAGATCGTGTGACTCACCTGACTCATCAGTATGCTTCCGCACAGGAATGCCGAACAGGGTTAGAGCCTGAGGTGGCCTCTCCTAATGAAGCGCATTTGTGCCAGAAAGATCACTAGCCCAGGAGTGGCTTCCAGGGTTTGGCACTCAATTATTTATAGCCACAATCTGGCCCTTTCCTTCTAGGATGATAGGTTCTCCCACAGCACAGTGGAGTGTTGCTTATACATATGCTCACAGGCCTGGGGAGTGGCTATGGCCTGGCTGGTCATAGAGTGCCAGGAAATGCTGCCCAGGGGTGAAGAGGTGTCTAGGTGCTTCTTAGTGCACAGGCTGGTTCTTAGGCACTAAGCAAATTTTATTACTGATTTCTCTAGCACTAGTCAATTCCTATTTGACTACTAAATATGTGCTAATTTTTCATGACAATGTTTGTGAAAGGTTAAAGATGTTAATAAATTTTCACAATAGAGACTACAAGAGTGCTGACTTTTAAATAACTACATCCTGTAGTTTGAAGGTTGAATATCACGCAAAAACCATGTGCTCAAGGCTTGGTCTCGGAGGTGATGGAAAATTTGAGGGGTGATAACTAATGGAAGGTCCTTAGATCACTGGGAGCAAGCCACTGAAAGAGACTGTGGGACCCAGGGTCCTTCCTCTTTCATTGCTTTTGCTCCCTGGCTCATGATGTAAGCATTTGCTACCACCATGATGTGCTGCCTCACCACAGCCCCAAAGCAGTTCACCAATTGATCATGGACCGAAACCTACAAAAACAAAAGCTGGAAAAAAAAGGCTCTCTCTTTATAAGTTAATTATCTTAAGCATTTTGTCGTAGTGACAGAAAGCTAACCAACACACATTATTTCTATTTCTAAGGTAACTTAGATACCATGTAAAATTATTAATCAAATGTCTTGCTATCTCAGAAATGTGTTTTAAAAACTGAGATCTTGAACATTTTTTCATGTATTTATTCACTATTACAATCTCTTCATTAGAGAAGTGTGTATTCATCTCAGATACCCATTTTTGGTTTGGGCCTTTGAATTTGGGGGGCCTGATTTTTTTAATTCTTTATGTGTCCTAGATAGAAGTCCTTTGTCTGAGGGGCAATTGGCTAAAATTTTTTCTCAATTTGTTGGTTTTCTTTTTACTCTATTGGTGATTTCTTTAGATGTGCAAAAACTCCCAGTTATTGATTCTTTGAAGCATTTCCCACACAGTTTGGTTTTTGTTCATGAACTCTCTGCCTACCCCAATGTCATGAAAATTTTTACCTACTTTCTCTTCCAATAAATTTAGCATTTCTGTTTTAATATTTAGATCTTTGATCCATTTTGACTTTAATTTAGTGCATGGTGAAAGACATAGGTCTAGTTTTAGTCTTTGGCATGTGGAAAGCCAGTTTTTCTAGTACCATTTATTGAAGAGGCTATCTTCTTTCCAGTGAACATGTTTGGCCTCTTTGTCAAACATAAGGTGACTAAGTGTGTTTGTAGTTGTATCCGTATCATTAGTCATTCAAGAAATGCAAATTAAAACAACACTGAGATTCCATCTCACCCCAGAAAGAATGGCTATCATCAAGAAATCAACCAATAACAAATGCTGGAGAGACTGTGGGGAGAAAGGAACCCTACTCCACTGCTGGTGGGAGTACAGATTGGTGAAACCACTGTGGAAATCAGTTTGGAGATTCCTCAGAAAACTAGGATTGGAAGTCTCATTTAACCCAGCTATTCCCCTTTTGGGTATTTTCACAGAATAATTAAAGACATCATACCACAGTGATATATGTGCACCTCTGTTTATAGCAGCACAATTTGTTATGGCTAAATCTTGGAAACAACCCAGATGCCCACCCACTGAGGAATAGATAAAAAAAGATGTGGTATTTTTATACTCAGCTATAAAAAAGATAAGCCTGAGGCTTTTGTAGGTACATGTATGCAACTAGAGACCATACTCATAAGTGAAATAAATCAGACCCACATGTGTAAGCAGCATATTGTCTCCTTGGTGTAGGAACCTGAAAGACTAGGTAAAACTCAAAATGTACCATAGATGATAGGGGAAAAAAACTGCTCAAAGGAAGGAATGACTGGGCTGAGGGAAAGAAGACAAAATAAAGAAGGAAGGCAAAATATAAATATATATATGAATAGCTATGATGATGATGTATTGAAATGAACAGTTAATGCTTACAACTTTTATGCTCTGATCGATTTTGCATGCTTATATCTGATAATCTGAGCAACTGATTTGAAGGTAATAACACACAATGGAATTGCTATGGTGAATTCCTACCATCTTGTCTAGTGAAATTCTGTATTATCTCTGTATAATGTTTTATAGAAGAATTATTTTCTTATTCTCTTTAATGGTTTGAGCAATCTTCATTCTTACATCTGGTAATCTGAGCAATGTAGTTGAAGACAGCGATATGTAATGTAGCAACCACTGTTAATTCATATTATTTTGTCTTGAGACCCTGTATCACTTTAAATGTTCTTGCTTTGATTTGTTTATGCTTGCCATACTAGTATGCTGCTGTTGTTCTGTTTTTTGTTTGTTTCTCATTTACTACTCTCTTTAAAATAAAAAAAAATTTTAAAGTGAAAGAACTGAGACCTTATTTACATCGTACTTACTAAGAAAGGAATTAAGTAAACAAAAGACGTAACTGATATAAGCATTTGTAAATATTCCTGATGAATTTGGGAATTTGAAAATAATTTCCCCCCTGTGTGTCACTGCACCGTAAGTTTCTAATTATATTAAATGCAATGATTTTTAATTTTTTTTCCATACTGGGGATTGAATCCGAGGCCTTGGCATTGAATGATATCCCCAGGCCTTTTAAAAATGTTTATTTATTTTTTTTGAGATAGGCTTTCACTAAGTAGCTAACTTCTTCAAGGTGGGCTTGAATTTGTAATCCTCCTGCTTCAGCCTTTCAGAGTGCTTGGGACTACAGGAATAAAGCACCGTGCCTGGTGAAATGCAATGTCTTAAGAAGCCATTGGGGGGGGCTGGGGATTTAGCTCAGCGGCAAAGCGCCTGCCTGGCAAGCGCAAGGTCGTGAGTTCGGTTCCCGGTACCGGAGAAAAACCAAGAAAAAAAAAAGAAGCCATTGGGAATACATCCTACAGCTGCAAGATATATTAATTTCACATTATGTAGCTGCAAGTGCAAGTTTTTATTTGGAACAAATATAATTAGGATAGAAGAAATTTGGTTGTGTAGTTTTTCAAATTAGTTATTAGAGAAGAAATAATTGAGTTACCCTAATGTTTCTTTACTATTAATATGAATGTAAACTATTTTTAGAGTTCTTTCTCAATCTATATGAGTGAATTTTACTTGAGAAAAACATAGAAGCTTTTATCAAACGTGTGTTTGGTAATGGGCTGGAGTAGAGAGTGAGGGTAACTGGATACTAGTTACTCCTGGTGACTGGCAGCCCATGCGTGCCTTTCACCTGCTCATTAACTAACTCATTGTGTACCAGTTGTCTAAGGAGGACAAGTAGAATTCTTGTGCCTCATTCCTCACTCTGTACCTCCAAGAGAGGGATCAAAGGAAGCATGAATAAGCCCGAGCATGGAATATTAGTCTACACTTTGTTCTGATGGGCCTCCTACTTGTACTACTTGCTATTGCTTCAACACCCTCCTGGGTTGTACCAAAGTTAATGTGGGAACACAAGAGTTCTTTTTATTCCTCCCTAGCTCCTATTATAAGTTCTTTTTCCTCCGGGGTGAACTCAAAGGCACTTGCCCTGGTGTGGAGGCTGTGAAGGGAGCCAGTGTGGACACATCTGTAAATGTACTGTCTTTGGCTGAGCAGGGCCATTCTCGTGGGAGCAAGTGACCCTGCAGTCCATATGCAGTTTACTAGGAAGACTCCAGGAGAATTTTGTTATTGGCTGGCAACAATATTTGCAAGTGAGAAGAAATGATGTACAGATTCTCCCAGCTACAGTTTCACTTTTTCTACAGTTTCATTTACCCAACATTGGCTACAACCCAAAAGTATTATATGAAAAACTCCAGAAATATAAAATTCATAAGCTCTAAATTGTGCATTTCTCTGAGCGTTATGATGAAATCTTACACCATTTCACTCTGTTTTGTCCTGACCAGAATGTGAATCATCCTTTTGTCTAGCATATCCATGCTGTGGATGCTACCCACCAATTAGTCACTTTGTAACCATCAGTTATCAAATTAACTGTTGCACCAGTCAGTGTTCACTAGAGGAACAGATTTATTATAAGATAAGAATTTACAGTGTCAGCTTACAATGGTACCTGCACAGTCAGGTGTGAAAGAATGCAGGAGGACTACCCACACACAGGGGGTCTGAAGGATCCAGGCGAAAGTCAAAGGACTGGAGCTCACTGCAGACTCCCACCCAAATCTGTGTCAAGAAGCTGAAGGATCTGAGCTTTGAGGCTAAAGAGTTCGCACTGGAAGCCTGGAGAGGGATGTCCAAAGGTGATGGTGAGGTGGAGTTTTTCTGAA
This sequence comes from Chinchilla lanigera, assembly GCF_000276665.1. Classification (NCBI taxonomy): domain Eukaryota; kingdom Metazoa; phylum Chordata; class Mammalia; order Rodentia; family Chinchillidae; genus Chinchilla; species Chinchilla lanigera. The sequence goes on from NW_004955411.1 coordinate 15,137,274, forward strand.
GAAGCAGATATGAAACTTCCTCCTTTGCCTTTTATTCCGTCCAGGCTACAAGCCTAGAGGTTGGAGCCCTCCACTCCCAGCGTGGGTGTTCCCTCTTCCACAAGTTCATCATCAAGTAACACCCAGCAGTATCCCAATCCAATCAGACGGGCGTTTCTAACTCAAGTTGCCACCCCAGTTAACTGTCACAGCTGTCATGATATGGCAGTGCTTGTGTTCAAATAATCCTTATTTTACTTAATAATATCCCAAGCACACAAGTGCTAATACAAAAAGGCATCAGGGCATAAACTACAAAAGAGCAGATTATCTCTGGCTTTGTGTGGTAATGCAGCAGGGCATATAGGAAAAAAATATAATACACACATATGATTTATATATGATTAGTGAGATCTACAGTTTCAGGCATGCACTGGGGATCTTGGCATATATTCCTGTGGGTAAGAGAGTACTGCATAAGCATAAGACTACCACTGGTGACATTTGATAGAGGGCAGACACTATGCTGTATGTGTGATACACTCAATCTCATTTTGTTCGTACGATATCCCCATGAGGTTTGTGTTATTTTTATGCCCACAAGAAAACTGAAGGAAGCATCCTGATTGGAGCAAAACCTGCACAAAGGTTGGGAGAGTACACAGTTTCATGGGAAATGGGATTTTAAAGGAAAGTAAAGCTCCATAATGCATACACACACACACACACACACACACACACACACACACACACCTTGAAATTTACCATGGAGTCAAAGTACCTACATTCATCTCTCTCATTTAACCTACAACATTGTCAAGATGGCATTCAGAAAGGTTAAAATTCCTTTATAACCCACTGATATTTTGGTAAGGGTTTACTAACTAGAAATTCACAGAGCAAGAGGGAATAGCATACATTATAGTCAACTCTGAATATAAGAAACACTGAAAGTCCAAAACACTGGAGATAGCCCAAATAAAATAACTTCACACAGGGAACAATAACACAGCACATGCAGGGAAACATGAAAAGCTGATTTTGCAAACTTCAAGATTTCATCTTGGAAAAAGGCCACATTTAGCATTGATTCCAATGAGATTCTTCTTGAGAAAAATCCCCCTAATTAGAGATGTCTATCAGTAATATAAAAAAGATCTTTCTATTAAGATCCTTAAGTCTCTATAAATATGTAAATGTATTCCTTTTGTAGTCTAGTAGGTAAGATTTATCTATTCATCAACTGCTAACAAATATATAGCATTTATTCCAATTTATTAAATTGATTATTAAAATTTTGGGGACATGTATCATTAGGCTATCCTGCGAAGACTCCTCCCATGTCTGCAGAACAGTGAGTCATACTGTACTGCCCTCATATCCTTGTGATTCAAAGTACTATTAAGGTCAAGAGATGCCTAGCAATCATGTTGGAGGATATCACAGAAAATAAATATGTATGAAACCAACATTTACCTGAAGGGGCAAATATAGGATAAAACATGACAACGTGTTTTGTTGACAAGAGAAATAGAAAGCACCCCCCTACACACACTCACCATATTGGCTAGTAGGATCTTTTGAATGAGTTGGCCATTGCATAGGTAATTTATGCAGCTCTTGTAACACCCAGACACTAATGCAAATTTCCTACTTAAGAATGCTGACCTTCACAGCACCAAATCAGGGCCTAGGAACTGGAAATTTCCCTTCAATCTTACATGGAGCAGTCATATTTTAAAGCCTGTCATGCTGCACAGGGAACTACCATTTAACTGTCATTAATATGGCTTTTATAATTTAAATTACATAGCATATGAAATAATTCTTAGCAGCAGGTAATTGTGGTTTATAATTTGTTTCTTTCTTTGAATACAGCACTACAAGATTCTGAGCCTTACTCGTTGATTTTGATTGAGGGACCTTTGCTTGGAAAGATTGGTCAAAAAACAGTTTTATAAATAAATGAAAATGAAATCTTTACCTTAAAACTTTTACTTAAATCATGTTGGACTTTTAAAAATGTATTACACTTGTGTTTCTTGCCTTACTGTAATAAGTTGCTATGGCTGTGATAACAATATATCACAGACTGTGTGGCTTAAACAACAGAAATTTATTTTCTCATGATTTTGCAGGGTAGATGTCCAAGGCAATGTAAAATCAGTTTTAGTTTCTACCTAGTCTTCTCTTCTTGGCTTGCGGATAGCCACTGTCATTCTGTGTTTCATATGGGTTTTTTTCTGCACATAAACACCTCTGTGTCCTTTTGTACATAGGACACAAAGCCACATTTCCTTTTCATAAGGCAAAATCAAAACTCACTCATGGTAACTTACTCACCTGTCTAAGGCCTTATCTTTAAGTATAGTCACATTCAGAAATGTTAGAGGTTAGGATTTCAACATATGATTTTTGAGAGTTCATAACTTACCCCTTAAAATTGAGTAGCCAGAGTATAATGTAGGCTTTCCTTCATTAGTATCTAAGTTTTATACATTCATATATTTTTTGTTAGTGAGTAGAGAGGATAAAGGGTTTGGGAATATGTTTCTTAGAGAAGTCTCTAGAGACATTTTACTACCTGAAGGACATAGATTTTTGCTGTTTAATATGGTAGTCACTAGATGTATGTGGTAATTTACACAGAAATGAATTGGACTCAAATACTATTAAAATTCAGTTCCTCATTTGCACTAGTCACATTTCCATGGTACAGTAGCCACACATGGCTTGTGATCACTCTGCTAGACAGTGCTGACGTTGAACATTTCCATGATCCCAAGTTCTATTAGACTCTTGCTGAACTCTTGATGCTGGACTGCTGACATGAACTCACCTTTTTTTGTCTTGTAGTGTGCTCAAGAGAGCTCAATACAATATAAGTCAAGAGCTGGGCTATTTTAGAAGCTGTTTTCTTTCTCCTCTTTTATCACTGCCATCTCATTTCCTCACTGGTTTGGTCAATGCCTCTATTCACCACCATATTTTCTCCTAACTTCACTTTTAGTTCCTTGGTTTTTTTCCCCCTTCTCGACCACATTTTTCTTTGTTCTCATCTCTTCTTATCCTTTTCTTTGTTGGAATGGTGAGATTTTGCTCTGAAAGATTTTGCCAAATAATTAGAAATCTTCCTCCTATTCAGTAAATACCACTTATTTTTATGTGCTGTGCCACTCTTGACATTTTTATCGGTGTTCCATTTGGATACTCATCTTGGTTTGAGAGTTCCTGTTGCCTGAACAAGGGATAAAATGACCACATGGTGTATTATGTTTCCTTCAGAAGTCCAATGCGATATCCATTGCACTATAGAGCCTAAGAAGAAGGAAAAAAGAGAGGATAAAGGGAAAAAAATGGACATAAAGCTTTTGTAAATAAGAGAAGAGGGGTTGGAGGGTGAGAAGGAGAATGGGAAAAAGGAAGAATTAAGACATATCATGTAGAGGTACAAATTCCCTATGATGAATGTTACCATTATGTATATCAAATGAACCAATAAAATTAATTTAAAAAGCAAAAGAAGTATATTTCCTGTTATCCCTCTTTTGAACTCTAGCATCATCTCTTGAGAAGCATTTTAGCCTAATAAGGACACTGGAGCCAGCCTGCTTAGACGACAGTTGTATGACCACTTGTTAGCTATTTAGCCTTGGCAATAGAGTTTAAGTACTCATAAAGTTGCTAAGATTAAATAAGTTGACCTAAAGAAATACTACCTAAAACGTAGCCAAAATGTGGGGGCAGTTATTACTTCTCAGAGATTACTATGAGACTGAGCATAAGTGAATGTTAAATCATATTGGACAGATAATATATGCCACAATTTGTGCTAAAAATAGCATTGACTGGGACTTAGATTCACCAAGAAAGTCTTCAGAGGCCCCCTTGAAGATAGTTTTCCACCAGAGAAGAGAAGCAATAAAAATCTGAGTCCTGTGAGGAGTATGCTGAACGAAGGAGACAGGAGTGCACATGGTAGATATGCCCAAGGGTGAGCCTAGAAGAGGCAGCCTCTGGTGGAGAGGAAACACTGACTCAGGAGATGAGCGAGGTGGGAGTGGAAAGAGAGGCAGGTTCAGGAGTTCAAGTCCATGGGAGAAACAGAAGTGGATATTTTCATTCTACCAGTATTTCTGAGTATCTTTCTTTTTTTCTTCATTAATCTCACTTTCAATGATTTTATTTCCAAGATAGAGCTTTTTAAATCCTCACCTCCCTTCAGGTTATTGGGAATTATTCCATTTTAGCATTACCCACAGCCTTCAAAAAATTCACCAACAAATCAAATATGTCATTAACAAGATATTAAATCACAATGAACCCCCAACAACCAGTACATGAAATCACCCCTAAGTAGAGCAATAATTAATTGTTTGTAGTTCTTCAAGCTGAGTATTTATGAAAAGGAGTTCAAGGAATCAGTTTATTTCAATCTGACATTTATTTTTTACCAACTATACACTAAAGAAATATGCTTGACATTTTAATGTATATAACAGAAACATAAGAAATATGTTTCCCTTCAAATTGTAATAAAATATTTATACAAAGGAAAATAAATACTATTGAGTGTTTTATGTTTAAATGACAAAGTAACTAGTACAGTATTAAATGATACAAAAGCTTCTTTACGTTAGGGATGACTGGATTAAAAATAGTTAGAAGTATTATTACAATAATTGATAATATTTGAGTATACCTTTAAAATATGTAGCACTGGGTTAGGTGAAAAAAGGGGGCCACTTTTCTTGACTGGAAAAAACATTATGATTATAATATGGAGACAAGAATGACCCAAGGTTATCTGGGACATTATGAAAATTATAGACTGGGTCACTCTGAGGAAAGCCAAATGATAAGGCTTGTGCACAGGAAGTTAAAGGAGAACCTTCAATGCCAGATTAATATTTCTTTCTCCAAAACAGAAATCTTTAATAAGACTTTACTGCATGTGCCACAACCTGACTCCTTGACAAAGTCATATAAACTTTCTAAATGATTCAAAGTACTTATTGGAATGTAGTGTTTAATAATAGATACTGCTATTTTTAAATAAGTGAACCTTCTCAAAATTCATGGTTTGGGACAGAGATTTTTGCCCCCGATACATATTCCCCTACGTGGCTCTTCAGGTACCAGTTAGTTTTATCAAATTTTGCATTATCCATTATAACATTGCCCTTAAAATCTCACTTGCTTTTTTTCCTACTTTATTTTTAAAATTTTACATGTTCCACTGTCGTTTTGTCATGTGTGTCTCCTAACATCTACAGATATCCAAAAGCATTCTTAATTACAAGCAATCAAGAAATTCATTTTTCCTGACTCATTTACTCAGCAAATATTTACTGAGTGCTGACTGTTCTGGGAAACTAGTTTAAGCACTTAACACAAATCAGGAGGTAAAATATACAAAAGTCTCTGCCCTCAGAGAGCTTTCATTAAGTAAGTACAGAGAGAGAATGAAAATAAACCATGTAAAGATACACCCATTAATTTCCCATTCTACAGGCAGAGAAATGCACCTTCATGGAGATAAGTGTATTCCCCAAGTTCAGTCACACAGTTTATTGAATGGCAAAATAAAACTCAAACCCTTATGCTATCAACCACAGATATATACAGTGGCACCTAACATACATATCTTTTGCCTTTGCCACTTTTATTTTTGTCTTTACAAGTTCTACACATTCTCTTCATCTTGGTTTTGAAAGGTTGGAATTAATGTGTGTTAAGGATTCAGTAGGAAGATGCGTGAGGATCTGTAGGATTATCATCTATTACTAATCTTTATCCCTCTGGAGAATGCACATATCACATTGATAATTTCATCTCTGATCATGAACTCACTGCCCAGTTCTCTTAAGTGATTGATTGTAAAAGTTACAAACATCAATCTTTTATGTGTAAAGCACACCATAGTGAATTACAAAGGTTAGTCATAGATGAGTTGTTCTGAAAAGTATTCCTTCCAGAAAAAAGTAACTATACAACAATAAATGGAGGTTCCTGTTTGGCATTTTCAAGCTTTTCTTTACTAATTCTTGCCATTTGTCAAAATGCCTCCATGATAGTTTACGTCTTTACTTACAGATAATGAAGGATTTACCCCTATAATTCCAAGGGAGAAAAAATTGAGTTCCTTGCCCTTGTTTCCTGAGTTTTTCTCCTAAGAGTCCCTCTAGTTTGGGAGGCTGCACTTTTATTTTGCAGTGCATTTATTTCATCACTATAGTAAAATTAACTAAGTTACAATGCTGTTAACCAATGAACACTCACTTGCAGGGTGTATTTATACTAGGGAATTTCTTTGGCATCTGATTTCTACACTTTCCAATATTCATGTGAATATTAACATTTTGATAATTAAGTCAACAAATAGAAATAGGTATGAACAAAATATCATTTCTATAGATTTGTATATTTTATTATCTGACTCACTCAAAAAAACAGAAGATTTCCTGCCTGGAGTATTAAATTCAACTGTCATTTTTTTTTTTTTTTTTTTTTGCAATTTTGTTTTTTGAGACAGAATCTTGCTATATAGTTCAGGCTGGCCTCGAACTTGAGGCTATCCTCCTGCCTCAGCCTCCCGATTGCTGGGATTACGGAATTGCGCCACCACACCTGGTTCATTTTTTGCATTTTTGCTCCCTATTAATTAAGCACAGAGGGAGAAAAATAATCTGAAATTATTACGAAATAAATTATCGTGAAATATTTAAAATTTTTTTATAATAACCAGATGATACTTAGAATGCAGAGGAACAGAAAATAGCGTGGAATTTTTTTTTGTGAAGATTCTGGTTGGGTAGCAGCTGTCCAAGGTGCTGAAACACAGCAACTGTCAAGTGTAGGAAAAGAGGGAGGAAGGAAGGTGAGAAGAAAATTAATGGAAGAAAAAAAAAAGAATCTCACCTTTCACTGTGGAAAAATCTTGGTGGCAACATGAACACATTTTTCAGTTTTTTCTGTGCCACCTATTCCATATGCATGATATATACAATAAATCACTTTAAATTCTAATATATGCAGACACTGTGTGGGGCAGTATAAAAGCTGTGTATGACTTCCAACTCTTTTCTCAACGCTGCAATCTTCATTTCTTCCTTGTATTGGTAAAGTAGACAGCTGATCACTTCCAAGGCTAGTGCTGCCCCTACATGTGGTCAACCTCTAGGACTGGGCACTACAGGTTACTCCTGCGTCTGCACACTGTGATCTTTCTGCAGTGAATGTCAATGAAGTCTTGTTGCAATGGCTGGAATAAAAATTAAAGAGAAGTTAGAATTCAAGCAGTTCATAGTGCAAAACTGTCATCCAGTGTCTCCACTGCTCAGATTAAAGGGAAGTACGGACAAGAAAAGCTGTGCATCAAGACCTGATGTCTTAGGGGCTGGGGATTTAGCTCAGCGGCAAAAGCGCCTGCCTGGCATGCACAAGGCCATGAGTTCGGTTCCCGGTACCGGAGGAAAAAATAAAATAAAATAAAATAAAATAAAATAAAAAGACCTGATGTCTTTGGCTTAGTTTGGAACTCTAACACTTTTTCTTAGTACCGACCCTGTGGCAAATAATAATTTAAACTGCCTGAGCCTCACATTCCTCACCAGCACCATGGGACTAGCCAGCACTACAACTGTACATTACTGTGAGGATTGTATAACGTTGTTTACGTGAAAGTTCTGTGTAAATTTTTCGTCACTTTGAAAGTATTATTAGAGTAAGTGTCTGAGAGATAAGCAGATTGTAAGAGATATAGATAGAACAATATTGCTTGCAATTTTTGTCATATAACATGCTGTGCAAATACAAGGCCTCACTTTTTACCATGGCTTATGTGTATAAATGAAGGGTTTGGCAATATCAGGGCCAAATTTACCACAAAGATTTTGTTGATAAATAAAATGGAGAGAAATAGTGGAATAATGAAATATTTTCCTGCAGCCTTTCCACTTATTTATCTTAGCCTAGCAAATGAATATGTATAGAAATGTGTGTGTGTTTGTGTCTGTGTGTGTATCTGTTATGTGAATGTGTATTGACTGTAATTTACATTGTGGCTGTGTGTGCATTAGTGTGTGCATGTGTACGTTGTGTGTTATATGTGTCTGTGTAGCTGTCATATATATATGCATGATGTGTTTCCTAGTGCATCTGACATGAGTACATATGTAGAGGCATCTGCACATGTGTAGTATGGTATTGTGTGGTGCACTAAGGCTCTAGAATTGACGTTTTAGCTGGACACAGGTTCTTTAGGAAGAGAATTTCCATAAGTTCATTTTTAAAATTCTGGCATCACAACTTGAATTCTACTCATTTCTATACACGTCTTGGGCCTACAGTTGCCTTGGCCCAACACCTTGAGCAGGAAATTTCTAAATTAAACACTAATATCTACTTTTTTCTCATATTCCACAAAAGATATATAAACACTAAATACAAAAGATTGAAAGACTAAGTGTTTCAAAGAAGCAGTGCTAATTTTCTTCCTATTTACATATTTTTTCTAAATCTTCATGTAAAACATTTTAACTTTTTATTAACTTCAAATATAGGATATAAAAATATTTAATAAGTTCTTGTAGGATGAAAGACAATGGCAGAATTTAGCAGACATTTGTCTAAAATGCATGTGTTTTTGACTTTAAATAAACATTAAAGTGAAGCAGAGCTGTATCTTTTCTAGCAGGTCACTTTTTATTCTCATTCTCTGGTTGATTTCCTGCAGTGAATGACTGTTGATTGATAACCTTACAGCATGAAGTAGTAAAATGAGGTACTTAACACTAGCACTTAAAGAAAGACATTATGGTTGTTTTATGATAGTAATGATTGCCTTTTTTACCCTAAAACTGTATTTCTGAAAATTATGCCATCCTGATCTCAGGTGGCATCCTATTTAGCTTTCATGCAACAGTAAGCATCAAATTGAGGTAGAAAGTACTTGCACAGAGCTTAGCTTTTATTAGCAATTTAAAAGAACACTATGGAAAGTATTCAATAGAGAATCTGATTTAGTCTGTGGGTTTATTTGGAACATTAGGCAAACTAAATGGAGCTATTTTGCTGATTTAGTCATTGTTCAGAGTGATAGCTTTATCCTTACTATTTTTCAGTGTCTAAGATCAGGAATTCTTTTGTAATATCACCAATAGTCCATCTAATATTTCCAAAATGGCTGAAGCCTAAAGTGAGGTCTTAAAATGTCCTCAAAATGAGTCACTGAATATATTTATAGCTTGAAATTTCTTGTTAAACTATTGTGTGTGTGTGTGTGTGCGCGCACGTGTGTGTGTGTGTAAACATGCACATGCATAATTCTTGGTTGTATTATCTGACCCTTGGTCTTTACCATTTATTTACCATTTCTTGGTACTACTACTGCCAAGAATAACTTGAAATTAAACCCCTTTCCAGAAAAGGAGAAGTAATTTTTGAATCATTTCATAAATAAATTAATAACGCTTTATAAATTGAGTTAATTTTGTATTCTTTTAATTGAAGAATTGATTAAAAGTTTAGATTAACCCAAAAGAACTTAACAACACTGAAGTTGACATAGTGACTGGTAAATGCCAAAAGTCTTAGTTCTATCAATGGGATACAACATTCAAAAGGAAAAATGTTCTTTACTTCGCCTAGCACGGTTAGATAAAGAGTATAGGCAAGGGAAAACATTGTTATTATTTTCTTCATACCAGGCAGTGTAGGAGCTACACCTTCCAGCTTTGTTTTCTTTTGCACCCTTCACTGTTTCTCAATTCTACCCTTAAAATTAAAAAGTAAAGATTAATGCTCACAAAATCATTGGGAAAGTGGTAAGTGAAAGAGATCATAAATACCATGATACTAATTAACGAAGGTATTTGTTCTGTAGCACACTGAGTGGTGACACTGTGGCTGAACATATTTATTCAAGGCCCTGCTCTACATATACAAACTTTATATTTCCACGTGTCAGTAACTAAGGAATATGTCTTTGTTATTTTTAAAGTGTAGAAATCATAAATGAATTGGGGAATTATGGTTTATCTTAATGAAACCTAATTCTCTCTCCCATTCCCTTTGTTGAAGTCACAGTTTACAAGGGAAGAGAGTTATTACAGGACACATAACTTATAGGATTATTTTATATTCACCAAAAAAGTCAAATGCAGAAGAGCCCAAGAGATCTGTCCACACACCAGAGACCCAAGGAATCCAGCTGAGGGCTTGGATCCAACAGCAATGTCCTACATGGGTTCAGCTGAGAACCTAGAGCCAATGACAATGTCCTTCATGACTCAGCTGGAGGTCTAGAGCCCTCGACAATGTCTCATGAAAATCTGTGTCAAGGATCTGCACTGAGAAGGCCCAAAGGTCAGTGGTGGAATCTAGAAAGTCTGCACCAGCCACATGAAGGATCTGTGCCAGCAGGTTGAGTATTCTGCACTGGATCCAGGAAGCAATGCTCAAAGTAAGGACCAGAGCTCTCCTAAAGAGAGCCACAGCCAGGGCTGGGGATTTAGCTCAGCGGCACAGTGCCCGCCTGGCAAGCGCAAGGTCATGAGTTCGGTTCCCGGTACCGGAGGAAAAAAAAAAAAAAAAAAAAGAGAGAGCCACAGCCATCCTCAGGGACGGTGAGGAACTGAATTGCTCTGACAATGAGAACGGTTGAGTTTATATCAGGAGAATCATTGTGACAAGATTTTTTAGGAGAATCACCAGCACACCATCTTCCCCTCCAGTTCTCTGCTTATGCTGTTGACAGCAATCTTCAGGTGGGCCTTCCACAGCCAGAACCACCTTGATTCAGTTCAGCAGAACTGAATTTAGTTACAAATTGACCATTAGTTCACCACCATACCCAAATACTTTTTCCCTAAATCATGCGGATATTCTTCATTCTTCCCTTGAAAAACCCACATGACAAAGAAAAACCAGTTGCCCACCAATCCACTTTTCAGTGCTATTGGGCTCATCGTTTGACCATATTTCTCAGCCTTCTTCTAAGTTAAGTTAAATGACTAAATTCTAACCAATGGAATAAGGAAGGAAGAGAGGGAAGGTATGACCTATAAATACCCTCAGCATTACCCTCCACTTTCCTCTTTACCCATTTACTAGCTAGATTTTGATGTAAGGACCATCTAGGAATCCATTTGCTAACAATAGCAGAATAGCAGAACATCCATCAACCTGAGTTCCTTAATGACTGTGGAGCAGAGACCTCCCACAGATCAGAATTTTTGTAAACAAGAAATAATTTTCTATCATGTAAAGACATTGAGATTTCAGAGTTAATGCTTGTAATATGACTACATTCAGCAGGCCATGCCACTTTCAAATGAAACTAACAAATGGTTCACCTAGTGTTTGGCATATGAAAGAGTCTTATTATAGCCATCATCACCCATCACCATCATCATCATCATCGTTAAAATAATTTACCTATAGTGTTAATCAGCTTTCCGTTACTGTAACAAATATCTAAGATATTCAACTTACAGTGATAAAAGGTTCACTTAGGTTCCCATAATAGAAGGTTTCAATCCATGATCAACTGGCCCCATTGCTGCAAGGCTGTGGTAATACAGCACATCATGGTTGCAGCACAAGCATTCACCTCACTACAAAGAAGTAGAGAGAGGAAAGGGACCGGGTCTCACTATCCCCTTAAGAGCATGGGCCCAATGACCTAAAACCTGCTACCAGGCCCCACTTCTTAAAGTTTTCACCACCTCCCAATAGAGCCAAGCTGAAGACCAACCTTTGAACACAGGGGCCTTTGGAGAACATTCCAGAACCAAGCCACAGCATCATCATTGCTTGTAAACCTCTATAAGATCATTTCATACTATAGTAAAGTCCGAGGTATGCAGTTACACAGGGCTGCATTTCACTGACACCTTTGGAGTTTCAGAATTTACTATTCCTGCTGAAAAGCAAATACAAACAGACATAGTCAGGGCACCCTCCAGGATGCCCTTTGCATAGTACAGTCTTAATCAGTGCTTGTCCACTGTACTGATGAGAATAATGAGTATGCATATTGTACCTCTCAGCATCACCATTAAGTTATGGCCTGGTCACGTCTGTAATAGGCCACACAAAAACCAGAACTCTAATGGTACCATGGTGAGACTAGAAATTTAACTGAAAAAAAGAATTTCAAGTATAAAAAAAATTGGTACATTGATTGCAGTAATCAGTTATTTGGTCTGACATTTAAATCATATCTGAATATGAGGGTTCAACATACAAAATAGTACCTAGAGTAATAACTCAGAAAGTGTCAAAATGTACAATGGCTTATTCTCACTTGGGTATGACATTTGTCAAAAAAGCAAGAGGCTTCATTGCAATTTGGTTGTTAGATCTCTAAAGTAAATTCACAGAAAGTGAGCATTCCATATTAAAATTTCCACTTTTTTCCAATGTATTACACTGGAGACATAATATTTAATAGCCATTATTGTCTTAAAATATCATTACCATGTGTTCAAACATGGTGTTAGAACAATGTTCTAATAGCCTTTTTGAACCAGTCTTAAATTTATTGACCTATTATATTGAAAGATTATTTTACATCAACTACAGTTTTTGCTTAAAAGAACAAAGAAATTAGAAAATGAATTCTAATTCAGCAACATAAAGATATGATTTACCATACCTTGACATAATGTTAATTCCCTTAAAAAAGTAATATACTATTTCAACTTCTTATAATAAATACATATTCCTTTTGTGCAGTGCAATCTTTTACTGAAATCAACACACATACAGAAAAGTGCACAAATCCTTGCTACACACCTCAGTGAATTTCTGCAAAGCCAATTTAACTGTGTAACCAGGATTCTAGCCAAAATACAGGAAGGGCACTATCAGCATTTCAGAAACTACATCTCCTTGTACCCTGACCTCTGACACCATAAGTTACTTTTGGTTCTTTTTGAACTTAATATAATGATAAAATATAGTAGATTTATTATATTTTGATGGTTTTCCCAAGTGTTTTTTTACCAAATTCTAATCCTAGCAATGGTATCTCAGAATTCTATTTTCTCCCATCCTCACCAACATTTGATAGTTTGCATGTTTTACTTTCATAATAGCAATAATAGTTATAGTTAATAATTGTAAAACTTTCTCAATTCAAGGGAAAAATAAATAAGGATTGATCACTTGCAAGAAAAAAATAATTAAAAATCATACAATAGAGTCCAACTATTTTAATTCTTAAATTTTTATTATCAAAATGTTTATACATACAAAAAATTAGAAAATAATGCCCACATTTAATAATGGCTAAAATTTTCCCACAACACTTGAACTTTTTTAAATGAAGTATTAAAGTAAGTTACAATTGTCAAGACATTGTAAACTAAATGTATCAGTGTATGTCTCTAAGACAGTAAGTTTGTTTTTCTATAAAACCATAATACCATTAAGACACCTAAAAATAATTCTTTTACATCTGAACACATTATATATTTCGTTCTTTAAGACTGGGCCTCACTATGTAGTTTAGGCTGGATTTGACCTTATGGTGACCCTCCTACCTCAGCCTCCTGAGTACTGGGATTACAGGCATGCACTACCATGCCCAGCATACATAATATATTCTTAGGTTTATTCTACTTAAGCAAACATGTGTTTTTCAACTGGCTAATTTAAAGTCGGATTTGTTTAAGGATGACACATTGCATATCTTTTCATTTGGTTGTACTTTTTTCGAGTTTTAATCTGCAAGTACAGCCATCCACTCCCTGGGAATGACATTGATTTACCAAATAAACAAGGCCAGTTGCTTTGTTGGATGTCTCACCTGGATACGCCTGGCTATTTCCTCAGGGTCTTACTTAATTTACAACTCTGTCTCAAGTATTTCTTCTAGACTAACAATTAGACGAAGAATATTTTGGAAGAATATTATGGTTTGTGACCTTCACACTGTGCTCTCAGAATGCAGACCACTTCTGTCATCTCACCATTCGTGATGTGAACATGGCTGAAGATGGTGGAATAAGATGTCAACTTCTAGAGCTTTTTAATGTAAAATTATGTGTTTATCTTTCCAAATTTAAATTAATCTACAGGATGATTCTAACATTTTCATAATAACAAAAAAATTTTAAAAAGACTATTAGTGCATGTTGTTTCGTTCTGGGAACTTTTTATATGCATTTAACATATCTTGATCATGGTCATTCCCATTACTTACCTCCCTTTTCCTAGCCCATCTGCCTGTGCCTCTTCCCCTGGAGCTCTTTACCATTTTCCAAAGTCTACATTCTAATTTTCTGGTATCTCTATTTTATTCATTCAAAAATTAAATTATTAAGATGCAAGGTATGTCCTGGCAAAATTATCCAGAATGGTTTGTCTATAGCATCTACTTCTCCACTGTAATATCTTTGACCCTTTCTTTTCTTTGTCCCCAGCGTATCCTGTGCTTTCTCCTTATCTCCTAGGTATAGTGGTGCTAAGCAAAAGATAACAGCTGTGTAGGAAAGGTATGCTGAAAGACTTCTAGCACTGAACTATGTACAACCTCCACAAGCTGGAGAAAAAATATCAATATCCTTTTGTATTACTGTCTGCACAATGACCTTCACTTTCCAAGGTTTTATTTAAACAAATACTGGTCATTGTATCAATTACTTTCTCCACCAACAATGTCCTCTGAAAATAGTTTATGTTACAAATGTGGAATAGCTGTTAACTATTAAAAATAATTATTATTAATTCTACGAGAACATCACCAAGGGATGTTACGATTAATAACAAGAAAGTAACACAGAGAACAGTTTTTGGGTGATGTTTTAATAGTTTGAAAGAAGCCATCCTAATGAGGCAAGATTCTGATTCTGCCAACGTACATGAGCTGTGCAATTGCTTAGTCAACATTTGTCTCTTCAGTGCACTGTGTCAATTCCTGATGTTGTTTTATTGTTCAGGAGACGTATTGCTGGGTCTCTGGGGTGGAAAAATGCTAGAATATTAAGCCGAGAATATGAAGGATGGACATTCACCATGTGCTCAGCAGCCTGGAAATTATTGTTTAATATTAATTTATTAGATGATTGCTGAGCCAAAAGGACATTATCCATTATGTAAATGCTCGGTCGTGGACACTGTGCCCCAACACTCATTAATTCTAAGCTGAATATTGAATGGTATGTACCCACATGAAACATGTTCAAATAGACAAGTACTTTGTCATGAAAAAGCAGGACCATTAGGTGAGCAGTACATTGCATCCTACAACTGACAGTGCTTTTGCCTGAACAATATTAAACACTCTAGAAAGAAAAAGTAATAGCTGGGGACAAGGTGACTAATGCGGGAAGGAAGGAAGAGCGTGTCACTGTTAGCTGTGAAGTTCACTTCTATTTAAGCAAATGTCCTAAGACGCAGCACAATTTGTGCAGACAGCTGGTGGTCATACTTTGCAAGTTTTCCAAGGTTTAGAAAAGAAATTATCCTCTTTGTAATGTTATACATGATAGTAGGCGATTTTGTCTAGTTCATTGGTTTATCTGTTCACTTTAGCATTTTGAAAGATAAATTTGTGACTCCATGATACAGTTTTGATGTAGCTTTCAGTTTCACAAAGTTGACCTAACAAATTTATACACAGTAGGCCACAGAGGATGGGGGATTTTCTATTTTATGAGTGTTTCCATGGCTTTGAGAGGGTACTTGTCATATAAAATTTCCCTTTGTTGCTTCTAAAATCTGTATACCCTCTATATGACAAGTGTGAGGAATGTTCTTTTGTCTCCATTTCCCCTAACTGAAGCTTATCTTTCTCTTTATATCCTAGCACAGTATTCAGCATAGAGCAGATGCTCATTAAATGATTGTTGAATGAATACATCGGAAAATTAATGACTCTCTATTAATATGTATATGTTCTGGGAAAGCCTTGAAGCTTAGATGGTAAGATTGTGTACAATTTGGTTATTTTAATCATTTTCTAAGCGATTGAGTCTAATCTTCCAATCATAGCTTTCTGTGGGAGTGGCAGCAGGATGTATGAAAAGCTTACCCTAAGAAAGCTGTCCTTATACTCTTTGTTCTTATTAGGAAACTCCTGCACAACTGTGAATCTTATATCTGGAAGGTATGAAGCAGCATGTGACTTAGCAGGAAAGAGCAACCATGAGAAGTTTCATTTATAAAGAAGAATTGTCAGACAAAGCTAACTGTCACTCAGTCTTGTTTCTTATGTATTTTCTTGGGAAGAAGATTCCTATTTCTGAAATATAGTCCTGGAAACCTCTGCCTGATCGATTGAAGACAATTGACCGCTTGAAGTCTTTAGTCAAACTCCTGAGGCTTGTGCTCTGCCTTGTGAAGGGCTCTCTTGAGGCAGTCATCTGGGTCTCCTAGGACTGGTTCCCCCTGTTGGTGTTGCTGAGATTCATTCCAATCACTTGCCAAAGACAAGAAGATGAGTCCTTTGAGTCCTGGCAGCGTCCATCTGTGTAGAGGATGAATTGGCCAGGATGAAAGATATTAACCATTTTAAGAAGAAGACACCTTGTCATTACCTATTCTGCTTGGGATGTAAATTCTACTTGCTAACAAGAAACTCTACCTGCTGCAGCACCTGACCATGCTCACAGGACTCTAGTGTCTACCGCCAGGCATGCATCCCTCAGTCAGCAGCACAGCCGATGCTTGAGAGTGTAAAGAGCATGCACTTCTTCCCGTGCATTTGCATCCATCAATTAGTCAGCAGGGCAGGTGCACTAGATTAAGTGTAAGATCTGCCTTTCACAATGTGGATGCGATTATTACAAAACCACCACTTTCTGGAGATCAGTCTTCTGCGAACAATCAGGCGAAGAGAAAATAAATAAGAAGCCCTTTAGAGAATTATGACAAATAAATAAATGATAAATTCAAAGATTAAAAATTAAATATTATTTTTTAAAAAACACTGCATAGTAAAAACAGGAATCTTCTGACCAGTGGCCAAAGTCTCTAAATAATGAATTTTTAGATGTGGTCCCAGAACTGAAACATGCAGTTAACAGGGAAGCAGGATGACAGTGGAAATACATTAGTGGAAATGAGCAGGAAAGGCAGTAACATCTATCAGAAATAGTTGTAGAAACAGTGGCCAGGCACTTTCTGGTCATGGAGAGACAGAGGGTTAGTCTGTGGGGAGAAAAAACCAGAGAAGTTATTCATGCGACATCACTGAAAATTTTGAAGAGTAGAGTGAGAAAATCTGTTAATTACACAGAAAAAGCTAAAAATGTATCACTACTTCACAACATATAAAAAAATCAATTTAAAATGGACTAAGGACTTTAATGTGAAAGGCAACCATAAAAGTCTTAGAAGAAAATGCAAGATAAAAATTTTATGACTTCAATGTAAGAAAAAATTCTTAACCAAGTTGTAGACCATAGGTAACTCTTATAGGAAAGGATTTATAAGTTTAACTTCATTAAAATTAAGAACTTCTGTTCTTTGCAAGATCTCAAAAATGGGGGGTGGGGAGATAAGCCATCAACTAGAAAGAAATAGTTGCAGCACATATAAAGATATCATTCAAAATATTTAATAAGTGTAACCTAGTCACCACTAATTAGACTGAATGGCAATACTAAGCTACTATTACAATACCACCATACATATATATATATATATATATATATATGAATGCTATATGTTTATATATATATGCTATATGTTTATATATATATGATTACTATTTTAAAAATAGTAAAGTTGGCAAAAGACTAAGGCATTTCATAGAGGAGGAAACGCAAAATACCAAATGAATACAGGAAAAGACAATCCATCTAATTAATCATAAAATATAAATAATGAGCTACAATAACATCTTCAGGCTAATTTCTCAGCTACTAGACTAATAAAATGAATTTCTCAACCACTAGACTACTAAAAATGTATTAAGTCTGTCCTTCAAATCTTAGATGAGATTTAAACTTAAACTGTTCAGTCCTGGCATAAGTATGGAATAATAGTAATTTTGCCTTTCATGTTGATAGAAATATAAGCTAGTGCATTCATTTTGGAAAGCAATTTGACATTTCCTAGAACGTTTGACTGTACACACACCCTACAAGTCTGCATTTCTACTGCTAAGTTTAAACCCTGGAAAAATTTTCACCCATATGTACCACATAATTGTGCAAAATTGTAATTACAGCATTTAGTTTAATGAAAAAATGAAACCAATTCAAATGCCCACTGATATTAAAATAGATAAATAAATAACAGTATTATATTTTTACAGTGAAAGCTCTACCACAACAGTGAAAATGAATAAATGATAGCTATATGTAAGAGTCATGTATGATGAGTATAGCATGGAATGAAAATGCAAATCACAAAAAATATAGAAAAATTCATTCCATGTATACAAAGTCAAAAACAGAAAACACAAATCCCTGGTTAGTATCAAGAAAGGAGAAGGGGTATAAAGAACAGTTCTGTAGGAAATCAACTAATTTTAAAATATAATTTGTATTTTGTCATCCTATAATTACATATTTGAGTTTAAATGAAACTGCAATTGGTAGATTAAGATTTTTGTTTTATACATATTCCCTTGATCTAAACAGGCAAGTAGGGTTACGTGCCATATTAAAGTCTAATTTAGATAGCTACTTAAAATATATATCATTTGTATAATAACTAATCATTTTTATTATAATTTTCCTTATAATTTATGACTTATTTTTTAAAAACTTTTAACACTTTCCTCTACTTTGAATTAAGAAAAAGTTTTTAGTCTTGTGATTTCTGCAATTATTGCATATAACTATATGGCTATTTTTCAAAGGCTAGAATTTCTCAGTTCTCAAATGAGCACTTATAATTATATATAAAAACTTAACACATTTTTTCACAGCTAACATAATTATTTTTAATTTAATCTAAATTTCTAGGCTTCAATGTTTCATTGCTTTTATGAGATGCTTTAAAGACTGGATTATTTTCAATTAATTGTGTAATTCTACTAAAATTTATAATTAGTTTTAGTGCCTAGATAAGTTTATTTTCTAACAGATGACATTTTTAATCTTTCTGTTTTCAAACAGAATAAATGAGCATGATGTAAAATGCTCAAGTGCAAGCTTATTTATTAAGTGCTAAACACTGATTTATTAAGTATGAAATTAGCATTTTAAAATAAGTTTAAAATATGTAAGGCAATTACTTTTGAACTACGATAAATTAAATAAATTTCTATGTCTAGAAATTTTACCCTTGTAATAATATTTTTCCCACCTTGTGGGAAAATAAAGCTGTTTTTAGTGCTCTAATAATCTAACATGTTTTATTTTTGATCGGAGATTGGGTGAAAGTGTATAATGCACTCAAGACTACATTTCTATAAAATATTAGACTACTACTTTGTTACTGATTTATAATATTCAATATGCTAAAAGAGTAGTATGCCATGATATGCCCCCATTTTACTTTATATATGATTTTCTTTTTACATCTATGAGATACAGACCATTTACAATGCTGTGTCACTGTTGTATTTCTTTTTTATGTTTTTATGATTAAAAGGCAATGATTGTCATGTTCTCAATTTTCCATTACTAGACAGGTCATTTTATTCCTGTGTTAAGGCATTATGTCTCTTTCAGACATGTTGAAAACCTGTCATGTTGTACACGCATTTCATACTTACTAAGCCTGGCAACTGGAAACTCCAGGATATACTGAAAGTGAGGCTATTATCAAATGCATAATCAATTCTCTGTAGAAACAGATTGAGATCTGGGACAAATGAAAGGAAGAATACCTACTGTATGGAAATTAAAATAGCCTCTGAAAGACTCAACAATGAAACAGCTCAAATTATATTCCCTGGCAGAAAAACCACAAATGGCTCTTGGCTCACAAAGAAAATCAATCCAAGATGTGCTGATTTACATAACAGATATGGCTGAAAAATGGGCATGGGGAGAGCACAGCTCTCAACACACAGAAAGGCAGGTGAAGAATTAGATTTGTATGAGGAGATGCATAATGGGAAACGACCTCTTCAGAGTGAGTGCCATACAAAGGAGATGTGGGCCTGGAGCAAAGATGGGGCCAGCTCTGATGCTTCAAGAGGGATTCATTAAGGTCAATAATGGACACCCAGAGGTGATCATAAACTTGCAAAGAAAGTCTGTCACTTAGTGCGGTATTATTACAGCTCTACGCTAGGTGTTATGCAATTTCTCATTCCCTCTAACAGATTGAAAAAGCACACTTTGATGTACCTTTTATTAATTTCACTAGCTCTTAAATTGTCTGAACCATAGAAGCCTGCTGTAATGCATCAGCTGTTCATTACTGCTTCTGGAGAATGAATGAAACAGCCTAGAAACTAAAATATGCACTATTGTTTAATCCACTTGGGCAGTTTGTCTTCAACAGTAAGTGTACAGGGACACATACACAGTGTGCTTGTGATGTAGCAGAAGGGCTGAATGCATTCCCACCAGGTTTTGAAGGCATGCATCCTTTTCTATCTTTCTGGCAATCTCAAACAGACTATAATGACACTAACATCACTTTTATATAATTTCTGTTAGTTTCCTTTTGCTTTCTTTCCTTGATAAAGGTGAAAAGATGAGGGGGTTTATGATAATCTGCATTGGTGGAGATTATCAGAATTTCCAACACAGCCCCTCCCCTCTAAGCACACACATTATATTTAATATGTGTATATTTAGTAGACGATAGTTCTACCTTAAACTCTTGGGACAAGGTTAAGAAGTGCCCACTTTACAAAGTGAGGATAAGTCCTCCCTCCGTGCACCATGTCCTCATAGCATAAGACAAATCTGCACTCTCTAGCTTACGTTCAAGTCCGAGACCCACCAGCTGTATGGCCTTAGACAAACTGCTCATTTTCTCTAAGCCTTATTTTCTGCATGTCTGAATGGTTAGCCAATGTCCAGTGCAGGGTATCTCAGTGTCAGCCCTATTGACATTTGGAGTTCATACTCTAATCCTTTTTCTGCAGGAGCTATCCTGTGCTTTATGGAATATGCAGTAGCATCTCTGGCCTTTATCCATTACAGGGTAGTAGTGATCTCTCCCTTCCTTTCAGATGTGACACCCCAAAAGCATATTCAGACATGGCCACTTATCCCTTGAGGAGGGGAAACATCACCCCAGTCTTATTCTTCCCTAATAGAGGTGGTATGCAGGATTATTACCTGCATTTCACTGGTGTAGGAGATGCTAAGTACCTTCCTGGAGGTTACATAGATTTTGGAGGCTGAGCTTGGACGGTCGACCAGCCATCAGTCTCCATGTGTATACACTTCCCCCTCTTCTTTACTGCCTGGGAGTGATCCCAGGCAGCCTCACAGAGCTGATAGGACTATCCAGTGATGTAATGACTTGAAGCTATTGCTATTGTTCCTATTACCGCTATCCAGGACAGAGCTTATCCTTTCCACAAGGCAAGGCTACTCCTTGTGGGTAACAGTGTCAGCTAGCGTCCTACTGCACCCTTAATCTTTACCTTGAGCAGAAGGAAGATGGAGCGTCTCTGTTAGACTTCCCTTTTCACCTGCTACTTTCCACCTCAGATAAGTCCCCCAGCCTCTTTTCCATCGCTGCAATATTCAAAAGTTAAATTTCATGTTTGGAAAAGCAGAACTCAATGTAGAACCAGTAGTTTCCAAACTTGACTGCACACGGTAAGTACCTGGGGAACTTGGCAGTACCAGGTGGTGCTCAGACCTTCACCCAAAGATTCTGGTTTAATTGGACCTGCATAAGGCCTGGGCAGTAAGATTTTTAAAAGGCTTTCAGATGGTTTTAACAAGCAGTCAAGGTTTGAACCATTCGCCTAGGATATCTTTGTGGCCCTATTAATCCCTGTGATTTTATTATAGTTTACTGATCAAATTAAGAGAGTTTTTATATCACCAGCAGGTAAGTAGCTTAAAATTTACTCCATGAAAATAAATGGTAATCATTTGGCAAGGGAAATGTACAAGAAGGAATGAATGGAAGAGAGAATAATTAGAATTTAGATTTGTTATCTTCATGAATGTAGCCCAAAGGGTGGGCTAATTCCAAATGAATAGCCCTTGTTCTGGACAAAAACTCAGCAGTGACAGAAAAGTATTTGCCAGCCTAAAAAATTAAAATAGAGTCTTTAATGTCTAAAAATAAGAGGTTGACTAAATAAAGGGTTATCTTACGAAATACTGTGCTAGCTTATACAAAGGAGATTGTCCTGAAGTATATGTACTAAGACAGAAAAGTGATCCCAATATATAAGGCAGTGGAAAAATTCAATTTCAAAATAGTATATGCAATCACGTTTTTCTTTAAGAAAAATATTCATGGGAAACACTTAGAAGGATGCACCCAAAATATTGTGTTGTTAATGCCAGATGGTAGGGTAAAAATCTTTCTTCTCCTCCTCTCTACTTCTGATCACTCACAGTTTTTTTATACTTATGCATGACTTTTGTAATAAAAATTTTAAAATAATATTTAAGAATCTACTTTTGTGTTTGAATAACCTCATTCTCATAAAATCATTCTTTTCATCTATACTGTGGCAGATTAGTGAATCTACCCCAAAATGGAAAGGTTGTTCTAGCTGCCAGTAAGCATCTAGTTTCACTTAAAACTACCAGTATAGCTTCAAAAGGAATTTCTACTGTAGCCAAGATCAAGCTAGCAAAATTCAGTGGACCAGGGTCTCATTCCTAACCCTCCATTATGGGGCTTCCCTAGGAAGCTACTCCAAAACAGCCAGATGGCCTTACCCAGGACCACAAGCATGTGACCTTGTGTGTGTGCTTTTGCTTGGAGGCCTCATTGCAGCAACTGTTCTCCTGGTTGGATCATTTGAAGATTCAGAACACTTAATCATAGGATCAATTTTGAGCTAGACCTCGGTTTTGTGCTCCTGCTAGAGAAAATAGTAAAAAGAGCTAATGACATG
The DNA here is from genome assembly GCF_000276665.1 of Chinchilla lanigera. NCBI lineage: Eukaryota > Metazoa > Chordata > Mammalia > Rodentia > Chinchillidae > Chinchilla > Chinchilla lanigera. Next base: position 15,160,213 of record NW_004955411.1, read on the forward strand.
TTGCTGGAAGAATCCAGACACAATCAAACTGTAGAAATGGAGCTCTTGCGTTACAGTCTTTTATTTTGAAAACAAGCACCTAATAAAACCACACCGTACCACAAAGCTTCGCACATGATAAATTTTTAATGAATGAATAAATGAATAAACTGATAAACAAACATAATGAAAAAATCCCTGTAGAATGAAAATGAGAATCTTATGTAGCTTGGGACAGGTCACTCAGTAGCCAAGCTTATATTTTTTTTGTATGTGTAGATTCAAATTTTTTCATGGATAAGTGACACATGGCTGCTATGGTTAGAAGCAATTCACAGGCTCCTTGTGCCAGAGTTCATATGATAAGCCATGTGAAAATAACTTCTGAACAAAAAGAAAATGAAGAAAAACCATTTCTCTTGTTTATGGGATCATGATAACATTTTCAAAAGCTGTCTTAGTATTCTGATACATATAGCATGCCAAGTTCTACTGTAATAGCTTAGTTACCACATTTGAGAATTAGAATTATCTTCAGGAAATTATTTAGTTCATCCCCTCTGCCCCTTTCCATCTCTGTGAAAAAACCACCAAACCTCTTATACACACAGGATTCTAACTGAATCTTAAAGAAAATGATCTTACTATTTTTCTTAGTAAGATTTTCTAAGGTTTTATTTATCAAACTGAAATTAAGGGATTATTAATTTAATCCCAGGTATCAGGGTTTACCAGCATTGTAATGTTATCATCCTATTGAAAAACTAAAAATAATTTCCTTCATATATTCTTTCTAATCTGAATCAAATCTAAAATTAATCATCTATAATTATCAAACCTAATTTAATTAAAACTAGCTGTTCACCATCTGGTCTTATTTATATAAATTTAAGAATCTAACATTTCATAAGAAATTCCTCTATTTAACCAATTATGTTAAGCATAATTATTATGTAATTAATCTCAGTTCAAATTACATTTGTTGTCACTTGACAGAAAAGCAATTTATGTGATAAAAAACCAGTTGACCAACTAATTACTCTGCCAATTGGGATCTTTTATCTTAATTTCTTCAACATTCTTTAAAAGAAATGTTTTAGAGAAAAACATCCTTTTGAAATATGAGACTAAGCTATTGTCAGGGCAAAACAAGCATACGACATAATATTTAGAGTGAATCATTATGTTTTGTACTTTCAAGACCTTTATCTGGATAAATTATTAAGCAAAGGAATAAATTAATGGTAGAAACAGAGCACAAATTATAAAATTAAATGCACTAAATAAAAATTCATAAGAAAATAGGAACTAGGAAAGAATTTCTGTGCAAGCATCCTGCAGGATTTTCATTGTCAGATAGTTTCACATGCCCATTTTCCTCCTTAAGGTTAGTAAATCTGTGAATAGAAAAGATGAATATTTACTGTTTATTTATGAAAGATTCCTTTATAGACAATGCCTACTTCTATTTATTTTTTTTTGAAGATTTTTTTTCTTAAAGTGACGCTATTCTAAATAGTCTAAACAGTACATGTTACTCACCTAAAATCTTATCATTTGGGAGTTTGATCAATGAAGGAGTGGGTGAATTTCTGAATAACAAATAATTTTGAAAATAAGACTGCCTTACTTGAGTAGGAACTGCAAAAGACAGCAGGGTAGAGGTAGAGAACAACTTTAAAAACAAAAGATTTGTGCTCTGGGTACAGCCTTGTACTGTAAAATAGGGCTAAGAAGAGAAAAAGAAGAGTAATAAGTGAACATGTGTCAAATTCTGAGAATTACTTGGTAGAATAAAAGGAAGGAGTGAAGTACACCATGTTTCTCTGGTTTTCCAGCGCCAAGTCTATGTTATCAGCAGTTATAAATGTACTGGGGATCTAAGAGCAGCCACACTCCTAGAAGAGTCCTTATAACAAAAGAAGCTGCAATTTCTTTTAACCATCATAATTAAGGATGGCAAAAGTTTGCAATTTTAACCTTGGTTTTCAATCATAACATTATAGACTGTATGTTAGATAACAGTATGATACCAATTTAAATCTCTTAAACTTGATAATTGCCCTGTGACTATGTAAAAGAATGTCTTGCTTTTGGGAAATACACACTGATGTATTTAGGGGTAAGTGAGCCATAATTAAAAAAAAATTAACTCCTAACTGGTTGGCGACAAATTTATATAAAGCAAGCGCACCAAAATGTTAGCCATCGATGGATGTAGGTAAGAATATATTCGAATTCTTTGTACAGTTCTTGCAATTGTTCCACTCAAAATTATTTCTGGATAAAAATTTAGCAAATGAGGATAATAACCTCAAATAATTGTCTCCTTCTGAAAACCTAACAATTTGAGATCAGTGTATTGGGCTAAATTATGTTAGAACTTTAGGTTCTATGGTTGGAGAAATTCTTACCACTTCTTTCTACCCAACCCTGGAAAGTGCAGAGGCCTCCTGGATACATCCGGTAAAACAGAACTCCAGCAATGGAGGTGTAAGCTAGGAGGAAATTTGATGCAAAGAACACAACAGCTGATGATCTGTCCCTAGTGGGAGCAGAAAATGTTCAATTTTTTTTCTCAACATGCATCTCTGCGGTAAAACATAGACCCCCACTTTTCAACCAGCTTCATGAAAACCAGATGGCACCTCTCAGATAGAATACTCATGACTACAAAGGTGGCATATGGGTCAGTGCCAAGATGATCACTTACACGGCATCTGCAGATGGCGGTCCACCACATCCTGAGGCAGGAATAATGAGAACAACATCCACTTCATCATCATCTGAATATCCAAACAAACACCAGGGGAAAGTTAATGAAAACAGCACCAGGGCATGTCCCAGGAGAGGCTGGGGGTGTAGGCTGGGTTACCTGAGATGAAATGAGAACTGCAGAAAGATACATGCAAAATATTAAGTTTGGCATTTAATTGAGAATCAAGGATGATGGAGCTAAGGATTGAGTGCTCGAAGCTGTAAAACACTATATACAAAGAAAAGAAATTATTCCTGTCCACAAAACTGGAAAATGAAAAAATTTTCTCAAAGTTTGGAGCACTAGATAGAATCTCTAAAATTAATAATAAAACCTTTTCAACAGGATAGATAATATGGATTTAATGTACTTTCAGAAACTAAAATTTCAGTTTCCATAATTTATACTAGTAGTACAAAGGGCAAAGAGAAAAGTCGTTAAATTAAGCTTGATCATTTTACCTGACTATCTTTTATTCTGAACTGCATATGACAAACTAGATAGCTAGTAGTATCATAATACATGATGTAATTATGCATTCTCCACCTTGCTTGAGATTATACACCTAAATGTGTACTACATTTCTGAAGCTATCTATTCACACCTTTTGATTATAAGGGCAATTAACTTTTGTTGCAGAGAAAGATCAAAAGGATTATTGGGTAGCTGGGTGAAAGCAAGGAGGGAAGAATGAATGGCTAGATTAGAGAGGTATAGAAGGATGATGAATTGAAGGATCATCATCAAACACAAATGGAAAGATAAAAGAGTTGATACACAAAAAAATGGAAAGCTAGATAGACGAGTAGGTGGAATGGAGTTGGGTCTTACAACAGCACAATGAAAAACCTTTGGGTTTTAACAAAGCACAGTCCTTTGATAGAGTACAGTTCTTAAATAGTCCTTTATTTCTGTAATAATGAAATTGTATGGGCAGTCAGTTCATCCTGGGGGAATAATCATTGGTATAACAGAGGCTCTGCTTTTCTCTCAATCATATCTCACTTGCCATTTTTCTTGGTTTGCTTTTAATTACCCCCAAAAGTGTGTAACGAATTGATGTACTACCTTGGTGAAAGTTCTATGTGTATTTTAATTTCTTTAGTCTAAATTTTCCACCCACTTGTTTATTTGTGCTTTTTATTCAATAAATATTGGGGCTTGGGATTTAGCTCAGCAGCAAAAGCGCCTGCCTGGCATGCGCAAGGTCGTGAGTTCGGTTCCCGGTACCGGAGAAAAACCAAAACCAAAAAAAAAAAAAAAGAAAAAATAAATAAATAAATATTTAGTGCCTACTCTGTGCCAGGTACTGTGTCAAGCAGGACAAGTGATAATAAGCAAGCAAATCCTTCTCTGCCCACATAGAATTTAGAACAGAATGAAATCATATAAATAAAGGTTTAGTGACAAAAGGTAATGAGCATTATATTGAAATCAAATAAGGTAATAGGTTTCTGAGAAATACAGTTGAGACATTATTGAAAATTAATGAAATGCATCTTTAACTAACCTCATCTTTGGTGAACTGAATTTATGGTGCCAGATGAAATGGTAAATTGCTTCTGTTTTCTAGGGTGTTACGTGTTACCTGTAGCATCTTGCAGAATTTCATGATGGTTTAGGCATATGTCTTAGTCACTTTTTTCACTGCTCAGACAAAATACCTGACACCCAAAGTTAAAGGGGAAAAAGTTTATTTAGCTCACAGTTTGTATAGTTTTCAGTCCTTTATTGGCTCGCTCCAAAGCAGAGTGGCTTGACAGAGGGGCATCTCAGAGGAGAAAGAGTTCATGGCAAGCAGAGGATACTAAAAGCAAGCAAGCAAGCAAGGGACCTTAACAGCATCTTTCTGCCCCTTTTTTGTTGTATCTAGGCTACTGGGATTAGGCCAGTGTCAAACCAGCCAGTGGAGTGATTTAGTAATCATACACCCTTCATCCCAGCATCACACACTCTAGATCCAGCCACCTCTGAAAAATCACCACCTATGACTGCATGAGGCTTTGGGGGGACTTCCAGACACAAGCCATAACAGCATATATTTTGTTCACAATCATGAAGTTATCTTAAGTTCATGTGTAAATGGAAACAAATATGCCACAATCACCCAGTTCAAGTCAATGTCAATTATGTTTTTCAGGATGTCCTGGAAAGATAGCCAAAATTGTTCATGGTGTATATTTCTTTCTAAGGAACTTGATATCCAAGAAGTTCTGAAAGAATTAAGATAGTACTTTAAGAATAATTCTGGCTATTGTCCTTATTTACTTGTACTGTTTTCAGGCCCAGACTATAGTTTATTTAAATATTTCTAGCTGTTTTCCTTGATTATATGTATTGCTTTCAGGTCTGAACTATAGTTTACATTTGTTTCTGGGAACTTGATTTTTTTGAAAGAATAATGCCTCGCCAGTCTCACATTCCGCCCACCAGCCTCAATACCCACACATCATATCCTGTTAAAGGACTCAGCTATGGATTTCAATTTACCTCAATCTGCCTTTTAATGGCGTAATGGAAAGAGCACAGGATTAAAGGTTTAGAGGCTTGGATTAAGCATAGTAGTAAATCCACTGGGGAATGATTATTAGTCACTTACCTCTCCATAACTCACCTATAATGCTTTCACAGAGCTATTGTGATAAAAAAGATAAAGTACATTTTAATGCTGTGAAAAGCATTATGCTAATTTAAGGCATTTACAAATAAATATTAGCTGCTTGTGCTTCTTTTCACTGCTTTTGCTTATTTCGATTAAAATGATTCAGCGTACTTCAGCAGAGCAGCACAGACCCTACCCAATCATAAACACATGACAAGTATTGACTCCTCCCCTCCTTCCTTAATAAACATTTAAAGTGTCAACTTTAATGTAGAAGAAACAGAGACTAATAGAATAGGTTGTGCAATTTCTCTTAGGACATCCCCTGGACTGCATTTTTTTCTCTTCTAGCCAGTGGGTGGATAAATACAGCACTTAGTAGCTAAACAGGGAAGTAGATCGCATATTATAGCACCTCAGTGCAAATATCAAGAAAGTGTTTCTTCCAGCCCAATCCCTACACTAATGTGCTTGACTAGATGCAGTGTCACTAACGCCCAGGAGGGTCTTTTTGTTCAGTGCACAAACTGCACAACCACTGGCGGCCCTGTAACTGCTCTAAAAATTGGATATTGGAAGCTTCTTCCATTTGGCTATTGCTATAAGATTCAAGTTGAAACTATAGGTCCAGCCACATACAGATTTTTCCAAGAACTTTTTATATCCATTGATCTGGACCCACAATATTCACATAGATTTGTCTTCTAAGACAAAATCATTTATCCCACCATGGAACTGTGTCTTTTAACATACTGCTGTCTTCATTCTATACTATTCTATCTGTTGTAACAATTCCTTATAATTGAGCCAGAATTAGCAGAGATTAATAAGTGTGCTTTTCATTTGATTTATTTTCCAAACAGCAAAAATATTTCATTAAAATATTTCATTAAAACTCAGGATGCTGAGGCAGGAGGATTACTGCAAGTTCAAAGCCAGCCAAGTTTGAGGCCAACCTGAACTATACAGCAAGACCCTGTCTCAAAAAAAAAAAAAAAAAGAAAGAAAAGAAAAGAAAAATAACAAATTGAAGTGAAGGAATATTATTATATTGGAACTTCCACTTTACAAACTTCCCACAGAAAGTATGAACTAATATGTCTGTTTGGTCTGTACTAGAGTAGGAGTTTCCTACCTCTGATGTTTCTGAAAGAGAGAAGACATCCTCAGCCCTTTAATAACTTCCTTTTGCCCTTTCCCCATAAGATCTAGGATTTCTCAGAACCATGCAGAGATATTTCCTAAATGGCTATACCTCCTGTGGAAAAGAAGCAGCAAGAGGAGATAGGATTCTACCTCAAAGCTTACCCTTTCCACAGATCTACTGTCAGGGATTCACCACAATGCAAGCAAGAAGCATAGTTGAACTGAAGAATCTGCAGACCCTGTCTCAAAAAATCATACCCCTCTCTGAATACCAAAATCCATAGATCCTCAAGTTGCTTATGTAAAATAGTGCATTAATTACATACAGTCTCACATATCCTCCCATATATGTTACATCACCTCTAGATTATTTATATCTAACACAATATAAATGCTATTCAAATAGTTGTTATTTTGTATTGTTTGAGGAATAATAGAAAGGAAAATGTCTACACAATGTTTAGTACAGATGTAATTTTTTTCCCTAAAGTTGAATCTACAGATGTATCACCCACAGATATGAAGACTAATTGTACAGGTCAAGCAGAAATGGCAGATGAGTTCTTTGTTCTGACGTATGCTGGGCGGAAGGCAGGCAGGTGTGCAGAGATTCACAAGCAGCTATTCTTCCTTCTTATCATACACTGGGGGCACGGAGAGAACAGAGCCACTGTGTAAGGCTTCAGTGATTCCTTCTTCCTATGGTCAAAAAATAGCATCAGAAGCACAAGCAAGTCCCCAGTCTGCACACAGAGATACTGTACACATGTGGTCAGGGTCCCAGACCAACTTGCTAAGAGCTGACATGGCAGTTCTCTCCAAGAAGTCTTTACCCTGTATCCTGGGAACTTAACCACCATTGGAAGCATTGTTTCGATGAAAGACAGCTTCTATATTTCAAAACTAATTTGTAAATAGATTTCAGAGCATTGTGCATGTGTCAGTCAGATTTTCTTTTAAAAATAATTTCCAGTCAGGGTGAAATAAAACTAAATGCTTGGATATAATTATGAAGTTTTTTGCTGTCAAAATTGATTTTGGATATAAGTTTAACTGGAAAGGCTAACTTTTGGCTCTCAGCACTTTCCTTCTAAATATTCATAGTTAATACTTCGTAAGATATTTTAGTGCATTATGTTCTTTGATGTATCTGAAATTTTCACAAGAACTAGGACACCATTGTTATTCCCACTTTGCAAGTGAGGAAGCTGAAACACTGCAAGTTTGGCTTATTTAATGTCATATAGGCCTTACGTGAATAGAACAGGATGCAAGCCCCAGCCTGATGACAAATCCCACACAGGCTTTTCCCACACTATCCCACTGCAGTGCACAAGGCTGAGATGATGAGAGTGTGGGAGAAATCAAATGGCACTGTTTGACTAAAGGGAAGTCCTTTGTCACTTTTTCTAACCAGAAAACTGTTAGCAGTTTGCTTCATTAACTAGCTGGAAGGCTTCCCCTTTCCTTATGATCAACACTTGGCTTCCTCTGATTCCACACCCTTTCCTTAACAGTTGGCAGTGTGCCTTTGATGCAGAGCTCGGGCATTTTCTGAAAGCAGAAGTCTATTTTCAATAATGAACTATTCAAAACAGGATTTAAACCAACAACTTAGGGTTTTAGAATACAGTTTTAAAGCTCTTGACTTCCCTTTGGGCATCCTTCTCTGGTTGTAAATAGGGAAAGAAAATAAAAACATTTGCCTCCAGCAGATGTAGAGGTCACCCACAAGATGTGGATCCCAGCGTGAAAACCAGTTGAAACCAAACAGACTAGTGTAATGGATCTGTGGAAACACTGAATCTTAATAGCCTGAAGTCTGAAATGAATATTGGTCCTAAATCTACTGTTTATTGCATTAATAATTAATCATGCTGTTAAATATATTCAAGAACAGAATGTATACACAATTATCTCATGCCATTATCTAACAGATGTACCCTTCATCAGACTTTTTAAAAACTATAGTAATTTTTCTACAAGTAAAACCCTTGTTCTGCAATCTTCTTATGTATGAAATTTGCAGCTTAGAAATTCAAAATTCTTCTTTGCATTAAAAGTTTGACAATTTATGTCCTCTCTTTATATCCATTGTCCATTGTCTAGCATGTAGCAGACACTAGATAAAAAATTGATTGAATGTTGATATTACTCTATTAATAAGTAAGTATTCATCCTACTATCCATTCATTCTATGGGAGATACCAGAATCAGAGAGAACAATAAGAATATTGTTGTCACAGAAGCCTTGACAGGAAGTAGTGACAATGGCTGTGAATGAGAAAGACATTGCAAAGGCAGAATTGACCTGAGAATTGAATGCGGGCAGTGAAGAAGAGGGAGATAGCTAAGATAATCCATCATTTTGATGCTGGGTGACTCTGGCAGGGAAAATGTGATAACTCACAAAAAAGTTAGGGAATGCAAGATGTGAAGCAGGTCTGTGATGGGAAGATGATTATTTTTCAACCACCTTAAGTCTGAGGAGTCAATAGGTGAAGAGTCTAGCAGGCTCCTGGGAGGGTGCAACTTGGGAAGGAAGTCAGTAGAGACAAACGTTTGGGCATTTCTTCACTAAGTTCTGAAATTCTAAAACTATACCAGGTGGCCATGTGAAGGAGCATGGACATAAAGAAGGTAGTGATGCTGGTGTGGAAGGAGCAGGAGGACGGGGGCAGAGGAGCAAGAGGCTGGAGAAGCAGCAGCAGAGCCCAAGGGAGAGACAACCATACCCAGTAGCTGCTAGTGAGCCATGACTGTCAGGCAAATGAGTGAGAAAAAGCCACCAGGAAAGAAGTCCTGGTGACCGCCCACAGAGCAGTCTCAGAAGGTAACAAAAACCAAAGCAGGAGAAAGGGAATCAAATGTGAAGGGAATATGTAGACTCTGCTCATACTTGGTCATACCCCTTGTCCTAAACGTTGGCTATCTTCTCCTTTTTAACCATTTTTTAAGGTGTCCTATTACAATCCCTTAAAATCTGCCCTTTCCCATCTTGTTTCCAGGTGGACGATCACTGTGTTAGCCACTCCTTTTCCAGAATTCTAAAGTTACCTTCTTCCTCCTTAGGTTCAGCCAAGACATTCCTGTAAGCATTGTCTCCCTTAAATATTATGACTCCCTACAGATTTTCTCTGGCTCCAGATTATTTCCTCCAACATCTGCCCACCTCTCTGGGGATGGATTTCACTTATAACTTTACCCTTAATTAGGTCTGGCCTTGGTTTGAATATGAAATCTTATTCTTGACACTTCATAGTTTAGCCTAAAAGCTCTAGAAAGTGCTAAAATTAATTGTTGACCTTTCTAGTCACTCCATTTGCTTTCCAGACTTCACAGAACCAATGAATATTTACCAGGAATAAACTTTCAGTAAATACAACTTCACAGATGCATCAGTGGTAAGCTTTCTGACATTCTGCATTTTCTGAATGAGCGGATTTTAAATTTTAAAACATGATTTGTTGGCAAGTGATGCCACACAGTAGCATGATTGAGTTTTTACCCATCCTTTAATTAAAACATAAACCAGTAGACATGGCATTGGAGCAAATAGAAACATCAATCTATCAGTACTGAACTTTGTGGCACAGATTTCCTCTTTAAAAACACATGAATTGTGTATTATAGGACCAGAAACACTGGACTCCAATTTCTATAACTGAAGCAGTCAGTGCTTTAGACTTCCCCTTATTTAATAAAAAAAGTTTAATTTTGTTTTTAATAGTAACTTAGTTTACTATTTTTCATTTGTAACCACTCATTAGTGTTTTTTTCAATTTTTGGTAGTTTCAAGCCAAGACACAGAAAGTGATGCTTAGATACAGGCAACTTTCAAATATTAAAAGAACAACATAGTGAGTGCACTATTATTATCTTATGATAATAAGTACAAACAATGACTAGATGGTTCCTATTATGTAAATTCAGAAGTCTTTTATAAATTTTCTCCCCTAGAAAAATTTCAGAAAAGCACTCTCTTCCGTATTAGCACGTAACAAATGGGAATGTTGATTTTTTCACTTATGTTAGAGTCAAAAATCTACTTCCGCATCCTTGGAAATAGGAAAATGTCTGAAAAAGTCAGTTGCTGAATTTATTCCGGTTTAATTATGGCAGTAAGATGTTCTAAAGAGTAGCTTGCAGGCAGGTTTATTATTGGTTCTCAGTTTACTCCTAGCATAAAATAATGAATTTGAAATAAACATAGCCCAAGCATGTTAGAAGACAAAGCTCTATTATTACTCAGCTCTAAGCTATCATATATTCACTGGGAGAAAAAAAAAAACCTCGAGAAGAAGCTTGCCAATGAGCCAGATGTCACCATCAGTAGACAATTATGTTCCACAGCTTGGCACCTGGGTCCCTCAGTCATCATCCAAAGACAAGGAAAAATAACAAGTAGAACATTCTGGCGGACTGCAGACTGCAAGGTTCCAAATGGCTCATAGGGAAAATGGCGGGCGGGGCGCCGCATTTTCTGTTCTCAATTAGGAGACCCTGGAGCCACAAGGAGTCCTCTTCTACTTGTTAAGGATGCAGTGGTCCCGACAGACACACTACAGTCCAGAGAGGCAGCCAGTGCACACAGGGGCTGACATGAGGAGCTGCTGTGGCGGTATCTTGTACACCAAAGATTTACCACCTGAAATAGAACTTTGCTTTTGAGGTGGATTGCCAACAGAACCTAAAATGCTTCCTCCTTTGGCAAAGTTTGAGGACTGAAAAGGAATGAGTTATAATTTGAGCTCATTTTAGTGAAGTCCTGCACAGAATGTATGGGACTGTCTTGTAAAATACCTTTTGAAAACTTGTCTCACCCCATAATTTATCTGTGATTAAGAAACCAGAGATTCACAAGACTCTCATTGAAGCCTTCTTTTACTCAACCAAGAAAAAGAAAATAAAATTCCCCTTTTAAAAATATTTTTGAGTCATGTACAGTTACAAGTTCCCTATGGTGAATGTGATCATTATATATATCTAAATTGTACCAGTAAATTTATTTTTTTTTATTTTAAAGAGAGTAGTAAATGAGAAACAAACAAACAAAGATATGGAACAGTAGCAGCATACCACTATCACAGACATAAACAAATCAAAGCAGGAACATTCAAAGTGATACAGAGTCTCAAGACAGAAAAATACGAATCAACAGTGGTTGTTACATTACATATGGCTATCCTCAACTACATTGCTCAGATTACCAGATGGAAGAATGCAAGATTGCTCAAACCATTATAGGGAATAAGAAAATGATTCTTCGATAAAACAGTAGAGAAAATACAGAGTTTCACTAGACAAGATGTGTACCAGTAAATTTAATTAAAAAAATAAAAATGTTTTCAAATCTAGAATAGACAGTTTAAAGTCCTACCATACTTCTAAAATGAATGTGTAGCTAATCTAGTATATCATTTTCACTTTTGCTAAATTAAGCTAAAAATAAAGAATAAGGAAAAGTTGAAATCATTTTCTTAAAATTTTACAAAACTTTTTTGGTATATATACCAACATACAAGTGGTGATTGAAAGATATGGTGAATGTTTAAATTAAATTAGAACTCATTATAGTAAAAGACAAATTGCCAGCAATGATGGGAAGAGTGTGTTTGAACTGATGGAGAATGTTCTGAGTATTCTGAGGGGAATTAATATTTTTCTGATCACACCTTGTTGATCAGTCATTTCTGGCAATTTCTGTCAAATAGAAATATTTTGCTACGTTCTTATCCTTCTTATTCACCAGGTCTGGCACAGGAAGACTTCTGGTTCTTCTCCAAAGTTAAAATGACCATGAAAAATAAATGTTTTGGTTTGACTCAAGATATTGAGGTTTTCGTGACATTATAACTAAAGGCACTCACAGATGAGGACTTCCAGAATTTCTTCAGAAAGCAGTAAGAGCAATGGTATATGTGTGTTCAAAGTGATGGAGGAATATATTGGAGAAGGAGGAGGAGGAGTAATTAATTAAATGTGCCTTTTACTATAAATAAATTTCTTTAAATTTAAAAATTCACTGTATTTTTTTATACATCCTAGAGTCTGCCACAAATGTATACAACAGGAAAAGAAAGACTTGTATAAATATTTTAATATTAAATTTATTGAGACATCATGAGATTAATACAAGTTACTTTTGGCCTCTATAATTACAAGAGGTGTTCAAAGTAGTGGGCATGGGTTTCCAAACATTCTCTTTCTCTCTCTCTCTCTCTTTCTTACTCTCATATATATGTGTGTATGCAATAAACAAATATGTGTTTATACAATAAAGAATAAATATGCAATAAATATATGTGTAAATATATATATTCAAGTATTCATTTACTGGAAATTGCCCATATTCGGGTGAAAATAAAGGGTCAAATATTAGATTTATTGGATAAATCTGTAACCACTCAGAATAAACAGAATCTAGTTAAGCAAAAACTATCCTTTCCATCTTCTCCTGCCTTTCTATGTTACTAAATCCTGGATGAAAGGAAAGAAATTGTAATTTAAATTATAATTTAAAGAATTTTAATTTTAAGAAAATTATAATTTTAACTTAAAAGAAATTGAAATTGTTTTATTGTTTATAAATTGTTATCACATATTTCCACAATAAAAAGAGAATTTTATAAAATTTATGCAATTTTTTGTTAGTTTTAAATAGTTGTTAATATTTTGTTTGTATAGAACTAACTTCCCTCTTTAAAGCAATCTATGAATCTATAAATCATCCTTTTTGACAAACTTTACACATTTCTTAAACTCATCTAAATGTGGGGCAAAAGGCAAGTTTTATGTACCAGTTATACCTACAGCATGATGTAGTTAATTAGTATATATTAAATAATATTACATATATATTACTACATATTATTTAATATAATTATATATTGATATATGTCTAAAGGTTGTGATTTCATAGATAACTTTCAGGTTTTCAGTGTTTATTATGATTAATTCCAGCATAATATTTTTTTTCCTGGAAATGCCATGTTTTTAAAGCAGTGGTTTCAAATGTTTGCTTTGTGACTCATTTTACCAAGTGTTACAAACAAAATAATGGGATACATGTTCCACTATTACCACCACCTCCATCTTACTTTGCCTTTGATCTTTTCTACCAAAAGGATTTCTTCAAGAACATTAATAGAAAGATTACTGGAAGGCCAAATATAGTAGTGTGTGAGTGATAGCCCAGCTACTCAGGCAGTTGAGGCAGGAGAAGCATAAGGTCAAAACCAGACTGAGCAACTTGTGAGATCTTATCTCCCTAAAATAAAAAGAGATGAGAATGTACCTTAGTGGTCCAGTGCTTGCTTAGTGTGTGAAAGGCCCTGGGTTCAAAACCCAGTATTGCCAAAAGAGAAAGAAAAAAAGAAAGGAAGAAAGAAAGAGAGAGAAAGAAAGCATTGATATACATGGATGATATCATAACTAAATTTCTAGTTTGCTTCTCCTGTAAGTAAACACTATAATTCTCTGATGGTTCTGAATATTAATACTACTGGTCAGTGTGTGCCTCTTGATCAATTGGAAAATTGTTTTCTCAGTAACAGGGAACAAGCTGAGCATCAGAAGTCCCCAATTACATTGAATAATTTGCACAATCTTTGTGCTTTTGAGTTTCTTCAATTTTCATAGATAATAGTTAACCCTTCTCATCATTCAGATTGCAAAAATGATGAACTATATTCTCAGGTCCATGGAGAGCTTTGGTCCTTCCACAAACCTGTGTAAATTGAGAAGGCATTAACAGAAACTACCAAGCAGTCCCTTGCTCTGGTGTCCTACCCTTCCACCCTTCCCATGACACCCTCTGTCCTGTTTCAAAAGTGGCAGGGAAAATGACCACATGCATCAGCAGCTCCAGCTGAATGACTCCTGCAGTAGGTGGAAAAATAAAGAAGGACCAACTGATTTCTGTCTTGCTCAGCACTAGTGAAAACTCTGGTACTCTTTCAAGGTCAAGGAGAGAACTGAAGTGGGCAGAGAATTTCTGCAAAACACTTCAAGGCCTGTTGAAAATGGAAAGGACACACTTTCATAACAGTGCATTTGGTGTTGGGAGCACCTCTGCAAAGTTTCTTGACAAATTATGACTTTGATCGCTATATCTCTGATACATAGTCAAGAAATGATAGGGAAGGGTGAAATAAAAAAGAAAAAATAGTCATCGCTGTCGGGTTTTTTTTGAAAATTAGTATATACATTATTTGATTTTAAGAGGTATCAATTTTTAGCTTGATGGTCCCTCATGAATTTTTTTACATAATTTATAATCCCAAACGCTCTTCAAAATTCTTCTAGAGCAGAGCGTTGTGGCACACGCCTGTAATCCCAGCACTCGGGAGGCTGAGGCAGGAGGATCGTTGAGTTCGAGGCCAGCCTAGGCTACAAAGTGAGCTCAAGGTCAGCCTGAAGTGCATAGCGAGACCTTGTCTCAAAAAGATAAAAAAAAAAAAAAAGTTCTTCTATACAGCCCCAGCATTTTTTCAGAAGGGGAGGATAAATTAAAGAAAGTCTTCCGTGTATACTGCAAAGTAGTACAGATCAAAAGACCTGGTTTGCCTTCCATCGTTTGGCTATCTGAATGGCAGTAGAAAAGTCACACTGGTCTCTGTAAAATAAGTAGCTCATTAAACTCATTTATTTAAAAAAAACATTTGTTAGGCACTGACTAGATTG
Organism: Chinchilla lanigera; assembly: GCF_000276665.1. NCBI lineage: Eukaryota > Metazoa > Chordata > Mammalia > Rodentia > Chinchillidae > Chinchilla > Chinchilla lanigera. The sequence goes on from NW_004955411.1 coordinate 15,175,383, forward strand.
AGACACTGTGCTAGGCTCTGAATAAAAAGCCAAATGCATGTTTTCCTTTTCTCAAAGAGCAGGCAGTCACACAGAAGGGGACAAAAGTATAATCAAACACAGGAAAGGGCAGATGCTGGCACTGAAGGGTCTGTGAGGGTCAGGAAAGCCTAAGGGGCACATCACTTGGAGTGAGCATGATTTTTAGGGTTGGTGACTCAAAGTCAAAGCTTCAGTCAAATAAGACTTTTCAGGAGGATTACTGTAGAACAGTTAGTAGGGGAGAAGATGCCGGAGGACTTTGCAGGCACACAAAACAGCCAGAGAGGAAACATGTAGGCATAAAACATCTGGCCTGATAGGGAAGCTGTAGGGGTTCAATGTGGATAAAGTCAGAAGCCAGATGGTGGAGTATACTAAGGAGCTTGGCATGGGCTATTGTCTCTAGTTATAAACTTTAGTCTGTGGCTATTACCTTTCAACACGGTCTAGTGCAACAAATTAACATTTGCTATGATCACTCTAGCAAAAAAAAAAACATGAAGGAGACTTAGAGGGAGAATTAAAAAGGGTATGGTCTTGTTTCATTCACAAATCCTACTGAGAAAAACATCTCCTGCTGAAAGCAAAAGGGAAATACTATCTCCATGAGTGGGCCAAGCTGAGACACTTAATCCAATAATGGTTAATCTTGGATCTGAGTGAACAGATTGAAAGATAATCCATATTCAGAGTCTGCTTTGGCAAAACTCAGAAAACACTATTATAAAGAATCAATGAAGACACAGAGAAAGGGGAGCCCTCAAGCACTACAGGTAGAAATGTAAATCGGTAAGCCATTCTGGGAAGCAAATCAGCGCTATTCAGTAAAATTACTTATGCATATAGACAACAATCTCATCTGCATGTATGTAATGCAGAAGATGAATGTCACTGATCCATAATGAACAAGGTTATCTGTTGGAACATTATTTTAGTAACAGGAAGCTGGAAGCAACCCAGATGTCTCTCATGGTGAAATATGATACACGCACACACTGAAAGAGCCTGCAGCAGGCAGAACCAGAGGTATGGAGTGAAACATGAATTTTAAAATCAGTGTTGAGTGAAAAAATAGAATTTATAACATCATTTATAGAGATCTTCAATGGAGACCCACAAAAAACACTGTATATTTTTAGGACTCATACCATCTAAAGACATATTTTTCACAAGTTGAAGTCAATGCTTTAATGGAACCAGAGGGGTGGAAAAATGAGAATGAAATAAGAAAAGATTTAAACAATAATTTGTTTAAACAAATGCAAAAACAAATTATGCTATGTCTGAGTACAATTAACTCAACTCTGCACATTTAACATAAAGAAAGAAAAGTACAACATGAGTTTAAAAAGTCATATTCTTAGGGGTTGGGGATTTAGCTCAGCGGCACAGCGCCTGCCTGGCAAGCACAAGGTCATGAGTTCGATTCCCGGTACCAGAAAACAAACAAACAAACAAAAAAAGTCATATTCTTTCTTGATAAAAAGGTAAAAATCTTGCATGTCTATATTAGGAGTATATCTAAGTCACATTTATGATGGGACATTAGGGTGCAGATCTGAAAACTTGCACACTCTGGCTTCTGTCCTGCAGAACCATTGTAAATACAGAATCAACTTCCAGCTCCCAATGCCTGAGCTCCAATCCTGTGGTAGTTTCTGTTCACAAAGTATTTTGTGTTCTTCTCTGTTCTTGCTCTAGAAAGAGCAAAAATAAAATAAAAATATACAGGAACACGGCCACAACCTGAGACAGCTGTCAGGACATTGTCATAACTATTCAAGAGAGAGAAGTAATGACAAGCCAAGGAAAAGGGTCAGCACTGAGATACAGATTGAGATGAGAGATCAACAGATGAGGGAAGAGTATGGAAGTCCTGTGGGAATGCATGAAATCATGGTTATCAGTGCAGTGAAAATAGGACAGTAATCTTTTCAGGATTGTGTAATGAGAGAAGATTCAACAGAAAGGATCAAAAAGGAACAGCTGGAGAAGGAGGAGAGACAAGAGGGAATGCCATTATGAAAACAAAAAAGAGAAAAGAAGTGGCAAATTTAATTATTTGCTGCTAAATCTTTGCATAAGTTGAGAAGTGGAAAGGTTCCATTAAGCTTCCAATTGCGAGGTCACAGTGATCTTCGTGAGCAGTTCTTGTGATGCCGTAGTAGGAGGAATTAGTCCCGGTGGTCAAATAGATGAGGTGCCTCTTCCACCCATGCCTCAACTGAAGCAGGCTTACACTATTCCAACGAGCAACGTCCAGCCTTCTGGCTCTCTTACGGCCGTACAAAGAGGGAAAATATCTCAGAGTAAATAAAATGATGAGATTAGATTAAATAAATTTATGAAACATAATTAGAAATGAGGTCAGAATTATTTTCAGTATGAGAAGGTGAATCATTGGGAGACATACATGTAGACTGTCCCTCGTGGGAGTTGGCTAGGAAAGTTACATTTCATCTCTTAAATCTCTTCTGATTCTAATAGCCAGTAGTTCATAAACTATAGTACATCAGTATGAGAATGGCCATAAACATCTTAAAGAATTAAAATAATACTTTACTTTTTATTGCAGGATGCTTATTGTAAAGCTTCTGCATGCTCATTGTAAATTTAAGCAACACAAAAATACAAAATGCAAAAATGCAGCCCTCACTTCTACATCTGACTCACTCTGATCTCAGTCCCCAGAGAGACCATATCTTCTGGGCACCTACAAATATATATATGTGCCATGTACTTTTTATGAACTGAAATCTCTCCGTTTAAAAACACATGATGCGTAAGCGTAAGTAATATTAACAATATTAAATAATCAGTCTGATGGGGCACTGACTTAATCAGATAGATACCAGTGGTGAACACTGAGGCTGCCTGGTGTATAATATTTCCTTTAACTGGAGCAGCAGAAGTGCCAGACCCTACAGGTGCCCCATCCCCATGGTGGCATGTCCATTGGAACCATCCTGTCGTGTGATTTATACATGTGCCTGTATGCACTACCTCCAACCTTCACTGTATATATGGTCCTCTAAGGCTTTGTATGAGCCTCATGTTTTGCTTTACAAAATTTCTGTTGTACATAAATTACCCAAGACAGTTTGGTTTCTTGCAAGTAAAGCTAGAAGTATATTAAAAGAATTAAAAGTCAGCTCCTCATCTAATTTAAACCAAAATTAGAAGACAAGCAAATTTTCATAATTTTGTTTCCATAAGGAAGTAACAAGATAATTGAGGTTGGTATTTTTGTTTCTCATTTCGACATAAAAGATCAACATGGTAGCTGCTGATTTCCAGACCCTAAATAGAAATTGATCAAAAAACAGTACTCTTTTAAACAAAACAATTGCTTTCCTCTAGCTTTAAATTTTTCTTTAAATACTTATTTCCTTATTTTAGATTTTTCTTTTACAATTTAAGAAGGAAAAGCAATCAAGAGGAAAATAAAGCAAGACCTTCATTTGCATATGCTGGCTCTGGAGGAAAAATATACTCTTTTAAATTTTTTTCTTGATTACATCAGCAAAAAGCATGGAGAACACAGTGTATTCAAATTAGTGCTTCAGGTCCTGATTATTTTTGAAGTCTCCATGAAATATTTAAAGAAGGAAAATTTCCAAATTGTCTCAATATGTAAACGGTGCATATGATAATGTTAAGAAAACAAACTTTTTAATTTTCTGCTGTAACATAATACACTGAGAATTGTTACATATATGGAAAAAGGGAAGGTAACACTCTGAATGTGGAAATATTTTTCATATGTTTATTATCTTTGGTTTGATATATGTTTAACTATAGTGCATTCTAGGAGCAGCTAATTTCCATATAAAGTATAGCTACTTTCAATTTCACTATGTCTTCTCTACAGTGGAAGCTATGATTTGTGTGCCCTAGGCTAGATCAGAGCAATGCATAATTTTCTTTAAGTTCCTTTCCGTCATGTACAATCAGTGAATGCCAGCACCGATTATAACATGGATGTTTAGAAAGACATTACTCAAAAGGGGAAAATATAAAATAAATTGCATCAAGAAAGGTTAGCAAATCAAAGAAAAAAGATCAGAAGGAACCTGATGGAGAGCTTCTTGAATTATATGCATTTGAACATGAAGGTACGTGTACCTTGGTCTGTTCAGGCAATTATAACAGCTTTTTCAAGGCTATTAGCTGAAAGGAAATTCTGAAGCATCATATCAAAGCACCTGCCATCATTTGGCCCTTGTGTAAGGGTTACTGCACATTGGTAATGATCCTCTTTGTAGAACTGAAGGTGGTATGTACATGGTCCAGCTGGATTCACATGAGATATGACTTATGCAGTAGCAGAGGACCACAATTCCCAATACGTATTTCCTAAATGACATTGTCTCATGAGATTTGCATCTTCAATTCCCTTTGAAAATGCATCCTTTTGAAGTAGACTAAGGACTCCTAATGCTTGGAGGAAGTATCAAATAATCACACAATATCAGTCTGTACTGTAACCTAATTACTTTATCTGATTGCCATTTAATGGAAAGAACAGTAAAATAGGAATTGGGAAACCTGAGTCAAGTCCCTGACCTGTAGCTATGTACCTCTGAAGAGATTACTTCTCCCTTTGATAACATCAAAAATATTGGAATCTGATTTTTTTTCTAAAAAGATGTATAAAAGATGTGTAAAATGTGGGATAGATAGATGATAGATAGATAGATAGATAGATAGATAGATAGATAGATAGATAGAGTAAAACCTTGGTTCACAAGCAGGATTTGTTTTGGAAATATGCTTCTAATCTAAAGCACTTGTGTATCAAAGCAACTTTCCCCATAAGAAGTAATGGAAAATCAGATGATTCACCCCACAACCATGTTAATACAAAAATGATTACAACACTGTAACGTGATACCAAATCATAAAGAAAATACAAAATATGAAGAACAGTAAACAAAATAACCCACACTTACCTTTGAAACCTTTCATTGCTGGTATGAGGGAGACAAGAGAGAGGAGGGTCATGTGTGGGATGAGTTTTGCTATCACTAATGGAATCACTATCTGTTGGCTCAATGGAATCTTCTTCTGTTCATGCACCTTTAACAAGAAACCCATCCAATAACACCTGCTTTTGCCTCCTTTTGAGAATTTTGCTGAAATGTGACACATTCCATTGTCATTAAATGATTCATTACTCACATCGCTACAGCCTTATTCAGGTGTTGTTTTTCTACAAAACTTTGCACTGTTTCCCACATTTCACACATCTTTACATGTTCACTTCAAGCAAGGATTCCTCTGTCTTTTTCTTCTCCTTTGCAGAGTTCTCCTCCATAATCTCTTCCTGTTGGGAGATGATCACTCCAATCCCGCAATGAGGAGGGGAGGAAACTGTGATCATGTGACATGTGGCATCATGGATTACTCATATTACAAGACATTGCTTATTTATCAGTTAAAATTTATTAGAAATGTTATCTTGTCTTGCAGAACAAGTTATTTATAATCCAAGGTATATATGTGTATCTGCATAATACCAACATGATTGTTGTATATTCTACAAGATATACATTGTTGGACACTTTGTTTTGAGACAAGGTCTCACTCTGCAGTTCAGGCTGGCCTTGAATTCACTATGTAGCCCAAGATAGTCTTGAACTCACAGCGATTCTCCTGCCTCAGCCTCCTGAGTACTGGGATTTTACAGGCATGCACCACCATGCCCAGCAAGATATCCATTGTTAACTCTTTGGAATTTCTTCTTGCATACTTTCTTTCCCATGCCCATACAATATACAGTATATCTTCTTTCCCTCCATAACTTGCTTTTTAAAAATTTAATACTATAATAGAGTCAGCGATCATTAATTATAAATACCAGTTAAGACTACACGACCAGTTATAGTAAAATGGATTATAATTGTCATAACTATTTCTTTTCTAGTTTGCTAATATGCTTGTGCACCAAGCTAATATGCTTGTGTTAATATCCTTCTTACTTTGCAACATAACATTGATTGACTTGCTATCAGTACTTATGTGTTAAATCCAAATTATATTTAAGTTATGGAATGTCAGGTGAAGAGTAAGCATCACCCAAAGAAAAATTTTGCTTTCTATTCTGGGAGGAAATTAGTGCATTTCCATTTGTATGCATTTCCATTTGTAGTTGTATCATATTAGGTGTAATTATGAACTTGCTATTTAAATATTAAATGTAGTTTAAGGAGATGCCTGGTTTTCAAGCTGAGAAGGAGTGGGTTGTGATCATTAATTGTGATATACCAATTTGACTTGAGAAAGAGCCACCGAACAGACTAGGAAAGCTCTTGGCAAGTTTGTGAATGATTGACATGTAGTCCCACAAACTGAGATGGGAACACGACCTTCCCCGGATGTGGGTGACACCAACCAATAAGCATATAGTCTGTATGGAATTCAAAGGGAAAGAAGAAGAAAGTGTTTCTTTTTTGGAGGAGTTCTGATCTTCATCATTGGCTCTAGACATTGGCCTTCAGCCTTCCATTGCAGACTTCAGCCTTCCAACACAGATTGTTAGGCCTTCAGGTAGACTCACAACCTTTGACTGCTGCTAAATTCTCTGGCTCTCCAATATGCAGACAACCTGTTGTATTCAGGCTTTGCAAGGAAAACAATACAGGAAACATAATTTATAGGATTATTTTATAACAGTCACCTGAAGAATCATTTACAAAGACAGTGCAAGAAATCTGTCCACACACTAAACACCACAGAGTCCAGCTGAGGGCCTGGAACTTATAACAGTGTCCTGTATGAGTCCAGTGGAAGACCTCAAGCTTATGACAATGCCTCATGCACATCTGTTTCATGGACTTGCATTGGGAAGGCCCAAAAATCAGTGGTGGGAGCTAGAAAGTCTATGCCATCCAGGTGAAGGATCCGTGCCAGCAGGCTGAAGGATCTGCACGGAAGCAAGAAAATGATGCTCAAAGTAAGAACTAGAGCTCCCCTGAAAAGTACCACAGCCATCCTCAGCAACTGCAAGGTCCCAGTCTCCTCCAATGATGAGAACATCTAAGTGCATATCAGGAAAACTAGAGCAACAAGCTTCTCCAGGAGACTGAACAGTGCACCATCTTCCCCTCTGAAGCCAGGAAGCGATGCTCAAAGTAAGGACCAGAGCTTCCACAAAGTGAACCGTAGCTACCCTCAGTGACAGCAAGGTCCTGAGGTCCTTTGATGATGAGAACAGCCGAGTTTGTATCAGGAAAACTAACATGACAAGCTCATCCAGGAGAACCAACAGCCCCCAGGAGAACCAACAGCAACCTGACTACACCTCTTCTTCATCTCTAGTTCTCCTTTTTATGCTACTGGCAACAATCCTCAGGTTGACCTCCCACATCCAGCACCACATTGATTCAGTTCAGCTGGGTGTTATAAGTTACCCACCAGTTGTCAATCCACCACACAGCCATTTTGGAGTCTTCCATCTCTGACACTCCAGATGGACCTTGCATTTCTGCCACTTCTGATCCTGTAAGCCTACCTAGACAATCCCTTTGTACAATCATGCATATATTTTTATATCTCTTCCTCCAGAGAACCCTAACACATAATATGACTCTGTCTGCCTATTACAAGGAATACTGCAGGCTCACAGCCCTGTACATGTATGTCTCACACACATTAGCAAGTTGAACTTCAGGATGAATTTCAGAAAGTGAGATAGCAAATCTAGATACAGGTACTTTAAAACATATAGCTATTATCTGCCTTGGCCCACTTTGCATAGAACTTGTGACAGGCTTTATATGGTAGTACTTTCTGAGGAGGGAATAGCAGTGACACAGGGAATGAAGCTGGGAAGGAGGAGAGCCAATTCTAAGATACCTTATTGAGATGGTCATATTTCTTTAGGTGGTTGGTTGCTTAATCTCATAAGGATTTCTGACAAAGCAAAGGAAATATGTTTCAGGATGTCTGAGAAGCCACAGGAAATGTATTTTCAGACCACCCATTGTAGAGAGAAGGGGAGAGTGGATAGGGAAGAGCATTTTCCCATCAGTTCTGTCTTCCACTCATCAAAAATGGGCTCCATGGGATAGTCATTCTCTGGAAGTCTGGTTTGCACATGGTCAGTCCTTAAGCACCTTCCTGAGGAGTCCTACCTTGTGGGTCACCCAACAAGCCCTGGCCTGGGGCAGGAGATAAATCACCTTGCTCTCATGCTGAGCCCACACTGAGCCACCACAGCTGTGACTAGAAAAAGATACAGGTGAGGTCAAGGAGATCTGAAGTGATGATTAAAACTTTCAGAATGCTAACGACTCGTTGCACAAAACTCCATTGATTCACATTTCCAGCAATCATGCAAGTGTCTGCTTCCTTCCTTTAACAGCACAGGATCTTGTCAGCAAAAGTTGCCAATCTGATGGGTAAACATTGGTATTATCTCCTCTTATTTTACATTTCTGAATACATTTTATGAGGTTGAATATAGTTGCAGATATCTGTTAGTCTTTGTATTTTGTATTCTGTGAATTATCTACAAAATTCTTTGCTTTTTTTCTATCATGTTGTTCTTCAAGGCTTCATTTTTTTAATGTGAGAAAATTGTTTTGTGAAGTTCATGTTTATACAGTACTATAAGTACTCCCCTTTGTAACTATTTTATGTAACCTAAAATTCAAATATATTGCTTTCCAATTGTTTGATTTCTAGTGTTTAGTTGAACTAATCAAAGTAGTTAATCACATATACATATAATCTTTCTATTAGTAAAGTTACTATTATGTTGGGTTTTAATATTACAGTCTGAACACATCATATTTTGCAGGTAATAGCATGCATGGTTTTACTGAGGATTAATGCACTTATTTACAAAAATGCTTTCCAGAACAAAGTTGTGGTTTTAAGCTCTGCTTTTCATTCTTTGTTCCTTGGGATAATGAGTATGTATACTTTTCTCCTGGTAGAGAAATCTATTATCCTGTCATAGTCCACTCTCCTCTTGTTTGCTACTTATTAAAAGCCTTCTGAAAGAATACAAAGAGTTTTCTATAACCTCTTCCTGATTTCACTTCAGATCTAACATACAACGGCCATATGTAATCTTGTCATTCAGTTATTAATCAACCAAAGTCTGCTTGGTTTTGTTTAATAAACCTTTTTTCAAAAACCTAAGTTTGGTTCCCTTTTGCTATTTCCCCTGTGACTCTAGGTGGTTAAGAGCCTGGAGTTTCATATGTAGCACAGTCATGGCAATAATATTGCAAGCAATAAAAATAGCAAGAGCTGCCACATAATTCTTCAAAGGTAGTGAGGTTTTATATTTATTAAAGGTAGAAAAGCTGGCCACTGAGAGAATTCACAGTGGTCATGAGATTAATGACAAAGGTCTTTTGTATCCCTCACTATTTAGGCTGATGTCAGATCTCAGTCATCCTATCAAAAACTTGCTTGATTTCACACCAGAACAACTGAAGGTACCACTTTCTCATTGGTTCCAGGTGTAGGGCTTGAGAAATGTGTTCTGGATCTTCACGATTGACAGGTCATGCTGACTTCCTCAGCCAATTTGCTACACCCTACTCTCCTGCTTTGATTTCCCTTAAAAGGTGTAAATCCCCAGAATTCTTTATGCGATGTTAAGAGAGTGAAGGTCTCTGTCTTCATATACTACTTCCAGTTGAAAGGGATTATAGGGCTTACCTACTGAAGATTTTGTGCTCTCTGACTACCTTTGGATATTGGGGCTGGAAAAATAATCTTGTCAGAAGACAATGACAAAGAAATTAGTATCTATGTGTCAATAACTGTTGAGCTGCCTGTTCAGTGGGAGAGAGCTTGGTGAATTTGTGAAGACAGTCATGCGCTGTGGCCTGTGTCACCATCTAAAACCTTGAATGGATAAACTTTACTACTAGGTTCAGGACACAGGACCAAATATGAGAAGGAGCAAGACAGAGCATTTCCTGGTCTCTTTTAAAAGCTGGACTATAGCAGATCCAGCAGTTAGAGACATTATTTTTCCTTGTTATTATTTGTGAGAAGTTTTCAAAGTTTTATCTTTATGCTTCCTCTAGAGCACAAAGCACAGTGAAGAGGGATATTAGATAAACTACAAAAGCCCTGAAAGCTTTACCCCTGGCAAGATTACTCATATTATGGGTTCAGGGAAAAGCAGAAGCCCTAGTACAGGTGCCCAATTTAAATTGTGATGGATTAGGGGTCATTAGTGACTCTACTTATCTGAACCTGGAGCAGTATTGGAGTCCTGCTTTTTGAAGAGGCATCTCAGATCTAGAGGTACACAGGAGTGGCTTTCTTCTTTTGAGTGGTCTTTTTCTTCTGACAATCCAGGTGATCTTGGCTTTAGCCTACAAAGGTAAATCCAGCTCTCTCTGCCGCCTTTACCACAGTGAATGTGGCAAGGATCACTGAAGAGAGTCTCTTCCATTTTTGTTTTAGTTGGTCTGCAGGAATCCCTTCTTTCTAACTTTAATGAGCACGAGGTGATCCCTCTGGGCCAGGATCTGGCAAGAATTTGTTCTCATATATTTAGATAGCCTGTCCACAGTTATAGGATATTGCAGGAATCTGGTGACTCTTAGTCCATCTCCACATCAGAAGATAAAAAAGGCCCTCTGTATATCTGAAATGGACTCATATTTAGCCAGTTTGGAGTGTTTTGAATCCTCACACAAGCTATTGGCAATAATCAGAGCAAAGATTCAGAAGTCTCTTGGCAAAGTCTTACCAAAGTTCACTTTAGAGTCCGGTTGGTCATTTTGACCTTTCCAGAAGACTGAGATCTCCATACAGAATGGAAATGGTACTCTATGCCTAAAGCCTTTGCCACCCACTGCATTATTTGAGAGGTAAAAGTTGATTCATTGTCACTCTGAAGGAACTGAGGTAGTCCAAATGGGTAGAGGGATGATTTCTTTGAGGAGCACCTTGACTACCTCAATAGCCTTCTCTGAATGGGTAGGGAAGGCCTCATTCCAGACTGTAAAGATGTCAGTTAGGACCAGTATCTTTTTGAATCCCCCACATGACAACACATGGGTAAAGTCTAATTGCCAGTTCTCCTCAAGAAATGTTCCTGTTCTTTATGTAGGTCCTAGTAAAGGAGGTGGTCTGGGGTTGCCAGAGTTATTGTAGGAACAATCAACATCTTTGCAGATCTGTCAGGTGGTCACTACTAGTCTTACTCTTGTGAAAATTCAAGTGGCCATTTTCCATGTAGAATCTCTTCCCATATGGAAAGAATCATGAATAGCTTCTATAGCTTTCCACTGTGTCCCTTGAAGAAGGATCACTTTACCTTCTAACTATCACCAGGGTCCCTTTTTAACCCCACCTTGTCCTAATATCCAAGGGAGGTATAGACTGGGTAATGATTCCTTGACCTAGGACTAAAGCTAAGGTCTTGAGGGACTGTAAGGCTGCCCTTTTTGGCTATTAGCCTTTCAATTTTCCAAGGAGACTTCAGACATGTCTTTTTGGTGTCGTTTGCAATGATTGGATGCAATCTGCCTGGGAAGATAGACTGTCTCCAGGAGTTGTAGAATTTCTTGCTTGTGAATTGCAGATGATTGCTTATTACTTAGGAAACTCCCTCATTCTAGATTGCTGCATAGGTATGTAGCATCAAAAAGGCAATTTTGGAGTCTGTGTAAATATTTAGCTTTTTGCCATTTTCTAATATGAATGCCTGAGCAGAGGCTTTGAGTTCTGCTTTTTTTTAGCAGAGGTCCCTGGGGGAAGGCACTCGGCTTTACTGACCTATTGTGAACTAACAACTGCATAACCTGCCTTTCATTGTCCTCTTTGGACAAAGCTACTCCCATCAATGAGTCATACTTCCTTAAGGGTCTTGGAGGGGCAGGACAGTGATGTTCTGCCTGCTTGCATAGGTCTGCAAAATCATCTGTTCCTAAGAGTGGCTAACCTCTGAGCCTGTAGGCATCGGTGAGGCAGGATTAAGGGTAATGAAAGTCTTTATGGTAAACTCAGGGGTACCTAGAAGCATGCCCTAGTACTTGGCAAGCTGTTCCCCTGTAATCTTTTGTCTCAAGAATAATTCTCATCTAATGAGGAGTCAGAACTTCTAGTTTTTGTCCCAAAGTTAGTTTCATAGCTTCTGTTAGCATAGGTGTAGCTGCTATTTCCCTCCGGCTGGGTGGCCATTAGCACCCACTCCACCTAACTTTTTTGGAAAGTATGCCACTGGGCAGGGTTCTTCTACTAGTCTTTGGGTCAGGACACCCAAAACAATTTCTCTCTTTTCTGGTATGTAAAGAAATAAGGGTTTTATAAGTCAGGTATTACTAGTGCTGTATCCTGAGTGAAGGCATGTTTTATTTCTCAAAAGGTATTGTTCTTCACTTTTGTCCATTCTAAGGGTTCAAACTCAGGACCTTTTGCCATTAGTCCAATATTAGGCATCCATATCTGGCAGAAGTTAGCCATTTCTAGGAAAGAATGGACCAGTTGTTTGGAACAGGAGGCCCAAGATCACAAATACCCTAGATCCATTCTAGACAGCTGACGTTCTTCAGGTATAAGACTGTATCCCACATATCGGGCCCGCTGAAAGGATATCTGAGCCTTTCCTATGAGACTTTATATCACTTCTTAACAAAAAAATTGAGGATTTGGATAGTATTATGATTGGATACCTCCCAAGTTTGGCTGAAGATTAGAATATTCTCCACTACTGTAGGACATTTCCCTGTTTAAGGTCTAGGTACTTTAAGTTCTTTCCCAGTGCCTAAGTAAAGGGAGGTAAGGGCTATATCTCTAAAGCCCAGTAGAAGAAGTATTCAAGTACATTGCTGTTTTTTCCTTAGAAATGGTGTTGCTCCACTCAAGGGCAAATAGAAACTGGGAATCTGGAGGGAGGGAAATAGAAAAGAAAGCATCTTTGTAGTCTAAGACCAAGAACCAATTTGTGTATCCTGGGATTAGGGTGAGGATTGTATATGGATCTGCCACCAGAAAATGGCTTGGGATGACAGCCTCATTAGGGAGGTGGAGGTCTTGTATCATCCTATATTTCCTGAAGATTTTGGGGTGGGGAGAACAGGAGTACTACTAGGGGGCTAGCAAGGCCTCAGAAGGCCATGTGTGAGCAAGCTGCCTATGAGAACTGGAAGCCCCTACAGGCCTCTTCTTAGATTGGATATTACTTTTCATTAGAAAATTGGCTGAGATCTTTTAGTTTTATAACTACCAGCATTGCTGAATTTGTCCTCCCAGCCATTCCATGAAACCATTCAGCAGGATCGACCTGAGGGCTAATTAGGTCAGGGAGGCCTGGCACAATCTCAACAGGTAATCCACTTTGGCCTTTGCTGGAATTGGAGAATTGCCCTCAATTTCACTAGTAAATCTCTTCCTAGTAAAAGAGTAAAACAATTAAAAACTCATGGCTAGACATTTGGCCTTGAAGTGACAAGTCAGAGCAGGTTTAAAGGGGTCTCCTTGAACCCAATACAGCTATAATCTACAGGATGGTTTTCCAGAGAAGGAAGTTTAAACAGAGTATTCTCTTGTACTAATGAACCATTGGATTTGCTTACCCATAACATCCAGGGTAATCTGGAATTCCTCACAAGACATGGGGATATCTGTGGGCAGGGGCATTGCAGACTGTCCCAGACTCCTTCAGTAGTCTAAATAAGAGCAGGAAGTGAGGATTTCTGTTGTCCTACCCCTTTCTGGTGACAGTCAATCCTTCACTGCCAAGAGTCTGGCACATCTGACACATGAGACAGGGTCTGGGCAGTTGCTTGGTACAGTTGCATGCCCAGTGTCCAGCCTCCTTTCTTTTAAAGCAGGAACTTTTCCCTTGATTTAGCGTTAGGTTTTATCTTGAGTAACTTAGGTGTGCTTAGAGCACTGCCCCTGGAAGCAGCCACAATTTTGGCCTGTTTTTTCCTTTAGTCCTTTTCCTTTTTATCCTCATGTAGATCCTAGTTGTTGAACACAGTAAATACCGTGGTCAACAATTGTGTGATAGAGGCTTGAAGTTTTTGTACTTTGTGCTGAATATTTGGGGTTAAGAAATGCTGATTGGTTAAGAAATGCTGCCTCATCTGTGCCTGTCCCTCTTTGGAAGAGGGATCTAGGTTTGTATATTTACAGAAAGAGCCTGCTAATCAGCTATGAAAGATAGCTGAATTTTCCTCTTTGCCCTGTGTTATCTCTCTTACACTTTCATAATTAACAGCTTTCTTTATGCATCTTTTTATTCCCATCATACTAGCAATTGTCGTTTTATACTTCATAGCTGCTAGAATGATAGTTCCAGGTTGGTTCTGTCAGAGGGACAACAACCTCTCCAGGGTGATTTCCTTCTCTCCCTGCAGCATATTGTTCCTCTGCATATCTCCTAGCCTCTTTGAAGTGTCTTTGTTTTTCATCTGGGGTATAGCACGTGGCCAAGGCAAGTTGGACATCACACCACAATAGGTCAAAGGCCAAGGCAAATTGGACATCACACCAAGATACGTCAAAGGCAACAGTCAAAGTTTGAAACTCACCTGCAAACCTACTAGGATTTTCCACAAATCAGCCTAACCATTCTTTGCATTGGACATCTGGCACTGAAAAACCTGGAGTAGTCCAAGTAGTCCACTCTACTCCTGGGACCACTGTTAGGGTCAAGAAGAGCTTTGTGTTGGAAGAGTAAGAAACTCCACCCCAAGTATGTCTCACAGGTCTAAAAACTGTCTAAGAAGCATAAAGAGAGGCCTGAAGAATGCTGGATCTCTCTGAAGAGCTAACCTGTGATGGAGTTTTTGAGCCACTTGAAGAGGATGAGGCTGATTTACCGGCCTGAGCATTGCTAAGGAGAATTTGGGGAAAACATTCTAGTATGGTTGTTTTCATTAAACAGGAAGAGGACCCCCCTGTTCCCCTGACAGACAGATGGGCGTCTGAGGAAAGGATCATCAATGATATCAGTGTCCTTGTCTGTGGGGGCCTCTGCAAATACCATAAGAGTTTTTGGACCTGTATGGAAATAAAGAGCCATAAAAGCCTGAACATATGGGATTTCACACCATTTTCCTTACTGTTTGTAGAAAAGATCTAACTGAAGAATAGTATGGTAATTAGACTGCCATACAAATTCCCATCTCTCTCCATTTCCTAGTCCATGCTGGGCCCCAACAGTATTTCAATAGAAGACAAATTGTTCTTTTCTTAGATTGCCATGAACAAATTGTTTCCAATTTTCAAGAATACAGCCTAATGACAAGGTTGCTGGGATTCGCAGTGTGTTTTCCATGTTATGTCATGTGGCCTCCTGTTTGGGCTTCCTAAGAAATGTTATTGGTTTCTAGGGTTCTGTAGACTCTTTCTAGATCCTTATTGTCCTGAACAAAGAACTAGACAAGATACATGAAAAACTTACCATGGTTTGACACTTATTAAAGATAAAGAAGTACTCTTTATATTTAATAGAGAGTGGCCTACCACATGATTTTGTGAATTATGTATGCAAGTGTTCAATTACAGCAACATTATAAGATGTATCTGACTCCCTAACTAAGGGTTAGGACAAAATACCAGAGTGCACAATTGTGAAGGTGCAATTTATTTTAAAAAGTTAGCACATTTCCTAGGTGAATCTTAGACAAATAGCATCTGTCAAATAACTTCTTTTGAAGACATTAGTTATGATTTGCAGGTAGATGACCATTTCCCCAACTTCTGAGATCATCTTACTTGAAATAAAGATAATTTCATTTTTCTTGCCGTTACTTGTTCAAGAATGTGCTTGTGTTCTAATTCTAATTAATGGTACAAAAATGTCATGCTGAGAGACTTCTTGGAAGGAACTTTCTCTCTTCTCTATCTTCTGTTATCCTGTCGGGATAACGTACATAGTATGACTGCAGATGATTCACTGTAAGTTTGAGAATGAAGACAATACTGACAATAGCAGAACAGGAATACAAAATAACCTGGGTCTTTGTAGGTATCATTGAATCTCTGAATCAATTAACGTTGAAACCTGTCCTACCTTGAGATTTCCTGTAAGGCAGTGCATTTTCTTATTCCTAGTTAGGTGCTTTGAGATTTCTCTTTCTTGCAACCCAAATCATCTAACAAAATGAACTCTCTTCGACACTGGGTCAGAAGGATCTATAATTAGCCTGGAAAAATGTCTAAGTGCCATTTTCTCTTAGAGTGCAAAGAGACTATGTACTGAATTTGATATTTCATTGGGCTTGCAAAGCATAATATCAAGCCTCATCCTTTTCCAAGATAAGATCACAAGACTCATACTCTATTTACTTTATAGGCTGTTACTTGACCAAATCACTTGAAGTCTCTGAGCTTCAGTTTTGTGTGTGTGTCTGTGACAAAAATTTTATTAGTCATGTTGCTGATACATAATCATTACTTTTGTCTAAGGGGAATTTGTAAATATACATATTGTATGTGTACTTGGAGAGCTCCTCTTTCCCAGGTTCCCTTTCAATCTCTGAAATGTCTATCTCTGTGCCTCCATATATCCTACTCTTTCTTCTTTATTTTGTTCTTTAAATTGTTGATATTTTGGGTCTATCATAGAAGAGAAACCATGTGATATTTAACCTTATGCATCTGATTTATTTAATTTTGTATTTTTTAATTGTAACATAAGTGATATCATTATTTAATATTGTTATCTATTATGTAATTACACATAATACATTATGTATTTTGTGATAGTACTATTTCTCAATGGCAACATGGGTGTAAGAGTCATGAAAACGTTATTAGAAGGTGATAGGGTAATAATAATAATGGACTATCAGGAATCAGAAGTGTTTTACAGGTTTGTTAAGAGAACCCTGTAAGACAATAGGTGGAAGAAATGCACAAACTCATTTTTAATGATTAGTATCATTAATAAAACTAATTCCTTCAAATGTAAAGCTATTAATTGTCAGTCACACTAGGAAGAAAAAAGAAATCCTGCCAATTAAACTATACTTTTACACTGTGCCAATCACCATTTTTGGCTTGGGCAACTCTTCCCATGTATTCCAAGGGATTTGGCAATGTCCTCTTCAGTCATACTGATTATTATATAATAAGCAATTCCTTTGCATGCATCTTGGTACATTGAGGAGGAGGTAACTGAACTTGATCTACTTCTGTATCTTCTTTTGTTAAATACCATAAAATATTTGATTATTTCTTGTTATTTGCTTTGCAAATAAATGGAATTGTGGGCATTTCCTTAACAGTGAAGACATGCTTAATTAATATCAAAGGTATGGCCTGCTGTTTTGTTTTGATTCACTTTTTGTACACAAAATCTTCCTATTTCAATACCAAATTGCATATACTCTTTTGAAATGCAAACAAATGAAAAAACTGAAGCATGAATTAATGAACTAACAAAATGTCTCCAAAAACTCCCAATTCCCCCAAAAGAAGTGCAGGTGCATCGGGGGGAAGAAATCATAAGCCATACAGGAGAATGATCTGAAAGCATATCAGTGGAAGTAAAGCAGATCGATATGGTGCTTAGAAAATTTAAAGAAGATATAACTAACCAGATTTTAGTGAAGCAAATGGTCAGTGAATATACAGCAGACACTAATAGAAATCTAGGGGAGCTAAAGTAAGAGGTACAAAACATGAATGCCCAAAATAGAAAAGAATGAGAGTCCATAAAATAGCTCCAAAAAGAAACTCAACAGATAAAAAAATATGATAAAAAAGCCATGCATGATGTCATATGCCTGTAATCCTAGCACACAACAGGTTGAGGCAGGAGGATCACCATGAGTTTGAGGCCAGCCTGGACTACACAAGCAAGTTCAAGGCCAATGTTTGCTTTACATAGCAAGACTCTGTTTTTCTTTTTTAATATGGTTGAAAGTATGAGCAGCAGAATTGACAAATGTGAAGACAGAGTGTCAGATACAGAGGATAGAACTGCAATCAATGATCAATTAATGAGAGAAATTAATGAGAGAAACAACATGAAAACAACAAAGAGAATGACAAATTGACCCTAGATGACTCAAAGAATGCCAGTATAAGAGTAATTGAAGTTAAAGAAAATTTAGAAGACCCCACAAAAGGCATAAAAAAATCTGTTTACAAAAGTAATAATAGGAGTTTTCTAGACATGGAAAAAGAATTTAACATACAGTAAGTGAGGCATATGGAATCCCAAGTAGCCATGATTAGAAAAAATAGTACTCCATGTGATATTATTAAAATATCAGAATATAACACAAGAACAGAATCTTAAAGGCTGCTAGAAGAAAGCAACAAATCACCCATAAAGGAAAACCCATCAGAATTGCAACAGACTTTTCAACACAAACCTTAAACAAGTTCTGAAAGAAAACAACTTCCAACCTAGACTATAATATCCTGAAAAATTATCTTTCAAAATTGATGGAGAAATAAGATAGTTCCATGATAAAGAGATCCATGACCACCAAACCAACACTTTAAAAACTTCTCAAAGACCTCTTAGAAGGAGACTATGGAGCTAACAATCCCCAAATGTCCAATACAATGAGGGCATCAAGGATAGCAAGTAAAAGGGAAAGAAAGCAAAAGAGAATGAGAAAAATAATACAGTAACAGGAATAAGTCATTACCTATTGATTATAACTATCAATGTAGATGAACTCAATTCACCAAACAAAACAGATTTGCGTAATGTGAGAAACAAAATCCAGTGGTATGCTATAAACAGAAACATAATTAATACAAAAAGAAATTGATAGAACACCCAACTTCATAAAACAAACACTAATAGACATAAAAGATCAGATAAACACCAAATGATTATAGTGGGGTACTTCAATATACCCATCACAAATGATCAACAAGACAAAAAAAATCCACAAAGAACAAACTTGAACCAAATCTTTCAACAAATGGATTTATATATACAGATTGTTCCACCCCACCAACAGAATACATACTCTTTTTGGAAGCACATGGTACTTTCACTAAAATAGACCACATACTATCTAATAAAGCATGCCTAGCTAAATGCAAAAAGCAAACTTTTATAATGTGCATTATCAATCACATCACAGTGCAATAAAAACTAGAAAGTAGTAACAAAAGAAATCACAGGAACTATGCAAACATGTGGAAATTAAACAACACACTCTTGAATAACCAATTAGTCACCAGAGAAATTAAGGAAAAAATAAGTCCATTCCACAAATTAAATGTTAATGCCAGCACAATATACCAGAACTTATGCTACACAATGAAAACAGTCCTACAAGGGAAGTTCACAGCCATGAATGCCCATATCAGAAAAACAGAACAAGCCCAAATAAGTAACATAATGGTGCCGCTTAAGGTCTTAAAGGAATAAAAACCCAAATCCAGAGTTTGTACAAGGAAAAAATTATGAAGATCAGAGCAGAAATCATTGAGATGGAGCCTAAATAAAAAGCCAATAAAAAAATCAATAAATTGAAGAACTGAAAGGATAAACCAAAAAAACCCCAAATTCTTAGTCAATCTAACAAAAAAAAAAAAGAAAAACAGAAATCAATGCAATTGGAAATGAAAAATGGTGAAATCACAATGGACAATGTAAAAATCCTGAAAATTATTAGCAACTACTTTACAAACATATATGCCAAAAACTTGGAGAACTCAGACAAAATGGAGAGATTCCTACAAATATGGATTACCAAAATTGAACCAAGAAGACCTAAAGATTGTGAGCAATCCAATAAGAAGAAATAAAACTGAAAGAGTAATAAAAAACACTACCAGCTGAGAAAAGCCCAGGACCTGATGGATTCATAGTTGAATTCTACAACTTCAGGGAAGATTTAACACCAGCACTCATAAATATCTTCAGTGAAATTGAGAGGGAAGGAGTACTTCCAAAATCATTCTCAGAAGCTAAACATTATCTTAATTCCCAAATGAGGCAAAGAACCAAAAGAAAGAAAGAAAAAAAGAAAGAAAGAAAGAAAGAAAGAAAGAAAGAAAGAAAGAAAGAAAGAAAGAAAGAAGAGCGAGCTACACATCAATCAGTCTCTCTAAAGGACATTGATGCAAAAATGCTTTAACAAGATACTGGCAAACAAAATGCAACAAAGGATCAAAAAGATCATATTCCACAACCAAGTAGGCTTTATCCCAAGGATGTAAGGATGGTTCAACATATGCAAACCAATAAATATAATTCATCACATAAACAGAAGCAAGGATAAAAATCACAACATCATCTACATAGATGCAGAAAAAGCCTTTGAAGAAATCCAATATCCATTCATGACAAAATCCCAAGGAAATAGTTAGAAAAGGACCTTTTCTCAATCTGATAAAAGCTATTTGCAATCAACCTATTGCCAACATTGTATTACATGGGTAAAAACTGAAAGTTTCCCCTCTAAAATCAATAAGATAAGGATGTCTGTGATCACCACCCTTGTTCAACATAGTCCTTGAAACATTAGCTAGAACAATCAGGCTGAAAAAAAAAAAATGAGAGATATACAGATAGAAAAGGACAAAGTACAAATATTATTTGCAAAGGACATGATTCTTTAACTTACAAGACCCAGAAAACTCCAGCAAAAGATTTCTATAATAACCAAATTCAGCAATGTAGCATAATACAAAATAAACACAAAAAAATCAATAGCATTCCTACTAATGCACTAATAACATGCTCAGTGAAAACAAAATAGGAAAAAATAACACTATTCATAATAGCATCCAAGAAAACCTAAATACTTAGGAATTAATCTAAGGAAGTCAAAGACCTTTACAATGAAAATTATACCAGTCTGAAAAAGGAAATTGAGGAGGATATCAGAAAAGGGAAAGATATGCCATAATCCTGGGTAGGCAGGACCAATATAAATCAAAATGGTTGTACTTCCAAAACTGATATACAGATTCAATGCAATTCAAATCAATATGGTATTTCTCACAGATCTAAAGAAAATGATCCTAAAACTCATATAAAACAAGAAGAGACACACAATAGCAAAAGCAGTCCTGGGTAACAAAACAGAGAAGACTGTAATGCTACAGTGAGTAAAACAGCATGATACTGACACAAAAATAGACATGTGGATCAGTGGAACAGAAGAGAAGCAGAAACAACCCCAGACAAATAACCCCAGGCTATTTGATCTTTTACGAAGGTGCCAGAAACATACTGGAGGAATCATTCCCTCTTTCTTAAATGGTGCTGGGCAAATTGGATATCCAAATGCAGAAGACCAAATCTATACCATATGTCTCACCAAACACTAAGCTAAAATCAAAATACATCAAAGATCTAAGTGTTAAAACAGTAACACTTAATCTGCTGGATGATAAAATAGTTTCTCTTGAAGGTGTAGATGTAGGCAGGACTTTTTGAACAAAACCTCCGTGGCACAAGAAATAATATTGAAAATCAACAAATGGGAACATTTCAAATTGAAAACCTTCTGCATAGCAGAAACAACAAACAGAATGAAAGGATAACTTACAGAACGGGGAAAAAATTACCAGCTATTCTTTGCCTAGAAGGTAAACATCTAGGATATATAAATAATTCAAAAATTTAGGCTCCCTAAAATAAAAGGACCTATAAAAATGAACAACTAAAATGAACAGATACTTCTCAGAAGAAGTACAAATGCCCAGTAAATAATTTTAAAATGCTCTGCATTACTGGCCAGTAGAGAAGTACAAATTAAAGCTATTGTGAGATACCATCTTACCCCAGAAAGACTGTCATCAAAAACTGTAATTAGGGGCTGGGGATTTAGCTCAGCAGCAAAGCGCCTGCCTGGCAAGCGCAAGGTCGTGAGTTCGGTCCCCGGTACCGGAGAAAAACCAAAAAAAAAAAAAAAAAAAAAAAGAAAAAACTGTAATAATAGCAAATCCTGGAAAGGATATGGGTAGAAAGGATATCTTCTATACTGTTGGTAGAAATGTAAACTAGTACAACCACTGTGGAAATCAGTGTGGAGATGTCTTTAAAAACTAAAAGTTTTAATTTCATTTGACCCAGTTCTCCCTCTTCCTAAAAGAGGTATCTTCCTAAAAGAGTTAAAATTATATTAGAGGGATATACGCATACCCAGGATGACAGCAACAGAACTTATGATAGTTATAGCTTGGAAACAGTTTATATGTCTATCAACAGATGAATGGACAGGAAAATGTGGAGCTCTACTCCAAAAAGTGAGATACATTTCAGGCATTTGTGGGCAAATGTATGCAATTTGAGAATGTGATAAAAATGAAATTAGTCAGACACAAAAGCCTGGTAACACATGGTTTCTTTTACATGAGAAATATATATTTATATGTGCAAATAAAGAGGAAAATAGGAGATAAATAAGAAAGAAGAAGGAAAAATTCCCTAAAGGCAACCCAAGTAACTGCCCCAGAGTAACCCAGTCAGGACCCCTTCTCTCTCTCTGACAGAAGTTTTCTTTCCCCCAATAAATACGTTCTGCTATTATCCTCCATTGTTCCTAAAAGTCATTCTTCAATTTTACAGAACATGAACTCATAGTGGACATCTAGCAAGTTGGGAGTTTCTTTCCCCTATATCATTTGGGGGTCTTCCTTTGAGATCATTGGATGGAAGAAACAGTTTTCTTTAAAAAAAAAAAAAAGAAAAGAAAAGAATAATTCCCTAAATCACCTATTCCATTGCTTTAAAAATATTTTAATATATATTGTAATTTGTTCCATTTATACTGCTAGTTTCTCTTAGCTTATTGAAAAAGAAACCTTTGTGTGTTTCTTCTTTGTAAGAGGAAATCTTTTTTGTCTGTCTTATACTCTGAGTAACTACTTTGAAGACAATGATACACAGTGTATTAACTATTGTTATTCTCTTATTATTTTGTTATGAAATTTGTTATATTCTTTCATAAAACAAAATGAAAAACAGTGAAAAAATAATAATTTTTATATGGTAGAAATACTGAAATAGAATATTCATTAAATAAGTGCAAGAGAGATGGAAGGGGCAAGTAATAAGGATATATTCACATTTTTTCCATTTTCTACATTTTTGAGAGAATATTATTGGAGTCTGAGGACAGGAGTGAGTCCTGATTTTGGGGTATCCTAATGAAGAATGTCCAGCCACTCTCCCCCAAAGCCAAAAGAAAAAAATAATGGTGCAATACATTTATTCAATATACATAGCTATATAAGGGAGAGAAGAGTTTTTGGCCTTGTCTTTGGTGGTACCGACATGAGCTTCAGGTTATTTAGGGAAAATTTAGGGCATAGAGCAAGAGGCATGTGATAATATATGAAAGGAATTAAGAAGTCTGCAAACTACTTGGTCATTATCTCAGTTCTGATTCTGGGAGGCAGCTACAGAGAAGTCAGTATTACTTAGGGAGGCAATTGGATTTCCACGAGATGGCTGCTCCTGCTGAGAAAGCCATTCTCGTGATAGGGTGATCTACTCTTCCTGGCAGGTTTAGGGCAATGATTGGAGACTTTTAGAGACCACTCTGAGAATTTGAAACAGGTTCCTAAAAAGCTGGCAGTTGTTAGTCTATTGGTTATGATGTCCCTGCAAATCTTGAAATTACCTTAATCGCTCCTATCTTGATATCTTCAACCTTGAAGCAGGAGGAAAACCGGCTCTAAATGCACACCTAAATGATTAACATGCCCATATACAGATCTCAAAAGGAATCTTACCCAAAGTTCAAGGTTACAGAGAAGAAAGATGCAAAATGAAGACAGAGATCCCAGATTTTATTATTCTTTTAGTTACCCGGTGGGCATCTGCAGGCCTAAGTGAACAGTCAGTGCTTTTGGGGAAAACTGTCTCTCAGTCCTTGCTATAAAAGGAGTTCTAATTGTATAAAGATGTTAAAGAAAATATAGATAAATGATAAAGACAGTTCTGGAAAGATTCTACATTCACAAAGACTCAGAAAATGAAAACCATTCAATTTGGCGTCGAAAAAGAGAAACGTTTTCCACGTACTGCAAGTATTAGATTTTATGAAAGAAAGATCTGAGGCCTGTCTGATTTCCTTTTGAGCTTTGCTACTTGACAGAATAATTTCTTCTACCTTAATTTCTTTCTCTAATAGAAAATACAGAAAAGTGAAGAAAATATTAAAAACTGGCACCAGGATTCTCAGGGCGAGAAAGGTACCCCAAAGAGTGCCTTTGCCAGCACACCCCTACACCGAGGGCCTGGCGATTGGCCACTATTTTGAAGGGCGCGAAAGCTACTCTTTTTGAAGCAGGAGGGAAAGTGCTTTACTCCAAAAAGAAGGGAAAGAATTGCTGATAGGAGCAGGGAGAGAAGGAGAAGGTAGAAAGGAGCATCAGAGATGGGAGGATGTGGGGTACAGCACTACATAGTGGTGAGCAGAGTATTTCACATATGGTGATGCATACTGCTTGGGCTTAACCTAATTTCTTTTCCTCTTCACTTTCTCTAAGAAATCTGCATTAAAGTCGGTGAAACTCACAAATGTTTGTTGTTAGTGATTTTTGATTATAGTTTTCGAGGAACCTGGAAAAAGCCCTAGAATATGAAAAAATTAAGCAAGTACAGTATAATAAAATTAAAACCCATATCATCTCCTACACCACCAGTCCCCTAAAACCTCCTCTGCCAGACCCACAGAAAGGGGTGGGAGGCTTTGGCTCTCCAGCAGGCTGTGCATTGGGCAGGACAACAATTTAGTCATTCTGTTCATATTAATTGATCACCTACTATGAGCCAAGCTCAGTTCTCAGGATCAGGAAGGAAGGAATGTAAGCAAAGAGGATTACATTCCTGTAAGAGAGACATGATAAGCAGAGGTAGATGACAAATATGGTCTAGTGCTTTATTTTTGCAACTACTATCAGGAAAAATAAGGTAGGTTAAGAGGTAGAGATTGATAGAAGGAGAGGAAATGGCCCTCTGGGGAAGTCAGCATTTTAGATTTGGACAGCAAGCTCGATTACAGAAAGCACCTGAAGTGTAGAGGATTTGCAAGAGGGGCTGCTAAAGTGAGAGGACAAAGGAGTCAATGGTGAGCAAGGCCAGAGGCAAGACAAAGGCCAGATCACCCAGGGCGCTGGACAGAGTACAGCCTTCAAGTTATATTCTGAAAGTTACAGAGGCATTGAGGACAGGAGCGACAGGATCTGGAACTCTTCTGTTGGACAGAAAATGACATGAATGAAAGCCACTGATGAAATTCTAGTAAGATCTATAGTTTAGTTAATGATATTGTCCAATGTTAACTTTCTAAATTGATAATTATTTAAGATTTTAACATTCAGGAAAGCTAGGTGACAGGTATAGGAAAGCTGCAATACTTTTACAACTATTTTTAATTTTATTAGCTGACAGTTCAAAATAAAACGTTTTAGAAAGGTTGTCTATAAAATGATACATTCAATATTATCTTCATTTTCTATTACATATAATTAGAAATTTGGGGCTTGTCAGAAAAATTGGGATTATCCATCCATTCACATTCAGCAAAATTTGCAATACTGTATAAATAATGTGTGCTATACAAAAAAAGACGTCAAGGCTCTATAAACAAGATGTGCAGAACTGTACAAAAAAAAGACAGGTTGTAAGTCTGAGCAGTGGTCGGTAAATTTGAAAAATGTACTTCAATCTGAAGTCCAAACAGTCATTAAACAGGTAAATCATTAAACAAGGAATTGGATCATGTCTGCAAAAATTACTACCATGGTATTTGCCTAATATGGAGCTATTTTCTATTTCTCACCCGGCTTTGTCTTTTCTTCTATATGTACTAATTCAAATTCTTCTGTCTGGAAAAGTTCTGGCTTCTCATTTATTTATTTATTTATATGATTATTTACTTCTACAACTATTGATTCGTGAATATGTACTTTAAGAGTTAAAATCTAATTCTATCATTGTTTTTCCTAAACGTTATTAAGGAATATTTGCCAATATACATCTAAAGAGCACAACATAATGTCTCAATTTTGATGAATACATACATTGTGAAATGACTACTACTATCAAGCTAAAAAACATGTTCATTACCTCATTACTGTTTGTGTGTGTGTGTATGTGTGTGTGTGTGTGTACATATGGTGAGAATATTTAAGGTACACTTTCTAAGCAAATTTACAGTATGCTATCATTAGCTATGCTGTACATACTGTACACCATGCTGTACATTAGATTTCCATGACTTACTCATAACAGAAAATTCGCTCTGTTTTACAAAATCTTGACATTTGTACCACCCCAAGATTCTGACAACCACTGTTACACTCTGTTTCAATGAGTTCAATTTCCTCAGATCTCACACATATGCAATCAAAAGTAGGTTGCTATCTACTAAAAAAAAAAGACTGTCATAAGAGATTTTATGCAAGCCAGGCTTGCAGAATTCACAAAGCAAAAACCTGTAATATAAAAAAGATAAATGAACTAAAGCTACTACTACAGAAAATGGTCACACCACAAAGGAAGACAGCAAGAAAAAGTAGAAAAGAACAGCAATCTACACAACATCTCCCTTCTACACATTATTTTATGGACATCATAATTTATTAATTTATATATTTTGTATTATGTATTAACTATATTGTTATAGTTATTTTAAATATTTTTGCCTTTGGACTTTTATACTAGAGTCGTAAGTTGCTTACATACCACCATTATAATATTACAGTTCTCTGTATATGACTCTATACTTGCTTCTACAAGTGAGTTTTATACTTCTCTGTATTTTCATGTTACTAAGTAAAGTCCACTTAGTTTTAGCTTGAAAAACTCATTTTACCATTTCTTATGGGGCAGGTCTAATAGTGATAAACTTACACAATTTTCTGTAAGTGATAAACTTACGCAGACTTATACTGCTTGTCTGGAAGTCTTTTTTTTTTTTTTTTTTTTTTTCAATTTTTTGGGGTAGGGTTTCATTATGTAGTTCAGGCTAGCTTTGAACTCACTATATAGCCCAAGTAGACCTCAAACTTGCAGCAATCCTCCTGCCTCAGCCTCCCAAGGGATCTCAGGTGTGTACCACCACTCCTGGCTTTGTTCTTAAATTATGAAGGACATATTTACTGGGTAAAGTACTCTTGATTGGCAGTTTTTAAATTTTGTCCATGGAATATATCATTTGACTCTTCCTTGCCTTATAAGTTTCTGCTGGGAAATCCATTGACAGCCTTATGAAGTTTCCCTGGTAGACAATAAAGCCTCTTTTCCCGTACTGCTTTCAAATTTCTGCCTTTGACTTTTGAGTTTGATTATGATGTGTCTCAGTGAAGTATTCTTTGTTATTGAACCTGCAATGGCAAGCAGAAACACTGAAATGACACCCAGGATTTGGAGGCAGATTTATTTATGTCGATGGGCACTGATTGGGATCATTCCCAAAATATCAGGCCCTGATCTCTGGTGGTCTAGGGCTTATGTGGGATAAGCAAGCAGGAGATACAGAAGCAGAATGGCTTGTCAATTTGGGATTGATTCTTACAATACACATCATAGTGACCAGCTATGCATCACAGTGACCAACCATTTCTAAGAAACAAATGTAACAGGAACTGTAACTGGAAATATTACCTGGGAAAATAACAAACTGAAGTATACTGGCTGGGGAGGGGATGCATCTTCTGCTACAAACCTTTTAGACCCGTCTGAACTGAAAGTACTTACATATCAAATCTCTTGCCAGATTTAGGATGTTTTCTGTCATTATTTCTTTCAATAAATCATATACATACATATATATTATGTATTTATATCTGTCTCTCTATTTATCATCACCCGGTGTCCTTTCTAAAATAACACTTAAGCCTGTTAGCATTGATTCAAGTCTAGCTGTATTTTTCAGTACAACTCTTCAGAAAAATGATATAGTTTTGTATTCACCTTTTAGACAAGTAAAGATTTTATTTAAAAAATTTGTTTCCTGTGACCAGTGATTCTCAGAGACAATGTTTTTCCTCTTCATATTTAAATTATTCTCCCTTCCTTATGTATCAGATGTCTACCTTTCTGTCTTTCTTCTAATAAGTAACTTATGTAAACTTGACTCTTCAGCAGACATAGCCTGGAGATTGTCCTCAAAGGCATTGACCACTCTCTTTGGCACAGAATAGCTCATCAATGTAGCATGTACACAGCCTTTCACCTAATTCTCTTGATTCATAGGCTCCAGAGAACTGGATAAAATCTGTTCCTTAATTGAATCTTCCCAATTAGAAATATTTTATATGTTAAAGAGCCTGAGATTGTCTCCATTTATTCTTCTAAAAAATCACTGAACAAGTCAGCTATATAATACTATAAATACATTTATAAACATCCATAAACATAAAATTATGTTTTATGTTTATTAGAAATATGGAACTTATTAATCTCATATTTTCTAATCATAATTCAACATTTTAGTTATTAAAAATAAAATTTTATACACTATCTAATCTTTTTTTGTGTCCTATAGGATAATGAAAGTTGAAATGTAAATTCTTAGGCAGTGTCCAGATGTATGGTACAATTAGTACTACTATTATCATTAAGTCTCATAAATTTTAAGTGAAGTAAAGAAAAATATTACTTGGCAAATTCCTGGTGAAATTTGAATGAAATTTAAAATGTGTAAGAAATGCTAGTTCCAATGTTAGGATGGCACAAACTAATCAACATGATCCCCAAAGTGCTGCATTCTTGTTGTACAGGAAATGTAGTGGGTTCTTGTTCCTAATTTATCCTTGATTATGTTTCTTTTTCCCTGACTTTCTTAGCAAAGCATAATTGAACATTGATATCAGCATCTGAATTTATATGTATTATAGTTTGTGATATGTAATTACACTATTGTAAGCTATTTTGTTTTGTTTTGTTTTTTTTTTTTGGTTTTGGTTTTTCTCCGGTACCGGGAACCGAACTCACGACCTTGCGCTTGCCAGGCAGGCGCTTTGCCGCTGAGCTAAATCCCCAGCCCCCTATTGTAAGCTATTTTAACGTACCTTCATTTTCAGATAAGTATCTTGCTGTCCCCCTTTTATGTTCTCATTTGAAGAATCTTTAGTGAGTCTGTTATAGACACCAAAAAATGAAAAAGACAATGTCCTTGAATTCATATACAAATTTCCAGGATTCATTTCTAAGGAAAGTACAAGTTGCAACTATCTATTTAAAAAAGTCTATGGTTTTTAAAAAGCAAAACCAAATCTTAATGAGCCTTTAGCAGCACAACCATACTGATTACAGAGAGATACAATAAAAGAAAAAATCCTGTATCATTTTTATTGTGTTTGTGTTGGTTTGTTTTTGTCCTTGTTGTTGTTAAAATAAAAATAAAAAACTAAAAGAAAAATAAGGTATCCATCCAGAAGGGTTAAAGTTACATGACCCTGATACATTAGAAGCACATTTTCCCCTTGAAAGCCTTCATTCTTTCCCATGGAACCAAAATAAGAAATTTTTAAAAATCAAACAGCAAGAACAAACCATGGCAACAACAAAACCTAAAATCACTCATCCAAAAGTGTAGACCAGAAGATGAAATGACACTTTGGAAATGCAAGTGCTTTTATACGAATGCTCTGACAGCTGAGAAACAAGATCAAATCAATAAGATACAGAAGAGTATTTGTACAAATAGTAAGAATAAAAAAGTAGGAGTGGCTACATAAACATCAAATGAAATAGATTTCAGAATGAAAGAAATTAGTAGAGACAAGGAGAGAAATTACATACTGATGAAAGAATCAGTCTACCATGAAGACTTAGCAATCCTAAATATGCATGCAGCAATAACAGAGCTGCACAATGCACGAAGCAAAAACTGAGAATAGAAAGAAAACCACACATAGAACATAAATGGATGCTATTTGAAATTTTTATTATTATTACAAAATAGTTCATTGAGAAATTATAAAGTCTTCTGTGGCCATGGAAGACTTCAAAAACTTCAGGTTCTTGATCTGTATAACTAAACCAGAAATTATGATTTGAACAAGACAAGTAATGAGGTATGTATGCCTAACTCCAAGTATTATTCATCTTTTTTTCTCACAGCCATACCAGATATGGTATTACCAATTTTTACTTTTCCCTTATGTTCTAAGCATTTATGATGTATCTACGCTGTGTTGTTGGTGATCAATATTGCCTAAGGAAATAGGATAAGTGCTGTGAAAGGGAGAGTGAAAAGAATAGCATAAAGTGGTAGAGGGCCTACAAATTAACCATAAAATGTACAAAAGAATTCCTGAGAGGCAGAAGGTGTTAAAAACCAGTTATATAGAAGAAATGTTTGCCAAGGACAGAGAAAAACTCTTTGGATAAAGAAAATGGATCTTAGGCAAACTTTTGTGTACTTTTTTGTATTCCTCCCAGCCTGAGTGCATCAGCACAGCAGCAGCAATCTAACTCATTTGGTGCTGCTGTTGAAGACTAATGTCAGGTCAGCCTGCCTCAATTGAGGAACTGATGGACAAAGTTGCCAACATTCCTATATCCTCCTCTTTCTATCCCCAGTGCTAGCAGATTGCAATTGAAGGATATTATTACCTCAGAATGTTCTCTTTCTCAATAGATGTTCCATAAAAGACATGATTACTAGAAAATACAGCATCCAATATGAGTCCTGGGTACCTAAATATGTTTTCTCAGAGTCAATCCACTCCTTCTTCCTCAGTAATAGAGACACGGCTAGGATTTGGACTAAACCAACAAAGATGAATTCTGAGCATGTAACCTTGGACACATTACCAGATTGGTTGATGCCATCAGAAGAAGGAAGAAAAAGCTCATTACCAAAAAAAACACTGGAGGACTATTGCTAATATAAAAGGAAAAAATAGTTTAATGGGATTGTTATGATTGATACATTGTGTCAACCTGGGGAGTCTAGAGGTTTGACTAAGTGACTCAGCAGGAAGCCAGGATACTTACTTTGTATACATCCTGAGCCTGTGGAAGAGGAGGGCATGGAGATTATGTGAGAGCTACACGCCCCTTAGGTGGGGGTAGCCTGTTTACAAAGTAAGGCAGAGAAAGAAGTTGCTTGCAGCCATTCCTCCCATTTTGCTCTGGCTGTTTGCTGTTCGGCTGCCATTGCCCGCTTTGCTCTTGTTGCTTTGCTGCCTTCTGCCTTGGGGCCAGCCAAGTATGGACTGAAACTTCCACAAACTGTAAGCTAAATAAACCTTTCCTTCCTTCATTTTGGGCATCGGGTATTTTGTCTCAGCAATGAGAGAAAAGTAACCAAGACACAGGGTACTTACTTTGTATTCATCCTGAGTCTATGGAAGAGGAGGGCATGGAGATTATGCGAGTGCTACACACCCCCTGGGTGGGGGTAGCCTGTTTCCAATGTAAGGGAGGGAAAGTGGCTGCTTGCTGCCATTCCTCCTTTTTGCTCTGGTTGTTTTTGCTGTGTTCTGCTGCCATAAACATTTGCCCTCTGCCATGTGCCACTCTGCCTTGGAGCCAGCCAAGTATGGACTGAAATCTCCACAAACTGTAAGCTAAATAAACTTTTCCTTCCTTCATTTTGGGCATTGGGTATTTTGTCTCAGCAATGAGGGAAAAATAACTAAGACACTGATCAAACCCCATACAAAAGGAAATAAAACAACAAATAGATGAAGATCCTCAAAAGAGAGATAAAAATTAGAATGTTAACAAATAAAAATTGTAAGTATATACCACTAAAATTTTTAAACTTTAAGTTAAATATTAAAAATATAAATAGATAAATTTAAAGAAGACAATAGATGAGCTAAAGAGCTTCATGATTGTAATTGGTACCAAATTAACAAACTGAAGACCTGACCCTAGAAGACAGCTATGAAAGATACAAGGTAGAATTGTTTTTAAGTGGAAAAGATATAGAGGGTAGAAGCAGAAGTACCAATAAAGAGTCCCAAAAGGAGAGCAGAGAAAGGAAAAGACAAACAAGAGGGAGAAAATAGTAATGATGAATCTCTCTGAAATGAGGAAAGATAAAAAACCTCAAATTGGAAATGATACAGGATAAAAATATATGCAAACCAGAACTCATTACAATGAAACTTAGCAATCTCACTTTGGAGTGAAATTTAGTAATACCTGAAAGCTTCCACAAAGAATAGATTGCTTTTCAAAGAACTAGAATCAGATTGACATCTGACTTCCCAGTGGGAATACTGAATGGACAAGGGACATTTTTAAAATGTTGATGAGAAAAAATTTTGAACCCATAATTAATATCCAGTCTCATTATCATTTAAATGCAGGGATACTGTTTTGATTCATTTTCTGTCATTGCTAAGACAAAATACCCAACACCCAAATTTAAGGAGGAAATATTTATTCAGCTCACAGTTTCAGTAGAGGTTTCAGTTCATAATCTGCTGGCTCCAAGGCAGGGTGGTATGGCAAGGGGAAGCCATTCATGGCAGTGGAATATACCAAAAACAACAAGAACAAAAGGGGGGAAGCAAGCTTCTTTTCTCTCCTTATATTGTATGCAGGCTACCTGCCCTAGGGCAGGTAAAGCATTCACACCCTCACACCCGTAATCCCAGCACTAGAGAATGAACAATCACAAGCTCTAGATTCAGCCACCTCCCAAAATCCTGCCCCCATGACCACATGAGGCTCTGGGGGGACATCTAGACATAAACCATAGCAGATACTAAAGATATCACCACTCATATCAGGCATAGAGCTTCAAGTTTCCCACACCAAGAGCTTTTTCAAAGCATTCTTTGAAGAACTATTTCAACAAGAAGAAAAATAAGTCCAAAAAGATATGAGAAATATGGGAATTTAAAGGATCAAGTAACTTAGAAAGTATATATGTGTATTTGCCAGCAAGTATCAAATTAAAAAATAAAACATGAATGAGTAGAAAATAAAAAAAATCTCTAATAACACAGAACTTGTGTTCTACATTATTACACTTGGGAAGAGGGACAATAAAGAGAATGGAGATGATAAACAGAATGATAATGTGTGAAAGTACTTTTCCTATGGGGGGGAATAGTTAGGATAGACCAACTGATTGATAGTTATAAGAAATTTACTTTTAAAAATATGCACATGTGTAAAATCTTGAGTTGAGCACAAAAGTCAGAGGGACAAAAAATAGAAGCATAACCTTCAAATCAGAGGAGTACAAGTTGATCTATTCAATAGAAAAGAAGAAAACACTAAATTACAATAAATATCAAATGTAAAGTAGTGAAAAAGAAAGTTTAGTATACTGATAATTAAATAAACACAAATGTGTTTAGCTCATTCTAAAAGCAACATGACTCAGCTTGGATTTAAAAATGAAATCCAGTACAATATTACCTATAAGATACTGTTATGGTTTGTCTGTGTGTCCCCCCAAAGCCTCATGTGGCCATGGGGCAGGCTTTTAGAGTTGATTGAGGTGTGAGAACTACACCCACCCTGGGGTGGATAGTTTACATATGTAAGGGAGAGGAAAAGAGTGCTTGAGGCCATTCCTCCCCTATTCTCCTCTGGTGTGTGCTTGTTGTTTTTGCTGTGTTCTGCCGCCATGAGCTGTAGCCCTCTGCCGTGTGCCACTCTGCCTTATAATCTGCCAAGTATGGACTGAAACCTCCACAAACTGTAAGCGAAATAAACCTTTCCTTCCTTCATTTTGGGCATCAGGTATTTTGTCCCAGCAATGAGAGAAAAGTAACCGAGACAGATACATACTTGTGTACAAACACAAAAAGGTAAAAATTAAAAGATATACTAGCAATTATGAAAGACGGCAACTTTGGCATGTCACAAAGTAGAATTCAAGACAAATACAAGTCATGAAGAATAAAGCAGAAACAATATTATGGTAGGAAATAAGGAAATAGAGACAGGAAGTATATATAGGAAGTTTGGCTATAGAAGGAAGTGAAAGACTGAGTAACAGCTGAAGGGAGAAATGGGATTGTATAGCATATTCTTAGTATAAATTACCACGAAGTGCTTGAGAAGGTAATAAGGCTTGAGATATAGAATACAGGAGGAGGCAGAACACTGCCACGGTAAAGACGAACAACAGGAGAAAGCCAGGCATGTGCAGATAGGCCCAGAAACCACGTGGCAGAACAGTGAGGCCTGGGTTTTGTAGAGCCCTGATGGACGTTCACATGACTTTCAGTCAGGATTTAGATGGCATGCCAATGAAACTAGATGGCATCTTCTATATACCTAAGACCTTCAAAGATGATCTCTAGGGGTTGACTTACTAGATCAAAGATAATCTCTATGGTGACACTGAATAGTAAGCAAAGAAAAAAAGAAATTCTACATTCCTCTACCAGTATGCTTATCACATCTCAATAAACTCACAAAGCTTGCTTTTTATGTCATATATATGAAGATACGTATATATCTTTTTTGTGTAACTCTCTCTGATAATTTTAATGATAGAAATATTGAGTATATAAAATTAAGGTTAAGACAAGAAGTATAAAATATCAAGTCAGATTTCCTACCCAGTTTTCAATTCCCAGAGATGGGGCAGACCTTGAAAGCTTGGATATATATCTGAACCAAGCCTCTGAAATTTCTGATGTTTGCTCTCTCTGGTGGAAATGTCTGCCACAGGAATATGCCTTTATTACACTGAGAATGAAAACCATCCATTACAGTAAGTGGCCTGTTGTCTTCATGAAGGACTTGAAAATACATGAGAGAAAAAACTCACCTGGTGAGCGACAGTAATGGTGTGTCCAGTACCAACGCATAGAAGCGCCAGAGACAGAAAGGCGTGGATCTGGCTCTTCGGTCTAAGAAAATAATGGAGATTTTTTTTCCTGGAAACCAAAAAAAAAATCCAGTGCAACATGTCGTGCCTGGAGCAGAGAACAAAGGTTGCTATTTTTTCTTAATGACAGCTCTGGGTTCTGAAATTGAGCACAGCAGGTAGGAAGTGCATGTGTAGATTTCAAAAGATATCTAAATGTTGCACAGCTATTTTCCTTAAGAATGGCAGCAACAAACATGTTTGCAGTTTCTTGCATTCTTTTTTTCAATCTCAAACAAGACATTCTGAGGAAAGACCCCTGATTCCTGCCTCTCTTTGCCTTGACGGACAGGTCTGACCATGATGGAAGTGGGGAACTGGGAAAGGCTACCCTGTCCTTTCTGGTGGCTTCTGTTCCATTAATCCTCAGCCTCAGGGGATGACTCTCCCAGCTTCTCGCTTTGTTTCTATAATTGTCATTATCATTTGCTAAAAGTCTCGCTCGGTGCTCTTTATTTCAACCTACTATTTCAGGACCATTATAGATTCCTCTACTCCTGGACATCTCACAAATAAATGCTGGAGATTGAGAAGTTCTGTCTCCCAGGCCTGACGCTGTCTGATGCACTTACAAGAGCTTCAAAGAAAGGAGTTTTTGTTGTTGTTGTTGTTGTTGTTTTTACAGCATTGATCAAATGTGCTAAGTTCAACAAAAAACAAAAGCAGACAGATCAGTAATATTTTTAGAAGGTGTTTGTGACAAGGTATTTTGGTCGGCATAAATTTTCCAAAGTATATAGTAATTCAAGGAGGCCGTAAAAGCCCTAATCCCAGCTGGATGTAAGCAAGCACATTAGAAGACAAGGAAAATTGAAGATGAATATTCAACTCGATGTCATGGTTGGAAATGTAAATGTAAATTCCTCCAAGAGGAGGAATTCCAGATGTCAAGAAAAGATTTTTTCCTTCTTTGTGGCTAGAGCCAGACAGATAAAGAGATTTGTAGGAGAAAGAAGCATGATAAGTGCTTCACCAAAAGACATGGAGGGGAGGGGTTATGAACAGTAAAGGGATAAAATCCATCATGGTTAAGATAATACAGCAAATCATTCCTACTACAGGAATAAGTACAAGCAGGTTTCCAAATTAGGATGGATTAATAATTTTGCCACAATTAGATGAAATTAAATTGTGATAAATTCTCTATAGAGAAGGGTGGGGTGAATAATAATGCAAATAAGACATAAAAGCAGGTGGAATGAAGTAGGTATCAAGATCACTGAAATATAGGAATTAAAAGGTCTGGAGATTTCTATTAGCCTGCAAACCAAATTTGCGCAATAGTTTCCTGCTGTGACAGTTAGCATCACTCCCCCACTCACACCCAAGAAAGCCGTACCATCCAACAGTTGTGTTACCCTTGTGTGCACAGAATTACTTATTTTTCCCTGCATTGCAGTGAGAAGGTCCAGTCATATTACCTCGGGTTTCTAACTGAAGTCTGTGTCCTCAGTATTATGGAGCTTGTGATTCTAGACGGCTATCTTTGGCTGTGTGGGCATTCATCACATCTGTAAACCAAATTTGAAGTGCTACACAGAGGCAAAGGAAGAGAGCCAGGGGTATCTAATCTCCACCATAACCTTCTGGCATAATGTGGCCTCCTTTATGTTACCCTATTTTCTTCTTTGTCTGTGAGCTTTCTCAGATGAAGGGGACAGATGGTATATTGGAAGACAGGCTGAAATGAATGGGAAAAAAAGTGGGTGGTACTTCACTAGAAGGTGAAAAAGATGAGAGACTAAAGTGGACCAGATTCCAACTTCCCAGAGATGATTTCAGCAGCATCTGTTTGTTTTAAAATCCATTTCCTTCCTATTTCTTCCCCAACATGACTTCTTTGGCTGCTTCCACTTTAGAGTTTAAGTGAAAAAAAAAAAAAAAATAGCACATAGGTTATCTAGTGCTTTACCTTAATGAAAAAATACTGCCTTTAATATTTCCTCTGTGCTAACTGACTGGCTTAGTTCTTTCTTGATGCTGTGAAAACAAATTATCTGAAGAACAGATCCACTAAAAGGAGATACCATTGGACGTAGCATCCATCCTAGTGATTCAGCAGCTCAGTTTGCCTCCAGCAGACACTGGAACACTCAAAACAAGAAAAAAAAAAAATGGTACTATGGATGAGGAGACAATTGTAGCTGCTGCCCAGTGGTTGAAATTTTTCATAACACTATCACAGGAAAACTGTTTTGCTGGGGTTATAACAGTAATATCAAAATTTAGCTTATGATGGAAAAATTACAATCATCACATTACTCCAACCTAAAAGACAGCTAAGTAAACATTGTCACCTGTAAAGCAGATGTAATCATTGGAAGGAAAGAAAACACTGCAGTCCTGAGCAAAGGGACAAAAGGGTAGGCATCATGTGAAGACAGGGCTATGGGTTCAAGTGCAGAAGCACTTTCTTATTATCCTCAGGGAACTGAAGGTGCCTTGCACTCACAAGCTGACCTATGATATCCTCTTTGAACACACTGCAATTCTTGTAATTATGACCCTGAAAATGCCTTAAAGTACTGCCTTCCTAATGCCACCCATCAATTGCATAATGCCAGAGACTAGAAATCTCTCCAGGAACTTCTTGTGCAGTACTGAATTATTTTCCTATGATTTGTTTACCACCTATATTAGCTTCGCAGAGCTGCCATGACAAAATATCACAAACTGGAAAGCTAAAATAAATAATTGTTAGGGTGGATACTGCCTCACAGTTCTGGAGACTAGAAAGTGTTGGCAGGGTTCGCTCCTTCAGAGGGCTGTGAAGGAGAGTCTGTCCCTGGTTACTCCCCTAGCTTCTGCTGGTTTGCTGGAAGCTTTTCCCATCCTTTAGCTTACAGATGCAGTACTCCAGTCTGCCTTCATCTTCACGTGATGTCTCCCTGTGTCCCTTCACATTGCCTACCATGTATGTCTGTATTCAAATGTACTCTTCACAGAAACAAACCAAACATATTGGGTTATCACCCACCCTGTGACCTCATTACAGTTGATTAACTCTGTAAAATTCACAGCCTCAAATAAGGTCATATTCTAGGTATTATGGGTTAGAGTTTCAAAGTATCTTTTTCAGAGGATGCAATTCAACCTATGACACTACCTAAATGGGCTGGTGATGATTCACCTGGTTTTGTGATTGTTTTTAAATGAGAATAATCACCTGTCCCTGGAATTGAAATTACTCATTGTCTTGATGTAAATTTGGTCTTTAAAATTACTAGTTCCAGCCAGGCATGGTGGCACAAGCCGTAATCCCACCACTCCCAGGCTAAGTCAGGAGGATCACCATGAGTTCAAGGCCAGCCTGAACTACATAGAGAGACTCTATCTTACCAGGAGTAGTGGTGCACGCCTGTAATTCCAGCACTTGGGAGGCTGAGGCAGGAGGATTGTCATGAGTTCAAGACCAACCTGGACTACAAAGTGAGCTCAAGGCCTTAAAGCGAGACCTTGTCTCAAAAAGAGGGGAAAAAAAAAAGACACAGTGCGAGAGAGAGAGAGACTCTATCTCAAAAAACCAAAAATAAAATAAAATCACTGGTTACAAATCTTTCCAAGATGAATCTGATCCTCTTCTGGACCTAAGGCACAAGCATGAACCTTACAGCAGTATTTAATTCTGTGCCTCCTGGGGAGTTGTTACCAGGGCTCCATGATCCCATCTGATGACTTGTCTTTGCTGGTAATTGAGAGCTTGTCATTTTCCACCTCACTAGGTGTTGATGGCCCCTCACAGTGTGTGGACTCAGCTGTGCAGACTTACTTCTCCCACCAACAGCACCACCTCTACTATATAGTTGTTCCCTGTCCTTTCTCTGGAGGTTGGAGAGGATCTCAGCATTGAGGAAATTTGTTCCAGAGGTAACAGAGCCGAAAGACCTTAAAAGGGAACCCATTTCCTTCAGATCACTCTTTGTTTTACTGAGAATATTGGGAAAATTTCCAAAGTTAGGGTTTGGGGTAGTCAAGGATATTATTCATGTCTCATCTCACCTGATGTTACATATGTAATTCAATTTACATCAAGAAGTTGAAAACGCATCCCTTACAGCTAGCTTGACAAACCATGACTAGAAGTTTGGACTTACAAGGAAAGAAGGTAACATCAAAGAGTTTCAAATTTTGAAAAATTAGTGTGTCTACAACAATGTGACTATTTCAGGATCAGATGAAGTCAGTCGTCCTTTTGCTATTGCACACGACCTTCATGAACTTGGGCCTGGATGAGAAATCAGAATCCTAATATATTTGAAAGAAGCATGAAAATCTTTGGCTTCCACATATATGCCTCATGTGGGTGGCACATTTCCCATGTGTGTCCCAAGGCCACTGATTGAAGTTTTTTCTTTATTTCTTTCCCCACCAATGTTTACTCAAAGAAGAAAGCATCATGATGGATACTGTCATCAAATAATTCAAGAGTTTAAAAAAGGAGAATCATAATGACAACATACTACTGGAGAGATTATCTGTGGTGTCACAAATACATCTACTTCAGTGACCACTTACTTTTGTGTGATAGCAATATGTGATCAGAATCCATCCAACCCAATGCCAATGGGGTCTCTGAGGGTACACGGAGGTATATATATGCTCAGTGATTTGGAAACAATAAAAGTCAAATGGTCGCCTTTATGATTGTGGAAATCAGGGGATATTTCTTAAGATAGATGGTAGCTTTCTATTTCTATTATTCTTTTCATTATTCAGATGACTGTGCCACATATATATATATAATCTCGAAGAGAAGAAAGCATATTTCAGCTTTGAACTTTTAAACTTGTATTGCAACCCATGCATTTTACTTTTATTATAAAAACAAAGCCATTATTTCTGGCAAAAGATGCTTACTACTTGTGATGACACTGCAAGCAAATAAGGACTGAACTGTGTTATCACTAAAAAAAATTAGTTGCTTGTCTAGATTTTAATAAAGAACTCTTATCAGTCAGTTAGAAAGTAACTCAAAATCTACCAAATGCACAAGCCAGTCCTCAAGCTGGAGAGCAGATGGTTGAAAGTTGAGTTTGCACCCTGCTTATCTACTTCCCAGGAACGTAAAATAAATCCAGTAGGTCCAAAAAACAAATACCTTTGTCTCAGTGATAAATGAATCAGCATAAGTTGTGCAAGGAAATAAAGGAAAGGAGGAGGAAAGTACTGAGGAAAATACAGGAGAGCCATTTTGGAACTAGAATTTTAGAATACATTCCCTAAGGCAGCTGGAAACTATCTATTGTCCATAATACAGTATTCTTGAACTCCCAAATGCCAAACAATAGTTACTAAAATATCCTGCTCTTGGAAAGGAGAGAGCCACAGTAGCATTAATCTCTGTTCTCATCACAGCATGAAGGAATGATATTAGGAAGGTGAGCATGGTGACTGAGACGTAACAGAAAAAGCTGTGCACATACAAAAGGAACTCACTGATTACTTATTGTTGACAGAAGAAGAGTGGTCAAGAAGTGGACTGCATCACAGAAAAGACAAAGTATTGGAAGTTGGGTGTCATGACTAAAGACTGGAAACCCCAAGACTAAGTCAAATTCTATTACCAGTGGTGTGACCTTGGGCTAGTCACACCCGGCTCTGCATCTCAGTTTCCTCCTCCACAATATGAGTATCATTTATTGTTGTTAGACATATTGTTGAGATTGGGATGGTGAATATTTACAGGGACATACATAAATAACAGTGGCAAAAAGGGAGCAAGACCGCTTGGTTGTTGCTAAGTTATGCCCTTACCCTGAAACAATCTGTACTGTAGCATATTGTACAAGTTCAATTAAGCCAAATGGCCCTTTTCCCATTATGAGAGGTCCAGCTCATCCTTTTAGCCCTTCCCTGAACACCAGAGTGCTCATAGTTTATATATAAAGAGCAGAAAACTAGAGATGTAGAACTTATTCTCCAAATCCCTACAGTGCGCAAGTCTGCTGTATGGAGCTAGGTACAATAGGTCAGTGATGATTGATCTTACAAAAATATCTTTTGAAACATGGTTACCCTGATCACCAGTACCTATGCTCCACCCAGGAACTGGAAAACAGGAAGATAGGAGACAGAGGGGGCTAGAGATTTCACCTACTGCCTTTTTCCACCTCCTTAATTATCTCCAGGGACAGATCAAACAGTAAGATGCAACCCCTTTTTTAAACTGTGAAGTACTACAAATCTACAATGAATCATTATTTTTATTGTTCAAGGGAGGTATGAGAGAGTTTGCTAATCAACTTCTTCCAAGCCACCACTGTAAAAACACACGATGAATTGTCCTTGTGCCTCCAACTTTTAGGAATTGCAATTTAGTCTTATGCGTGAGCCACTAGAAAATGTAGGGTTTCAACTCTATTGAATAAACTGGAAGCAGGAGGTGATTACTAGGAAGCCCGTCTCTCCACACTGACATAAAGACTGGTATTAACACTGACATGTAAAATTAGAGTTCTGTGGTCCAAGGACCTGCCTCTGAGGCTCGCTTGCTGGAACTCAAAGAGGCTAATATGATGTACCAAACAGAAAGACACCATTTGCAGAAAGAAAAAGTCATTGGTTCCTGGTGTACTTCACTATAAGGAGCAATTCCAATTTGCTATTTGAATTTAGGGTGATTCAAATTCAGTGTTTGAGTGTTAAATTCCCGGTTTCTTCCCTTCCTTTGGTTTCCTTTTCCCATTTCTTTTTAAAAAGGATTTCAAGAATTAGAAACAACCTAAATGTTGAGCAATACAGAAGTGGGTAAATGTATTATATTACACATACGATGGGACTTCAACAGATCCAAATGTGAGATCTTCGTGATATAATAGAATAAATGAGAAATGCATCTTGTAAAGCATCAGATAGATTTGAATTCATTTTTGTATAACATATAAAACCTGTAGCCGTCTGAGAAAAAAGGCTGAGTATATGCATACATACAAAAATTAACAGTAATTATTTATGAATATGCAATATATTTTCTTCCTTTCACTTTTCTCCATTTCCTATTTTTCTATAAAGAATGTACAGAGTTATTTTATTATAAAATGAGAGTGTTACTTTATAAATAATTTTTACAAGAAATTAATATATCCTTTTTTGTTATTAATGCCCCACTTCGACTCTAAAGTGAATCTTGGGACATAGAACCCCTTAAAACCATCATGCATTTCAGATCAATATCTTTGACTTGAGAATATGTGGTCAGTACATTTAAAGTAGCCCTGCACAATGCAGCCTGACTACTGGGTCAGAAAGTAGGAAATAATATATGAAGTGCCTTTTGGAAAAGTCTTGGAGCAGCCTTTTCAGACTGAAGGCCACCAGCCTGACCCCAGGGAAGGGCCATGGGGTTCTGAGGTAAAATTCTCCCCATGACCCAAGAAATAAGCCATTATGAAAACAATACCTTCTTTCCCATAACAGCGAGTCTGGAAACTGTGAGACCCCCTTGGCTGATTGAGTCCACTCAACACCAAGAGCTGCCACATTTCTAAGCCCTACCCTGCTCTGACCGCAGTCTTCAGCACCTCCGGCCTCTGCATCCTGACACGACACACTCAGAAGACAGGTCCTATCTGACATGCAGCTGTCTGAGAGCAAGGAAGACTTCCTCAGAGGCCTCAAACAGGTTTTCTTACTTGCCTTGTTGGTCAGATTGAGTCACAGGAAAGGGGACTAGGACTACTTAAAACCAGTCAGGTCCCTTCTGGGACAGGTAGCTTTTGCTGAGACGTTGTCTGGGAGGTTGGAGGATACCTTAACAGAACTAAGAACTGTTAGAAAGCATAAAGAGGTAACTGACTTGAAAGGGAGACAAGCAACCAAAAGTGCCTACTACCCCAGCCCCCATCTCAATTGTTAAAGTGAGAAGAAAACAAAAGATTCTTCTACCCACTAGACTCAGGCCTGGGGACTCCTGCTCCAAAAATAGATGGAAGCCTGTTACTGATTTTTAACCTGGAAAAAAAAATTTATATATATATATATGTATATACATATGTGTGTGTGTATATATATATATATATATATATATATATATATATATATATACAGTTGTTAATGATCCACACAGTATGGAAGAAAACAAAGTAAGGTACAAAACGCCTGTATAGGAGACTTGCACGTGCCCCTCCAGATCCACTCTTCACTATTTCCCACCCTGACCTCTGCTCTAGGCCCGCTGCTCAGCAGGGGCTGCATCATTGGGTTCCCTTCCTTCTGCCGGCTGGTAGGACTCAGCCAGTGAAAAACCCTGGCAGGAGAGTGCACAAAGGCATGAAAATGTGGTTGGCTAGAAATGTCTCCCCTGACTCTTCCCTAAGCAGCCGAGACTGCGTCCCTTTACCGAAGTTCACAGCTCTTCTCAAAACATCTATTGCCCCACCATTCTCTTCCATTGGGTTCCAGGAACTAACCTCTGCCTTTGTCCCTTCAGATTAGTGGATACGTGGTTGTCACTAGCATCCACAAAAACATTTTAGTTATACTCTTATCTTTCTTGAGACCCTTGGAAATATCTGACCTGTTCTTCATCACTATCGTTTTCTCTTTTCTACAAAATCATAGGCAGCCATGCCTGCTTGTGATAGTTAACTATTGCATCAGTTTGAATAACAACGCTCAGTCAAACTGGACCAGTATAGTTCTAGATATGGCTGAAAGGATTTAGTAAAGAGGGAAGACTCAGCCTGGGTGTGATAAGCACCAATCATTAGGCTTGTAGCATGGAAGGAAGAAAAGGGAAATGAGGAAGGAAGGCTCACTTCTGTTTCTTCAGAGATGCTCCAGGCTTCATCTCCACCTTTGGATGTTTTCTTCTCCCTTCCATCGCAGACCCTTTGGTCTCCTGATACTGACTCACACAGGGTACTACAGTGAGCTCCAGGTCTTTGACCTTTGACTGGATCCTTCAGACTCCAGCATGTACATAGCCCTTTTATACTCTTCCACACCTGACTCTGCAGATGGCCACTGTAAGCCTACCATATGGTTCCTTACATATATTTATACATATTCTATTAAATCATTATCTAATGAGCACTGACTGATACAATCATTTAATGGTGGATGC
This sequence comes from Chinchilla lanigera, assembly GCF_000276665.1. Lineage (NCBI taxonomy): Eukaryota > Metazoa > Chordata > Mammalia > Rodentia > Chinchillidae > Chinchilla > Chinchilla lanigera. The sequence continues at coordinate 15,219,201 of NW_004955411.1, forward strand.
ATTGAGAGAACTGTGTTAGGTGATTTCAGCACTGTGCTAGCACGACGTTATGGTTTGTATCTGGATGTCCCCCCAAAGCCTTATGCAGGCATGGGGCAGGGCTTCTAGAGTTTTTGATTGATTCATGGTCCAATGTTGGAATAATGGATATGAGAGGACACCTGCCCTGGGGTGAGTAGTTCACATATGTAAGGGAGAGAAAGAGGCTTGCTCTTCCAGCCGCCACTCCTCCCTTGGGCTCTTGTTGCTTTTGCTGTTTTCCACTGCCATGAACTGTTGCCCTCTGCCATGTGCCACTCTGCCTTGGAGCCAGCCAAGTATGGACTGAAGCCTCCACAACCTGTGAGCTAAATAAACCTTTCCTTCCTTAATTCTGGGTGTCAGGTATTTCGTCTCAGTAACGAGAGAAGAGAAACCAAGACACATATATGGTCCATCATTAACTGAAATATCATTATGCAGCACACGACTAAATGGACTCATAGATAGGTAAATTTTTTATATGATTTCCTTCACTGAGCATAATGCCTTTGAAATTCATGTAAGGTTTTGAATGTGTTAGTAGTTTTTTATTTTTTCACTGCTGAGTGGTATTCCATTGCATGGATACTACAGTTTATTTGTTCATATACCAAAAGTCATTTGGGTTGTTTTGAGGTTTTGGTGATTGCAAATAGGATAATTATCAACACTTATGTTCAAGCTTTGGTGTGAACATAAGCAGAAATTTTAAAGTTTATATGAGCCAATCTGCCAGGTTTTTTTTCTATTATGAATTGCACATTTATTCTTATTCTAAGAATGTTCAACTTAATCCCTGCTCACATAGATATTTTTCTTCTATATTTTATACTAAAAGTTTATAATTTATAATTAATTCTATGACCTACTTTAAGTTAACTTTTGCTTAAGTTTTGAAGTTTAGGTAAAGTTTCCTTTTTTCTTCATCTAATGTCAAATTTTTCTAATGTATTTATTGAAAAGACTTCATTCTCCATTGAGTCACATTTGAACATTTAACAGAATCACTTTTCCATAACTGTGTTGGATCTGTTTCTGACTTTCTATTCTGTGTTATTGATCTGTATGATTGTCTCTTCAACAAAACCACACTACCTTAACCCAGTTTTATGGCAAATCTTAAATTCAGGTAATATGATTTTTTCCAACTTTAATTTCTCCTTGAAAATTGTTTTAACTATTCTAATTCCTTTGACTTTATAAATGAAATTATTTTATAAGAGAATCTGACTGTATTTTGAGAAGTATTGTCATAATCATTATGTTAAATTCTGATCTGTGAGGACTGTGTCCCTCTCCATTTATGTCCTTTGTCCTTTATTTCATTCCTTTATTCATTCATCAGAATTTTATAATTTTCATGGTCCAAATTCTCTATAAGATTCATATAGAGAATAAGTAATTCAATTCAGGGGTGTTATTAAAATAATATAATAAATCTTTCACTACTAACTCTTAACATGTATAATGACAGATTTTCAAATACTGAACCAGTCCTGCATTGGCAGACAAACCACCTTATTCATGAGGTCTTAATCAGTTTACATATTGCTAAATTTAAGTTCTTAAACTGTTATTGAGGAGTCTTGTGTCTATGTTTGCAAGGGATATTGGTCTATAGTTTTCTTGCTTTTGAAATGTCTTTATTTGGTTGTAGTATCAATGTAATACTGGCCTCTTCAACAAGTTAGGAAGTGATTGCTTTTCTATTTTTTGGAAAAGAATGTATAGAATTGGCACTGTTTCTTCATTAAATATTTGGTAGAATTTGTCAAAGAAAAAGTCATCTAGACCTAGAAATGTCTTTTTTTTTTTTTTTTTTTTTGGTTTTTCTCCGGTACCGGGAACCGAGCTCACGACCTTGCGCTTGCCAGGCAGGCGCTTTTGCCGCTGAGCTAAATCCCCAGCCTGAAATGTCTTTTTTAGAAGATTTTTAATGACAAATTCAATTGCTTTAGTAGTTGTGGGACTATTCAGGTTATCTATTTCATCTTGAACATTAATAATTCATGGTTTTTGAAAAATTGATTCGTATGTAAATTCTCAAATTTATGATCATATAATGTTCAAAGTATTTAATATTACCTTTTAATGTCCATGAGATATAGTGTTTTCCTTTCATTTTTGATAATAATAATTCATATTTTCTTTCTTTGTTCCTTTGTCACTGTTTAAAAAAAATTTATCTATTTTGCTGATCTTTTCAAAGAAGTAGGTTTTGAGTTCACTGATTTTTCTCTATTATTTTTCTGTTTTCAATTTTGTTGATGTGTGCTCTTATCTTTATTCTTCCTTGTTTCTGCTTGTTTGTGATTTATTTTGCTCTTATTTTTCTAGTTTATAAAAGAGTAAGCTTAGATTGATTTAACACTAGTCTTCTTTAATATTATAGGCATTTTATGCCATAAATTTCCCACTTACCTGCATCTCTCACATATTTTGATATTTTGGCATTTTCAGTTTTATTAACTTAAAAAAATTTTAATTATTCTTGAGACTGTTTCTTTGGCCCTGGGATTGCCTAAGTGTGTTTTTTTTATTATCCAAGTGTTTAAAGAGTTCCCTTCAGGGCTTGGGAGTGTAACTTAGCAGTAAAACGCTTGCCTAGCATGTGCAAGGCCATGAATTTGATCTCCAGCACTGTCAAGAAGAAAAGTAAAAATATAATTCCTTTATGTTGTTGGTGTCTACTCTGATTCCATTATGCCTACAAAACATACTTTTTATGATGCTCAATATATCTAATTTGTTAGGATTTTGATCTATGTTGGTGAATGTTCCATGAATACTTGAAAAAATGTTCAGTCTGCTGTTGTTGAGTAGACTATTCTATAAACATCAATTAGAGGCAGTTGCTCGATAATATGGCTCAGTGCTACTGTATCTTTACTAATTTTGTATTTATTGTATTGATTATAGAAAAAGTAGTATTTTAACATACAAATATAATTGTAGATTTGTTTATTTCTCTTTTCAGTTATGTCAGTTTTTAATCTATTTTGAAGCAAAAGAGCCAGATCCATACATATTTGATGTGATCAATTTTTATTGGTATATCCTTCTTTATCTCTGGCACATTTATTTCTCTTGTATTAAGATGTCCACTCCAGCTTTCTTCTGATTGGTATATGATGTATATTTTCTATTCTTTTACTATATATTGTTGTATTCACATACATCATTTTATTGATTATGTGTTTCTTAACCATGTATGTCATTACATACACACTGTGTTTTTGTGGCCAGTGGGTCATATTTTAAAAAATCCATTCTAACAAAGTCTATCTTTTAATTATGTTTGTACTATTCACATTTAATATAATTATTCTTAGCTTTGTATTAAGATATTTTATTTTATTTCACTCTGTTTACTGTTTTTCATTCTTCTGATTTTCTTTCTAGTTTCCTTTGGGCTGTTTGAACATTTTTCTTGTGATTTTTTAGTATGGTTTGAATGTTGTGCTCCTCCCCAAATTCATGTGTTGAAACTCTACTCACCCATCAAATGTCATGGAATTAGTGAGGTTTCCAAGAGTCAGGATTAGACAGAGCACCCAAAATTATATTAACACCTTTAAAGGAGTCATGAAACAGTTTGCTGTTCCCTTCTGCTCCCTGCCATGTGAAAAATAGGAGGTCTGAAACCCAGAAGAAGACCCTCATCAGCACTTGATAATATTGGCACCCTGGTCTTAGACTTCTGGCCTATAAAACTGTGAGAAATCAACCTTTGTTGTGTATATAACACTCAATTTTAAAAAAACACTCAATTTATGGTATTTTTATAGCATCCTGACCTAAAGCAGTAATTTTTTAGTGGTTGCTCTACACTACACATTTAGCTTTTCACAATTACTGAGAATCAATGTTTTACCACTTTGAAGGGACTGTAGAAGCCCTGGCGACCTATGGATCTCCTCCCTTTTTTATGTTGAGTTGTGTCATATATTATAGTTACATAAATTGAAAATACCATCTTTAAATAAATATTTAAATCATTCTTATGCACATTGGCTTCCTTATCAATTTATAACCAGTTTGTCAGTGCTCTTGAAAAATGAACTAAAATTTGTTATATACATATACAAAATCCCCACAAGGGATATAAACATTATGTACTGCAAAATGTATTAATAAAAAATAAAAATTTATTTGGGGTTTAATTGGAATGCAGCAAAGTTATAAATATTTGGAAAGGAATTACCATTGCTTAATAAAATGCTTGGCACATAAGCGATCTTTACTAAGTATTTTTTTTTTTTTGGTTTTTCTCCCTACCAGGAACCGAACTCACGACCTTGCGCTTGCCAGGCAAGCGCTTTGCCGCTGAGCTAAATCCCCAGCCCCTTTACTAAGTATTGAGTAAATGAACTATTTCTATTACTAACAGTTCTCACAGAGGAACAGTATAAGCCTTTTCTTTTGCTTATATATTTCATGTTCTTATTTTAAAAATATTTATCTTATTCTTATGTCATAAAAATTAATCTATAGTTGTGTGTTTAAAGTTGAACCAAACCTCATATTCTGACTCCCCTACCTAACTGATTTACCTAGCAATAGACATTTGACCCAAGTGACAAGGACAGTAACCTTTCAAGGATTCTAAACAGCACCAGGGAGATAGTGGCCACTTCTCAGAGGTGATAGATGCAGTGAAATGTGAGCCGTGCTACCAAAGTCAGTCATGGTACTGTCCCATATAGGTGAAGCCTGGCAAAGGCATGAAAAGCAGAAGTGAGAGGGGATTCCTGGACACATTCACTCTAGTTATCCCAGGATCCAGCTGAACCCTTATTGCTGTGGCCTAAATACTTGTGTCTCCCAGAGATTCATGTATTTAAATCCTAATACCCGCTTCCAAGTAATGGTATCAGAATGTGAGGCCTTTGGAAGGTGAAACTGTCATCAGGTTAGAACTTTCATAAATAGGATTAATACCTTTATGAAAGAGCAGCCTTGTCCCTTCCACCATGTGACAACACAGCCACCAGGTGCCCTTCCTAAACATAAACCAAGAAACAAAGTCTCCCCAATGTTAAATCTGCCCACACCCTAATCGCAGACTTCCCAGCCTCTGGAACTCTAGGAATTAGCTTAGCTTCTTTTTTTTTTTTTTTTTTTTTTTTTTTTTTTTTTGGTACCAGGAATCAAACTCAGGACCTTGTGCTTACCAGGCAGGCACTTATGCTGCTGAGCTATATCCCCAGCCCAACTCTGGGAAATAAGTTTATGTTGTTTATAAGGTGCCTTGCTATAGCTGCTCAAATAGACTAAGACACTTAACTATTCCTACAGGTAAGAGAGTGACAAAAGCCATCCTTTTTTTGTCTAAGTTTTTGTAAGTTGGGTTTCTGTCTCTTAAAAGCAAATTCTCCTAATTATTACAAATATCCTTAATGGTTCAAAAGGTTTTATCTGTAAAACATCAAGTAATATCACTAGACTATATCTTTAAAATGGTAATGATTATTATTATTATCAGCTAAGTAGTAAGGCATACATGGTGGCTTTTTAAGTATTTAAGAGCATTGAAAGCTATTTTCAAAAGTTAAACATTCTCCTTATAATCTTGCTCAAATTAATTAGTCTGGTAAATTATAGTTAATCCAAATCAATCAAAGATAAATGTCAGGCTAGCCTCTGTCAAATTATCTAAAATTATGCATTAATTAAATAGTACATTGCTAATTTTTTCAGGTGCTTGAATAAACTACCAGAATTAGAAACCACAGATTTTCTAAAAATATGAAATCTTACAAACATTTCAATAATAACAGACAAAACTGCCAAATGGCTCATAGTGAAATCATTATTCCCCTCATATCATTACTCAAAATAAAATGGTAAGTGATAATTTAGCAATTAATGTTCTAGGATGACAAGGAGGAAAAGCCTAGCAAATTACACAAAATGACACATGGTAGCTCATTAACTTCTTTTGTTCACATCTCCATAGCAGGGTTTGTTAGTTCCTTCTACAATATCTGCTTCATCCTAAACCCATTCTCAGACTCAGAAGCCTCCCCTCCCCTTGCTCTAGTTTCGGGGAAATTTAAGAACCCCCCAGCAGAAGCAAGGGCCATGGTTTAATTAGATTCAAAATTATTCTTACTCTAATCTCAGGTCTTATGACAAACTTAAGGCCCAGTGCTATGTACCAAGAACCCCTGACATAGTTCTATTCCCTTTAGGATCTAAATAGGTCTTAGGTCCAGAACATTGTTCCTGAACCCAGGGACTATGCTAGGCCTCCATTGCTTATGCTAAGGGTCTTGATGCCAATTCTTCAATTGGTTTTACCCACCACAAGACTTCCTTCTTTTTACGCTTACTTCATTTATCAGGAGAGTCACTTCACTTACCATATCGACTGTCCTATGTTCTATACATTCATCTTCTATCTTCCAAAGACTTTCAAGGCTTTTTGCTCTGTCTACTCTGACAGGTATATCTAGTACCCAGAGCCAAGCCCTCCATTAACAATTCATTTCCCTATCACCTCAAGCTCAGCTCCACCAGCACACCCCAGGCTTCACTGAAAGGTGAATGACTTTTCTTGGCTATTACTCAGAATTGCTCCTATGCTTATTTCTATAGTGAGTCTCTATTCTGCAAACTGCATTATAATTGTTATGCAGCTAGCTCTCTCATCAGACTTCTAGCACCTGAAATTAAACACAGAACTGTATCCAATCATGCATTCTAAATGCCTAAGTACATTGCCATCATAGATTCAATTAATGTGTATAATAGTAAAGTTGATAAGCAACAATACTTCAAAACATTTTTCTATTAAACAAAGTGTTACTATTCCTAGTTACTCCAAAGAGCTGTGGGATACTTTCTCATTTAGTAATCATGTGCCACAAAATTCTCTCCCTCTGCTAAAAACCATGGTATCCACGAAAAAGAACAAGACCAGTATTTCAGTCCATGTTAATGTGTCTTGAATATCCACAATGATGCCAACATTCACTAGGCCACGCTTGTGTCAAACTCAAGGCTCATTCTATATCCTCCTGACCTACATCAGCACGTCTTTGATGTTTCACTACACAGCATTCAGGAATTTTAACAATTAATTTTGACATACTGTATATCCTAAGATAATGATAATGTAATCATGCTAAACTGCCAGCAACCATTAAAAATTACAGGGATGTATAGTCTCAAAGTTATGCTCACAGGATCTAGAGTCAGATCTATGATTAAATCCTGTATCCAATACTCTAGGCTGATATCAACCTATGTAGGTCCAGTTTTGTCCTTTTAATGTGGAGACATAATTAAATGACTTACAGTGTCAGAAAACACTTTTTTAAAAAAGCATCTTAATAATGATAACATTATGAGTTGGTATAAACTTCTAGGAGCAAGGTTTTCTTTTTTTCCTTTCCATTCTTTTTTGATATTTATCAATTTAAGACTATTTACTGGATACCTTGCTATGTAGGAACAAGGAATCAAGTGCTACAAGAAGTATGAAGCTATGAAATGCAGTGTTTGTTGACTCAAGCTCGTAATCCAAAGGAAAGGTAAGACATGACCCCAAAACTACACCCAGACACAGCAAACAGGAGGTGCTCTGGGAAACTCACAAACACTGTGAGTTCTGTAAATGACAGGAGAACATACACATGTCTCAGAGGGTAGGAACCTATGTACACAGAAGAGGTATCCTACTAATGCCTACTTTTTGCCCCATATTAAGAGTGTCCTCTTAAAAGGTAGCTGTTCTTAAAAAAAAAAGTCAATTTGAGGGATATTTTTTCTGCTTGCTTCTGCTATTTATGATTCTGCCACAGAGATATTTAATTGTATGGTATCCTTTAAGAATGTGCAAAGGGATCCTTGCAAGTCTGTCTAATAGGTACTCATTAATTCAGCCAAGCTAAACGAGCTGTAAATGAAACTGACAAATGCTATTATTCTGCTCGCTATATTTTTCTTTTTATATTCAGCAGAATATAGTTTGAGGCTCTCAAAAGTCCTGACACCGTTCAGAGAGCCAAAGGGCCACAGATAATTAATGTGGACTGGTGCCGAATCCATTTCCCTTTCATCTTTAATGTGTATTAAAGGCCATGGGAGTATCCAGTCCAGAGGCTTGGGTTCAGTAGTCTTGGTGTCCCTTGAAAGAAATCAGATGTCCCTATCTACAGCCCTGTCTTCCCCTTCCTAGGTAATAGGTGGGATCAGGGGCAACCCTGAGTTGACAGAGGGGAGTTAGCTTCCTGTGCTACTTTCCCCAGAGAAGGGTAAATCTTTCTAACTTGGGAGAGTGGAAGAGAGTAGTTTTGCAGATATTTATACCCCGAGGATGAAGAAGAAGACTGACTCTTTTAGTGATTGATACTAAGTTAATAAAAAATCACTGCTGGGTTTATAAACAATCAGAGTGTGTACATGATGATGTGGCATGTTTTGTGGGTTTTAGGGCCAGCCCAGAATTCATCTGAAAATGACAGGACCTTAAATTTCACCATTTAACATTTATTCCTTCAAGTTCTGCATATCCTCTCTTTGCAATCCTTTCCTAAAGTGCAAATGCCTTTAGGAAAGTCAAAATATGGCTTAGTACTGTGATACTTTAGCAAGAACTGGCTTGTCAATATCTCTCTAGTCACCATTATACACATCAGCTTCATCATCACTAACTGCATTCACAGTCATCACGTATTGAGTGTCTATTGTATTCCAGAGATGCCATATCCAGGCTAAAAAAAGGTAAGTACCCAGGGCCTTAAGCACAGTTTTAAAATTGCTCATAGCAGTTATAGAAGGGACAGACAATTCTTTTATTTATCAAAAATATTCAAGTAAATTGTTTTTCTCTGGTCAACTTCTAAGGATCCAATTCTATACAATGGGACAAAATAATTTATATTTAGACTTGAAATGCACTTGGTGCTTTTGTTTGAATGTAAGTGTGCCCCAATTATTTTGGGAATTCAGAAATACTTCTAAACAAATCATGTGCTATACAGAAATTTCTATTGAGAGAGCAGGAGACACTGGCTTTAAACAACCTTCCATTTGATGCCAGCTGGCTGAGTACCTGCTTTAGCAGGGAAGGGTACCCTCCCTGTCAGACTGACAAGCTTCCACTCAGACTTCAGCGTCTGCGTTGTATGTTCCCAGATTCCTGGTGATATAGAGCCAGGCTAAGAGGCGGAATCTCACACAGAGCCAGAAAGAGTGTGTGTTATGAATCGGTGGCATTCTGGTTCTATCTACACACACATGCATGCGCACATGCACATACACACTCACACATGCACAATTCTTTTTGTGTGTGTGTACTGGGAATTGAACTCAGGACCTTGCGCTTACCAGGCAGGTGCTGTGCTACTGAGCTATCTCCCCAGCCTGACATGCACAATTCTTAACAAGAGATGTATGCTAAGGTGCAATTTCAGCTTTTGCCTTATACCCTTCTGCAAAGATCTGAAGTAAAAGGATTCTTTAGGTGCACCTGCACTGCCCCTGTCCATTACAGAGCAGTCACAGGTGCCGGAACTGTTTTTGCACTGGATGTTCTTCTAAGTTGTCTCCCATGGGCCCAGAGATCTTTTCTTTTCTGTGACTGCCTCATGATACCCAAGTCACTCTGTGTCTAATAATAACTTCCTTCTTTAGTCACCTGCGGCCACTAGCAAGGATTTGAAATTCATATGAACTCAGTTGAAATTTTCCCCTACCCTTCTTTAGCACTTTCCTTTATTTAAAATTGCACTCCCTTTTAGTTGCCAGAATTCCTAGATTCCTGCTCTGGTCTTATTCCCCACACCTCACACTAGGTATCTAACTTATTTATTAGTTTGCTTTTTCCTCTGTCCGCTCACCTTGTCACAGATAAGCCCAGAGAGTAAAAAAAAAAAGCCTTATCTTTGCTGCTCTGTCCTAAGCATTAACTTCATATCTGACACATGATCAGTACTTGAAAAATGACAAATAAACAAATAGAATTTTTTCATAATAACTTTTCTCTGGATATAAAAGATATATAATGTTGATGGGAATTTTTAAAACTATAGAAAACACTAAGAAGAAGATGAAAACTATTATTCATATCATCTTTGATCAGAGGGTTCATATTATAGTACAGATATACCCAGGTTTTTTTTCCTTTAAATTTCTTCTAGACAAGTTTAGGATAACACTGAGCATACTGGCTTACAATCTGTTTTTAACATGTAAGCATTTTCTTATATAAAAAATTTCTTCTGTGTGGTTTGAATGGGAATAAAGTATTTCATAATATAACTCTATCATAATGTAAATAGTCACTTACCTATTATTGAGTTTTATTATGAAATAATTATTTGATAATTCTGTCTGCTGCCAGGTATCTAATTTTTCTTTTCTGTAAGAAGGATATGGGATAAACAAAATGAGAATAAGTTTATTATTCTTAAATGTAATGTACATAAATCATATTATCTCTCCCTAGAGATAAACTACATAGACGCCATAAAGTAAAGAGAATGTCTACAAAAATTTTGGGTGTATGTTTGATTTCTTATCTTTAATCTTTTATATAAAAGAAGAGAAAACATGGGAAAAGATGTGCCAAAGGAGATAAGAGACTTCTCCACCATTTCTGCCCCAGGAAAAATAATGGCCATATTAAAAGGGATCAGAACATTCTTCATCTGGTCTTTGCTGTGGCTACACAAAAGCCTCCAAGGAATCAGCTACGCCCCAGGGAACTTTGCTAAGGCCAATTTGATCACCAGCTGAGCACTTTTAGGGTCTGGGGCTTCACAGGCAAGTATGAACATTTACTTTGGGTCAAGGGCAGCAGTAACAGCAGTAAAATATAGCTCAGTGGATACTGCTGAACCCTTTGTCTTACAAAGAGTGAAAGTCTCACATCTCTTGGTATCCTATACTTTTCATCTCATTTCTATGAAAAAGAACCAATCTTACTCAAAGAAGAAATTATCTCTAATTTTAGTATCCCTTGATTGGTGTTATTTCTAATTTTTCAGTTTTATAAATAGTTCTATCTGAGTATATTTACAATATATCTTTCTGCAATTAATGATTACTTTCCTAGAGTAGATTTCTAGAAGATGTATTAATGGATAAAAGCAAGATTATTACTGCTTTGAACTACATGCTGAAATGTCTTAGAAATGTTCCAATATAGCTATCTCTAATAATTTAAGAATGCCTCTTTTCTTACAACCTCACCAATATTGCCACTTACCTTTTTGGAAAAAAAAAAGATATAAGGATGCTCTGTGTTTATTCAAAAGATTTATAGACAGATTTGGACTCATTTCTGCAAGTATGGGAGTATGAGTCACTTCCCAGTCACTGGGACACAATACACAGCACCTGTGACATAAAGAAGAAGAGCTTGGTTTGACTCATGGTTCTAGAGTGCTGGGTGCATGGTCAGCTGGCTCTGTGCCAGAAATGGCATAATGGAAGAGCATGGCGGAGAAAAGCTACTTAAGTCATGGTGTCCAGGAAGGGGGCGGGGCATGAGAAGAGCCAGGGACAAGAGTACACCTTCCAGTTCACAAAGGACCCACTTTGCAACAGCACATTCAACTATAAACCCTTCAGTGGATTCATCCACTGATAAGTAAAGTGTCCCAGTGTTCCAATCACCTTCCAAAAGCTCCACCTCTGAATATATGAGGATTTGAAGGAGAATTTTAGCTCTATACCATAACAGTGGGGTTTATATATTTCAGATAATGTTGTGATGGGAGTTTAGGCAGTGTTCACAGACAAGTCAGTTATAGGGTTTTTTCCTCTAACCTCATGTTTTATCTTCAAAATATTTTTATTCAAAATATCACATTACTGTATGTTTCAAAGGTACATAAAAGTGAAAGAATAAAAGTAGTGGGTACTTCTAAAAGAGAATCCAAACATGGCTGTACTACTAATATTATATTCAACTCAAAACTAACTTAAATTGGGAGCTAAGAGTAAAAGAGTTTCTTTTTATGGGCAATACTGTAGGGCTCTTCTATACCTAGATAAAATAAGAGTAATAATTACAGTATGATTTTCCTAGAGAATTTGCAAAACACCATATTCTTGTAAATTACTGCTAAATACCTGGATTTCATTTATAAGAGGGGATTCTAAGTAGCAATACATTCATTTTTCTGGAAACATCCCCAAGCCTCTGAATCCAACCCTTTAAAAGAAGTATGGAGGTTCTTTGTGCCATCTATAGGTATCTGAGGCCAATATTAATTGAGTGACCAGAGCGTCTGTTTTCTCATTGTTTCTGTTCTGAGGCACCAGCAGGGAGTTCCAGTTAGTCCAACTCAGTTGTTGCTTTTGGATGTGCATCCGTGCTGGCAGCATTCCCTCTGCCTCATCAATCCCAGCTTGAACATTTACACATAGCCCACTTCCCCCTATACCTTCTGCAAGATGCGCTGAGCCCAAATGGGCTTGATTTAAGGCTTATTTTGTGTATAAAATAAGGCTGCCCACATCTCAAATCTTATGTTATTGGGTTTGAATTCCTAAAGCTTTTATATCTTTCATTTGGTTTAGAACTGTGATTCTCCATGTTATCAATCATTAAACATATTTTTAATTAGTGTCAACAGCTAGAATTCCTTCACTTTTTCCACTTTTAACCTGTCCAGGACCTGGAAGGCAGTTCTTTCCACAAATAAGCTTCTTGGATGTTCCAAAGCTGCTTTAAGTATAATCAGAAAAGTTAAAAGTGTGTATTCCCTGATTCATAATCTCAAATTCACAAAAGAATAATGGCCCTAATGGGGGTGTGAGAAAATAGGAGTATTTTGAAGAGGAGAGAAGGTCAGAGTGTAGGATCCAAGGTATAGGAAGTGAGACTCAAATGGAAAGCTGCAAGGAACACACCAGGAGGAAATTTCCTGAACCCCATGGCAGCGTCAAAAGGGATCAAGTATATACATACAGTAACGAGATCTAATTTTTATTAAGAGCATAGTATGTTTCATGAATGCTACATAAACATTTTACATACTCAAATTCATAAAACCTTATAGCCTTTCTAGGGTATGCATGTGATTACTCCTTACTTGGAGATAAGGAAATGAGGCTCCACAAGCTTAAAAACTGGCACAACTAGGGATGCCTGCAAGTATCAGAGCTGGAGGGGGCACAACTACCCGGGCCATTCGCATCCCATCTTCTTCCCACTGCCATGAATTCTCCAAGTGAAGAGAAAAGGGAAAGGCCCTCTGGTAATAGTTTATGCCCTGGGCAGTATCTGGAACACTTAACATCTGTTATGGTTTGAATACCTCTAATACCTCACGTGTGAGAGGTGGGAATTTTAGATGGTGATCAGATCATGGGAGTACTAATCTCATCAAAGGATTAATCCATGAGTAGGTGTTATGATTTGTGTTTAGATGTCCCTGAAAAGCCTCATGCAGTCATAGGGTTTTTTCAGAGGTGGCTGAATCTAGTTTGTGATTGATTCATAGTGCAATGTTAGAATTAAAGATGCCAGGATTAAAGGTGGGTGATTGCTGGATCAGTCCACTGATTGGGTGGGCATTGCACTAGTCCCAGCAGACTAGATAGAGTATAAAAGGGACAGAAAGACACTGTTGACTTTGCCATCTTCTGCCCACTATAAACTATTCTCCTCTGCAAAGCCAACCTACCCTAGAGCCAGCTGATTATGGGCTGAATCCTCTACAGACTATGAGCTAAATAAATCTTTCTTCCTTTAAATTTGGGTGTTGGGTATTTTGTCTCAGCAATGAGAAAAGTAACTAAGACAGAATTTGGTATCAGAAGTGGCAGTGTTGCTTTGTCTATACCTGATCATGTGGTCTGGGGGCCTTTAGGAATGGCTTATGGGAACAGTTTGCAATGATTCAGACATGTTGGATGGAAAAGTAAAGCTGGACTGCCTTAGGCCATACTATATGGGAGATTCTGGGCAGAGCTCAGAAGACAGAAGGCTGATGGAAATCTTGCCAGTAAAGACCAGGTTCTGGTGGTTTCAGTTGTGAAAAAGGACTGCATTGGCTGCTGAACACCAGACGACATGTGTTATGGCTCGATAGTAGGTTTTTCTGCTTTTTTTTATTTCTAGAGACATTGCCTGAAACTAAGTTCAAGAATGGTGGAATAATCTGGCAGAAGAATTTTCAAAGTAGTCAGATGTTGAGGTGGTGGTGTGGCTACTGTTAGGGGCTCTTTGCCAGATTTATGTTGAGAATTAAGAGCAAAGAGCTCAGCAAAATGATTTAAAACGTTGTGAGTTTGGCCAGAAAGGAAGCTCAAGTAAAGTGGACTGCAAAGATAGAGCAGAGGAGATCTTGATTGCTGAAAAGGAACAAGAGACTGGAAAAGATGGCCAAAGGGTATCACAAGATGCAGAAGTACCCACCCTTTGCAGCATCAAAATTGCACAAGTAAAAGGCTTTACTTTGAGAAGAAAGCCACAGAGCACCATGTTTCAGAATGGTGGTATCCTAGAGAATTTGTTCCTCAGAATTGGATTCAGAATGCTTAGTGATCCTGTTATCTGAACTACACAGCCAAGAGAGAGGGAAGCCTGGCTACTGCTCCTGCTGGCAGCAGACCTTGGCATCACCCACATGGCACTAGTTTTAGGTACATGCAGAATGCAAAAATTGTGGGGTCAGCAAGGCTTTCATTCGGGTTTCAGAAGGCCTGGGAGGTCAGGCAATGTACTCCTGAGAAGGCAGTGTGTGAAGTTGTGAGTGTGAAGCCAAAGATGCAATAGTAACCCCACAAGTTTGGAGAAGACAGGAGCATGGATCATCTGAGGAAAACTGCAAGGAGGGAGCAGAGCAGACCCAAGAAAAAATCTCTGGGACATGTCACCACCAGAAGTGCCACAGCGGCTGAGCCACGCAAGCCCTTTGGGGTTCACATCTTGCCACAGATTGCTTTGTATGCTGCACATGGAGCTATAGGATTTAATGTTTGCCCTGCCGGATTTTGGACTTGTTTTGGTCCCATTCCTTTGTACCCCCATTTGTAACTTTTGGAATGGAAATAGCTATCCAGTGCCATTGAATATTGCAAGTGTTTAACTTTCTTTTCATTTATTTGTACAGGGGCTCACAGCTAAGAGTTTCCCCTAAGTCTCAGAGGAGACTTTGAACTTGGACTTTTCAGCAATGCTGAAACTGTTAGGGCTTTGGCAACTCTTGGAAATGGACTAAATCCCTTTTTTATAAAGGGATGTGCATGAGCCCTTAAGGGGCCAAGAGCAGAACGCTATGGTTTGTGTCTAGATGTCCCCCCAAAACCTCACACAGTCATAGGGTGTTTTCAGAAGTGGCTGAATCTATAGTTTGTGATTCATTCATAGTGCAGTGCTGGAATTAAGGGTGCCACTATTAAGGGTAGGTGATTGCTGAATCAGTCCACTGATTGCTCTAGTCCCAGCAGCCAAACAGTATAAATTGGGAAGAAATACACTGTTGATTTTGCTGTCTTCTACCCACCATAAACTATTCTCCTGTGCAAAGCCACCCTGCCCTAGAGCCAGCTGATTATGGACTGAATCCCCTACAAACTGTGAGCTAAATAAACCTGTCCTCCTTTAACTTTGGGTGTTGGGTATTTTGTCTCAGCAATGAGAAAGTAACTAAGACAACAGGTTTATAGTTGGGCCTTTAGGAGTTTGGACCTAGTTGGAAGAAGTGAGTCACTTTGGGTGGGAGGAAAGGGCTTTGAAGTATCCTTCTCTGGCTCTTCCCTCTTCCCTCTGCTTCCAGCTGCCACAGCTGCTTTCCTCTGCCATACTCCCCCACCATGTTTCTATCTTGAAGCCAGCTGACCATGGACTGAAATCATAAGTCAAAATTTTCTCATTTAAATTGCATATGTAAGGTATTTGGTTCAGCAATGGAAAATTGATGAATATAGCACCAAAGGAAATATATTAAATCAACTACATGCAAGAATTTGAATAATCCAACTTCAGGGTTTTATAAATCACAAGATCTAGTATAATCTAATATAAGGTGCAATTTCAAGTCTTTCAGATCTGATATTCTGCAGCAAATAGGACATAAACCCACTTAATATTATTTCCTTTCTTACAAAAAGTATTTAAGGCAGATTTAATAGACTAGAAATAATATCAACTAGACACACATTATAAATAACAACGTTGGCGTAAAATGCAATCATTATTAAGATTAATCTGAAATAGCACATCAGCAGTCTGACAAATTTGCTAGGAATAGACTCTTGGCTTTCTACTATAGAAAAATAAGGAAGCTTCATGACATTAATTTAAGGTACATAAAATAAGGCAAATCAATTGCTTTGATGGGAATCAGGTTCACTAGTCCCTTAAATGAAGGAAAAAATCAAACAGAATTGATATTTATCAGTGAGATAACTTGCCTACAAAAATATGCTAAGTGGACATTATGAAAATGGCCATTTTTTCTTTTCTTTTTTTTTTTTTTTTTTTTTTTTTGATTTTTCTCCAGTACCGGGAACCGAACTCACCACCTTGCACTTGCCAGGCAGGCACTTTGCCACTGAGCTAAATCCCAAGCCCCCATTTTTTCTTTAAAATGTTGCTTGTAGTTTCTAGTATCTCTTTACCTGTGACAAAACATCTATGAATCAAAAGAAGACAAAAATTTCATGTCAATATGAAACTCAAATTTACATATCATCTATACTAAACAACATAATATTCCAACTAAATAAGTCTGTGGATCAAAGTAGCACTAAATAATTAGTTAAACGGTTCAGGTCATATCACCAGAAACAGCAACAGTGGTGGTAAAAAGAGAGCAAAAGATTCATTGTCCCTCCCAACTAATTGTGTCTGTCTCAGAGTTAGAGGCTATGGCAACTAACAGATGAAGCAGTCCACTCTTTGAAGCAGTCACAATACTGCTATCCAAAGTGAAATATCAGGGCTGGGGATTTAGCTCAGCGGCAAAAGCGCCTGCCTGGCAAGCGCAAGGTCGTGAGTTCGGTTCCCGGTACCGGAGAAAAACAAAACAAAAAAAAAAAAAAACAAAGTGAAATATCAGTATCTCAAAGAAAGTAAGAGTTGGTTTGGGATGATGCATGGTGCCCTGCTAAGTATACTTCAGGCAAATTAAAAATTCAATCAGGAATATAATAAGTGAAAAACAGTAAGACCAATACCAAGGGACTTAAGTATCCCAGTGTCAGGTAAACTGATGTAGAAGATAAAACCATTTCAGTCTCTCACCACCATGTATCAGAAACACCTCCCTGAGTCTAAGGATGAAGCTAGACCTGGGCTTGGTGAGATAACCACCAGCTATACATCCAAGAGCACCTACACCAGAGTGAGAAGAGATAAATCCAGGGAACAATTGTCTATTACTCAAGTTGAATTCTGGATGGAGCTCTCTGATGGAAACTAGGGAGGAGAAAAATGGTACAAAAATATTGCAAAACCAAGAAAAGAGATTTTAAGGAAGAAGAAAATGGTAAATACCTCTAAAGAAGTGATCTGCTAAAGCCAAACAATAAGAGCAAACAGGAATTTGAAAATACATGCTAAAAGACCCAACATATAATATAGTAGCAGAAAAGTCTTCAAAAGACCAATGTTGCTCATCAGAACAAAAAATTAATTGGTTTATGCATAGTAAACCCCATCTGCTTAGATTATGTGGGGGGAATCAAGTCCACTCACTTATAAAATATATGCCTAAAAAAACATAGTATTGAAAGGTAAGAACTAATGTAATACACAGATCAAAACAAAAAATGCTGGTTGAGTATATGTTGGGGCAAACAAGCAGGAAGTATGGATCACCAAGAAAACACAAAAGAATTCAAGACAAAACCACTGAACAAGTAAAAAAATGACAACTTTACATTAACAATGTGTAAAACTCATAATTTAAAAATTATATGTAAATGGACCTATAATACCTATTTAGGTTATCACTGCAAATTCTAAAAACTATTAAATATTCCAAGAAAAGTGAACAAAACCCAACTGTTAGGATGTGAAGCTAAAAGAAAATCTTGAGGTGTATAAATTTCTTCTCCAATATGATGCAAATTTTATAAAAATTGTTATGTGTTCTACTATCCAAAACTTCAATAGAGTCTAAGACAGAAAATAATCTAGAGATATTATTTATCTACTTTGCAGTAAAACAATAGATTAACAACAAAATTTAAGGAATAATGGAAATATAAAACTTTTTTGATAAAAGCAAATGTATACATAAATCTCCCTGAGGTGAAATTAATAGAAACTACTTGATCAAAATACAAGAGTAACAGAATAACCTCAACAAAAAACTGAAGTAAAAGTCTTAATGTTAAGAAAATAGATGATGCAACCTGTGCAGAAGGCAGGAAGACAGAGGATCTGCATGCTCTGCCCTTTCTGATGCCACCACTCCCCTAGCCTCCCTCATCCAGGCTGGAGGTTGGAAGACAGAGGACCTGAAAGGCCTCTGTTACTCCTTTCAGCATCAGTGCTAATGCTGACACCTGCCTAGGCCATACAAGACCCAAGTAGGAGACAGGAGGACAGAGGACCCACGCACCCTGTCCTCTCTGATGCCACCACCCCTCCAGGTTCCACCAGCACAAGAGAGGTGAATAGTAGCCAAACTCCCAAATTCTAGCTAGCTTTGCTCTGGGTTCTCCACAGCACAGGGCAGCAGAAGTGACAACCAAAAGACAGACTGGTCTGAAGATGAGACCAAAACCCAGGAGGAGAGTTTCACTCTGGATGGAAATGTTAGCACACTACGGAGACTAGGTGAGGGACAACCAGGGGAGAAAGTCTTGGGAAGGTTAAGAGCTACACAGCTATCTCCTGGGATTCCCTAGAAGGCCTGATCTCAGGTCAAGAAGATCATGGGACCTGTATTCTGTAGTGGGAGGCCAGGCTTGGTGGGTATAATCTTCAGAGGTGGTGGTCCTGAAGGAAAAGTCATTTAGTTCAGTGGTGTGCTTGAGCTCTTGCACCAGTGCCTACATCCATTAGAAACCAGTGGTCTGAATTACTACATGAGTGGTTCATAGAGTTTCTCAATATGCAGTGGATATTTGACTCCATTGTTGTTACTGACTTAACTGTGATAGCCAAGGTGACATAGTAACTGCTGTTAATTGGTTTTCTATGCCAGTATCTGGATTGCCTGGTGGTTATAAACAATACTGTGGCTCACTCACAAAGAACATGGCACTGGGCCAAAGAAACCTCAAATTCTAGCACCAAACAAACATAGTAACAGAATAGACAAGGCAACAAAATGCTTCCATAAACTCTCCACTCCCACATACCTTGCAGATTCTCTGTCCTCTGGCCTCCAGTGTGGGTCACATGGGGCCCAGGTAGGCAATGGCATCAGCAGGGACAGGAAGTATAGATACTCTATCTTCCTGCCTCCAGGGCAAGTTGCACTGGGACCAGAAAAGAGTTGGCCAAATGATTTTGGGGGGAGACATTGAGGGGAAGACATTGAGGGGGAGGAGATCGTAAGCCATGCAGCAGAAAGTTCTGAAAGTGTATCAATAAAAGCATTCAATAAGGTGCTTAATGAATTTTAAAAAGATATAACTAATCAGCTAATGACCTGAATACAACAAAGGATCAGCAAATCTACAGAAGACACAAATAAACAGCTGGTGGAGCTAAAGATAGGGTGCAAACCATGAATGTACAGCATAAAGAAGAATGGGGATCCATAAAATAGTTCCAAACAGAAATTCAGGAGATCAATAATTAGGTTGAAAGTATGAGGCAGTAGAAGCAACTAATGTGAAGATAAAGTGTCAAAGCTAGAGGACAGCGCTCAGTTAATGATCGGTTAGTGAGAGATATCATAAAAACAACCAGAAAGCATGAAAAATTGATCCAACTGCTACTAGGTGATTGACATAACACCAGTATAAGAGTAATTGGAATACAAGGAAAAGCAGAAGACACCACAAGGGGCATTAAAAAAAATCTGTTAACAGAAGTAATAATAGTAGCTTTCCAGACATGGAAAATGAATTTTACATACAGATAATTGAGGCATATGCAATCCCAAATAGCCACAATTACAAAAAAAAATTCCATGCCGTATAATTAGAGTATCAGAAATACAACACAAGAACAGAATCTTAAAGGCTTCTAGAGAAAACCAACAAATCATCTATGAAGGAAAACCCACCAGAATTACAACAGCCTTCTCAATAAAAACCTTAAAGGCAAGAAGAGCTTGGAACAAATTCTTTCAAGCTTTCAAAAACACAGCCTCCACACCAGACTGTTATATCCTACAAAAATATCTTTCAAAATTGATGGAGAAATAAGATATTCTTATAATAAAGAGAACTTAAAGAAGTTCACTCTAAAATCAGTAACAAGATAAAGATGTCCATTGTCACCATTTCTATTCAACATAGGCCTTGAAGAATTATCCAGAGCAATAAGGCAAGAGAAAGAAATAAAGTGTACATGGATAGGAAAGGATGAATTCCAAGTATCATTATTTGCAAATAACATGATCTTTTACTTACAAGACCCCCAAAATTCCTAGAAGTAATTATGAAATTCAGCAGAAAAGAAATTTAGAAAACAATACCATTCATGATAGCATCAAAAATTTAATGATTAGGAAGTAACCTAATCAAGGAAATGAAAGGCCTCTACAATGAAAATTTTATCACTCTGAACAAGGAAACTGGGGAAAACATCAGAAAATGGAGATAGCCTCTGTCTCTGGATAGGGAGAACAATTAAAATCACTACATTTTAAAAACCGATGTACAGATTTAATGCAATCCCAATCAAAACACCATCAGCTTTTCTCACAGCCTTAGAGAAAATCCTAAAGTTTAAACGGATTTATAGCATATGGTCTGTATGGATTTATAGAAAAAGCAATCCTGGGTAATATAACAAAGCAGGTGGCATCACACTCCAAGACTTGAAGTTGTGCTATAAAACTATAGTGAGGAAAACAGCATGATACTGACACATAAACAACCACATGGTTCAATGGAACAGATCAGAAGAAGCAAAAACAAAACCAGGCACATACAGCTATTTGGTCTTTGACAAAGGAGCCAAAAACATACACTGAAGGTAAAATAGACTCAATAACAAATGATGCTGGGAAAATTGGATATCTATGTGAAGAAGATTTGAATCTAGACCCATATATTTCATCATGTACTAAACCAGAATCAAAATGGATCAAAGATCTAAATGCTAAAACAGTAACACTCAATCTACTGGAAGATAAAATAGGTACAACTCTTGAAGACATAGGCATAGGCAAGGGCTTTCTGACCAAAACCGACCATTGGTGAATCCCTTCCATCCTGTCTAGTGAAACTCTGTATTGTCTCTAATTTTTTTTAATTATTATTTTCTTGTTCTCTTTAATGGTTTGATCGATTTTCCAGTCTTACATCTGGTAATCTGTGCAACTTTGTTGAAGGTAATAATATGTAATATAACAACCACTGTTAATCCCTATCATTTGGTTTGAAATGATTCTTCAATATCATTTTCATGTCCTTGCGTTGTTTCATTTGTATTTTGCCATTGTTCTTTTTTTTTCTATTCTCTTTTAAAAACAAAACCAATTGCACAAGAAATAATATTGAGAATCAACAAATGAGATCATATCAAATTAAAGAGCACCTGCGCAGTGAAGCACATGACCAACAGAGTGAAGAGACAAGCTGCAGAATGGGAAAATTTTTGCCTGCTGTTTCTCAGAGGAATAACATCAAGAATAAATAAAGAACTCAAAACAATTAGGCTCCTCCAAATAAAAGACCCAATCAAACAATGGGCAACTGAAATGACTAGATACTTCTTAGAATAAGAAATACAAATGGCCAATAAATACATGAAAAAATGTTCAGCACCACTGGTCATTGAAAAATGCAAAATCATATTACATTGAGATACCATCTTACCACAGAAAAAAAGTTGTCATCATCAAAAAATCTAATAATATCAAATGTCAGTAATGATGTGGGGAAAAAGGAACTCTTCTGCATCTTTTACATTGTGTCCACCCTGGAAAAACTAAAAATAGAAATTCCATTTGACCAGCTCTCCCAAAGAGATGCCTCTCCTAGATGTCCAAAATTTAGAATTACCATATTACAAGAAAACACAAATATTCATATGTATAATAGCACAATTTATAATAGCTAGATCTTAGAAATGGTGAATATGCTCATCAACAGATGCATGGGAAAGGAAAATGTGATATTTATACACAGTGTGATAGGAAGGTAAACTCATGATATTCGTAGATAAAAGTTTGCAACTTGAGAACACAATGTTAAGTGAAATACATCAGACACACAAGCTTAAGTTTTTTTATTAATTAAATTCATTGGTATATTTTAGATATACAGAATGATCACATTTACCATAGGGAATTTGTACCTGTACACAATATATCTTGATTCTTTTTTTCCCCGTTCCCCTTCCCTCCCTTCAGGCCCTCCTCCCCTTCCCATTTACAAAAGCTTTGTTTCCATTTTTTCCTTCTTTCTTCACTTTTTTCTTTTCTCTTCCTTCTTTTACCCCTAAATCTTGAAAAGAGCCCAAATATCCATCAACCAATGCAGGGGAATGAACTCTCCCTAGTTCCCCTTCCTATTTTCTTCCTATTTGATAATATCTAATATACATTTTGGTCCTTATTTATAATTCTGGTTTCTCACAGCAGAAACACAATATGATATTTACACATGTGTGTTTGATTTATTTCATTTAAGATTATGGTCTCAAGTTGCATCCATTTACCCAGAAATGTCTCAAGTGTATCCTTCTTCATAGCAAAGTAGTACTCCATTGTATAAAAAAACTCACATCTTTTTTTATCCATGCATTGGTTGATGGATATTTGGGCTCTTTTCAAGATTTAGCTATTACAAATTGTGCTGCTAGAAACATGGGTGCACATATATCTCTGTGGTATGATTTTTTAATTCTTTTGGGAAGATACCAAGAAGGAGAATAGTTGGGTCAAATAGAACTGCTGGTTTTAATTGTCTGAGGAATCTCCACACTGATTCCACAGTGTTTGTACCAGTCTACACTCCCACCAACAGTGGATAAACTGGCTTTCCACATATGAGAGACTAAACTGGACAAATATCTTTCACAATGCACTAAACTAAAATCAAAATGGATAAAAGATCTAAATTTAGGAAATAGGAAGAGCTTCAAATAATTCCCTAAATTACCTATTCTTTTTTTTAAAAAAATATTTTAATATATCTACTAATTCATTTCATTTATTCTACTACTTTCTCTTAGTTCACTGAAAAGAAACTTTTGTGTTATTATGTGTTTGTTTCTTCTTTGTGAGTCTTTTTCTCTCTGAGTAACTACTTTGAAAATAATGATACCGTGCTTTTTAACTATTATCATTCTCTTCTTATTTTGTATGAAATTTTGTTTTATTTTTTCATAAACTAAAGAAAATAAATCATTTAGCACAACACTTTAGGGAAGACTACCAAAAAGGTAAAGAACTAAAGTATATTAGATGTATTTTCAGCAAGCAGCGGAGGAAACAAAGCTGGCAGTGTTCTAGTGATTTAAGAAAAAAAGATCAGTAGCACAAAGTGCAAGTAAGGAGCAACAAAGAGGAAGTCTAACACCTGAAGCCCCCAGACCCCGGCTTCTAAAAGTTTCTGCCTCCTGCCCCAAATGCAACAGGAAATCTTCTATGCTTGTCTTGTTGATAACAACAAAATGTTCATGTTAACCTCTGCTGACCTAGTTAACCTCTGCTTTGTACCCAAAATCCACTAACCTCAAAAACATAGCTATGTACTGTTTCTGCTTCTGTAAAATTTTGCTTTGCTCAGATCCTCGCCCAACACAACTTAAACTAGGTTATAAAAACTTCCCGTCCCCACTGATCTGGGCTCAGATCATACTTTGGAGTATGAACCCCTCTGGGTCCACCAGCCTAATAAAGGACTTGGTATTGTCCACTCTTCCAATGCATGCTTGATTTTTCAGGCCACCAGAGATTTCTGGTTCCGGTTTTCCACAACAGAAAGGATATGGAAGCTACAACAGGAGATAAGTTTTAAAATTATATTATGTGTTGTATTACTCAATATTAATATTTAAAATATCCAACAAAATATGTTTATCTTTTGAAATATAAATTACTAAAATTAACTCTAGAAGGAATGACAATTAAACTCACAACCATAAACAATACTAAAAAGGCATACAAGAATTACAAGCTGTAGGGCTGGGGATTTAGCTCAGCGGCAAAGCGCCTGCCTGGCAAGCGCAAGGTCATGAGTTCAGTTCCTGGTACCAGAGAAAAACCAAAAAAAAAAAACCAAAAAAAAAAGAATTACAAGCTGTAGGGGCTGGGGGATTAGCTCAGCCGCAAAAGCGCCTGCCTAGCACGCTCAAGGTCGTGAGTTCGGTTCCCGGTACTGGAGAAGAACAAAAAACAAAACAAAACAAAAAAAAGAATTACAAGCTCTGAAACCAGATGGAGTTTTTTTTTTAATGTTTAAGGAAGCACTGATGCTGCATAAATTCCTCCAAAGTACAGAAATATGTAGACAGCTACATAATTTATATTGTAAAGTTGATATTGCTCTGATACTCCAACAAAAATAAAAACCAATCCCCTCTTAATATATTAAAAAAAACTGAAATAAATTATTTGCAAACTAACTTTCAAGATATGTTAAAAGTCAACTGAGATTTATTCCCAAATTCACAGATTTATTAAATATTCAACAAAACAATTATGTGGTAGATGATAGCACATGCTGAAAAAGATTTTAATACTACCAATTCTTATTTTTCTTAAGATTAGAAATGTAGAAGTTGAAAACTTTCTGAACATTATTAAATCATCAAAGAACATCACACTTCAAGATAAAATACTAGCGGCTACTCCATTAAAATCAGGAACAAAGCAAAAATTATTGTGAATGTTACTGTACAAAATTATTCATTGAGTTCATGACAACAAAATTAAAAATTGACATGAAATATTCAAAAACAAGAAACGTAGACAAATAGCTATTGTTTATTGATGATATGATGAGTTGATATACTCTCAAACCAGTAAGTTTAGTTACTTTTCATAGAGTGATACCTATATGACATATTATGAAATTCAGTCAGAAGAACTAAAAGATCCATTCCACGTAGAATCAAATTTTAAATGTCTAAGAATAAATTTATCAAGTAATGTGATACATATAATAATTTTAGTATAAGAAATAGTATGAATTAATGAACAGATGCCATGTACTTGAAAGCTTTAAATGTTTATTTTAGGGTTTTTGTTTGTTTGTTTGTTTGTTTGTTTCTGGTATCGGGAATTGAACTCACGACCTTGCTCTTGCCAGGCAAGTGCTATGCCGCTGAGCTAAATTCCCAGCCCCATGTTTATGTATTTCATAAAAAAGGAATTTGGCGAAAGCAAAACATTTTCCTGAAGTTATCTAAACTAAAAATCAACTAAACAGAATAGCAAAAACTTTTGAAAAATAAAATAAAAGGTGAATTTTGCCTTGTCAGCATGTAAAATGTTTTATGGAGTAAAAAAACAATTAATTCTAGTAAAACTAGCAAAACAATGAATAAACAAATCAAAGAACTGAAATAGAATATAAGATTTTAGTACATGATAAATTTCTTACCTAAAACCATGGGAAAATGATAAATTATTTAATAAACAAAATTGATGTCTACTAACTCATTGAAGAAGAAAACTCATTATTTTATATCATAAAATCAACTAATTCTCAGAGATTTAAATGTTTAAAGAGGAAAATATTGTATCAATATTTATATAAAATATGATAGAGGAATTTTCTAAACAAAGTAAGATTATTAGAAAAGAAAATATTTTAAAATTTTACTACCTAATAATTTAAAATATCCATAAATTTTAAAAACTTAAACACAAATGAAAGAACTAAATAAGGAAAATGTGCATAATATTTGTTGCAAGAAAGGCTATTATCCTAACAAATGAGATATACAGTATTGTACAACCCAGGAAGGAGATTCACAACAGTATAAAAAAATGGATAAAGAATATAAATGTCAGAATAAAATAGACAAATAACCAAAAATTCTACATTACTAACAATCAAAAACCTTAACTGAAATAGCCTTGACACAATATTTCTCCTAAATTAAATTAGCAAAGCCATTCATAAATTATAATTAATTTTGATGACTATATAGTGACACTAATATTTTATTATAAAATTATAGTAATTTGGTAACTTTGTATTGCTCCTCTCACAATTATTTTTTACAGTGTGTACAATTAAAGTTCTAACAACTCTTAAGGAAATAATTTAAATGGTGGTAAATAGTTCACATGTTGTTTAGATATACTATTAGTGCCTCATTTTTATTATAAAAATTGTTAGCAGTCATGACTAGTCATAATAGAGTGATTGTATATGTATGGAACATTCACTCTGTATGCATTAAAATTCACATTATAAGAAACATGCGGCACTGTACTAATATATCAGCTGAGAGTTTCAGTTCAAGTAGCAAAGTTCTACTTTACTAAAAGCCACATTTTAGACACTGGATTCTCTCACAGAGCCAGTATGAAAGGTGAGGAAGGAAGCCTGAGGAAGGGCTCTTGCATGGATTGTTCTGAGATCCTCAGTGTCAGAAACTCTCCAATCTTCTGATGAAGACAGCAATCATACGTGTCTACTCCAATCACCTTGCATCTCTCACTGTCCCCCTTCAGTTCTCAGGAGGAGATCTGCTGGGTTCAGCTTTAGCTAGTTTTCTCTCTGCTTGGTTTACTCAGCCAGGTCAGGGTGGAGAACGGGTAACACCAACTTCTCCTTGTGAGGTGGAAAGCCACTCCCATATGTATTTATGACGGCCGATAAGACTCATTTTTCATCAGAGTCTAAAAGTGAAGTGCCCTCACTTTACACGTGTGAGTGTATGCCTAAAGTTATTGGAGGAATATTTGAAAGAAAATATTCCAAAATGGTAGTAGTTGTTGTCCATGAGTGACAAGTTTATGAGTGAATTTTATTTTCTTCATACTTTATGTGTATAAAATTATTCTTGTAACAATATGAATTTGACCATATTGGCACTAGCAACTGGCTACAGTCCTTCGCCAAGTCCCCTTTTCAAACGAGGCTACACTAAAATTTTTACTTCATGAGAGCTGGTAATGACACAAATTGAAACGGGGGAGAGCCTACAGAACAGAATGGCAGTCACTCCCTTCTTGAGAAACAGAAAACCTAAAGTTCCTGTTCCATTGTCCCTAATATTCTCGTAGCCCAGGTTGGATTGGTAAAATAGCACCAGCTCATTAAGAGGTTGCTGGAGCCATTACTGCAGTTCTGGAAGTTGCAGTCAGTCATAGAACCCAGAATCATCAGCATTTACATGTGAGTAGGCATACACCACCAGATGGCGCCAAACCACATCTGGGACCAGGCTGAATTTAGAAGGCCTGGTTGGATTTCCAGGATACCATGTGAGACTGCCTCAGGTCCTTTGTGTGGTTGATTTTCTTTATTTATTTTTTAGTCCTCTTCTCACATTAAGCTGGGGTTTTATTAGATTACCTTCCTAATTTCTGAAAATTCTCTTTCGAGAACATTTGGAATAGATGATGCATTTACTTTTTTTAGATTCTGAATGAGATATTGAATATAGGTCATGTTCATCAAAAAAAGGACATTTTCTACTCTCAGTGGAAGAATAGAGCACCATATATGAAGTCCTTTTGTTAAAATGTCAAACTTGCATCTGCTTAAGCTTCTAGATCTAACCTCTAGTACATAGATACACTGGGGACTGGGGAACATGAAAAATGACACCATGGAAGCCATCAGCAAAAGCCAGCATATAGGAAACTTTACAAGACTATTTAATTTCTTAAATAATACATTACAAGAGGAAAATGTTAAATGAAAGCATGAGGGAAGTTATAGGTTAAAAGAGACATGGGACTGAGAGGTGTAGTTCAGTGGTAGAGTACATGCTCAGCATGCATGAGGCCCTGGAAGTGAGAGAGAGAGAGAGAGAGAGAGAGAGAGAGAGAGAAACCATTAAGAAAATTAGTGGTCAAATATCTATGCAAGATCTTACCTGGATTATGACATGAAAAAAAAGTTTAAATACTTTTTAATTTTGCAAGATCTTATTTAAAAAATGTCAGCCTTACACCTATGTAAAAGTCTGAAACAGTAGCTAGCACTATTGAAACCAATTGGGTTGAGGCTTAAGGAGATTTCAATTCAGTGAATAGAATTTGTACAGTATGAGAAACAGTTTATTGGTAGGTGGTATCCACTTTAATAACAATATTTTAAATGGAAGAAGAATAGATTGGGTATGCAACTCCATTGTCAATGCATGGGTTAACTGAAACCATGCTTTGGCTGCAGATACTACAAGAATTTCACAAAAAAAACAACAAAAGCATTGTGTGAGAGTAATTAATTATAAGGAATTTATAGTAAGGAGTATTACATATCTGATTGTTCTTGAAAATAAAATTAAAACCAAGTGCGTTTTGAAACCAACTGTTTTATATTTTAAATTATTGCTAAAATATTGATATAATAATAGCATTGTATTTATAGCTTTTAAGGTGTTCTTATATTTTAAAAATGAATGCTAAATATTTGAGGATTAAATTTCTATGATGTTTGAAATTTATTTCAGGACAATTCATTTGATGTTGGGAATATAGATAAAATAAGATTCATCTTGAGTTAATAAATCTTGAAGTTGGTAGTGGGTCCATCACAATTCACTGTACCATTCCATTTTTCCTATGTTTAAAATTTTCTGTAATATAAAATAAAAAAGAAAGTATAAAATGTCCATTCTAATTCCCCACTGGCCCAGTTCCCAATTTTCCCTAGGTAATAACTCTTGGGAGCTTCTTATGTACCCTTCCTGAGTTTTTATGTAATATATTCTTTTTATAATTAGAAACACATTAAGATACAGATGTTTAAAAGGCAAATTTCTTGGGAAGCATCTCATGTTGAACCCATCAGGTGACATTATTTGAGTTCATTCCACACGACTGATGCTCATTTCCTCTCTAACTTCTGTAGATACAGCACAGCAGATCACTGGGACCACAGTAAGTGCTTGAACATAATGACAGCAGAATCATTCCTGGTGACTGTTTCCATGGGAATGGGAATGAATCAGCGGCAGAAAACTCTTAAATTTCAGCCGGAGGGTCACAGAAGGCCATTCCATTTTCACAGGGTTGTGGCTGTTTATAGCTTTCCTGTTGGGGGGGGGGGGAGTAAAGAAATATCAAACATAAACTTACTTCATGAAAGATTACTACCTGATCTTATGTATAAAAACCAGCCATTACTCAGGGAGCTCTGACAAACACTCTTCCTACATATTCATACAGCCATAGTTGTAAGTAGCTGCTGAACGCCATCATCCCCAGTATAACTTATTATTCTAAAATTCTGCTGTTCTGTTGCCTTTTAGAATGAAAGGGGGATGTGTGTAGGTTTTGAAAGATACTGGCTCACAACTTTGCATAGTATTGAGGAGCTTTTCTGAGGGTTAATCAGAATGCAATGAATTGTACAGCTGAAAATTGGGATTAATTCAAATTAATCTTTGACAAGAATAGTTTGAAAAAAGATAGCAGTCTCAAAAATTCTTAAATGAAAATAAGTTCGGGGAGAAGCTATTTAAGGATATTTTAAATAATTATCTTCAATCCAAAGGCTGTTGGTACATCTGTCTTTTTATTGTTTAGTAATACTAGATTATGGTTCCAGAACAATATGTGGTCTCTTCTTTATGCACATCCAGCAGCATGAATCTTGGCAATACATCATCTGGGAAAATTGTTTCCTAAGTGATGAATTGCCAGGTTAAGAGTATTATATTTCTGCTATCATGGCTTCATTATCAGAGCATTTTAGAAAATGTTTTTATATGATACAGCAGTAATGTTGTGATAAGAATTAATGTAACATTTTAACAAGTAGTTTAGGAGAGCCAAACTGATAGTTTTAGATTTGTACTACACCATATTATATATGCAATATAGCTGGTAACACTAGTAATGACCTTTTTATAAAAGCTGTGCAATTTACACCTACTTATATAAATGAAACATAAACAAAAAAATAAAATAGGGATGTTTTTAGCTACTGACTCACTGCAATAGATAGGGATACACAAACTTCATGTGTAACACCAGAGGACAGTAAAAATAATTCCATTTTTTTTTAGTTTGGAAAAGTTATGCGTGTTTATAAGCCAGACAGAGACAGAGACACAGAGAGACAGAAATGGAGACAGAGAGACAGAGATAGAAAGACTGAGACAGAAAGAGGGTAGAGAGAGACAGAGAGGGAAGGGGGAGAGAGAGAGACAGAGAGAGAGAGAGAGAGAGGACAAAGACAGGGCTATCAATGCATTAAAGGGAAATCATAGGGTCATAATTTTTGTGCTCTGGTTGAAAGCAGTGAGTAATCATTAAAGCTATACAATGACTTTTTGTGTAGGTAAACTTCAATATCTCCTTTGAGGGATGAGACATTTAAAACTGATGAATAGTTATGACACTGAAAAACTTCGAAGTCTTAAAATCTTTTTTCTTGTAGAAATGTAGTGGGAACACATAGTGTTTAAGAAAGGAACACCATTTTCTCTAAATGAGACAGAAGACAAAGAAACAAAAAGGACAGCTATCAACTAATATGTTAAAAAAAAAAAAAAAAAAAAAAAAAAAAGCTAACGAGAATGACTACAGCCAAGTCCAAAACAGAAGGACTTGCAGGAACATTAAACAGTGGTACTGGCGTCTTGCAGAATGAAAATGTTTGTAACATGGAATAAATCCTCAGCAATATTACTTACAGTCTTGTGTCATTTCTCTATAATTTTTCCCTTAGGATTCCACATTTCTCCTTTGGTATACACCAAGTAAATATGTTAAAAGACAATATTGTATTTTACATTTTGTTTGTGTATCCTGTGCCTTACTTAAAATGTTATGTTTTCTAAATTATCAGGCAGATGGAATTTCAATTCTTAAAAGTTCCAAAGTTCAAAATGCACTTACTTTCAAATTTTTCAGATACATTTTAGAATATTGTTTTAGAGTATAGTTCTGATAATATTTACTTAAGTACTTCTAAATTTACAAACTGAGAATTGAGGGTTTTGTAGTGGCATTTGAGTTATCCTCTATGGTCATTTTTAGCCCTTATGGTCTATGAAAGAAAAAAGCCCAAACCTTGGTTCTCAAATGCCATTTATTTTCTAGTATGCATTGTCTATTTAACTCTTAAAATTCCTCTTGTGTGGATGCAATGTCCTCATCCATACGAGACCTGGTACCATGGTACCAGCGTTCTTACTTGATAATCTGTCAAAAAAAATCAAGGCCAATGTTACATAATTCATCTAAAGTTATGTGCTTAGTAAATGATATATCTGGGACTCAACTCAGGTATCTGACATCAAACTATGTTTTTCTTCTCTATGGCTCATTCTTTTAGAATCAAAATATGGGCCTAGTATTGTATTCAAGACCCTGTGAAGATAAGCAAATCACCGAAAGAACAGTTTGTGAAGATACATATTAGAAAGGGGGCAAGTTTTTTTTTTTTTTTTTGGTTTTTTTCTCCGGTACCGGGAACCGAACTCACGACCTTGCGCTTGCCAGGCAGGCGCTTTGCCGCTGAGCTAAATCCCCAGCCCCAGGGGGCAAGTTTTTAATATAAGACTTTTAAATCTATCTTTGGGTTTGGCTTTAGAAGTCAGCAATCATACCTCCCCACTCCAAGAAAACAAACAAATCCACCAACTGGCTACAAAATATGTCCTTTATGTGAAAATTGTTTGTAGCCTATTACAGGCATACATCTTGGAGTATGCTTGGGATCAGAAAATGGACCATGATACTGGGAAAGGGATTACAGTACTTCTCCCAGTCATAAAATGTAATCATTTATGCCAGCGTGACCTATGGGCTGTCAGCCTTTCTATAATAAATTGAAGTCTGAGGTTATTTCAGGGTCTTATTTCCAGGAAGTGGGCTGGAGAACTGGGCAGTCATCTATTTCTTATCTCTTTAAAATAAATATTCATCAAGTGCACTTTAAATACTTTTAATCATAAATTAAGCAACATTTCCGCATCTGTAAAGTGGGAGCAAAGTAGAACCTACCTTGCACAGTTGTGTAGATTAAAGGAAAGTGTGTTCAGATGGGTTAGGACAATACCCAGCAGGTATGTAGTAACTGCCCTGTAAGTGTTGGCTGTGATTATCAGCTTATTTTATTCTTTTTATTTTAAAAAATAAAAGAAGGAGAACATATTAACAGACAGACATCCATTTACAAAATAGCATATGAATAATACAAACAAAACAGAGTTACAGACAAAGTTGTAGGAAATTAACCATGGTTGTTATATTACTTATTGATAACTTCAAAGTGGTTTCTCAGGAAAACAAATAGAGACATACAAGATTGATCAAACAAGTAATCGTTAACTGTTCCTTTCTGTAGAGCAATAGAAGACAGTAGTACAACTATGTTAGCTATCCTGTATATACATACGTAACTTCCCCTTCTTTCCCTTCTCTTTTCCCACACCCCAGTTGCCCTTTCCTATCAGCTTCTTATAGTGCACCAGACACCTTGCAGGGCATGGAAATTCAAAGACAAATCTGACATCAAAAGACTCATAATTCAGTAAAAGGAGACATACTTATAAAGTGATGTAGATCATAGAGTGGAAGGTTCTAGAGAATGGAAGAGTTGCATAAAGGGGAAAGTAATCAAGTATATTTGGGGACCTGAGAAAGCTCCAGAAGAAGGCGACTGTCCTGAGTCTTAAAGATAAGTGAAATTCTGGAGGTGGAGGAGGTGGAGAGGGGAATGTGTATTCTAAATAGAGGGAAAATAGGAACAAGAATGGCTCAGAGTCAGCTAACTTCTGGTCTGGAGAAGCTGCTTACTTATGGGTACACCTAAAGAAAGGTGTAGTGGATTGACAACTAGTGGTCAATTTATAACCCCCAGTTGAACTGGGTAAGAGTGGTGCTGGGTGTAGGAGGCCCACCTGGGGACTGTTGCCAGTAGTGTAAGAAGCAGAACTGGAGAAGAAGTTAGGCTGTTGGGAACTGAGGGAGGCTGTTGGGAGCAGAGAAAAGCTGTTGGGAGCTGGTGGAAGCTGTAAGGAGCTGTTGGTTCATTTGGAGCAGCTCATCATGTTGGCTTTCCTGGTCAAGTTGGCTGTTTTCACCCTCTGAGGAGCTCAGGACCTTGTTGGCGCTGAGAATAGCTTCAGTTCACTTTGGGGGAGCCCTGGTCCTCACTTTGAGCATCGCCTCCTGGCTCCAGAGGGGAAGATGGTGCACTGCCAGTCTCCTGGAGAAGCTTGCTATGTTGGCTTTCCTGATGGGAACTCAGCTGTCTTCACCAATGGAGAAGCTCGGGACCCTCAGTATTGCTGAGGATGGCTGTGGTACTCTTCAGAGGAACTCTGGTTCTTATTTGCTCATTGCTTCCTGGCTCCAGTGTAGATCCCTCAGCCTGCTAGCACAGATCCTTCATCCTGCTGGCACAGACTTCCTAGATTCTATCACTGACCTTTGGGCCTTTCCAGAACAGATCTGTGAAACAGGCCAGCATGAGATATTGTTACGGGCTCTGGGCCTCCAGTTGGACTTGTGGGAGGCATTGTTATGGGCTCTAGGTCTTCAACTGGACTCATTCAGGATATTGCCGTGGGATCCAGGCCCTCAGCTAGATTCCTTGGTTTTAGTGTGTGGACGGACTTCCTGTACTCTTTTGTATATCATTCTTTGGGTGACTATTATAAATAATCTTGTAAAATATGTCTCCTGAATTATATTGTTTCCCTTGCAAAATAACCCCCAAACCACAACAAAATGTGTTTGTGGGTTGAGAGAAAAATGTAAGGCCAGATAGATCAAGTCATGAGGGACTTTTTCTTGTCATCACTGAGAAACTACCGTGGTGTTTTTGGCAGTAGGGCATTATAAACAGATGCATACTTTAGAGGAGTCATGGGTAAATTGTGGAAGACAGATTGGGGTGGGCAGAGAGAAGCGATGAGTCTGGAGGCAAGAAGAAAAATCAGGAGATTATTGAAATGGACTAGGCAGGACATGAAAATGGTTTGAACAATGAGGAGGGACAGTGGGCAGGAGGAGAAGGACAGAGTTCAGGGACTTTAGGAAGGGGATTAGAAGGAAGCTGGGCAGGTGAAAGTGAAAACGAAGGTTGGGTACCATTATTTCTGACTTAAATGTTCCTTATGTACAGCAATGTGGGGAATGAAGAGGGAGGCACAAATATGCAAAGCTGGATAATGCATTCTACTTTGAACGTAGAAACTCCAAGATGCTGATAGAACATTCTGGTGAAAATATGCTGTAGGTCATTGGATGTGTGACTTTTTTTTGTTTGTTTTTTTGTTTTTCTGGTACCGGGAATTGAACTCACGACTTTGTGCTTGCCAGGCAGGCGCTGTGCCACTGAGCTAAATCCCCAGCCCCTTATGTGTGGTTTTTAATGTAAAATAAAGGTAATATTGGAAGTTTAGATTGGAGGCCATCAGTATCTTGATGCAGACCTATAAGATTCCTTAAAAAGACCATGTTAGCACAAAAGAGATGAGTGTGAAGGACCCAACATTGCAGAACCCAACATATACATGATGTCAGAGAAAAAGGAAACTTGAAAATGAGGTGAGAAAGAACAGTCAAGGAGACAGAAGATGGAACAAGACAGAGGGAGTCACTAAAACCCAAAACAAGTTTAGAAACTGAATATGAAATAACCCTAAAAAGTACAGCATGAAACCTGAAAGAAACCTATGGGATCTGAAGACTAGGGATTTATTGGTAACATGTGTTGGTTGTGATGGATCCAAACTGCATTATGTTTCTTCTAGAGATTTCAGTGATAAAAATAGCCCAATGTGGAATACGTGACATAGGTTCACCACTACTGTCCTAGTAGGTGCATCTTACTTTCCTCTAGTATAACATCAAAACCAAGAAGTTGACATTGATGAAATACATTGGTATAGCTCTGTGCAATTTCATCATATATGTAAATATGATAACCCTAAGACCATCATGGCACTTAGAAATTATTTCATCACCATAAAAATTTCTCTGTGACCTTTTTGTTATCTCAGAAATGTTATATAGATGGAATAATACAATATGTGACCTTTTCATAGAATTTTCCAGCAGCATAATGATTTGAAATTTACCCAAGTTGTTGCAAGTACCAAGAGTTCCTTCTTTTTAAAACATGTTTATTTTAACGAGAAGAAAACAAAAACAAAGGCAAAAATAAAACAACAAAAACAATAAAAACAATACAGAATTTCAAAAAAAGGTGATAGGAAATTAACAATGGTTGTTATATTACATATTGTTATCTTCAAAGTAGTTATGGAGATTACCAGATATAGGTATGCAAGATTAATCAATCAGGCATTAGTTGCTCCTTTCAATAAACCAATAGAAATTAGTAGTTCAATTATCTTAGCTACCATGTGTGTATATCTATCTATCTATCTATCTATCTATGTATCATCTATCTATCATCTTCCTATCATCTGTCTATCTATCTAGCTATCTAGCTATCTCCCTTCCTTCTTTTCTCCTTTCCCCCATTCCCAATTGTTCTTCCCTTTGAGAAAAAAAAAAAGGATAACAATGAAATGGAGTTTCATAACAGGTTATTAGGACAGTTACAATAGTTGATACATTCGGTATTGTTGTCTTCCTAGTAGTTATTCAGAGTAGAGGATATAGGCAAGATATCTTGTTTATACAATATTAGCTCAAAACTTTCTTTTTAATGAACTAAGAAAAACTAGCTGTGTAACAATCTTCTTTTTATTTCTGAATACTCAATAAAATGGATGCACTACCTTATTTACCCATTCATACAGTGAGAGATTTGGGTGGTTTCCAGTCAGTAACTTTTGAAAATGAAGCTGCTGTGAATAGATTTTTTGTGTGGACTTAGTTTTTATTTCTATAAGGTCAATGTTAAGGAGTGTCATTGCTGGTCATATGGTGAACATACACTGTAATCAGTCTTTCTGATAAAATTGATGAACTATTTCAGAACAAGTAGTTATCATTTTACATCCCCAACAGCAGTAAGTGAAAGACGAATTATATTGTTCCCCTTGCTTCTCCACTTCCTCAGAAGTTTCTCCATGTCCTCAGAAGACTTTGGTGTTGACACTACTTTTTTAAAAACCTCAGTTGTTCTAACAGGTCTGTGGCGACTGATCATTATGGTCCTAATTTGCATTTCCCTGATAGCTACTGATATTGAGCATATTTTCTCCAGTTTATTTGCCAATTTATATCCTCTTCAGTGAAAATTCTCCTTTACTCATTTTCTATTGAATTTCCAGAGGGTTTTTTTGTTGTTACTTTTGGATGATAGAATTCTTTGTATATTGTGTATATTTATACAAAATAGGGTATCAGTGCATTCTTTGCCAGATATATGATTTGCAAATATTTTCTCCTAGTATGTAATTTAGTTTCTTCATCCTCATCCTCTGAACAAGATCACAGGGCAAAATTGCTAATTTTGATGAAATTTGATTTACCAATTTTTTTCTATGTTTGTTTCATTCTTCTGGAGCCATACTTGGGTCATCAGATTGAAAATTCATTTGAATTTCTGGAGGTCAATCAAACAATCACTACTGAGTCCAAAAATTATCATATCTGAATATACAGATGTCTGGGATTTGCTCCAAAATACCTTAGTTTAGAGGACAGGTGAGGAAAGAATTGTGTGGAGATGTAGTGAACAAGAATGGCCATGACTTGACAACTGCTGAAGCTTGGAGGATAGATACAATGTGTTCACTGTATTGTTATTTTCATTTTTGTATAGTTGAAATTTTCCATAACAAGTTTTTTTTAATGTGCATGTCTTTTGAATACATAATTTAGTTTGGGAAACTTTGCCCTAAGGAAAAGATTGAAATATTGGGAGAAAAAGCTATTTGTATAGAGATGTTTATAGCAACATTATTTGTGGAATTGGAAGGAAAAATCAGGAACAATACAAATGGCTAACGATTAGGGAATGGTTATATAATCTGTGGCATATCATCTCAGGGAACCATTATGTAGTCATTAAAATGATAAACGGGGAGCCTGAAGATATATGAAAAGTTTATTTTTTTATAAAATAAGCTCAGAGAAGACAAAACATAATCCTTAAACTTTAATTCAGCCAGCTATGTTGCTGGGATAATGCAATTTTATATTTCTGCAGAACATTTTTTGGTTTATTTCCCTAAACAATTTAAAGATCATTTCAATTGTCACAAATAAAAGAATATGGCCACATGACTCATCCCCCTCTAGACCACTATGGTCTAGGCACGGGGCAGGCAAAGGGGTCTTTTGTTTCACACTTCAATGTAAGAATAAACGGCAGCCAAATTCTATCATCCGGAAATACATACCTTTAAGCATCTTGGCAATGTGTTAAACTTCCTGAAAGTTACAAAGTATTATACTAAGACTTACAAAAATTAAACATATGGGAATTCAAGTGCAAAAGAGACTTTTAGGCCAGCAGGGGCTAAGTTTTAAAAATTATTAGAAATAGAATTTCCTTGACTTATAACTTGATGGAGGATCTGTCCTAGAGCACTGCAATCAATGTTCACACAGGCTTTCTGGATAAATATGGTGAGTTGGGAGGAGAGTTAGGTTGTGTTCTTTTTTTTTTTTTTTTTTTTTTTTTTTTTTTTGTACCAGGA